>NC_080637.1:50989925-51600675 GCF_027579445.1 Ammospiza nelsoni | reverse complement strand
TCAGAGGGACCAGACTATGTTGGCACAACCCTAACAAGGTTCCAGGGCAAGTTTAGGGACAAACTGGACTTTGAGATCATGCCAGCAAGGCAGCAACCTCACAAAGGCCTGACACACAATAACTGGTCCCCTAGTTGTCCGCTGTGACAGGAAACATCAGAAGCTCATCCCTTGACATGACTCCAACTGAATATGGGCATTAAGCCAGAAACTGCTCTGTGGTGGGATGTACAGCCTGCCTCTTTGCCGGGAACTGAGTATGTCAAAAAAGGCCAGGCCAAGGGTGACAAGAGTCAATCTTCAGGTTACCCCACTACAGTGAAAGACAATTTACTTCCTGAAGCCTGGAAGGGGCAGACAAGAGAAAAAAACAAAAAAGTGGGCAAAACATGGGAAAAAATAAGCAGATGGGGCTGTCACAGGGTGAAGACTGTCCTGTGGACAGGAAATGTCTCTCTGGAATAGTTTCAAAAGTTTCATTTTCTGCCTGTGTTCCAGAGGCCAGAGGCAAGAGCCTGACTATTTTTAAAGATAAGTTTGACGCATTATGAAGGACCTTGTGTGACATGATAGGATGTTGCAGTCAGGAAATGGACACCCTGACCCAGGAGAGGCATTCCAGCACCACACTCCTGAGCTTGGGTTCTGGCTGCTACAAGCTTCACTCTCTTTCTCAGGAGGAGATGGGAAAAGAAATGAAAAAATCCAAAAGCCAAACCTTTCATTTTACTCAAACAGAAATAAGTCAGAAGGAAACAGGAAACTTTGAGAAGCAAACTCAGATGAGCAAACAAATATCTAAGGGTGTATGTATGTCAGATGTCCTCTCTAACTGAGTAGTGGTGCTATTCCTGGGATCTGGGGTTTGACATCAGGCCAGCAGTAGTAGCTGGGCTCCAATGGCCTATGACTTGCTGAGTTGATGTGAAAGCACAAGCCCATGCAAGGTATTCCAAAAGTCTGTGCCTCCAATTAGGCTGTGAGAACGTGTTGCCAGGGTGAGCCCATACTAGCATGTAATCTGAGGCAGGCCCAAAAAGCTGGAGGTGTTGATCCTGAATGCTAAACAAAAACACTGGAAACTAATACCCCAAGACCTGGTCTTTTGTATCTTACCATTAAACTTGAGAAGCTGAACAGTGGTTTAAAGAGACAACTTACCTGTTGGAGCTATAGGTCTCATGCTTGGCTAGAAGTCTTGACTGCCTTCCCCAGCCTGGGGACCACAGCTTCAGAGTCCTTTCCTGGTCACAGAAACAGCAAATGCACATTCAGGCAAAAGGACACTACAAAACAGAAGCCACCAAGAAAGCTGGGACAGTTTCCCACCTGGACAATTACGGTCTCCAGTGCTCTGCTAGGAAATGGGGTGACACAAGCCTCTGTCCTGCAGAGAGGAAGACACTGTATAGGAGATTCCCACTGGGTGTTCCTTTTTGCTCTGGTCCACCCGGATTTATTCTGCCTCCATCTTCCCTTCTTCTCTGGTCCACTGTCACCTCCCATCCTGACACAGAAGAAAGGGCTTTAAGGTGGAAGCTGTGTTATAGAATTCACAAAATCAAATGCTCAGAAGCAAGAGACATCTTGGTCACATTAAAAATTAAATGGTGCCAGGTTGTGTTCTCAGACTCCAGAACTGAATCACCCACTCTTAAATTATAGTACATTCCCTGTCACTTTTTGACCCAGACCAAGGAGGGGTTCTACCAGGCAATGTTTTTAAACAGTCTGTGATTTAGCCCAGGCCAAGAACAATTCTTCATAAGGAGTTTGCAGAGAGCCACCCTCTTCTGGAGGGTAATGACATTTAATGTAAGTAAATGCAGACCTTTCCATTCCAGTCGGTTTCAGTGCCAGAGAAAGATCTTACATTTAGTTTTCTAGTACAGCTGTAGCCTACAGTATTGTTCAAGGAGCGGGGCAGAAAAGACTACAGGCTTTGGAAATATCTCTCATGCAACCTGCTTATAGTGTGAAACAACATCATCCTTCACATCTCTGTGACAAAGAGAGCTGTGGCTGCTTCCTTCATCTCTATCTCTGTTTATTGAATGGCTCATCGGTAAACTCATGGGAATAAACTACAACAGGCATGAAACGCACCTTTATGGAAGGTAAAGCAGAGAAACAGCAGCACATTTCTATGTCTAGGGCTCTGGAGTAGCAAAAAATATAGGTAGTGGGGAGAAGGAAAGGAAGACTGCTCAAAAAGAAATGAGATATGAGGGCAGGTCACACAGGGCAAGGTTGCTGACTCTAACCATGAGTTAAGGGTCTTGGGCCAGTTTACATTGCCCAGCTGATGCTATTCAAAAAGCTTACACGTACATGCAAGTCAAGCTACAAACTTTCAGCTGCATTCATCTTTTGCATCAGAAGTACTTGGAGCACAACAGCAGTAAATTAGTGCTAGCTCTCCCACTGAGATAATTCAGAGGATCTTTTCCTGCCCAGCAGGGTCTGATTTTTCATGTAGATTCCATATTGTGATTAATATGGAGGCATTTTCTCATGTAACAGGGGGGAAAAAAAACCCAAAAATACTCTAAAATCTTCAACAAATAGGGCTTTTTTGGAGAAAACTTGCTTTGTTTCTTCTTCTCTTCTCAGTGAACTATTAATTTAAATGAAAAACTGTGCCTGCAATGGGCAATGATGCAAAGAGATAGATTGATCCAGCCTATTTCACTCTTGCATACCTTTTGGGGAGCATGTACCTTCTGAGTGAGACTTGTCAATCACCTTGGTACTTGATATTGTCCTCACCTCCCACACCACTGATTAGTGTCACTCACTGAATGAGCAGAGAGGGCGCGGAGGCAGATTCTGCTAACAGCAAGAAGCTTACTTCAAATCAAACTTGCAAAATACAGCCTAAGATTCATGCCATGTAGGTGGAGGGAGGAGGAGAGGAACACATCTTTTCCTTGAAGGACTCATGGCTTCATGGCTGCTTTTTTAACTTGTAAAAAAATAAACTGTCTAGTTTAAGGAGGAAAAGAGAGAAGGTAGGTTGGTTTTCAGGACTACTGTGTGGTAGTAAAACAGCACAGGGTGAAGGGGTGAGGGATATACCAGGAAACTGCACCATTTGTGGAGGGTCTCTGTGAAAGCAGGTCATCCAAACCCATCTACCAGAGACAGCTAGATTGTTTTTATGAAATAATTTCCACATGGCAGGAGCCCAAGGGACTCTGCAATGTGATGGAGAGGTAGGGAAGGAAGAAGGAGAGAAGTGGGAGGCTGGTTTTCATGTCTGCATGTTGACAGCCAACATCTTGGAAGCTTGATGGAGAAGTCTTCTGCTAAATGTTGGCCTAAGAAGAGGTGACACACGCTAGCTAGAAATGGTGTGGAGCTGCAAAGAACTGAACTGGAATCTCTCCAAAGCTTGAGCATGCCAGGGAATTGGAGCTGTGTTCACATCCTATGAATGGTTAATTTGGATGTTATGGAGTTGAAAGGAGTGTTGGAAGGTCCTAAATTTTATCTGGCTGCAAACAAAGAACAGGAATTATACCTCAGACTGGGGTGTGACAGAAATCTGTGTTGCATAGTGGTTATTCAGTGCATTTGGAGGCAGGACTTGTCTGGAGTGGGACAGAGATTTACCTGTATGGCATGGGTCCCACCTTCTGCAAAATTAGGCTGTTAATATTGCTGAAATAGGTACTGTGAGGCTTAGGAATGCTTGCAAAAGGGTCCAGGGGAGACCTAATACTCCAAAGTCAAACAACAATGAGCTCCCACCACTTCCACTGATGGCAGTGAGATCTGAGTGGAGGAAGAGAGTAGGGGAGGTTTGCAATGGGTTGGACTGGGCTTTTAAAAGAGCCATATCATTGGAGTGTTATGAGCTTTGACATCTTCAGGATGAGGAGTCTGACAGGTAAATTTTGATGTGAGATAGGAAGCCTTAAGGGAAGTGGACGTAAAAGGCAATGGAGAGCTGGGAGAGAGCTCTTAAGGGTAGGGACAGATCCTCCTGCAGTCATTCAGGGGTAAGAGACTACTTAGAGCAGTAGCTGCTCATCCCAGCATTAGCCATCAGCCCCCAGCCAGAGTGTGTCAGGAGCCCCAGCCACTGTCACCAGACCTGGCAGAGGCAAGGGCAGCTGCAGGAGCAGGGCTGCCCTGTGCCTGTCCTGCCTACACCCAGACCCACCTCTGGCTTCAGATCCTGCACTAACCTGGCACATGGACTTCCAGCCCCCTCTTGGGCCACTAACTACAACCCACAAAGCCACCAGAACCATTAAAAGGCCATTATCTGAATACATACAATTAGGGATTACAACACAGCTTGATTCTGCACCCTCTGACACTGCCAACAAAGCCCTGCTTGGGCAGCAGTCCTTTTCAAGGCATGGATGGGGTTCTCCACATGACGTTCACACTTTCAGGCACTGATCATTTCACTGCCAAACAAAAGCCATACAGCTGGATTCCGTGCACAAATGACTCAATCTAGAAATAGATGTCCAATTAAGGGAAAAGATGCTTCCAAAAAATCATTTTGTTTCCTACAGTTTAGAAGCTTTCTTTCTTTCTTTTTTTTCAATAGACTTTTCATGTTAATCAGTTTGGGGTTGGTTTATTTTTAACTGAGTCTGTAAATTCCTACACACTAAGCCCCCAATACAGAAAGAACAGAATCTGCTATTTATTTTTGTTTTTTTAATTGCAGAACAGCTATCACATTTTCCACTCCATCTTTTGTCTCAAAGACTTTCATGCCATTGTAATTCAATAGACCTACGATCTGTTTTTAAGGGAAGCTGCAGAGCTCAGAAGATCCAGCACCAAGCAGGCCCTGTGAGTTTTTAAGCGCTCTTAAGGACAATCAAGAGAAGTAAAAAGTTTTAAGACGAGGTTAGTGCAATGATCTAGTTTACACCCCTGATGAAGTGCATCCAACAGTCAAATAAATTACCTGTAATGGGGAAAAAAGAATGAGAGCTTACAGAACAGATCATTCTGCCCAGCAGAGATCCCTACAGCCTCATGGAAAATCATTCCTTGGAGCTGATGAAGACAACAGGACACATGGAGAAAGGAAAGGGAAGCTGCTTAGAGCAGGTTCATGCCAGGCAAGTATAATTTCTTGGTCTGTTTTGGTGCCACATCTTTCTTCTGGGCTCATCCATGTTCAATGGCTCAGGACCACCACTCTTCAGTAAATGCTGGAGTTTGATGGAGAGGAGGGTCCCCATCCTTCCCAGGCCTCCAGGAACCAAAAAGCCTCCTGGAAAAGCAGTTTTGCCAGTGTTGGGTTGGAATTGCCCAGCTGGTTTGGCACTGGCTTTCATCAGGATTTCCACCCTCTTGCAGTTCATTGTCCCTCACCTGCAAACACCTGAGCCTTTGGTACAGGGCAACCAAAACCACAGGAGAGGCCAGTGGGGCAGGTGGAGGTGTGAGTGCCAGAGGATGGAAGGAGGAGAGGGGAGATTGGATTCTCCTACACCACGTCCTGTATGGATTAGAGCCACGCTGTGTGTCAGCGCTGACCCTCTCTTGCGGGTGAGGAGAGGGGCTGGGGATGTGTGTGGGAGCAGGAAAGGGATGGCCCAGCAGGATTTCCCAGCCGGGGGCTCTCCTGGGAGCCACCCTCACGCTCCTCCGCCAGGGCCGGGATCCCACCGGGATCTGCGCTGCACACTCGCCTCCACCCTCACCCACAGCTCTGCACAGCGCCCCGGGCTGTCTGTGGGAGACCATGGGGAACGGGGTGCAAGAAGCCAAACAAAAACAAACCAGCAGAAAAAAAAAAGAATTAAAAAAAAAAAAAATCACCCGCCCCCTCTCGGCGGGGGCGCGAGGCGCGAGGGCGCCATCTCGTGGCGGCTCCCCCTCAGTGACGGCCCCGCGCCATGTCCGCGCCAGGGCCCTCGCTTGTGCCCAGAACTGGCTCCAAGCCCCCCCCGAGCTACCACCAAAATGCGAATTCCTGCACAAAATGCAAAATTCTGAGGGAGTGGATTATTTGGAGGGTGGGAGAGTTGAAACGCCGGGAAAGCGCTTCCCACTATTGCAGCGGCAGTCATGTCCCCGAGCAGCGGGTTGGGAGCGTCCCCTGAACGGCGGCTCCCACCCCTCACACGGCCCGAGCCAGGGCGCTGCAGCTGTGCAAACACGGCGGCTCCTGGGGCAGCCCCTCGGCCGCAGGGCTCGGAATGCTTCTGCGGCTCCCGGCGGCCCAGCCTTCCCACTGGGCCGGGGAGGAATTTTCTGACAAAACACGCTTCAAATCAACAAATGTCAGTTTGTTAAACATCGTGCTTTAACCGCTGTGAAGTCAGGTGGCGAGCTGGTAACTAAAAACCTCAGTAACCATTCCTTTGCTGCATATGCCAGGTGGGAAAATTCTCAACTGGGGAATTGGATATTGCTAAGGTCTTCATCTATGGACAGCTTGTCTTGGCAGTGTTGCAGGAAGGTTCACATGACCAATCATGGAAATTCTGGTCAAAGGAAGAGGGAAGGCAAAATAAAAGTCCTTGTGAGCAGCTGTCAGGCAGCTACTGTCCTTTGTAGCTCACCTCAGAGTGCTTGGCTCACATGCAAAGAAACAATCATGGCCCCAAAGCTAAGGAAGTGAAGACGATGAAATGAGTTCTCAAGTTTTATTCTGAGCATGGTTCTGAAGTGCAGCAGCAGAACTGAAAGCTTTGGTGCCTTCATCTCTGAATTACTTGTTCTTGACCTTCTTAGTCATTGGACTTGATGCAATGAGTCACAGCTGACAGAGTATGACCATTTGCATTTGAACTTTTCACAAGGAATGGTTTGATGCTGTTTGGCTTGACTGGAAATCTGGCAATCCAACCCATTATATCTACCAAAACAAGGGAAGTATGTTGTGACAGTATCAACCACTACATCTTATGTATAACTAAGTGCTCCTCAGATGATAGTAGAAAAATAGATTTGGGGGTTTTTTTCTTTAGAAAGTAGTAGAGATCATCTGTATTATCTGAGGTCATTTTTTCTGTCCTTCAATACAGCATGGCTAAAGAATTTCTCTCCATAAACTTCAAGTTGAGTTCACAATGAAGCTAATGTCAAGTGTGTCATTTGGGCTTATTTTCTGCAACTGAATCCAGTTTTGTTGAAGTGCTCATCTCCTTTCTCTGACTGTTTTGTAAGCCAAGCCACGTCCTATCTTGTCACCATCTACTTGCTAGAATCACTCTTTGAAGTTCTTTGTGTCATGGTGCCTACTCCTACAGACTGAGCACGCTGTCTTTCACAATTACCCACAGGAGTTATGTGAAGAACAAGTAGATCCATTTCAGTGTATTTTGTGTGTGACAGTTTAAAGCTGTGTTGAGTATATGAGGCCATGTAATGAAATCGTGTCACATTACCTTGTGCAGCAGGATGGAGCATCTGGAAGCAAATGAGCAAAGTCTGTCCTTGGTTGAAGTGACTGTCCCTTTCTGGAGCAGGTTAAGCCTACAAGAGAAACAGCAGGAGTCAACAGCTGCATGTCAGGCAGGCTGTGCTTACACCCAGCTTTTCCAGAGGAACTTTAGAAGCTGCACTACAAAACTGGATGTGGTCTTCAGTTACATCAATACAAAGGTGAACCTCCAGCAGAAGACAGTCAGGTGACTTAAGGAATGATGGCCATGCTTTTATTTTTTTACATTCATGGGGAGTGACACAGATTCATTTTACCTTATTGGGAAATTATCTCAGTGCAACCATTACTGGCAACAAATGTCAGCTCAGCAAGGTTGTCTACAGAGCACAGACTATTTATCTTTGGTCTCTTGTGCTTTGTCCAAACACTCAGCCATTCCCCCACTAGTTATAATAAAGGTAGTGCCTCAAATGCATCAAAAGTTTTCACTGAGGAAATTGTGGGGTTTTGGTGGGTTGTTTCTTTGGGTTTTCTTTTGGATAAATGATGTACTTTAGAAGGCTGGGGAAGATGCTCTACAATGAAACTCTGAAACCAGTCATCTGAATGTGGAATGACATAGCCCACCACCATGTCTGTAATAAGAAGCATGTTAAATCTCATGATATAAATGTCCTTTCCCTTGTTTCATTTCTCATTTCAGTGTCTAATCAGATCTCCAACATCTGGCTAGATGCTGCTGTGTGAGCAGCTGTTTCACATCTGGGACATTGGACAGTAACAGTGAATTGAATGGAAGAAAGAGTCTGAGCCAGGAATCCCAGCTTTATTGCAATCTTGGTTTGAAAAGAACTTTAGGATTTACTGAAGAGTTGGGAGGAAGAAATCCCACATCCTTGGGCCAAACAATATCTCTTCCAGTAATGCATGTGACAACATCCCAAGGAAATGATGACAAGAAAGAAGAACTAGTCAGTGCTAGTTAAAGTGGGGTTTTTTCCCTTTCCCATTTTTCTTTGTTCAGTTTCCCAGAGGATTCCTTCTTGACCCTTGTGCTGCGGTACCAAACATGACTCAAACTTCTACTTGACTAATGTCACCATTTACAGTCTTTCTCTGCAGCCTGGGTGGGCAATATGCTTCTGTTTCTGTCTCTGTCACAGGCCAAATCCCAATTACTCAGGGAGAAATAAGCAAATGAACGAGTGATCTCAAGACAACTAGTTTAGGCTGTACTGGGGAGTTGCATTAATTCCTCCACAGAACACAGAATAGCCTTCTCAGGACACAACAGTATACAGCTTAAGAGTGGAGCAGAACTTGGTATCATCCCTTGTCACTGCACCACTCAGCTTGGTGTCATCTGCAAAATTGCTGAGGATGCACTTGATCCCACTACCTGGGCCATTGCTATTAAATTGTACTAATATTGAACAGTTTTGGTCCTTGTATGGACTTAGGAGCGATTTTTATGGACTTCTGACCACTCCTCAAGGGTCAGTACACACTGCAAGGACACCACTCTGCCCTCTTAGGCATATCTAGTGCATCTTTTGCTCTTTTCTCAGTTTGCTCCAGTCCCACTCCAATAAGAACAACCTAACAGGGAACAACTCCTGTTGTAAATATGAGCCTTGGTTTACACAGTAATTTGTACCAAAATATTTCCTATCCAGAATTCTTAATAGCCATCTATGGTATCCTACTAGGCAGAGAAACCTTGCACTTGGCCAGCTCTGACACCAGTCAGCCAAGTGCAGATATGAGATTTAAATAAAACAGTTCGTTAAGGGAAAAAAAACCCAAAACCACAAACAAACCAAAGCATTTCAACAGTTTCCCAAATAAAAATATCTGGCTGGTCCCCCCTGGTTTCCTGCAACACTTACCCACCTATGCAGCTTCATAGTTCTTGATAAGGATCACTTGATGAGATGAGAATGAGTTTGCTGCTGTTAACAGGGGACCATGGCTGGCAGTCATACCACATGGATTTAGCCATGACATGTTTGAGGATGCAGAGCTAGGCCACAGGAAGAGCAGTGTCTCCTCCTTGAATGCCCCGTAAGGGGGAAAAATGAAAGAGAGTGAATATGAAGCAGGGACTGTAAATGGCAGTAAAGCTTCCCCAGGAAACCTAGCACCAAGCCCCAAACCACTGAAGAAGGAGACAAAGCCCATGTGGCAGGAATTGGGTAACTGTTGCTGAGCAGAACAGAGCTCACCCTTTGCACAGCAACACGAGCTCATTTTGACTGATTTCCATGGATATCTGCTTCTACTACATCTGCTGTGGGGAATTGCAGTTTGAAGGCTTTAAATAGATCACACTTACTGCCACAAAAGGCACTAATAAAAGGGGCTTATACTTCAGCTGATGAATAGATGCAGAACTGATTTCCAAGTTTGTACTGCATCATGAGCAGAAAAAAATCACTAATCCTAAGCCTGTGGCAAAGAATTTCCTGCATGAATCCGGGTCTTTGAAAGGTCTCACACCCACTGAAATTGATGAGTATTGAGAGGCCGTGTACATTTGGGACTCTGGAACAAAACATTTAGTTCTGTGTATTAACTATAGCCTTTGTGCTGTACATACACACATGTACACACACACACACACACTCTCATCACAGACTTAATTGTAGGTAACTGTAGGTAAGCACTTCCAACAGGAGGGAAATTAAATGCCCAAAGAAAGGATATTCTTTACATTTATTTCTAAGATGCTCTATCCTCAAGATACAAATGATGTGTCACTCTTCTCTCTCAACAGACACTTTATAGTTTGTATTATCTCTTATCTCACCAACACCAGTACTTGGAAGGATGCTGTACTCTGCAGCACCTACTCTGTTTTGGTCTATTTCTGACGTTGAGAAGCTCTAGCACACTTTTCTCCATAATTAGCCCCTTTACTGAGGGTGGTGCAGTGTTGTCCATCTCCAACCTGACCGTAGATGGAAGGAAAAAGCATTGCCTCCATTTCTACTTCTTCCCTACTGTATGTTGCCAGAAGAATTGGAACTGAAGGCTTCCCAGTTATGAACCACTGTGTATGAACAGGGATGTGATGCAGCTGGGAAAGGAAATGTTTCTCGACCATCCTCCATGAAATCTGTGTATTCCTTCCAGCCAGGCACAGCTGCAAGCTATCCTCAAAACAGAGCAATAAGGAAAGAAAACCCTCTTTCTCTTGTTGTACTCACTGAAGAGAGCTGTGAGTGTGGGTAGATCCAGATGTTACCGTCAATGAGGTGGGAGGAGAGGTTGGAAGCATAGCTTGCAGGAAAAACAACCCCAGACTCTCTGAACACCACACAGCAGGCTGTCACATAGGCTGTTGTTCCTAAGCAGCCTCATGCTTTGCAATATGTCACTTAATGCTAGGCACAGAAATATCTTCTCCCTCCTCTCTCCATTTTTCTTCTCAAAGAGAATGCCCTTGGGGAGGAGTGGTCCCATTAGGACAGTAACAGCCTCAAAGCTGTATGAAGGCTTTTAGACAGCTCTGGTTAGAAATACTGGTAGAAATACTCCAGGCTGAGCCACTTGCCCAGGACTCCAGTACACCAAGAAAGAGTTTGGTGGTTTAAAAGGATTCAGCCAGCCATGTGTTGAGTGAGGAGGACTAGCTAAATACAGTCAGTATGAAAACCAGCACTGGGTTTTTTGTTATTTTTTAAAGCCTACTCCTTTAGAGCCTAGGCACATGAGCTAGGCAGGGATCCCTCACTGAAACCTGGTCTCCTGAAGTCAAGCCCTTTCCAAAATGGAAAGGCACAGCTCATTTTTAAAAGACCAAAGAATTATGAGCTGAGTTATCTATGTGATAAAAGGCATGCACCTGAATCTTGTTCACTAGTCACACTATTGGATGGAGGTAGCTGGAACAGCATTTTTTGGAGGCTGGATTAGACAAAATATGACAGGATCTGCCAAAGTAGGCAGAAGAAGGTTACTTCCATGGACTATAAATTAAGTTAGGCAAATGAAACCCGGGTGGCTTAGACCCACCCAAGATGGTGGCAAAATGTTAGAAATCAAGGAGGAGATTACAGATGAAATTGTAAGCATGTGCATAATTACACAGGAAGATCTGAGGTTCATACACTAGGTTCTCTTCTGCTGGTGCCATATTTAGATATCCATGTCCTTTATTATCTCAGTCTGGGACTCTTCTTTTCTTTGGAAGTGAGAAGGTTAGCAATTTCCCAAGTGCCACCATAGTGCATAGTTTATCTCCAGAGAACTTCATTTCAAGTTCAGCCCCACAGTCTTTAGACTGCTTCACTTTGCATGCAGCATCTGTAATCTCTTGGGGTATTTACACTCCGCCCGCATTGTGACTGCACATCTATACACAGGATGTCCTTTGGCAACGGCTAAAACTCAACCACTTCAAAGCAAGAACTGCTCACTGGCAGATGGCACAACTTCACATGTCTTCCTACACAAAAAGATCACAGGCATCCACTGCCCTGCAGCCAGCAGCCTGACCTAGTGGACAGCTGAATGAAAAAAGCTTGAAAAAAATGTACTCATGCCTCTCTGCCTCAGTTTACCCTCTCTAAAATGGGCTTAACTGCACAGTCATGTAGATGGATAGCCTTTCAGTAGAGCAAATAACTCAGGCATATTGTAAGAGGGGTGCTGTTTCAGTATTTTGTAGACTGAGAGTTTTAAACTGGATGAAACTGTTCTTAATTACCATTAGAAATTAGAACAGAGCTTGTCCCTGATGACATTTACAGTCAACAAGTTTCTGATCTAAAACAGATAAGGGAGCTATGACTCTGCTCAATTAGAAAAACCATAGTAGGAAATATGTTAAAAATTATATTCTAATTACTCTTCTTGTTATGAGCTAGCAATTTGTGACTGTTATGAAGAACTCCATTTCATGACAGAGGATTTTGACTGAAAAAGAAAAAAAATAATTGATGACTTCATACACTGAGATCATTTCTCATCAGTAGAGGGAACATAGCAAAAGACATAGGGACACCAGCTTAAATGTGACATGCTAAAATTAGCTGGGGAATTAGTTGAGTTAGTAATACATGCTATTATCATGGCAAAAACAAAATGTACAAAAAGTTTCTTTCCCGTGGTTTATGGGCCAGTTTTGTGAAAGCGTCACATCGATAATCTTAGCACCATGAGAAAACTCCATCTTTCTTCCCATACAAAAGCATACCATTAGGCAGCTTGAATTAGGAAACTCCCTCCTTGCATTACAGCAGAAGGGTTGTCAGAATGATGCTACAGCTCTTCAGGAGGCACTAAGAGAGTAAATAGCCTCGGGGGGTGGGGGGGCAGTTGTGCCTCTATTTCCCACCTGTACTTCATTTTTCTTTCCTCCTTAGGAGCCACATAGCTTCATTTGCCCTCAGAGGGGGAGCTGAGGGCTGCAAGTGTGGCACTTGGTGTGCTCTTCCACCATCTCTGGACAGCTTGTCTGAGCGTGACTGGTGCAAACCCTTTGCTCAGCCACAGACTCTGCAAGGACACCATATGGCTGGTTTAGACAAAACTCTGTGGTATTTTACTCCTTTATACCCAACCAACTCACAGTTAATCCGTGGCATCCCTCAAACGGCACCAGACTATTCATCCAGCTGAGTGAAAAAACACAGACTCACTTTGACACTGTATCAGCTAACTCTCCAGATAACCCCAAAGCTTGCCAAAAGGACAAGCGTGATGTCATGCAAGCCCTGAGCAGAGCAATCCCAGATCTTGGTGAGGGTATCAGCTCCAGGAATTTTCCACCCCTGTGGTGAGAGCTTGGATGCTGAAATTTATCATGAATAAGGAAACATGTTAAGGGAGGACAGAAGATAAAAAAATGTTAATAAAAGCACCATTAATTATATATACTTGGAAGTAATGGAAGATCCAGAAGCTAAGCATAGAGACATAGAGAATTAAGTGCTAATAATCCAGAAAGTTTTCCACCCAAATCTATTCTGACACTTGAACATTTGAACCTGTTTTAAGGACAATCTAAAATAAGATCGAGCACCCAGCAGCTGCATTCTTACTGAGCTTTCCTTGGAGAAGGGAAACGGGAAACAGGCATAATTTCCTTTAAGCACTCCTCCAGACATAAGGTGCAGCTAAGTACACACCAGTATGTATCCCTCCCCATCCCAAATGCACATTGCCTTGTCCATGCAGCTACCAGCTATGCTGGCATGCCCCATGGCAGGGCTTGCCTTGCCTTGCCCAGGAGAGCCCCAGACCTGCCTGTCTGACATGGCTTATCACGGGTGGTCACTGCAGGGCTGGAGAGGAAGGCGGAGGCAGCCTGCTCTGTTTATTTACTTGCAGGGCATGAAAGCCAAACTGGGAAAGGACTTTGGTAAAGTGCAGTCAAGTGACTATAAAGTACTGCTTTAAAAAGGCACAAGGTCACCTTTGCTGACATTTGGATAAGGATTTTATAGAAGTCACAGGATTGAGAGATGGGCTTGTTGTGGCTATGATCACAGGGGAGGGAGGGGTTTATGTTCTGGTTAAGAACACTGCATTGTTGTGACTCTTTCGTGTTCACAAATGCTCATTTATTAGTCTGTTGGGTAAAAGAGGCTGATTGGGCTTTTTCTTCTTACTTACTTAGATTCTGTTGGCACAACTTCATGAAATTTAACAGCCCTGCTACCCACCAGTACTCCCCAGGTCCCCTGTTCTTGCATAGTTTGTCTTCTTATTTGGTTAGACCTTAGCTATTTCAAGGCTGTACTTCATTTGAACACAATGTGAGAACTCATATATATCATTCTCTCAGATGAAGAACTGGTGCACAAGAATGCTGGAATCTGAAGGATTTGGACAGATGTTTGCTATATTGTGTATTTTGAAGCTGGTGCTTGTGTGTAGGTATGTCTGTGTGTGTGTCTGTCTGTGTCTTTCTGTGTGTCTGTGTGCTCAGTCAATCAGAGAAGCAGACTCTGATTGTTAAGCCCTGCACAGCCTGGAAAAGCAGCCTTGAGCAAACTTGAGATTGATGAGTCCAGGAAGAAGGAGGACACGATCTGATGCCATGCACCTTCTGGAAAAAAATGTTATGGATAAGGATGTCTACATCACAAAAACACCTGGTTCCACTATTTCTTTTCCTCAGTGGCATAACATACAGGACAAGTTTTTGACAGGTGGTAGAAACCATAGGGATCATGACAAAAATAATCCTCATCTGAAAGCATGTAGTGTAGGTAGCATTTGTGTCCTTATTAAATTAATATAGGCATTACATCCTTCAGGCACTGTCTGTGCTTCAATTCCCAGAAACCAGATTTATCTGTTCAGTGACTATTACATGGACTAGAAACATCTCTGCCCTTTCCTCCCATTAGCCCTGCAGGGAGATGCAAATATGAAGAATGTCACAAGCTTCATACTAATGTGCTAAATATTTAACATAATTAGTCATCGGAGCCCTATCCCTTTCTCCCACTGAGGTGACCAAGAGAAGAGCACAGGATTAATAGTATGGTCCCCAGCCCTTGTTCTGTGAGGCCACTTGACGTTGGCAGGTGTATTGGAGTCAGCAGGATCAGCAGGCAGAGGGAAAGACAAGGGGGACAGGCAGCACAGCCTGCAGTGTTATTGCACCCTGGCTGGGGCTGACAGCTCATTTGCACAGCGTCTGGGACGCGAGGGCCTGCTCCCCTCATCTGAGATTCTGACGAGTGGCTGGTGTCTGACACCGAAACCCAAGAGATCCCAGACAGGTCACTGGCTCAGGGCCATGGTGAGTTCTGCATGCAATGGAAACCACAGCGGGGAGAGGGGCCGCAAGCCCGACCTGGCTGCAGCCGGTGCGTACGTGCTGGAGCAAGGTGGCTGGCAGCCACACAGCCCACATCTCATCGTGTGACTGGGAATGAGTATGTGACACCACATGGTCCCAACGGGCACTGGGGCTGGGGACAAGTCCCTGGGACCCATCCACCTGATGTAAAGCTATTCTTGGAAAAGAAGGAGGAAAATGTCTGGGCTCATGCTGATATAGTTTATCTCCACTAAAGGACTTTGCCCTATATGTGAACCAGAAAAATTTTATGTGCTAGCAGCAGAGTGAAAGGGGGGCCTCCAACAAAGACTCTGAATCAATATAGCACAGAGCTAAAAAAATCCTTTTCCCACCATCTGCTTTGTTGTAGGAAACTTCCCCTGTCCTTAAAGCCAGGGCCATTGCAGGAGTTTTATAGACTCATTCTGTAGGAATTACAAATATCCCTGCAGTCATGTCAGGACTCAGCCAAGGGCATACTCTGTGCCTAGAGTAGCAAAGGTGCAGGGAGGTGGATTTCACCACAAGCACCCCAAATCACTGAGCCTGCTGGAGTTACCTTCACTGTTATTGGTACCCAAATGTACTGGTTCATCTTGGCTTGCACATCTTCACTGAGCCATAGGCACAACCAGAAAACCTCTGTCAGACCCCACATCTGACCAGGAGATTTAAGGATGGTTCCTAGTGCACTGACACAGTGGGGTAAGGCAGGCAGAGAGAAGGTCAGTGCTCCCAATGGGCTGACATTTAGTCCAGGTACTTAATAACTGGTAACCAGGCACAACACACATGCAAACTCTCCTTCCTCCACCACTTAAAAATATCTAGACAACTCCAGTCCCACTCAGACTGACGGAGGCAGCTGCTATAGCAGAGCTTTTAATCCTAAAGCAGAGTCTGTTGTCACTGGCAGGAAATCTTATTGTGTTGGACAAGCAATCCTAGACCTTAATTACATGTATTGCCCTCCCCACAAAACCAGACAGACTAGACTGGAGTCAGACGAAGCACACTGCTTAAGCCAGGGACCACCTGGCTGTAACTTCATCTAGGTGACAGCATATGCCTTTGTGACCTCCTCTGAAAGGTTGAAACACCAAGCAAGCTCCCAGAGGTAAAGTGAGGAATTGTAAACAGCAAGAAATCAGATATGCACAGTTCTGCCACGGAATTTATTGTTCCTTCTCCTTTCAGAGACTGAATTCTTTTGGTCTTTGCCCTGACCAAAGACACAGCAGATCATGCTGGCACAGGATTGATTTTTAAGGGAGCTGGTGGCTCCTTCACTGTCTCCACTGCACACAGTGTAGCAGGGAGTACCTTGAACTAGGTCCTGCTAGTAGCTCCTGTTACTGAGCACCTCATTTTTCTTCCTTGTGCTTGCCCTCAGACTGTCTCTGTGAGATGAGGTGCACTACTTTCTTCACACCAAAAAGAGCAGCTGTGTCACTTCCATGCATTTACCCTAGCCACAACCCCCTGGTGTTGGGATGGGGAGAGGGCAACAGGAAGAGGGAGGTATCTTGCCATAATGTCTGTCTCACTGTGTTTACAGATGTACACGACAGGATGTGGGTGTACATCTGTAAACACAGTGCAGCATGCACTGCAGAGGCACCTCAGCAAAAAACCAAAAGGCTGCAAAGACCAGAGTTTGGGTCTTCAGAGCATATGCTGCCATTGCAGCCTTCCACCTGAGCTGATCATCCCTCCTTTCCAGTGTCTGGAGAGAGCAACACACTGCACTGCTGCTGGGAGCCAAGGCTGCTTGCACATGCTACCTCCCCATAAAGGAATAAGGGACCTTCCCTCATTATATTCCCACAGCACAGCAGTGGCCATGGCCTTTAGTCAGGGAGCTCTTCTCTCAGCACTGAGGCACTGAGCTGAGGCTGCTGTCTTGTGCTGTGAGGTCCAGTAATCAGGTCATGTCCCCATGGTGACATCTGAGTGCCCCAAGTCCCTGGCTAAAACAGATGCCACATGCTGCTCAGATCATGGACTGACAGTGCAGGTTGCTCTGCAGCCAGATATGTATGCAAAACACCTTTCCATTTTCTCCTTTTCCCCCAGTTCTCACTGGGGTGTCGATACAGCCAGGAGCAAACACACAACTCTGGTGCAGGTATTTTTATTTTCTGAGAAACACTTCCCAGGGCAACAGACCTTCAGACACATAGTGGTGGCTACTAGAAAGCCTACAGATCACAGGGAGTACTGCTCTTTATAGTTTTGCGAATGCAAGTTCAACAACTAAACCCTCCAGAGCTGGCAGGCACTGGAGACTGACTGGCTACATTCACCCCCACAAAGCTAGGTAACACTGTGCTGGAAGCTCTCCATAGTAACCTGCTAACAGTCTCACCTGTGGGAGGAATGGGATGCTGCTTCCCATTCCCTGCTTCCCATTCTCACATCTCTCATTTGAGTCATTCCTTCACTCATTCACCACACTCAGCACTTGCCTTGATCCTCCACATCCCTTCATCTTTGGCCATGCCATTTGCCTCTCAGATGAGACCGCGTTTCAGGGAGAGAGAAAGGGGATAAAATAGGCTGAAGCTCACAGATAATCCCTAATGTTATTTTTCCTAAAAAAGCAGAATATTTCTTTTGTATACATGAAGCCAGGAAACAACAGTTTATCATGGATCTCACTCTGTGCCTCTATGCTGCCTGGAGTGACTCTTGGCCTCTCATCAAAGCTTTCCCACACAGCAGAGATGGCCAATTGTGAGATGTCCAAAATAGCGCTGGGGAAAGATGCGTGGCCAGGCCCTCCATCGTGGCGCTCCTTTGTGCGTATGTGCTAACCCTGGAAACCGAACTCCTTGTACTTGCTGGCCATATCATTTCGGAACAGCTCCAGAGCCTTCTTCATTGCAGCCTGGGCATCAGCCCCAAAGTCTGCAGCGTGTTTTTCAGCAAGGACCTTGATAATGACTTCAGAAATGAACTATGAGGAAGGAAAGAGAGAAAGAAAAACTGAAGGGACACTCAAGGTTTATTTTCAGAAAAGCCAGACTAAGAAATAGGTTGCAGAGCCTGGAAATATCTCTGAGCTAATTCAGTAGGCCTTCCTGCTGCCTCTGGAGAGACAGTGAGGTCTAGTATGCAAGGAGTCTGGGCTAGGCAGAAGCACTGGGCTCTATTCCTAGCTCTGACGCTGATCTGCTTCATGACCTTGAGTAGACCATGGCCCTTTCCACTTTTTGTAGGCCTCATCCATTAAGACTGCAAATTCATGCCCTGTGTTTGTATAACACTTACTTTTATGGGTCTTGGTCTCCAATGGATCCTCCAGGGCTTACTCTAAAATTGTATGTCCCTTGTGTCCAGTCACTGACAGTCCTTATGTAATACAGTTTCCCAGGCATGCATAGGCTGCATGGGCTGGCTTATTGTTGTCAAGGGTTGGTCAGACTCTGTGTGATGTTTGGAATGGGAAATCTAAACTTGGATATTCACATACCATTTGCATACCATGAGCCCTTTCTGTGCCTCCTCCTGCTTGAACACACAGACCCTGGACTTGAGGGAGAGCTCACTGAAGTCCAACTAGTCATCAATAAATGAAAGCCCAACTCTCACACAGCTGTCTTACACACATTCACTACACATCAGACACTGAGACTCTCTGCCCTTTTCCATACCTCCAGATATTTGACAGGGATTTTGTGCTTGGTTGCATGGGTCTGAGCCAGGGGCTTCAACTCGGCCTCGTGATTACCCTTTGCCTTCAGGATTTTGCCCAGTTGGGTAAGAACAGTAACTCCATGTTTCTTCAGATCTTCAGAGCCCTTCATCGCATCAGGGGTCTTCAGGCCTTTGAACTTTTCAAAGCGATCAAGGGTCTCAGGATGATCCTGAAAGAGTCTGTGGACAAAAGCAGAGGGACTTTGGAGAGGGGAAGCTCCTGACATACCTCCCTTTGAGTACTCAATCTACTTTATTCCCATCTTCTTACCCATTTCTTAAGATGATCACCCCTGTCTATTTCCATTCCCTCTGGTCATGACAGAGACACTGCCCTAAACATGTCCAACTAGAGCAGCAGAGGAAGTGTCTGTATTTTTTCCATACAGTTCTGATAACTCTTTGGCACCCATCCCCTGGATTATGTCAACGGTTTTAAGACAGAAACAAGAGCCAAAGCTCGTCATGATACTGAGAGGTGAGTTCTTGTATTCATGTGAAGGAAAACCAAAAGTAGACAAAGCCACCTGTCTTCATCAATTTACTGTTGCTGGAGAGCCCACCTATAGACTCCTGCCTCTCACACAAACTCTCTTATCAGCCCATGATTTGTTGACCAGGAATGAGAGTTCTACAAGCTTCTCATAGCAAAAAAAAAAAAAAAAACCCAACCAAAAAAAACCAGCCCCCAGCCTCAGGTCCCTTATATCTGGAGGTTGTGTTCTTGAATGTCATCTGGATGGGAGAGTTTACTGCGCCCCCAAACCCTATGATTGCAGACGTGGAGGAACTTGGTTCCTGACCTTTTTTCCCACCCTATCTCCCTTCCCTCTTCCTTCTCTCCTCCCTCAGAAACTCCTTGGAGGAGACCTGGGTTGGCAGGGGAGCGCAAAGTCACAGGCTGACATCTATTTATTTAATGCCATGCTGTAATCTGTGATACTTGTAAGAAAAATGGTACTAGTTTTCCATTGGGAACTGCTTTTTCTAGCATGTGGCAAATTCAGAGCCAAAGTAGCCACCTCAGAGATGGATGGGTGAGGATGGCTCAGGTTCCTGTTATCCCTCCAGCACTCCTGCTCTGGACCACAAGAGGGGAAAGCCATCACATTTCCACCCACTTCATTCCCATTCCATTCCTTTCCCTTCAAATGGCAGCTGATCTGGATCATGATAATGCAGGTAAGGAAAACAGCCCCCTTCTTTGGCTCATCTTTCAAAAATGTTTTTTACAGCTTTGCAGTAGATATGCCTGGAGATGTGGGCTCCTTGCCTTAGCCATGCTTAGGGTAGATATCCCCCAAGCAGGTGCCAGATCCCCACTACTCTCCTCGGTGTCTGTACCACACCCATTTGGGTGTGCACAGTTTGAGAGGAGAGCTGAAGAGAATCTCCTCAAAGTCTGCATCCTCTCTGTCTTAAGGGACAAGCTCCAGTGTCCACCTAATGTTCTTTCCTGCTTTGCAGTATCTGGGGTGTTCACCACTCCAAGTGCCAGGATCACAAGGACAACGTGGAGGATGGGGTCCTCTCTCAGTTGGAGACCTCAGCAGCACTTCTGACACTGGAATGATGGAGAAGGGAAGTAAGGGGAAGGATGTGCCTCATTTCATACTTAGACCTCAAATTCATCAAAGTGTTATCACACAGATTTCTGGCCAAAAAGCAGGATGGGCAGGGCTCTGCCAGGTGAGACTAAGGTGGGGAGAGGGAAACTCTCAGGTACTTCGTAGTTAATTTTACTGAAATAGATTCCAAGAAAATTGCCACAGAGGTAATGTTTCTCTCCTTTCATTCTTTCTCTGCTTCCCCACATCCTTTCTGCAGAGCATCTGAAGCCCCATGACACACTTCACTCCAGCATTTCTCACCGCAGTGCTTGGGAAATGAGGATCCAAAGCAGAGCTTGGCCACCAGAGGCAGAGAGACAAAGCACAGCCATGTGTTAAAAGCAGCATTGGTCTGCTCCTGCACCCATAGAGAGATGGAGAGACAGAAGCACAGCCAATTTACACAGTGAGTAACTTTTAACCCAGAAAATAGCAATAGAAAAACCACCACTCTACAAGAAAGAAAACACCTTGTTGAAATAAACACTGACAAGCATGTCTCTCATCAAAAGCTCTCAGCTTTACTCTTAGGACTGAAGCTCCTTGCCTACCTCATTAAAATTTGATGGCCGTGGCCAGCGAGGTCGGACTCCACCTTTCCCCAGACTGTCAGGACTTGCTGCCATTCCTGGTCACTGAGCCCCATGGTTCACCAAAGACAGGTCCCAAGTGCTTCCTGCAGCCGTTTGCCTTTCCCCAAAGGGTAGCTGGAGAGCTCACCCGTGGGATTTATAGCCCCTGCCCACAAACCTACACCTGTCAATCATCAGCTGGACTTCTTGCTCTCTTTCAGGCTTGTCTAACCTAATCAGTCTCTCTGTTTTTTTCTAGGAAGCTATTTTGGGTCAGGTACTATTGTGGGTGCCACTGATGGCATAATTTCTGCTTCTCGTATTGGACTGGCACATGTCCCACACTAGACAGAAAGGGCACTGCCGGAATGCTGTGCCAGGAGCCTGTCCCAGGTTCCTAAGGACCCAGAGACAGTGTCAAGCTTTATGGCAGGAGATTTCTGAAGAGCCCAGTCATCTGCAAGGCCACCCTGCCTCCCTGTCCCCTGGCCTGCCAAGGGCCGGCAGGAGAAAAGGCCAGGACAGCCAGTAGCATTGACTCCATCACTTCAAAGGCCTTTCCTTTCCCATAGTGATCTCACCATCCTTTTCTCCTGGGGTAACACACCACTTGTGACATGCCCTTAAGAGATAACCATATTCAAAGCAGCCCTGCCATTTTCCCACCTGCTGCAGGAGGAATGAGGGGATAAAAGCTGTATCGGAGCCAGTTCCCCCACATCTGCCTGCCAGGATCCTGCTGCCTGCTCTTCTGGGAAATACCTAGGATTAGCTGATGGCTGCGTCTGGATATTAGAGCCAAGAGATGTACAACTGAGCCAGGAAGGTAATTTGCAGCAGACCAGAGACACAAGGACATAGCAAAGCTACATTCAACACCCACCCAATAAGCAGTTCTGCTCTCTGGCTACTTCTGTCAAGTCAAACAAATTTCAGTGTTGGAAGGAAAAGCCAGTGAGCTGACAAACCATGTGGATATGCTTTGGGAGGGCTCTTAAACTTTCTGTCAGGACTGGTAATGGCCTGGCACACCAGTAGGGTGACTGGTCCCTTCCGGGGGTGGCTGCAGTCAGAGCATAGCCTGATAACAAAGCCCAGCCAGTACTGCTGTCCCGAACTGTGCACCTGGCTCTGGATGTTTCCAAGGAGAAGGCAGGGAAGAAATATCAACTAGAGGCTGAATTGGAATTCAGGAGAAGAGGATTCAACCCCACAGTGTCTAGCACAGTGCTGCAGGACCTGAGCTTCATCAGTGCCTCTGCACCCTTCCACTCCATACAGGTTCCCTGCTCCAGCCTTGCAAGGGGAGAGAAGTGCCCACATACAATGGGCAGCAAGGATGATGGAGGTACAGAGCCTCACATGCCTTAGAAACACAGAGGTTTAAAGGGCATGCTGTGGGTAAGAAGGGTGGCAAAAGCCCAGTGGAGGTGTCAGCTGGCATCCAAGCCTCGAGATAAGGACATTTTGGCCATTACATGTTGCAAGCCTCTGTCAGCCAAGTCAACTTGAGACTCTGAAATCCTCCCCTTCCATCTCCTCTATGCACTAGTTTGCTTCACATCCAAAAATCTACATCCAACACTTCAGTTTCAAGATTTCATCCTGATTTACCTGTGCAAACACCAGGTCACTACCAATTAGCCAAACTAAGCTAATCTTATGGAATAGAGGTTAGTACTCCTCCAATTCATTCCCTGTGCAGTTGTCCACAGCACAGGGCTGAAACAGGGGAGATGACATATCTGCAGCCTCACTGCCCATGTGCTCACAGCAGTAATGAAGCATTTGTATCCTTCTGGGCTTGGGCAGGATCCTGAACACTGACCTTACTGGTTTACACACCTTTCAGACACAACAGAAACGTGCTCCTGGTACATGAGAGGCTGCTGCTCATGCACCAAGCTCTGTATATTCCCCAAGCTGGAACTACGCAGTTGCTGTAATAACTCTATTTGAAATTGGTCGACTATTCGCTCTCTGCAGCTTTCCCCAGGGCTGTGAAGCCAAAAGTCCTGGTATGGACATTAACATTAAATTGTCAGAATACTTAAAATGGGTATGAGATTCCATATTGCTTTTTTCTGCAAGCTAAGTAGTAATGAAATGAAATCATAAGCTTTTCTCCCTGGAGCTTAAATAAATAGTCTAAAGAAATACTAGAAGTTTTATAGTGCACCAGACCACCCCTCAACCCCGCAGCCATGAAAAGGACATAACATTTTAGTATCTACAGTCCTCTTGTCTTCCCCATGGGGCAAAATCTATCACTTGCATAATCTGGATAAACACAAAGCACAGAGAGCCAGCACAGGGGCTGCCGCCTTTAAAAGTACCAGGTGACTGAATAGCCTGTTTCAAGCAGCTCTGCCTACACCGGGGCCGTGCCGGCACACGTGGCTGCGTCTCTGCCCCCACACCTGAAGCTGTCACTGAACCAGCAGCAATGGACCTCGGCTGCTTTTGGCCAGGCTTTGGGGCGCAGTGCGGCCGCTTTCACCCCACTGCAAAGCGCCTCGGAGGGCCGTGCAGGAGCAGCCCCTGCTGGAGCGGGGTGCGGTGCCCTGGCTGACCCGGGCACCCTCCCCAGCCCGGCCGCTCCTGGGCCCGCAGCGCTGCCCGGCCCGGCCCGGCCCGGCCCGGCGCGGGGGTGCCGCGGCTCCGGCTCCAGGCCTTGCTGCCACCTCGTGGCCACGGGACACCGAGCCGCGGGCACCGGGGCACGTCCGGCCCTGCCGCGGCTGGGAGGCTCGGGGAGCCGGCCGGCAGGCAGCGCTCCCATTCCGGAGGTAGGAGGGTGACCCCGGGGCAGGCAGGCAGCGTTGGGTGCAGTGTTGGGTTTTCTGGCTGTTGCTGTTTAGGTGGCCTGGAAAGGCCCAGGGATGGCCTTGGAGAGCCGACGCTTCAAAGAACGAGGAGAGACTTCTGATCTTGTCTCGGTCTCGGTGTTTATTAATTGTTTATCTAAAAGATTTTCTTTCAGCCCGACAGAGGTCTGCACAGCAAGTCAGCCATGGGCACACTCCCCAAGCCCCTGGGCGGTCACTTATCTTTATACCCTAAGTTACGTGTACAATATTTATCATTTTTCTCCAATACTTTCTACTCTTATTAACCTGTGCACTTCTAGTAATGACCAATCCCAAAGTGCCACCACCACCACAGAAGATGGAGGCCAAGAAGAAGAAGAAGAAGGACAGGACACGCCCCAATTCCTCCATCTTACTTCTTTAGACCCCCCTGTACCAAAATCCTAAACCCTGTGTTTTACACTCTAATTAACTTATCCCTTCACCATACACCCAGTGAATTCCTCCTATCCTCATACAGGTCTCATCTCCTGTGTAGGATCAAAATCCTGCCACCAGACACTTCTGGCAACATTCCAGGATTCCCGAGCCCCCCAAGGGTGGTCTTGGCCACTCTGCACCTCCATCCTGAGGTGCTGAGATCCCACAGTGCAGAGCTTCTGTAAGGGGCTCGTTTTCAGTGCGGGATGTAGAGACATCGTTATTCCTTGGCCACTTGGGGTGCTGTGCCTTCTTCCCTGCCTCGTAGCCTTGATATTGCAGAGGGCTGGAGTGGTGGCATGGGGACAGGGGAATATCCCATGGGACAGCAGTACAGCTACCGCTGAGACTCAGGGTACTGCCGCAAGGAGAAATACTGTTCTAGAAACTTCCTGGGGTTTGTTTCTACCCAAAAATGCTATCCAGAGGTGCTTAGGGAAGGTATCCCGACCTTACAGGCTCAGCAGGCAGGTGAAGAGCAGTCTCTGGCAAAACAGTGGATGCAATCTCACCCCTGCCTTGCTCCACCCTCTACAGCTGGCAAACCTTTCTACAGGTATTAATTAATTTAGAACATGTCACAATTCCATGGACAGAAATACCACTTGTTCTCCTCTTTGGTGGGAAATTCTGTGACTCACTTGAGCCCACAGACACAGCAGAGAAAGAGCAGGGATTGGCTCTTGGGTATAGTTTCACCAGCTGTTTTGGCGTTATTCCTATGGGGCTCAGCCGCCCAGGTGGAGCTGGGGGACACAGAGGAACACACACCAGCCACAGGGATGGACCAGACCCAAGTTTTTTTGGCCATATTCAAATTTTTTTTCCTAGAGTATCAGTGTTGTGAAGAGAGAAATCAAACCCCGGGCTGGAAAGTGAATGTTAAAGAGCCGCGCAGTCCCCCACACTGCCTTGGTGGTTAAGAGAACAAATATCTATCTCTGTTTCCTCTGCAGCCAGACCTGCTGCAAGTGGGGAAATGGGCACCCAAGAGAGCGGCACTGGCAGAAATCACACATTTCTTTTTCATTTGAAGTACGTTTGTGAAATGAATTTTCCAGAAAGAAATACAGAGATGTTCCAAAATCCAGTCTTTCCTCAAGAAACAACCCAAACCATCTTGTGTGCTTACACAGCAAAATGTCTCAGAGGAACAAACAAATATTTTGATCAAATAATCTTTTTCTTTTCAATGAGCTATTTTTTCCCCCACAACATAATTTTTAAAAAGCCCTGAGAGCAGCCAAGGGTCCCATGGCTGGGAGCGGTGATGACAGCAGCCCCAGCTCTGCTGCGAGCCTGGGTTGTATAAAGAGTGACGTGACGTAAGTAATACACACTGCTGTGGTCAGGGGGAGGCTGGCACTCCAAAAAAGCCAGGAATATTATATAACAACAACTTACATAATTACCTCTTGCATAATGCCAGGGAAAAGGCCCTCCGTAACGCAGCTGTGGTTTCTATGGCATTTTGCTGAAATACAGCTTCTTCTAAGAGACTCATTTGTGCTTTGTTTCAGAAGCCTGCAGCTCAGTCTATGCAGACAGACAGGTGAGAGTCCTGCACTCACAGCAGCTTGAGCTGGAGACGTGAGGGATGCAGTAATGGATCTTACAGCAGGGCAAGAGCATTGGCTTTTGGGCAGGCCTGCCATTAACTTCAGCACTCTGAGAAGCAGAAGACTGTCACGTAAGAGCTCCATCCTTAACTGAGTGTTTGTTATGTAGCCTCCGCTGCTTGTAGGAAATGAGATGGAGTCTAACTGATGATGATGGCAGTGGCCAAATCCCATTCCAGTCTCACTCCTCTCTTCCCTTTGTTCACAGACACTATTCTTAGCAATGCCTTCAGGCAGGGCTCCTGTACACTGATGGATTTCAGCAGCTGAGAGCTGACCTGACCTGCTTGCTTAAAAGGAAGAGGAAGGACTAGGAGCAGAAGATTTCAGCATCAGGACAAGAAGATTTGGGCTGTGAGTTTGCAGAGGTGTGCTATATACTTACCATGGATTCTCTCTGCGATCAAGCCCTGTGCTGTAAAGTCAGAGGTAGCTTTACCTTCACTTCAGTGCTCACAGGATCCAGCCTTTGGTGACTATCAGACATAACACAGGCATGACCCAGAGCTCCTGTGCAATTATTGAGGCATCTCACAATGTGTGTTAACTCTGCACAGCACCTGGGGAAAACGTTTATCTCAGCTAAACAAGACACTTCTTGCACACCAGTGCTTGCATTCAGTGAGAGAATGTGCGGGAAAGCAGAAGGGCAATCCAGGACAAGAATATTTAGGCTACAATACAGAAACTGAAGCTGTCTCTGAGGCTGCAGCAGCTCTTTCTGGGGATGCAAACCTTCTCTGAAGGACTGGGAAATGCAGAGCACAAAAGGACTGAGGATTTTGTGTGAGAAACTGTGAGTGTGGTTTAAGAAAGGAAGAGTACAATTAGAGAACAACAGGCGGATTTTAAAGTCTCACCCACTCAGGAGCAAAAGAAGAAAATTATTTTTTAGAGGTAAGAACACAGGTTATAACAGTGGGACCCTGGAGATCTCCAGGAGTCAGTGGGAGATGTGGCATGCAGCAGTCTCTTCAGGTGGATTAGACTTTGTAACACCATACTGACACTCAAGAATTTGTGTACTACCCTTTGAAACACTAAAGCAAGAGAGGAATTCCTCCCTCATCCCTCATCATCAATAAAATATTGTAACTAGAGCCTGTTGAAGGACAACCGAGAAAGGCAGGGCCACAAAAACACACATGGGCAGTAAAGGTCAAGCAATCAGCCTGCATTCAGTATTGGGTGTCTGCCTGCCACCCTGAGCTCTGCAGCTCAGAGCTACCCACAGGAAGCTGCCACAGAGACATTTACAATGTGGCTGAGGCTGGGATTTAGTGATGGGTTAGACGAAATCCAGGCAGCTGGAAGGGGTGGCCGGTCCCCACTCCATGCCTCCTGCCAGAGAATGTCCTAATTCTCCTCTTCCCAGTGCCTTGGGTACATGGGCGGTGCCTTGCAAGGCTCCTGGGTGCTGCTGGAGAGGTGCTCACCCATGTGCATGCAAAGGCAGCAGCAACTGCAGCATGGCCAAGGCCAGAGCGAGAGCAGCCTCAGCAGTGACAGAGCTGAGCCACAGTGCAAACAAGTGCCCTGAGTGCAGCCCTCCCTCCTACAGACACACCAGCAGCCGTGCCCAGTCTGAAGGGAGCCAGCAACAATAAATAATTCCTCCTGCCTGAGCTGCTCCTTGAGGAAGAGGAGGCACTGGGCCTCAGTACACAGTGTACAGCTTAGCTGGGGGCTCTCAGCCTCCCAAAAAAAGAGTGGGAGACCCCATCACTACATAGTAAAATTGGGTTATACAGCTGCAAATGTCCTTCTCAGTCTGCTGGGCAGGCAATGGCCCTCAAGCTACCTCAAGCACTTAATATGAGGCTGTGCATGTGTTTAAATTGGATTTGGAGGCAATGACAGCAGATCCTCCCCCACCCCATGATGCCTATACAGTTCTTTATGAGGGCTTCAAATGAACTGGATTAAGAAACTGGTCTGAGTTCGAAGTATGTGTTTATTTTTGGAGAGTGTATTTTGAAGCCAGATAAGTTCTGTGGTCTGATTTGTCACACAGCTGGACCAACACATGCTGGCAGGGGGGACGGGGAGGCAGAGCTACTTACGCAGGCATCCTTTGTGGAAGGAACTCCCGTGGAGCCATCCTCCAAAACCCCAGGCAGCACTGTCTAACTTGGAGGACAGCACATACAGATTAGGGTTTCCCTTTGCCTGAGTTTCATGGGGTGAAAAGAGAGAAAAAAGACACATTTTCATTCCCTTTGCCTGTAAAACATCCTCTCATCCACAAAGCATGGAGCTTCTGTGAGATAAGAGCCCATGGGGAAGCCAAGATCTACCCCTCATTTTTATTGATGTTTACACTTGCCTTTTAATGAGCTCCAGCAGGTTCTCGCTTCCAGCTGCAGTTGGCCCTTTTCAAAGTTCAAGGTCTCATTTTGCATTATCGTTCCACCGCCAAGTGCACCCTTAGGGAGGAGAAGAACAACCAGGACTCCTTCTCTTCTGAGAAGCAGCACCAGTTTAAGCAGTCCCTAATCCAGTAGTGCTTTTTGTGCTCTGCTGGTTTTACCGGGAACTCCTGCAGGAAAACTGATCCCTCTGATAAGAAATACTTGGCAAAATAATCAAGTTTTCTTCAAGCAGATCAGCACTGAGCAGCAGTGAGCACCTGTGGCCTGGCTGCCCGAACAGAACACTTACTGCTCAGTTAGGGTGGGGTCTCTGTTCTGCATCTCTTCCCTGTTGTTTCCTTTGCTATGCTTGCAAACAAATCTTTTGCCTTGTCCGCTTCAGGGTCCTGCTGGCAAGACAACCACAGCGGTGGGGCTTGCTGCTGGCTGCAAGATACTGGCACAAAAATTACAAATACTGGAAGATTTCACCTCTGCTAAGAATCCCAGTCCAGTGGTTCCTTAGGCAGTGGTGCAGGTGTAACATGGCATCCCTGCCAAATGCTCAGCCTGGCCAGCCCTTCCAGCTCTTTGGGGTCTGGGGTTGCATATGCACATGTCCCAGTCTGGGCACCTTTGGAAAGCTCACCTCTAACCATCTTTCATACACAGGATTAATGGACAACTATCTCATCTAGCCTCTTCCCCCAACAACACTAGTGGCAGGGGCCCAGAGAAAGTGTAAGAAGCAGGAACAGCTCTATTCCATCACAGCAGCTTGAGGCTAAAGGACTTCCCAAGGTTATATTTGCATGCTTCATTTAACAGCCATAGGCAAAATTCTTCATAATTTTTGTTAATCCTCTTACACATGCTCCTCAACATATACTTCAGACATGGCTGCAGCCTTAGTAGGTCAACCTGCTGATTTGGTGACTTTGCAGAAGATCAGCCAATGCACAAAGACAAAAAATCTGATAATCACTTTCTAACCATTCACAAACAGCTTTAAGGCATGCTTATCAAAATAAAACCCAAACCAGCAACAAAAATGAAGCTCCATTATCCTCAAAGATCTCTGCACATGCAGGGCTCCCATCTCTCATGCCTTTTTAATTGCGAGTTCCCCAAACACCGCGGTTTTATTTTTTGATCTTCCTCCTCCTGATAAGTGCTCCAGTGTTGGTGGCACAGCTGGTCGGATCCAGCTGGTCTGTGGCAGCATCTGTCTGGAAATTGCTTCTCTTAGCCTGCAGTCCTTTTATTTCCTTCCCCATCAGCTGCAGCAGAGATTTCACTCCACATGGTGAATTTCACTCTGCTCCAAATGAATTCATGCTCCTTCTCTGTGTTTCTGTGCTAATTTTGTGACTTGTCTATGAGTTTACAGCAAGGCCCAAATTAGACTGGATTTATTATCCTCCTGAGCAAAAGGCCAGCATTTATCTGCTGCTCTTGTAGACCTGCTGCTCATGGAGCTGAGAGAGGTACACTGGCCTCCACAGAAAGACATACAGGGCCTCACCTACTTATTGGGGCAGAGAGGGTCCAAATCATAAACAAAAAACAGACAAGAGCACACTGGGACCACAGATCAAAAAGTCAGGAAAAGAAATGGGACTGCAGATAGACCAGACAAAACAGGCAGACCTTTTGTGTCAAAAACGTGTAGTACAAATGTCTCATCCGTGAGCACAGTCTGGGCTGAGAGAGAATCTTTGGACAGGAGAGGAATTCAGATGGAAATTCAGATGGAAATGTGGTAAGTTTTTACTTGTTTGGTTTTTTAAACAAACTAAAAAGACTGACTTGAACAAAGTGAGAGGAAAGCAGGAAAGTGAAGTCCTGGACAGTCTTACCTGCAAGGACTGAGTGTGGGAAGTCATTGATTCCATATCTGCTGCTCCCTTTTCATGGGTCCTGCTTTCTGGTGTGTCATTTTGCAGACAGAGTTGTGCCTCTCACCTGGAGAGTGATAAGCACGACGCCAGGGCACTCCAGGGGCTGGCTCTGCAGCTCAGGCCCCCCCTCTTGGCCTAATTCACATGAGTATTTAATACAGGAGTTATGAACCCTCTCATTAGGATGAGGCCAGCAGAGGTTCAGGGCTGCTGGCAGGCCCAGCAGCTACCAGGCTCTACACAAAGCACACAAAGCAGAGGGAAATGCCCACAAGAGGGAGAGTTGGTGCCACTCTCCACAGTGATTCTGTGCAAACAGCACTTCCCAGCCTAGCAACTGTAAGAGCCCGTTCCCCTTGCTCCACTTCTCCCAACAGAAATGTTTTCCTCTCCTGGAGATTCCCTTTTCCATGGTATTTCCCATCCTCCTCTTTCTCCACATGACTGGTATTTCATCTTGTTTGTGTGGGGTGAGCCCAAAGGCCCCATCGTGTGGGTGCCTGACGTGCTGCCATCGGAAAGACACCGAGATCTTCTGCTCCCCTTTCCTCCCACTCACACTGTGCTGTGCTGGGAGGGCACCCCTGCACCAGCCTCAGCACAGGCAGCCCCCCCTCTTGCCCAGCTCATCACTCAGAGGTGGCACCCCTGGTCTCTACCCTGCATGGGCACACATGGAAAATTCCATTCCTGCTGGGCTCTGCTCAGCCTCAACACTCCAAGCCGAGAGCAGGCTCCACTGGGGCATGGGATTTTCAATCCATTTTCCAAAAAATGTTGATGGCTACCAGCAACAGGATCCTAGAAGGCTCTGAGCTTCTGCAGGGCAAAGCTTAATGTGAGGAAGTAGCAGAAAGCCCCAGTGATGTGGAAATAGCCACTCTGCAAGCCTCTATGGCTGGAAGTGCTCCATGGTGCTGGAAAAGCATGAGCACCAGCAGGACTTTTCTTGTGGGATCATCCCACCAGCTCCTCAAACAGCATTCCTATGCTCCCAAGTCCAGAAACTTTCCAGAGACATTCTGATGATTTTGGCTGGTGATTCAGCAGGAACTGTAACACAGCTCATAGCATTCCTGGGGCATTTTCCTAACCTGAAACCTTGGAGAAATGCCTTCAGAGGAGATCCACATGAACCACATCACCAAAATCACCACAGGACCCCCAAGCATGGCATATCTTGGCCACCATGAGCCTCCAGCTGCCAGAACAAAGCAGGCTAACTGCCTCTCTCTGCAGAGAGGGATTTTCTGCCTGAGGGAAAAGGTCATGGGCACTTCTTCTGAAGCACATGTGTGCTGGCATAAATGTGTCAGGCATTGCACACAAAGCTGACCTGGAAAGCAGCATTGACACAAAATCACAGGAGCCCCTAAGGCTGGTCAGTGGCCAGGGAGCTCACCACAGTGGTGAGCATGGTCCATATCCCAGCTGGGGGCACTGGGCAGGGAGGCCAAGGAAATTTATCAGCACACCCTCAGGATCTGCCTTGCAGGGCATCCACACTGCTGTGCAAGATGGTGCACATTGACAGGGAGGAATGAAATGCTAAAAGGAGAGAGATGCCCCCAAGATGATCCAAGGGATGGAGCACCTCTCCTATGAGGAAAGGCTGAGATTAGAGTTTGGTCAGCCTGGAGTGGAGAAGGCCTAGGGTGACCTAACAATGTCCTTGCAGTACCTGAAGGGAGCCTACATGTAAGATGGGGAGAAACTTTTTGCAAGGGCTCATAGTGACATGGGGGGGAATAGATTCAAAGTGAAAGAGTAGGTTTAGATTAGATATCAGGAAAAACTCCTTACTGTGAGGGAGTGAGGCACTGGAACAGTGCCCAGAGAACTTGTGGATGCCACATCCCTGGAATTGTTCAAGGCCAGGTTGGATGAAGCTCTGAGTAACCTGGTCTAGTGGAAGGTATCTCTGCCCAGGGGAGCTGGAACTCCATTATCTTTAAGGGCCCTTCCAACCCAAACCATTCCTTGACTTTAGAATTCTAAGCCAGCCTATTGTAAGTAGAAAATTTATTCATTCACTTCCAAATTTTAGCTCTAGGACTGGGCTCATGAGCTCATGTACCCAGTTAACTTTTTAGAGCAGCTTATGATGGTCCAGCATGTGCAGAAACGCACAGTGTGAAGAGCCAGCACCTAATCCCAGCTCCTGCAGTGGATCAGAGCATCTCGTTCAGCACTCCCTGCTCAGAGAGGGCTACCTGAGCAGATACAATGAGACAGCAGTGTAAGCAGGGGCTTAGAAAATACAACTGACTACTGCAAGCAGCATGTTTTTACTTGGCTTTAGGGATGGTGAGAGGAGATAACATAGCCAAAAGGCATCAGAGGTGAGAAGACAAAGCAGAAGGAGAAGGGCCACCCCTTAGCAGGGGTGAGGTTATTTACACAACAGCCAGTGGATATGTGTCTTATTTATACCGGATAAGAAGAATGAAAATAGGGTTATCTTATGTTGAGTGAGATCATTTAATAGTACACAATTATTTCATACAGATTTAGCTAGAAGTAATTAAAAGTAAGGTTATGCTCTGAGGCAGAGTTCCCCTGCTACTGAATTCAGGTCCAGTGGGAAGTTCACATTTGCAGCCACTCACAAAATCAAATCCCTAAACTTCAGACTTTTCCCCCAGCAGCTAAACTGTTGTGTCCTTTGAAGTTATATTTTAGGTTTAAATTTCAATCTTTATCCTCCTTTCTTACTAGTTGGAAATCCAGAGGCAGCTTCCATCTGCTGATCTGAGTGCCCTGGTGCAGGGGAGCGGGATCTCCTGCTCCCCCAGCCGGGCAGCCTCAGGCAGCCAGGATGCAGCCGTGTCACAGAGTCTTGCTCCCTGCCCTCATGCAGGCGTTCAGAAGCATACTGAGGATAGGAAGGAGATCTGCCTTGGGAGTGGAGCTTGGAAATGTTATGTCTTCATCTGAAGGCAAAATCAAACCGTGTAGACCCCTGATGCAACACAGTGCCAGGGTGTCAGGAGGCTTTTGGCTTGCCAGGAACCCAGAAGAAATATTTTCAGCCTGAGTGAGGTTGATGTAAATATTTTCTTTCTTTTTTCTTCCCTCTGAACTCACAGGTGAACCAGAAGCCACGGGTTTGCCACCTTGGAAATAAATTTACAACATCAGCAAATGCTTTTTGAGTGCCCCAGTGAAGTAAGCAACTTGCTCCTTCCTTTCTGTTTTCACCCACATGTGACTGCATGAGCCCTCTGTCTCTGCAAGAGCACGACTTTTACTGCTCTGGCAGCAGAAAAACATGAAACCACATCTGCCCCAGTTCTCCATCGTTTTTCATCCCTGCACAGCACACATGGGATGTGCCTTGGACCAGGGGGCTGTGTCAGGTAAGAACTGCCACATCACAGCTGCATTGCACCCACCCTGGCAGGACCCAGACAGCATCCTGGGGCAGGGCATTGATGGCTCCAGGGACAGCATGGAGGGGACAGGTGGGGACACCATCGAGGAGAGCTGTCAGGTGGGGACAGCGTGGGCTGAAGACTTTTCCCTCACCTCCACGCACACAGCTGCAATATCCCCAGCATGTCCTGGCACAGAAACTAATAAGAGCAGATTTTCGCAGTGATGAACACAGGGGAAAAGAGACACAGAGGGACATTTTGTGAAGGCTAAACACCCACACCAGCTTTGCAGAAGTTGTTTTGCTTTCCACCTGCTTATTCCCACCCACTTAGGCAACTTAATACTGACTTTTCATTCAAATTTTTTTTTTTTAAAAAGCATTTGAAACAAAATGAGCTAATTACAGAGTAAATATTTAGCTTGAAATGAGCAGACAGATATTCAAAGCCCATTTCTGACATGACAGATGATCTGAAAGGAGCTATGCTGCAGGCATTGTGTGCCGATCAAACCCAATTTAAAAATACAAGGCATAGAAGCAAAAATAGACATGACCCCAAGCACAAACATCCCCACACAGGCAAATGTCTCCTGTAAACTGCCATGGGTGATTTCATGGCAGCTGAACCTGGAGGCACTGGAACTGCATCACCCACCTCTGAGGGTGCTGCCGTGATAAACCTGTGTGAACAGCACTGAAGCAACACACAAACATTGCCCTGGCAGGGCTCATCCAGCTGCTCCAGGTTTGGGACCCCAGCATGGGCCCTACATTTCCTGAAGACCTAAGGGAAATTCCTGTCCCCTTATGCAGATGACCTAACTTCCAGCTCTTGGTATGCTTGCTGGAACCTCAGTGACTCTTGCTACCTTTGCCACACCTAAATTATTGTGACATTCAGCTGACAGGTGGGAGCCAGGTAATGTGGGAAAAGTAACCTTTTCACCCTTAAGTGCTGAGGAGCTCATATCCAAGCAGTCACACCCCAGACGTGCTGAGGAGCAGAGAGATGCAGGAGGAGCTGCATCTGCTTAGCATCTCCAGCTCCAAGCCCACAGAGCACACTCGGAGATCAACCTTTTCCCAAAGCTTTGACTCAAACCCTGGTGCTCCTGGAGCAGCCCTGAGCTTGCAGCAGAAGTGGACAGAGACCTGAGTCCAACTTTGGTGAGCAGGATTGAGAAACAGGAACTCTACAGCCACACACCACCCACAAAATGGGTGTGGATGGGTGGAGCCTGTGCTGTCCTAAAGGAGTGGAGGGTTATTACCAGATGTGGGTATGGCCCCACATGGGAGATGCAGCTGGACCTCCAGGACCTGGTGCAGCCTGGAGAGGAGAAGTATGAGAGACCTTACTACCCACACTTCACATGTGGGAAACCAGCAGGGCATTCATGGGATTAGATGCAGAAGGAAAATCTTCAAGGCAGTAGCTCTGGGACAGGAAAAATGAGGAAAATCACACAGTATCCCTGAGTGGCTGTGCCCACATCCTGGGGGATGCACTGGCTAAGGAAGGCAGGGTCTCTACCAGGTCGTCCCAATGTCTAAGGACTCAGGTATTTTGAAATCAGAAACACAAGCAGCTGCAGTGAGGGCAGTGAAAACATGGACATGATGTGGCTCCTGGCAGAATCGTTCCCTAGTGCACAAATACTAATGAAGACAACTTCAAGCATGAGGTGCTAGTCTGGTTCTTCAAACTCAGGGCTGAGCAGAAGGCACCAAAGTGTTCTTGAGGGCAGAAGGAAATGATGGCCCTGCCCAGAGGATGCAGCCCATCAGTCCTTCCACACCAGCCTCCCGCCTCTTCCCCTTGGCTATCACTAAGGCAAACAGCCATCCCTGCTATCCCGTGCCTGAGGTTTGGGATGAAACTTCACAGATGAGACTTCCTCCTGTTCCCTCCAGGAAGCCCCTGTGCCAGGGCTACTCCATCACCCTGGCCAAGCTGTGTGGTCCCTTCACCTTTTGGTCAACCCTTTGACCCAATTTTTAGCATTAGCACCATGCTGACAATCCTTTGGTCCTTCAGATTTCCCACCCAGGAGCTTGGTTTTTTTGCAGGAAGCAGCTGTACAATCAGAACACCAGTGGGCTGGGTCTGAGACTGGGTCCTGGGTTTGCTGCTCTTCACTGGTCAGTGACATCTGCAAGGTGAGAGAGAAGAAGCCTGTCCTGTCCCTGGTGTGGCCACAGACCCTCAGCCCTGCAGCACAGCTCTGGCTCTGGAAATGGCCTTCCTGCACATGGAGAGCCAGGAGGTGCCTGGGATATCCCAGACCCAGGCGCCTCGCTGTGGCTTTGGGAGGTGAGGGCTGGTAACTCCCAAGCTCTGAAGCCTCTCTGAGTTGTTTGTGGAAACACTAGTCAAAGAAAAGAGGTGCTAAAAAATAAACTATAAAATGAAGTGGAGTAATAACTGTCCTGGGTAGAGGAATCTCAGAAATGTCATGGCCTTGACTGCCCTGGTGGGTAAGACAGCTCTGGGTATTCACAGCCCTGCTGAGTCCTGGGAGGCCGGCTAGACTTGGCTTTATTGGCCCTGGTTCTCCTTTTAATTTTATCCAAATGGCCAGACTACTGAGGTACCATTCAAAATGTGCCTTTCTGCTTTTTCTGCCTTGCATCACCCTGTGTGCTCAAGCCCTGTTGTTCCCGTGGGTCATTCCTTTGGGCACATTCATGGCTCTTGGTTTCTCTGACTTAGAAGATGAGATGGCAGCTTTTAAAAGCATTTGTATTTTCCCCAATGCCTGGAGTGAAACTGAGGCCAGAAACATTTCTGGGCATGAAATATGCCTCTGAGCATGTTAGGATTTTGTTCCATGAGGATTTCTTGGCTTCCAGAAGGTAGAAGCAAAGGATTTGGAAAAAGATAACTTCTGTTCTGCAGCACTCCCTGAGCAGCCACCTACCACCAAGCCAATCAGTCAGGGCAGCATAGCAGAGCTCAAAGCTTGGGACATGGTTGTTTGCAAAGCAGAAAATACAAGATTCATCCACTGCCTCTTCTCTCCTCCTGGCAACCCTCATTGTATTTTGGGCACAGATGCTCAGACTCGGTGCTGGTAACTGTTCTAGAAACATGCAGCCCCAGGAGACCGATGGAGCTGCAGTGGCAGGAAGGGAATGACGTGGATACACGTGGTGAGCAAAATCTCCAGGGGTCACATCAGAGATATACTGTACCCAGACCCAGCTCTTATTCAGGACACACTTCCTGCACACGCAGGATTGCTGAGATCTCAGCCTTGGCAATGCCTATAAGGATGCTCCTCTTCCTCTAGAGCCTCCTAGCTGTGAGGATCCCCTGCAAGGGGACAGGAAGTCATAAAAAGGGACAAGATGATCAATATTTCACATTTTCCCAAAGGAAACCAGAGTTAAAATCCACCATGCATCTGTGCAGCTCCAAGTAGACCTGGACACTGCTACATCACAGGGACAAAGTGGCTCCTGGCTCTGCACCACGGCCACACAGTACATGTCCCTGGTGCCATCAGTCACCAGCAAGGAGAGGGATGCTCAGCCAAGGTGTTCCTCAAAGGACCCCTTTGTTTTTGTCGAGATGTTTAGTTTCAGGGCATGATGAGGGCATGCCAGAGACAGGCAGGGCTTCAGAGTATTGAGTTTTCTAAATGCACAGAACTCCCCAGTTCCCCCTGCAGTGCCAGATCACACCTGGCCTGCAAATCACAGTGAGATTTGTGCAGCTGCTGGGATGTCCCACCTGAGACACCTCTCAGGGTGCTGTCATGGCTCTAAGCACCTCAGGCCATTGCTGGGAGCCACTAATGGTCACCACTCCCACAATTTGGGAAGCTCTGGCCAGGCGCAAATGTGTTCAGCCCCTGGAGGGCTATTTGGGTTTAGTTTCATATTCTTTGTTTTGAAGGCACCATTCCTCAGTGGAATGCATACTTGAGAGCTTGAAGGCTCCAGGATCAGAGGAAAATCAGGAGGTCTGGCATCCCATGCCTGGGGTTATTTAGGACCCTCCTTGCTACTGGGGATTCCTTACAGCTGCTGCCTGCATGCTGGTCTTTGGGGGGACAACCAGAGCAAGCTCCCTTAGCTCTGTGCAGGAGGTTTCTGCCCAGTTTTGGTGTGAGGACACTGGCTGATGGTTAGGAGGCCTTTCATGGTCCCCACAGCTCATGGATAACACTGGGGGCCAGTGACTTGCCAGCACAGGCCCCTGTACTTACTCATGCTGCTGCTGACAGGTACCAAATCCATAGTGCAAGAGATATTTGATGTAAGGAGCCTTTGGGAATGGGGTTTTCCCCTCAACACTGCAGTAACTCCAGTAACTCCAGGTATTTGCTCTTTTCAAGTCAAAGCTATCTGAGAGCCCAGAGCTGACGAGATATTTTGCACAGTTGCTCAGTGACCCGAATTGCTGAGCCGGGCTCTGCCTGCCTCCCCTCCAGAGCTAATGACCCTCTCAACCACAGCAGGACCTGGATCCACACCAGGGATGAGTCGGCTTCACCACAGCTGTCATCTCCAATGCTTTAAGGCTGTCTCACCCAATGTGACCCTGTGAAGTGTGTCAGACTCACCTCTCCAGACCTCTGGATGCACCAGCTCTCAGCTCAGCACTGCTCACATCACACTGTTAGTGGGGAGCAAGCGGGTCATTTCTGTTCCTTTACCACAAACCCCATTGCAGACCCCCAGAGAAGAAATAAGAGTGTTACCCCTGGGTCACAGCTCTGAAGCCAGCTCACCCCTCACCCTCAAGGCCACTGTGCAAGTTCAGCACACTCCAGCTTTTCCCCAATTCTGACTTTTTCATTTTGTCCCCAAATTTTCAATCAGCCCTCCACAACAGCCCTGTGCAAAGCTTTGCACGGATGGCACCAATTCTCCCTTTTCCTGTCTCACCTTCAAGCCCTGCAGCTGAGTGGGACCAGCAGGGCAGGCAGCACACCCACATTCCCACTGGGGCGAGCCAAAATCCCTCCCCAGCCCCTTGTGCCGTGGGCAGAGGCATCCGCAGCTGCCCTGCACTGGGGGAGAGCGCGGGGACAGCCAGCGGCATCGCGCCCACGTGAGCCGCTCTGGGTCAGGAGCAAGGAGCTATTTCTGGAGAAGCGCTTCTCGTGGAGCAGAAGCAGCAGAACTCAGAAGCACTGACCGAAAAAGAAAGGCCCTGGTGTTTTGAGCAGGAAGCGAGGTTTCCCAGCCTCCCGCCGGGAAGGACGGGAGACATCCTTGCAAAAATAAGAGAGGACTGCGGCGCTCTGTGGCAGCAGGGCTCCAGAGGAGCTCAAAGGCTACTTCAGCAAGACCGTAAACACGCCAGATCTGCTGTTGTTGCAGAGCTCTGTGAAATCGGCGATGTCTGAGCGGAGTTCAGCTGGAGAGCGCTGGTGCTATAAAAAACAAAGTGACTTTGGGCTTTGACGCTTCCTCCTGACACACAAAAAGGTGATTTGTGATTCAAAAGACAAGGAATTTATCATCAAAAGGAGCTGGGACAGAGCTCAGTGTTTACACATGGAAGAACAAGACAGGCACCAAGAGCAGATATATTTATACTCATCCATTAATAAAAGAAGCCAAGTCAACCATACCTTTGTGCTAAAGTTAGAGCACAGCACTCTGCATGTCCTTAAAAAGGCAAGAAAGTTTCCACAAACTGGGACAGCTGCTCCCAGTGCCGGCTCTGTGCATCTCCTCCTTGGCACTCTGGCATCGGTGTGCTGCAGCAGGAAAGGGGCCAAGCATGGCGAGGCTTCTCCAAGTGGGAAGGCTGACTCCTAGAGTCTGGTCATGGGCTGGTGGCCACTGCATCTCAGGAGCCAAACAGTCCCTGCTGCACTGTCAGAGACCTGCAGGAGATGACTGCCTCTTGCCAGAAACAAAACTCCTCCAGTATACTTTCAGCTCTAGTACTCTCATTGCTCTCCTGGTTATGGGGCTCACACAAGCCAGGAGCTTTCTCCTCTGCTGCAGGTGGAATGGGGGAATGCTGGGTTTGGCACGCTCAGGCTGGCTCTGTGGGCAAGGAACCGGTTTGTGGGGAAAAGCAAAGGGAAGAGAAGCAGCACTCAAGGGTTCCAGGTTTGGGTCAAAGGGTCAGTGCAAGGCCAAGGTGGACAGAGAGCACCCAGGACAGAGGATGGTCCATCTCCAGTGAAGTCAGCAATAGGGCTGGATAATGCAAGTCACTGGAAGGTCCTGGATTAGTATTTGGCATTCCTTAACCCACAGCTACAGTTGGAGTTGCCTGGCTTCACCTGCCATGTGCTGGGGAATGTTACACCAATTGGCAGGAAAGACACAGAAAGTCAGCTCTCTGTTCCTTGGGAGGTGCTTCTAGAAAGCAATCAATTATCCTTCCTGACAAGTAACAGATGAGCTCTCACAGCTGTTTTCCTGTTTCCCTTCTCTTCCCCCACCCAGTTATAGCCCTCAAACCATGCTGGAAGCAGCAGGAGCCAGCACTGGATATGCTATGCCAGAAATGATAGCATTTCAGGCAAACTGAGAGCAATCACAAAAAATACATCTTGTCTAAATCAAAGTTAAGCACATTGCAGTTTTTCTTCTCCACACCCCAGTGAAACAGCTGCAAGCAACAAGCAAGGCCGGCTGCACAGGGCAGGAAACAGCTACAGCACACAGCGGAGCAGGGGTCACCTCTCACCTCCCAGGACACTGGAGTTGTTGGCACTGCAGAATGCATTTCCCCTCTGAACTCACACAGAAGATTCTACAGTTACATGAACTTGACTGACCTTTGAGCAAGACATAGCACTAGATGGCCTCCACCCAACTAGATCTCTTCAAACCCAAATTATTCTACAACTTTGCAATTTTCTGCATAAAGACGGAAAGAGGGCATGGAAATAACTCTTCCTCCCACACCAGCTACTAAGCTAAGCTCTCCTATCAAAGGGATGCTCAGGCTGCTGTCTCTGAGCCAGTACAGTCAATAGAAGTCCAGTGGCAAAATCCTGACAAGAAGTCAGCTTTGCTGCTGGCACAGGGATCAGGACTTCTTCCTCAGCTTTTGGGTCAAATCTCCTGATGCAGCTTGTCAGTGCCAGCCAAAGATGCAGCCTTAGCTGTCACACTAACCTCACCCTTGAGCTCTTCTGCAAGTTCAGTTTGAATTCATAAATCATTTCAATATGATCCAAATGCTTTCCAGCAAATGTTACCATTTACTGACTCCATCCCACCCTGCAGCAGACAGGCACAGCTGTGTGGCACTGAGGTTCTCACTTGGCAGCCACGCTGGTGGACCCGTACCAAGCCCCCTGGTACAGAGTCCACGCCAGGGCTATTGCCAAACCCTCTGCCCAGGTCCTTCCTGATGACAGGGGCACTGTCACTCAGGTGATGCTACCTACACACACAGAAACAAGCACCATGGCCCACGATCAGCTGTGACTAATGTGATTTGTCTATTCCTTATTACAATTATTTACAGCTTATAGGAAGGGGGATGCATTAAATCAACCGTGTTTGCTTCCTCAGCCAGCTTGCAGTGCATTTAAAGAACCTCTGCTTCCTTTGGTGAGCTCTGCTTCTGATAAAGCATGTTGAGCAATGCTGAATTTTACAACACATTTACTAATTAGTGAATTACAAATTACTTTGGCTAATTAGTAAATTCCAGGATCAGCCATTTTACAGCTTTGCCGTGAAACAAGGGTAGGCTGGAAGACCTAGAGCTCCTTTCCTGTGCCTCTGAAGCCTGCCTCTGCAACACCTTCTCCCAGCACCGCAGAGCTTTCTTTCAAGACCTTTCCCATTTCCACTGATGCAGAATCCCTTAACCAGCTTTTCTTCAACCATTATTCAGCCCTGATTTCCAAGCATCTAATTTTAGCAGCCACTGTTGAACATCCTCTTGAGTTATTGTTAGAATGAAATGAGGATCATCTGACAGGAACATATCCTTGGTAAATACTGGGAAGGAATACTTAAGGAGCTAGCACACCTTCCTGCATCATAATCGACAATCCTACTGCCCAGGGACACACCTTATCCCACCCTTTTTGTTCCTGGTACCTTGCATTTCCAAAAGCAATTAAAGCACCAGCCTCAACTGTACTAGGCATATTTGGCTGTGTAATTTTGCTCAGTTATTGTTTCAATAATCACTTTCAATTAGCCACAGGGATTTATTATTTGCTATTTTTAGGATCATTTCAGTTTTAAAGGCACCTGATTACACAGATCTATATTTGCATGACATCTTTCACTGGAGGATTTGTAAGTACTATGTGGAATGTGAATGAATTTCTGCTTGTCTGCAGCAATGCTCTTTTTACAAACAGGACGACAGGGGCAGTAATTAAAAGACATGTCCAAACTCCCAGAGGAAATTTACACTGACAGAGGAACCCCAGCTTCCAGCGGTGGGTGTTAACTATTACACCTGTGCTAACACAGACAGAGCAAGGTTGGCCACACAGGCACTAAAGGGGATGCAGATATGTAATTTGAAATGGTTGTCCCTCCTTCCACATTAACAGGCTCAAACACCAACTAGGCTTGAAGAGAAAAAAAAAAATTAAAAAAGCTTCTTATCCAATACCAAACAATTGGCCCTTCTCTGCTAATAAGAAGCAATGGGAAAGAATGGCAGGGAAAGGTGTGGATTTTCTGAGGTCGGAATAGGAACAGATGGGGCTGGGATTTTGCCAGCTTGAGTTGCCAAGGCCCTTTATCACTGCTAAGAAGATCCAAGCTCCCAGCTCGTTCTTCACACAGCTTCCCTTCTTTGGATTTTACCTGCCAGGGCAATGCACCAGCGAAATCCATCCAGATGTGCTGAAAAACAAACAACACAGGGGAGCCAGCAGACTGGTGTTTCTCTCTTTTATTTAAAAACAGTGCTTCATTACCATTTGCAAAGGGTTAGGAAGGGTTTCCCCCCTTGCTTAGAGTTTATAAAAGCCAGCAACATGATCAATAATTTATACACATGGATAGTAATACAAAAAAAAGGAATAAAAGCTAAAGATCTAACTACTCCAACCTTCACAATTCCAGCTACTTGATAATAATAGGAATAACCCAATGAATACTGTATGGTCTGAAAGCTACTATACAATATGATACTTAACGAGGGAGGGCGGGAAGTTAAAGGCTGTCACAAAGCCCTGGGATGCAGATACTGCTTCTCCAGAGTCAGCAGGGAAATGGGACCCTGGGCAAGCGGCTCGGGCGTCCTAGGAAATGATCCAGGGGAAGGGAACGCATCCCCTCGGGACGCGCCCTGCTCCCCGGGGTACCTGGAATGGGAGGTGCTGGGGAGACTGCGACAAGGGGCAAGTCTGTTGCTGCCATTGGAGGTGCTGTGGCATCTCAGCCTCGCACTGAAAATCTCCAAGTCTCAAAGAGATCAGCCTGTGAGGTCAGTAAAATACTCCACCAGCTCTGTATCACTCTATAGCCCTGGTTCTCAATTGCTATCAGCCCCAGGTTTTAGCTCCAGCTATTTACAAGCAGGATTTATCATATAAAAAAAAACCAAACAAACCAAAAACCAAACAAAGCCTAACAAAAACCCCAAACAAACAAACAAAAAAGAAAACCCAAGGAAATAAAACAAAACGAAGTCATATCCCCTAGGGTAAAAGAGGATGATTTTGTCACTTGATAATGCAGCCAAATTGAGCTGCCAAAACTACAACACTCGCACACACAAAATACTGTGAACAGAAAAAAATAGAAAAATATGACCAGAACTGAGACTACTAATGTGGGAGGCCTGATTTCTGTAAGGAATTTACTCCTCAGGGAAGCAACAAGCCTCTCCACCAGCAGAGAACTGGGAATCTGGCAAGAGATTTATTGACCCACTTCAGAGCATCAACAAAAATTTAAAAAGAAAAAACATTCCTAACATTAACGGGCATTTTGCTGACTCTGACTGCCAGCCAAATGAGTATCTTGATGGACGGCTTTAGACACCAGCAATCTCCTGGTGAAATCAGGCAAGGTTTTTGGCTGATGCATTCCTGCTCTATCACAAGTTGAGAGGCAGCATGGGAAGCTGGTCACCTGCACAATCCTGGGCCAGCTGCAGCCCATGGCCCCAACAGGACAGCCACAGGCAGAACTGGCAGCCCCAGCAAGAAGCTGTCGTCCAGGGTAAGCAGTGGCAACAGACACAGGACTTGGCCATGCTGGGTCCCGTGCAGGCTGCCACTGATGCAGGCACTGCAGAGGGATGGGGGCTCTCCTGACAACTCCTGGCTGGAGCAAAGCAGACCAGGCATAAACCCCACAGCCTACTTGCAAAGGGCCCCATTTCACACTCTGGCTATCAGACTCCTGCTTGCCTTGTTGACTGGAGTTTTCATTGTAGAAGAGAAGTTTACTGGGGTTGGAGGGTGGAGAGGGCAATCAGTAAGGTGGGGATGCAGGGAACAGGCTTTTCAGACATTAACATCACCAAAAATAGTGTTTTATGCAACAAAGAATCAAGTCTCACTGGTGTATACTACAAAATGTTTGACATTATCCAAGAGCATGTCAAAAATAAAAACACAAAGAAGTTTACATTGGATGTTCATCTTGTTCACTAGGTTGGTTCTCCCCCCACCCTCCTATTTTAAAACAGTGCAAACAGGTAAAACACTTTAAAAATCACCCCTCTACACCAAGGACAGCATTCCCCCACCCTGCCAGGCTGGAGGGTCACAGGCAGCAGGTCCTCTGCCAGGCAGCCTGTGTGCTTTCCCTTTGGAGCTAGATTCAGCAAAAGCACTCCCCAGAGCTGTTGTTTGGGTTTCCCTTTATTAAATTCCTAAGTGCTCCCCAAACCTGTTTTCCACTTGCCTCCATCTTCGTGGCTAGGATGGGAAGATAGAGATAGGGATGGGCTGGGGAAAAACATGGGTAGAACTGGGAAGCTCTGCTTTGTATTCCCCACCGAGAGAGTTCTGGGTGCTGGAATTGAAAGCCCAGCAGCCAGTGTCTCTCTTCAGACAGGGAAATGGCTTCATTAACCGTTCCACAACCAGCACTCAAGCCAGCTACTCAGAAATCCCTCCTCAGCTCTCGCTGTACACTTCACATCCATGGATCCCAATAACAGGTAAGAACAGGGATAAACTTCAACTTCACTTTAGGGACAGGGAAGCAAAGTCTAAAGTAGCAACATGACTGCCCCACAGGGACCCTTGAGGGGTCACTGACAGAGCCCTGTCTGAAACACAGGTCTCAGACTCCAGAGCCAGTGCTCCTCACTGGGCAAATCTGCTCCCTCTCAGGCACTGGAACAGCCAAGCCATAGCTATCTTTAAACATGGCTTTGTCTATCTGAACTCATCACACAGGACCCACCTAACTGCTTAACCTGGGAAAAGCTGGCTACAGTAGGCTCATACCGAGCTCCCCATTGCCTCCAGGTCCTGTCATGGCTTTTCTTAGAAAAGCTAACTCACCTACAACAGTGCAGCCTCCCACACACAGGGACAGGAGAACAGTTTGCCAATGTGCTGGGCATCAATATAACTTATTCCCAGCAGAGAATATGCTATACCAGTAGTAGTTACTTTATACCAGCACAACTGTAACTGCAAGGAAATACAGACCAGCACATTAAATAAACCAACTCTTCAAACCAAAACTTCATCTGGGTATCATCGTGTGCTGGCTGGACCTATTGCAAGACAGCACAAGCAGCTACAGTTAAAGATACTTTTTTTTTTCTCTGCATCAAGAGGAATCCCAGATGCCACCAGACTAGAAGGTGACAAACAGCAAGCTATTTGCCAGGCTGCCTGTGCAGTTCCCCTCAGAAAGTCAAACCCTGCTTTGCAAGGGACCTGTGACTGCAGACCCATCGCACGGACAAGCACTAGCTGCCATCATTCTAATAAGCCAGGGCCCAGTTCAATTTATTAAACGTAATTAATTTTGCATAGGGAGATATAGGCTTTGTCCTCACTTCTTCAGAAAGCTGGATATAGCCACACCTTGGCTACTCTGAAAGCATCTCTAGCCAGTTCACAACACATCAGAGTGAAACTGGAGCTGTTGTTCACCAGCACAGAAGAAAGGCTGAAGAGCTCTCCTGTCACACACAACACTCACTCAAGAAACCTTGCCATGCAAGTTTTTGGGAGGTCTGGTGCTTTGGACACCTGGAACCAGTGAGCTACCTCTAGCCCCTAGCCATGCAAGTGTCCCGGTGTCCCCTCTGCAGCTCAGTGCTGGGAGCAGGGAGCCAGGCCATCAGCAAGCCCCCTCAGGGGATCCTGCAGCATTAACTATGGAGCCACAGAGACCCCGGCTGCTTAATGCACCAGAGAAGCCCGGCAGGGAGGGACCAGAGCAGGCCAAGCTGGGATACAGGAGGAATCAGGCTGGAAGGTCTCAGAACACGTATTACTCGGAGATCGAGGGAGCACGGCCCCCCAAAGTTTGGGTGCTTCTGCACTAAACCCCTCACATTCCTCATATCCTTGGCCGGGCTGAAGCTGCCATGCATAGATTCTGCCAGGAGGCAGAAATGGGGGTGGCCTCCCCATTCCCAGGGAGGCCAAGTGGCAGGGGGGATTGCAGGTGGCACTGCCAGGGCAGGGGAGGGCACTCAGGGTGGGAGAACCTGGCTTTTGGGGAGCCGCAGTCAGAACCAGCTGAACTGAATGTGGGAGAGGGGCAGTGGGGGAGCAGCTGCCCCAGGGACTCTGCAGAGGCTCCTGGGCTCACAGCCTGAGGAACTGCCTGCAGCAAGGGAAGGGATGGCCTCGCTCAGGCCCTCCACCCACAGTGGGGAGAACAAGTCCAGTAGAGGCTTTTGCTGCATCCCAGCTCCACAAGTCTCCTGGCTGCTCTGCAGTGGAAATAACTCCCCTTGAATATGACTATCTCTACCACAAGTCCTCCCTCTTCTACCCCAACTCAGGCAGTAAAGACCCCCAAACATGCCGAGTCTCCCTCATTTCCTAGATTTTGTGAAAGCCCCAACACCCTGTTCTCCCCCTCCCTATTTTCAAGCTAAAGTATTTATATACAAACAACAAAAAAATTGTCATAACAGTAACAAACCAAACTTTGGCTTGGGAAAAAAAAAAAAAGTAAAAAACCAACAATAAAACCAGGAAAAAAAAAGGTGGCCAACAGGCTGGCAGTTTGGTGTCCCCTTTATCTAGCAATTCCTCCAGAAAAATCAATAGCTTCAGGGTCTCTAGCTTAACTAATGGTGTCCCCATTCTTCCCATTTGAGATGCCTCCACTCTGCTGTGCACAGAGAGGCTCCATGTATCACTGGGGAAGAGCAAAAAATGTGTGGCTGTGTGTGGCTGGACCAGGACACACCCCCAGGAGCAAGACCTCTGCTTGCTGATGTTGCTTAGTGTTAAATGCAGGAATTTTCCTATTCTGTATCAGTGGTGGATAGAAAAGCAGGTGTTCGACAGGAGCTGGAGAGGCTCCACCAACAAATCCATACTCTGAGCTGCCCTTCTGAGGGCAGGGGCCCACCCCAGCACCAATGCATGGAGTCGAGGCAGCCCAGTACAATCACCCTTCTGCATCTCTCCAGCTTGCAATTAGAGCTTGCCTCTGACCACTGGGTTTACTGGGAGCACTCTACGAGCCAGCAGCTGAACAGGGAGATCTGGAGAGCAGCAACTCCACATCACATCACAGCTCACAGTCATCTAAGTGTGCTGTCTTTGAAACACAGCGAATTCTCTGTCTGTGAGAGCAGAAGGGAGATGGTCTTGGGAGGTGTGGACCTCTCAGCTAAATAGTTTCTATCCTTCCAAGTCTTCTAATATGTAGTGTCTATATGGACTCAGCAGACCAGGTGCACAACTTTTTGTGAGAAGCTGGGCAAACAAACCCAGGGGCTCCAATGCAGCTATGGAAGGGCCTGAAATAGCTTGTGGTAAGAAGTTCCTATGAATTCAGAGCTTGCATGAACTGCTTCTGCGATACAAAACTACTTCAGGATCACATTTAGATACAAAAGATCCTCTTCCCCCACACAAACCCACAAGCTTGTCCTTCACCTCGAGCAGCTTATGCATGACTGGTTTTTCCTCACTCACGTTATTTGAAATAGATTACTTGCAGAAGCACCTAAGCAGCCCAGGATGAGCAGCAGCAGAGCCCCTGCAGGCTGGGCCTCAGAGCATGTGCCACGCTCGCCTCTTCTGCTCGCTTTCTTCCTCTGCAAGCTTGCAGGTGCTTCACCTCCCCACGTTTAATCACTTGCTGTCCACAACAGAGGTACTCTGCATGATCCTGCACTGCATCTGCCACCCCTCAAGGAATGAAGGGGTGGAAAGGGACAGCAAGAGAGAAAGATCTTCAAAAGGAGGAATGAAAACTATGACAATTACAGCCACCTGCAGCAGACAAAAATCAGTAAGTAAAAGTTCTGTGTGTAGGGAAAAGATCATCCTTATCAAAAACTCCTTTCAAAGTCTTGTCCCCTATAGAGCAGGTAACAGCTGAAGTCTTTGGGCAGGTTGAGGGACTCTTCTCTTGCGAAGTCTAAAGTTCTGACACTGTTGAAACTGTCACAAACCTGTGAGCATCAGATGGTGATAGAAACAAAGAAAGTCTCTGCATTTCCCCCATTTCCAAATGTAAATTACTATTTCCCACCAGCATTCAGGTCCCAGCCACAGCCAAAGAGTGCTTCCTTCTGCAGACCAGAAACACGGCAGGTGGAGACTTCTCCCTCACGTCCTCCTGTCTCACAGGCACCAAGCACCAGACCCAGGGAAGTAACTCTGGCTGTGTGTTCCTGATTAATTGCATGATATCAGCTTCTAACAGCTTTCCTTATCGCTAATCGCCTTTTCCGTGATTGGTAGGATAAGCTATGCACCAACATACAGACACGGAAATGCATTATTTTTACCACAGTTAAAAAAAACCCAAAAATGAAAACAAAAAACAAACAAACAAACAAAAAAAAAAAGCACAATCTTTGGAACACAAGAATTAAAGGCAGAAATTTAAAGGAAAAAAAATACATATTTGAAGAACATAGTGAGGTATAAAAAAGTATTTTCTCTTTTTTTTTTTTTGTTTTTCCTCCTCGACTTGCTATAGAGTTCCTCTACTAGTAAATATTGCAATAGCCAGGCCTCATGAACTGGGGGGGCTGTCCCGCTTGCAGGGGGCTCACGTCACTTCAGTAGGGGGCAAATCGGCTGTAGCCACCTCGGTATAAACTCGCCTGCAGAAATGAAATGGGAGAAGAAAAGGTTGTTAGGAGGAGAACTGTGAAGGGATATCCAGGACAGCACCCAAATGCTTCTGGAAGGACATGTCCTGGCACTGACCCACCACCATGAGCACCTCTAAGAAGCAAGAAAGAACTCTGCCTGCAAAACCAAAGATGTGGCTCAGGAGGGCATGCTCATGGCCAGCCAGCTGGAGGTGAAGTTTGGCAAGTCTTGCTGGAAGGGAATTCAGTACCAGAGTGGGGACTCACCAGTCCTAATCTCAAGCCAGTTGTCCAGGCTGCCTTTAGAGACTGCGGAGACCAGGACTTCTAGGATGCTCTTCACCTCACCTCAAGGTAAAGGTCTAAAATAGATATGATGACTGGGTATCCTATAACTACCTGGTTTTCCCTCATTGACCCTAAAGAGAATCCACATGATGAGCTGAGGCTGAAATGGAGTTGCTACACTGCAGATATCTATTTTTAGGTGTCTTTTTCTCTGAGCACATTTGTATTCCAGCCTTTGCAACAACACAGATACTGCGCTGGCTAGCAGATGGGCAAGCATGTGTTTTCAGCAAGCTGCTCCACTCCCCTCCGATGCCAGCATACCTCATCCTGCCCTTGCATAACTACTGCTGGCAGGCAGGCAGGCCACCGCATCCTTCCACTAGAGCAAGAGGGAACCAAGTGAAGCAGCTTTGCTTCACTTGCAAGATGTCACAAGAACAACTTATTCCCTTGCTTTCCTAGAACTGAAAATGGCAAAAAAAGGTATCCTGAATCTCTAACTATTGCCAATTTTTGCTCTATGTATCACCTCTATACAGTTCTACTGATTCACCAACAGTGCTCTGGCTCCTGGCAGTTCTGTTTGCTATTCCTATTTTTCATGGTACTAGATGATGTGCAAGATCAAATAATAACTGGTCTCCTACAGCCTGGCTCCTTTATAAGTGTACACATAGACATGAATGTGGAACAACTGGGAACACAGCATTGCTGCTAAGGACCTCCTCCCTCAGCAAGAAGTTTTTCTGGGTGGGTGAGGTTTCATTGCATGATACCCAGTGGCTGTTCCCCATGCTGGAAATGAGAAACAGCACAAGAAAGAAAATCCCACTTACCACAGCGCCAACTCCGTAGCTAGCGGCAGGGGCAAGGGCATGGTAAGGATCTGCTGTGTACACCCTGCCATAACTGAAGAGAGGGAGAAAAGATATAAAAAGAAAAAAAAAGTCACTTGGGAGGGGCAGAGTAATAGCTGTCTGACCACAGGTAATGGAAGCAGCAGCATGCCCTTGCACACACATGTATGCATCCATGCACACACCGGCACGCAGGCAGCTCCTCTGCAGAGTGATCCTATGAGCATGCTGCCATGCATTGTATGAGATGGGCAAGAGAACAGCCTGCCAGGAGGAATGTGGCACAGGCCATGAGCCTGACCTGCAGGAAAGAGGTCAGCACCTTTGAAATGTCAGCTAGTGCATCCCTTACCTTTGTGTTATTGTGTGATGCAGTTAGGGACCAGAGGGACTGCTGGCACTAGTGCTACTGGCACAGTAACAGCTGCTGAATGAAAGCACTGAGGGATTCTCCACTATGGCAGGAGTATAACCTTTAATGTGCTAAGATTAAAACACAGCCTCACTGCACAGGCAATGAAAAATCTTAAGGCAAGCACTCTGATCAAGACAATCCTTTGTATCTATTCAGAGCTGCATGCTAAAGCATCCTAGAGCACTGCATGAGCTGAGTCATTTGTACTTTATGACGGGGAGAGAAACGCACCCAGTGATTTAGTAGCCTGCCCAAACCCAGATCTCCAACTGATGCTGTAACCACACTGCCTGCTTTGTGCAGAGAATCACAAGGATAGGGAGGAGGCCAGGATTTGTGCCTGCTCACATACACTGAGGGCAATACTGTCCAGGAGCAGAGACAAATCGTGCACTCAAGTCTTCCGTGTTGGGCGGTGCATGCATGTGTGCACATGCGAGTGCAGGTCAGACAAAGAAATGGGGGAAAGAAGCAGAAGTTCTGTGATGGATCAATGCTCCTTGAATCCCTGAGCACAGCAAGCTAGCCCCCATGGACACCTCTCCCTTACATACCCATCGCTGTAAGCTGCTGCAGCGGCTGCAGCGGCCGTGGCTGCTGTTGCAGTAGCAGGCTGTGCATATCTGTAGGCTGCATATCCACCCTGCAGGAGAGAAGAGAACTGACTTTACAGATACCTGTCCACCCATAGAGAGCATTAAAAAAAATATTAAAAAAAAGGCACACACGTCACAAGGAAAGGAAGTGTTTCAAACTGCATCAGCTCCCATGTCATGTCTATCACAAGCATCACCCATTAACTCATGTATATTCCTTTCCTTAGAGGGACCAGGGAGGCCCTTCCATTATCCTCTTTAGCAAAAGGAATAGACTAAAGGAAGACTGAGCATTGTTACAACCCTAGAGAAAATGCAATTTGGCATGGAGGAAATGGAAACTAGGAAAGTCTCGGAATCTTGCATGCAAGGTACTTTTTATGACCCCTTCCTCTTAAGCAGGGGAAATCAGAGGTGGACACTTTCTATAAAGTATTTTAGAAAGGGAACCATTCAGAGAAATTCCTACTTTGTTTTTTAACCCTCTCTCTTTTACAGCCAGGAAAACCCAAAGGGCTAGAATTTAATTGGATCCACATGAGCAAAAGTAGCAGTAGTCAGAGAAGGTGAAAAGTAATCAGGAAAAGATGGTCAGAGAAGACAGTCTCGTTGGTTTCAGGGCTGTCAACAAGCAAACTAATATTGAGGCCAGCCAGACTGTTCTCCCCTCCTCTCCATACAAGAAAGAAACAGGTCAAGAGAATTATGCCAGAACAGCCTGTTCTGCTGCTGTATTTCTGCCCATGCTACACACCTGTAGCAAAGGTGATCTGAGGTAGTTACTAAAAATGTACTTAACAGCTGTGTTGTCAAAATGTGAATTCTGACTCAGAGAAGAGCCGTGAGTCTCCTCCTGAAACTCCCACAAGGAGCTCTTGGGGCAGAGCAAGGCCTGCAGTACTGGAAGACCAAGGCCAGGCACCTTTCAGATCAGGGACAAAGGTGGCATAGCAGGCAGCAAATAGGGCTCTGAAGCCCTGGTTGGATCTTTATTGTATTTCTGAACACTTTTTTTAACCTGGGGGGAAGGCCTGGTAAATGAACCATAGTTTTGACTTTCTAGAAACACAATGAGCCATAAAAAACATCAGAAAATTCCAGATTGCTTTTGGCTTTTATTTTTTTTTTTCTTCCAATTGACATTTCAGGGTTTGAAGGACCAGAAGGCAGAGTTATGCTCTTCACCTCCAGAATAAGCTCAACATACCTCTACCACTTCTTCCCTATATATCTTTTGCATACGTGTAACTAACTAAGGGTACAAGATCAGCTCCACTACAGAACTGTGTCTTTGCTCAATCTGAACCTGGGTAGCTTTTAAATTAGAAGTAGTGATTTTAAATTAATATTGGTTTCTTTCATGTGGCCTGCATTAGCCCTGTGAAGGCTGACGTGCTGTCCAAAGCATGTTTGCAGATCCTTTCCTACTCCAGAGAAAAGGGAGTTGCAGCCTCTTCAATCTTTTAGTTAACAGGAGAAAAAGCAACACAGATGTAAAAAGCAACACCTGTGAACCATCACCACATGGCCTGGAAAAGATGCCATGTTACAGTTTAGCCCTTTTAATCTCACCTGGCTGTTTCAAATCCTGCATTGTGGACTGATGGCTGGGGATGTTTAGCTTGGTTTGGCCATGCTATCATTGTACCACCATGTAAAACATGACAGAGGCCAGGGGAATGAGGTGCAGCCTTAATCCAAATACAACCTTCATTAACCTCACCAAATTAAGCCAAAACTTTGTATCAATGCCATTGCAGTATTCCCCTTAGGCTATATGCTTCCTGAACCCTTGGGGTGTCACTTGGGCACAGTGTAGGAGGAATTTTCTCCAGGCACTACCTTCCAAAGGGCAGCTGGCCTTAGCAGGCACCCTTGATTCCCATTCTGCCCCACACTTCCTCACTTGCCAGTCACATTTCAGACCAGAAGTTGCTTCAAATGTGCCTGGCACATACTCTGAACATGATAGCAAGATGCAGTTTGAAACCAAAAAGGCTTATCATATAATTGTCTTTTAATTCATGTCTCTCATAAAGGAAAATGAAACAGAACAAAAACAAACCAAACCAAAAAAAAAAGAAACAAAAAAAAAAAAAAAAAAAAGAAGAAGAAAGAAGGGTTGGAATCAGGTGTGGGAGGGGGAACAGAGTAACATTTATTAATCAAAATTAAAAACTAAGCATGCTGACATCTGGAGCTAGAACAACCAGCAAAGTCACCACGTTCAGACTCATATTGGCTAGTTCTATCCATCCCAGCATTCTCTTGGGACAGCAGTTCGCCCTAGGCTCTACCACAAGCTCAGTGAAGTACACAGCCTCAAGTACTAGAGCGTGCAGCCACAACAACCTGCTATTATGGAAACAGTCAGTCACCACTGGAGTTAACATTCCAACCTCAAGGACTCCCACAGCCCCCCGAGCCCCCCAGAATGGCTCCCACCCCAGCCCTGTCCCACACCACAATGTTAATAATTATAACAAGCAATAACCCATCTGTTATATCAGAGAAGGGAACAGAGACTCCACTGAGAGATTTAGAGCGGGATGTTAACATTTCTTCAGTCAACTGCACAACAAACAAAAAAAAACAAAACAAAACAAAAAAAAAACAGGAGAAATAATTCATTGGAGAAATGAAGTTAAGAAATAGCTGACGTGTATTGCTTTTTAACCATGCACTGATGCAAAATTGAAGCTACTGGTTATTTAAAAAAGGAAAAAAAATCTCCGGATAGAGGTACACACATACAGGCAGACCTGCTCACTTCAAAGCAATCTGCAAAGTCTACTTATGTGTACTTCAAATAAAACCAAAAATGGGGATCATAATGGCCATGGTGCATTCCTGTCATTGGAGCAATGAGTGTGGACAGCTGGGAGATTTCTGAGACGGGATGTATTTAGCGTGACCAGCAGGTCCAAATACACCAAAATAGGGTGAAGGAAAGAGGAAGAACTGTTGCAACTATAATTTGTTTTTACATGAACCCTTTCACCAAGCTCTGGGACCGTACAGAGCAGACACTGTACTGGTTGCCTTATCCAACTGATGCTCCTGTTGTCCACAACCCAGGATCCACCTATATAATTCAATAAATGCATCTCAAGCCTGTTCAGCTTGTCCAACACACCAGATATTCTCTCCTGCTATTCCTTTTCACACAAAACTTGTAACTGATATGCAGAGCTCATCTGCAAGGTCCTAGGACCCGTAGTGATTTCTGGTGCCACCCACTTCAGGTACTCCAGTAAATAAAAAATATAACAGCATAGAGCATCTGCAACCACAGCAACAAAGAGGGAAAAATGTATTTCCAAATGAAAGAAAGAATTATTAAAAAAAAAAAAAAAGAAAAAAAAAAGAAAAAAAAAAGAAAAAAAGGCCCTTGCCAGCTTCAACACATTCCTTCAGTGCCACAGCCAAACTGCAACAGAAGAAACCAATGAGTGGCATAGTGCCTGAAACTCAGGACAGCCATGCAAACTCCCACTCCGCCTATTTGATTCCACAGGGACAGGTTACCCATACAGATTCTGTTTTTAAAAACCTCAGTCTCATCTCAAAGGAAGTAAGTGTGGCTGAGCTTCTTGTGCAGCTGTTACGTCTGAGAAGTTTCTATCAATGGGACACTTTCATTACTGCCTCCATAAGGGAATGGGAACTAGCAAGAAGGCTTGTGCATTGTCACTGGGCATCAGAAACAACCAAAAGGACCGTGCAAATTAAGATTGGCCCATTTTGGTACAGGCTTTTGGATTGTCTGGGGGCCATGTGAGAGAAATGAACACCAGCCTATATGTTGCTTATCCTGATTCAAGTTCTCTTTCTCTGTCTATCTGGTATTCCAGTCTTGCTGGGGCTATGCTGGATCCCTTTCCCCATGAAGTGTTTCTGCCTACAGACCTGAGCTGTCCAACAGCTGTTTTTGTTAGGTATGAACAAAAGCTCAATTTAAAATTACTCTTCTGTGATGTTACTGTCCTTGGCTCATCAACAAAGCAGTATTTTACTTTAAATTCCTTCTTTAACATTAGATGGCAGCTTTTCAGTATTGTCTTATATTTTCTGAAATAAGACAAACATGGGAAAACAACATCTATGGGAAGCTGCAATCCCAACTAAAGTAGCATTCCAATTACTGAGTATGTTAATGAAAACAAATTAGCATTTTATGCAGTTCAGCTCAAGTACATCTTCTCCACCACTCTTTAAGTCCATATCAGGTGATCAATCCAACATGAGCAAGAAGAAATCCAAAACTAGAGCTTACTATGCAAGTGTGGTATAAATGTCCCTTTTCTTTTTCCCTTCCTGCCTTAGAAGGGCACACAAAGTATGCCACTGCCCTCTTTACTCCAAAGAGCCTTTCTGCCCCTAGGACACAAGTGTGTCCATAACCCCAGAGAGATATGGAACTCATGGTACCACTTAGGTACATTTACTGCTTGCTAGGTTTAAGCAGCAAGCCCAATTTTAGGGTTTTTATTTGCCATCTCTCAGATGTTTTCTCCACCCCCATACTTCCATACGACAGAAGTTAAGAAGCAGAAAGGGCTAGAACCGCTTCTGGTATTTCTGTATTAGGAGGGTGGCATATGTGCACCAGGAATGAGCATGAATGAATTAGAAGAGGTGACAGGACAACAGTGTCCATTGCAGCAGGTGCTTCTACATGGTAATGGGACAAGCATGACCTTGTTAACCTTTCCACTGAATTAAAGTTTTGTTGATTTTTAGTTTTTCGTTGGTTTTTGGTTGTTTTTTTTTTTATTTTGAGTGAAATACCACTTGGTATGAAATCTGGACACACGCCACCCTGCTGCAGCGGGGGCTTGGCTCACACGTGAGTCTGCGCTGCTCTAAAAAAGCCTCTGTTCCCATCTCTAATGTGGTGCTGGAATGGTTAGTATAATTCAGTTTTTTCCACTGCAATCCACAATCTGATTGGTTGGCAGGTCACACTGGCACTCCTACCTGAGGTATTTTAGCGCTAATGATTGGTTCCTGTAAGACTATTCTATAACAGAACACAGGAAGAGCAGTTCAAAAAAACACAGCTGTGGAAAGAAACAATCATACAAACAGCCCGCAGCGGGGCTCACCAGCCTTTTCTTTCCAGTGGATGCAAGCACGCTTTTCACAGGCAGGAGCAGTCTTGGCACAGGTGGGTTTGTTTGGGTTCCCCCCCCGCCACCCAGATTGACCCCATTGTAGAAGAAAGATAACCTTTCTTATGATCCGAAATGAAGCCCTCTGCATCCTGGGGCAGCTTGTTTTATCAATTCAGGTGTCTTGCCAGAGTGGGACGCATCCAACAACAGATGGAATGCCTTCTTCACAGAAGAAATGGCTAGCAGGATGGTTGCCCCAGGAAAGAAAAAAGGAGTGAGGAAAAGGAGGAGGAGGAAAATGAGAAATCGGTGCATAGCATTATGCAGAAAAAGCAGCCCAAACTTGGGACACTTCCCTTTCATCTCTCCTACCATTAACCACTCCCTGCCAGCTCAGCTCCTTTCCACAACCCTATGGACTCAGAAATCTTAAGAGAACCTCGATTTAACTTTCCCCTAGTCCTAACTGAAATATCCTCTGCCATACCTTCCAGAATCTGTGTAAACCTATCACAGCAACCAGAGGGATAGAAGCTCTGCAGTGAAAAGCACAACAAATCAGTGAGACACAGAGACATTGAAGTCATTCCACCTGTGCCAAGCAAACTGTTTGGAAGGGCAACTTCAAGTTTGGATAATGGTAACTTTTTCCTGAGCTCCATTGGAGGGCTCTGGCTAGCAATAAAACAGATAAAAGCATCACCATCTACTTTGATGTAGTCCTCTCTTCCATCATCCTGCTTTCTGATAGTGACACCACTGCCACCAACAGCAAAGTCATCAGAAATCCACCTAATGGTTCTAACCTGACCTGGGGGCTTGGCTTTGTGTTACATGGTGGTACTGCCCTGCAGCACCAAGTGCTTACAGGAGTTCTTCACTGCTGAAGTTTCTGTCCTTACATGTTATATAAACCTCTCCTCCCCAACAAAAGCTCTGAAGAAGCTTTCTCAAAAATAGGGAGTAACCCTGGCCAGACTTCCCTTTCAACATGGCAGCTTTTTATATGCCACACTCTGTGGGAAGAGGCACTAAGCACCACTCATTTTCTTGGTTACGTGCCATACCAAAGTCAGTGTCTGTAAAGGCAGTGCTTTAGGAGTGAGGCAGGAAAACACAGAACCTTCCATAGTCCTTGACACAGCTTTATAAAGAAACACTTGACTAGGCAGATCAATCTTAAAAGAACTGCACACACCACAGTATACAGAAGAGTGAAGAAATGCACGCAGTTCTTTCTATCTCAGAGAGCACATCTTCCAACTCTACCTGGGCTGGAAAAAGCACCTGTCCAGAACTTCCTCCTCCATATAAGCCAACAAAATCCAAAAGCTAGTTCCATCCATTATCCTAAGTCTAACCCCAGGGTCCTCTTTATAAATGGCAGGAATAGCACCTTCAAAGGAGCAGGACTGTGAAATTTGTGCTGACAATTGTGTCATAACCCAAACTATACAAAACTTCCCAGCTCCAGGGAGCTATGACCTACAATGCCACAATTGGGAACTCTGATAAAGCCGGGCAGGCTATGAGTTGCAGTGGCAACTGAATATTTTGGCTTTGAAAGGCAAGTTCCTATCATATTCCTGCTCTGCAACAGCTCTCCCTTGGAGAGGAAAGCACTTTTCTCGCTGGCCAGTTCAAATACCTCCATCCACAACCCACCTATGAACACACAGACTCCCTGGAGATTTGCAATACAGACTGACTGGGCAGGACAAAGACAATGACAGGACAAAGTCTCCCATGGTATAATAGCTAATTCCCCAACAGGAGGAGGCTGCTGACTCTTGTAACCGAACATCTCCACATATTTGTACTTTACAATTCCCTGAAGAGGAGAGAGAATCTAGCCTATTTAGGTGCCATTCCTACCAGCAAAATGAGATGTCAGTTTTCACTCCAGCATCTCAGCCTCCATTTTTAATCAGTCCCAGTGTCTTCCCCAAAGGGATAATCTCCACATCCCAGTGGCACATGAACAGTTTTAAACATACAACTTGTTCAGTGTAGTGTGGACTACACAAATCAAACTCAAAAGGGCCCCAAGAGGGAAGAGAAAGGGGAGGGAAGAGGGGGAGAAGGAAAGGGAAGGTCTGAGGCTAAACCAGTCCTGTTATTTTTACATCCAAATTATGTAAATGAGAGAAGTGTTGAGAGAAATTTTAATTTGCTAATCATCTCTCAGGTTGATTAGTACCAGTGTGAATGTGGGGGACAGGACACCAAATAAACTGACCCTGGCAATGATCAGGAAACCCAAAGGCTTAGGTCTTGCACCCAGGGGCAAGCGCAGTGACAGAGAAGCATGCTTGCATTCCTAAATATATAAATATATATATCCACAAGGAAGAAGAAAATTAAAGTAAATGATATTTAAAAAACCAAACCAAACGAACAAACCAAAAGAAAAAGAAAAGAAAACAAAAAAAGGCTGGCTTGTCAGGGGTTGGGGACAAAGAAGGCTCCGGTGTGTGTACTTACATAGAGGTCAGCACCGTAAAATCCGTCCTGGTAAACCACACTGCAGAAAATCCACACAAAAACAAAACAAAAAAGAAAAAAAAAAAAAAAAACAAAACAAAAGAAAAAAAACAAACAAAAAACAAAAGAACAGAAAACACATTCCGGTTATTGAGGACGGCAGCATGCACATGCGTTTTACACAGGCAGGTGATGTATGAATCCACAACCTGGGCTTTTGGCAGGAGCAAATCAGCAAGAGAACATGTGTGCGCACGCACGGCTCCAAGTCTTCCATGGCATGCAAAGGGGCAGGGGGTGGGCAGAGGGGGAGACAGTATGCAAAGGAGAGACGGAGGGGAACCACCATCTTGTACAGCAAATATCGACTCAAAAAGATCTGACGTCCTGAAGAGAGACACAAGGGTGTGGAAGCCTCCACTCTGGTTATTCTCCTGGAATGATTTTAGTTACCCCCTAAAACACATGGAAACATTGGCTTCATGAAGTGGGCTTGTGATATTGAGGAGCCCTTCACAGAAGGCATCCCACAGGGGCTGCAGTCGCCTATGTCAGGAAGTGTGGTTCAGAGACTTGTGCCTGATTACATTTTTCAGGCTTCACAGGGCTGCATGAGTTTTATTTCTGACATCCATACATCACCTGCTTTTACCCTGCACATTAGACATGCGATAAGATTTGGCTGATCACACAAGCATGCAAAGTATTATTATTCAGCATCTTAAAGAACCGATGCAACACCTCAGGAAAACAAGTCAACCAATTCTGATCAAAGTAAACACAGAGAAATGTAATTGAAAAGAAAAAACCAAAAATACCCACAATGCATTGCTTTCACAAGCAGAGATAATGAGCTAAAAAGGTTAGGTGACTGGTCCAAGATCCGAAAATTGAAAGGTGCAGTGGGAGTCCCTGGTAGTAATTACTTATTCCTTAGCAGAGAGGAGCAACTGGAAGGGTTTCCATGGGATGGTGCTTTTTCTGCTTTAAGCCATAGTTTTGTTTCTCTCAGAACTTCAAGCACAAAAACTGTTAAACAGAGCCTGGGGTTCCCAAATAGCTGCTCTTACCAGAGCATTCACTAGGCATAAGACTACACAGCTCACTCTGGGGACAGGGGTTGGGGAAGGATGAGGAAGGAAGAGAGGGGATGCCCCCCACCCATTTGAGTTCAGCGTGTGCTTCACATACTGAGGAATTTCCTCCAGCTTTGTCCCCTGAAGAGCTCCACACAAACTCGCTCAAGGCTTTAAAAAGCATTAACCCCACCCTCTGTGATGCTCATGGATCTGATGTGCATGACTTACCCATAGCATTAAGAAAAAAGAAGGTATGGAACACTAGCTATTCTTTTGACTACCATTTTTTACTCATCAGATGGAATGTGAAATGCTGCCAAAAGCCTGCAACCCTCAGACACCCACCTATTGTAAGGCACACACACACAAAAAAGCCCAGCAGATCTTGCCAAAATTCTGCATGCTATTACTAAAAAAATTAAAAAAATTAAAAAAAATCTTGCAGTGTTAGCTACTGCTTGAATAATTTAGTCTTGCTGCCTTCCCCAGGAAAAGTACACTCCATTCCCAATGGACACAGTTACTGTAATCTCCAAGAGCGCTGGGAGCAGGTATGAAGATAGAGACCCTTGTTAGAGGAAGAGGGGAGCCACTTCAGCAGGGAGAAGCAGGCCATAAGATCATGTTTGTTGAAGCTAAATTTTTACAACCACATAACAAAGAGTTTGGCTCCTGGGGCAGTGACTTACATTGCTGGGTTCTCTATCTAGGACCAGGAGTGTTTTAGCAGTGATACTCCACCTGCTCCTGCAGGAAAGGCAAACGCACGACAGAGGAAGTGACTTGGTTTATGAACAGGTTAGCAGTTTTAACAGTTATTCCAAACACAGTCAGTTGGATGAACATCAGCATTACCACATTGGATCAGGCCACTATTTCTATCAGCAAGAGATGCTAGCATCAGCTCTCCAGAGAAAACTGCAAGGAACACTAATAACAGGTAAGAGTAAGACTTCCTGGATTGAAACACCCAAACACACATGAATCCTCCATCTCTGCTTTAGTTAGGATTTGACTGACATCAGCTTCCAGGGCTGAAATTCGGCAAGGTTTATTTATATGGCAGAATATCCATACTTGTGATTCTTAATGCTAGCAAAACAAGAGAATTCCTTAATCTGAGAACCACATTCTGGTTATGTAGCTTGACCAGAAGTATAAAACAGCCTGGCAGCCAGTCAAATCTTGGTGCAATCTGTGAAAAGCCTACTAGCTGTGCTAAAACACATCCAAGGGAAAAAGAAACAGGCTGGTTTTGTAGAGTAGCCAGCATATCATTTAGGTGTACCAACAGCTGACTGTTGTGTTGGAAAAGGAGCGAAAAAAACCACTTCAAATCCTCAAAGCTGACTGCTGCCCTGTATCTAGTCTTCTATCTATTATGGTTTCAAATCAGTGAATTTCATATATATTTACACTCCAAGACAAAATTACTCTTTACTATGGCAAGTCTATTCCTCATACAGGTACTTAATACCATGCACAAGTCAATGACTAACCTATAGTTTGAGAAATAAAATTTATCAAGCTTACGTAACTTTGAGAGTTTTACAGTAGCTGAGTTTTTTTCAGACTGTCTGGATTCTTTCAGCTTTTGGTCTGAAATGTTATTTGTTAGCATTCTCATTTAAAAAGCATGGCTGCTACAAATCAGGGCAATATTCCAGTAGAGTTTTTACTTGTGCTTTATATCAGAGGTTATAATGTCTCCTTATTTCTACCAAGTGGCACCTCAGTTGAAAACTGAAGGTTGCATTAGTGTTCAAAGTGAGGTTTAGGTGACAATCTAAATCACCTACAATAGTCTAAGCAGTTGCTTTCTGAGGTATCAAAATCCTTCTCTGGATAAACAACATGGCCATGCATACGTATGGGTATTCCACATAGGCATTAGCAAATCTTGAGTTCCTGAAATAAATATTAAAACTATTAAGAGCTATGATTTCTTGCACCTTCCTCTGGCTTAGCATTTGACACTGCCAAAACTTACTCTAGCTGGGATGGTGCTCAGGTCTGATCCAGTATGGCAATACCAATGAGCTTTTATTAATCTACATTCTGTATTTTTTAAATTCTGCTAAGCTCTCAAATGCAGTGATACCATTAAGTTTTGTAACTTAAACACCACTGAGGTTTGGGAATACCAATTCCTTCTATCAGGTTTGAGTTAACCTACAGCTTACTTTACTGTTTTCTTCGACATTACTCACTATGTCTTGGTCATTGATGTTGCTGACTGATCTTATGGTGTCATCTTTCCACTGGCCAGGAAGAAAGCAATGGATGGAGGGCAAGATGTCAGGAACGTGTGCCTGTCCCTGACCCCATGGAGGTCAACAGTGCCCACACAGAGTGCTGGCTGTCCTACAAGTTACTGCAACATGGAATTGTACAGCACATTTTGTATTATTCCACTAGGAATCCAATTTGTTCTACAAAGTATCTTGCAGAGACACACTATGATGACAAAAAACGCCAGTAGTAGGTAATTACATCCCATTGCTTGGGACTAGGGACAGTTCTGGGACTCTGTGAATCTGCCTTGCTTACTGGTGCCCTGTAAATGTTTACTAGGTAGTATGCTGCCCATGAAGACATGGGATCAGTCAGCAGGGTCAGAAAAATTCAGGGTAATACCAGTAAAGACAGACATGAGACAGTATTTGGAAGGGCTAATCATTGGAGCCTGGCCCATATTTCAAATGAAAATAAACCTTTTACATGGGACTCAGGCTGGATTTACATCAAAGACAAGGCCTTCTCAGTGCCCCACTCATGACAGCCTCTGGCTAGGAATGCTCTAGCTGTTACTCCTCCCAGGGATGAAAAGCACATTCCCCCTCCCTGGTGCAAATACTTCATGTTCTGCTAGATGGTAGCACTTAGCTTTGCTGCTTTGTTTCACTGTGGAGCACTCCCCAGTAAAATTGGACTGGGCCATTTTTAGAGCAATAGACAGACAAGTTGCAGGTCAGAAGCTATGGTTAGAGGAGAGAGAATGTAAACTAGGAGCGGTGGCAAAAAAGTGGATTTGAAAACCCAGAAGAAACACAATGTTCAGAAGACCAATATTTACATGAGAGGTTTCATTTAAAGTCTTCTGGTGAATTAAATACAAACATTGCCAAAATTGCCAAAGAGCAAAGCTGGACAGGTACTCGAGCACTGCAGCTTGCTTCCTGGAGCTCCACTTTAAAAATCAGACTAGACTCTAAAAGGTTCACAGTAGCTCTCATCACTTAATCTGCTGCAGAAGGTATTGTGACCTTATCCAGTATAGATCAGGCCAACTCCCTGCACTGATGTGTATGGATTCCACTTTCCTTCTTAATAAAAGATTTATGGGTTTTTTTCTTCCCCTTTGGGCCTAGTGTAAAGGAAAAGAAGGGTCAGTCCACATCTCTGTGCTGGAGGATTCATTTCTACTCCTGTTCTTTCTGAGAACATTGCCTGGAAAATATGGCAAGTAGAACTCAAGACAATATGATTAAAGCATCCTCAAAATCAGAAACAAAACAAACAAACAAAAAAAAAGACAGTTTGGAAGGGATTTGCTGATTTATCTGTCATTCCACCACATTTAAACAAACCAACAAAAGCCCAAATCAAAACTCACATACAGGTCTAGTTCCCTCTACTTTTAAACAGCAGAATACTCCTTTGTAACAGCTTTTTTTGCACTGCATTACTAGTGAAAATTTGAGGGCAAAGAATGCTAAGGCCACACATTTGCCATTGCTTCATTGCATTATCATTCTCTCTACATCCCAAATGCTCCCAGCTTTAAATTAATGGACTTGATTAATCTTTGTTTTAAACCTTTTTAAACCGTCTCCAACAAAGAAAGCAAATCCATTGTGGGTAACTGGCTCTTCTGTGTCCTAGTGCCAGATGGTGAGGCATGAATTAATGGATAATATTCCTCATTCTGAATATGGAAACACAAATGGAGTACAAAGAGCAGAAGTTTTTCAGGAATTTTAGATCTTCTCTTTATGTCCTTCTCAGCAGCACTATAACATATTGGGTCAATGGATGACAAATACCGTATACAGACAAATTGAGAAATTATGAGAAGGAACCCATCAGCACTTTAAGCTGTTGCAAGTACTGAAAATTGTTTTGGTCAAGAACTTAAGACAGAAAAATTTAGATTTGCCCCCACTGGATGCCATCATGTGCAGAATGCTCTGGCACTAGCAAGATCTTGACTCTCACCATCCAGACAATTTTAGGGTTTTTGTTAACTGATTAGCTCTTTGACACAGCTGTGCAGAGCACTCTGCTCCTGTGACAGTGCTTACCCTGGGTAGGCAGGGATGGCCGTGGGAGGAACTGCCCGCACTGCCCCGTACACTGTCCTTCCTCGGCCCCTCAGATGGGCGCCCCGAAACGCGGCCGCTGTGGTGGCTGCAGTTGGATAGGGGAAGCCTGGAACTGTGAAGATAGACAAGGTGGAAGGTGAAAAGGATACAATCTCCACTCCAGAGAGCAACCACCTGCTTCAAACAAAGTGACACAACAGCTCCACAGCGGTGGGACATTTGGCATCAATCCTGCAGAAGGACATGCTTATAACCCAGCAAGCATCCCATACATACTTCCTGCTACACCACGGCCTTTGGGGGGAGAAGGGTTGCAGAAAGGTTTGGCATGCAAGAGGTTAATGTTTTGGCATGCCTTACCCACCCCAAACAGGGCTCAAATCCCCCCACCTTTCGATACTGGCATGCAGTCTGGTTAGAGTCTGAGAAGCATGGGGAGTTACTATCAATACAGCACGCAGTTCTTCCAAAACTGCAGAGGCTCTTTAAAATAATTTGTCAAGAGGCCCTTAAAGTCAACCAACTTACATCAGTCTCTTCCCTCCTTTCCCCTCCCACTCTTTGCCACCCAATCCTCTGTATGTTCATTTTAAAGCCTGAAAGACAAGATAGCCCATATAACAGCAGCAGCAATTTCCCATAAAGTGCCAGTTTACTGAGAGCCCACCTTCATTTAACAAGTGTGACCAATAACTGGCACCACATATAGCAATGCCTCTATTATTATGTTTTAAACTGGAGTAAACTGGCTTGTGATGAAACTTTGTAAAACCTCAGAGGCATCTGCAAACACATCATAAACAGATACTGAGAGGGAACGAGTCCCAGGGCACAATCCCAACCCAGCATGCATCCAGGTGCATGCCACTCGGGGCCCTGCAGACCCGTGGTTCAGCAGCTTGTATAATATGTACTTTAGGGATTTGTCTGTTAGGTTTCTTCCATTTCAATAAAAGGAAGGGAGCAAGGGAATGGCCCGTTCCTCACACACCCTCCCCTTGTTCTGCAGCCTCCTTGTCGTTCAGAAGGACCCATCCAGCAGTACAGCAAGACACTGCAGGTGAACAAGTTACAGCAACTGCACACTATACTTTGGCTCAAGGTAAACTCATTCCCAGTGTGACCCATCCTTTCAAGTATATATTATACAGACTGGAGAGAAGAAGGGTAACAGGTCATCATTAACTCAAGCACAGTAACAGTACAGGGGCCATTGGGGGCTACTTACTGATTAAAGGAATGTAAGTGTTAATACCCCCCCTTCCTGACAGGGGCACTGCAGCATCATTGCCCAGCGAGACATCTGCTTGAAAGCTGGATGCTAATTTAATTTAAAAAAAGAATAAAAAACAAAAACAAAACAGTAAAAAGGTTATAAAGAAACAGCAGATTAAGAACATAAACAAACACCACTGCAGTTAAATGGCAGAAGTGGAAGTGTCTACTTAAGCTCTACCTGCATATAACTCAGGGCCGTACACCGCTCCAACCACAGGACTCAACTTCCAACCTGAAACAACAAAGACTGCAGTGAATGCCAAAATCTACACCAAGAGAAGGAACGGGCAGCATGGGTAGGGGGAATGGTCTCTTGCATGCGCCCCAGCTTCACATGCACAGCTCTTTCCAATTTCTGCTTCGCCTCAATCCCCCTTGGTGTAGATGGAGGCCAACTGCCCTCTCCTAACATCAAGCTCTAGGTGCAGGTCACTGTATCGGAGGGAACAGCAAAACATCAGCTGACCTGCAGCAGGCAGAGGCACTGCTGTGGGAATGCCAACTACCTTATATGCGTATTTGCCACGACCACCGTGCACCCTGGCATTCCCTGTGGAAGCCTTGGTGCCAGCTCCTCCCTACTTTCACTGGGAACACTGCAGATACAAGCGCTCCCTAAAGCCACTGGCCCAGACTGTCATCTCAGGCAAGTCAAATTATAGCCTTCAATTCTCAAAGCACCCTTCTCTCATCTGCTAGAGATCTGCTAAAAAGCAACAGTGTCTGAATTTCCTAATTAACTGTATTACGCAACTATAGTTCATTTAAAAAAAATCATTCTGTTCATCTCACACTTTCTCCTCACTGTTATTTCAGTATTTCTCTCCTTTATGCTGCTTTTCAGGTGAAGCCTTCACAGAGAAATTATTTCAATATAATCTGGATAATTGGCAAGAACTGCAAATCATCAAGTTAAAACCTACAAGAGCATAGAGCTTAAAGAAGTACGGGTATGAGTTGGTACATATGTCCAGTCACATCTAGAAACCTGTCTTTTCCCCCTCCATCTCTCTAATGGGGGAGAAAAGAAATATAAAGCTAACAATGTGATCTGGGTTGGCTTCCACAAAGCATTCCTCTCACGAAAGATCTCAGCTGTTCAGCCAGCAATCACAGAGGCATTTTTATTTAAATAAATCTATACAGTTCCTCTGTCTTGGAGCTCTGGTGCACTTGTTGAACTTTTAACACCTCTAACCACTCTAGAAGCTATATGAAAAACTCTGAGAACTGCATCACCACCACACCTTCACCTGCTGGCAGAGTGTCAATGACAGATGCAGTGCAGGCTCCCTCTGCAAGTACAAGCATACTGCTGCTGCACTGGTCACCTTGATGGCAAAATACTCCAGTAGTGGCAACAAGAGGACTATTAACTCTTAAATTTAATAACAGTTGTACAACCATACTTGCCAATACTACTTAAGCCTGGTCTAATACTAAATTTCTTTGCATAGCTTTAAAGCTGGCTTTAAACTGCTGGCTGCAAAAGCAAAATATTCTTGTACACTATCACTTTCACAAGTAAGCCAAGTTTCATTACCAAACAGTCACATACATGACATTTTCTGCTCTTGTTTTCAGGACAATGTACCATGGATGCCTTGCCTTTTGCTACAAAATCTCCTAGTTCCTTCCAGGTACTGTGAGACCCACAGTCCCAAACCTTTTGCTTGGCTATGTTTCCCCATCTCTGTACCCAAGGTAAGATTTACTTGCAAGGGACCACTCAGTAAGTCAGCAGCTCAGCAACATAAAGAATTTTTATCTTCTGAGTTTGGAGTCTTACTTTGTAATCAAAACAGATTGTCACACCAGCTACTACTTGTATGCAGCTTCCTGCCTTGAAGAAACTGTTTGGGAACATTTTCACACTGAAAAGAACTTTGCTGCCCGTTTCAGGAGGAAGACTCAGATTCAAAATCTTTATCAAAGCAGCATTCTGCTGGGAGAATCACTTTTTATGCTATATATGCCTGTGAAGTAAAATGACTTCACAGAGAACCACCAAGATATCCCAATCAAACAGGATTCCTCGCTACCCAAACAACTTGGTCTTCCTCTGTTTAGGCTGACTGGAAAATTCACTGAATACAGGCAGTCTGAAACAAAAAGCAAGCAAACAAGCAGTGCAAAGGCTCTGTTTTGCTGGTTGCTTGAGGACAGCTGTACTTTTACAGATAGAACCTAAACTGAGCTATCTTAAGTTATTAAATTAATGACTTAGATTAAGCATCTTAAGTTATGTTTCTGCATTCATATTTAGGTATGTATGTGAGGGAGAGAGACACAGGAGTACTGTACATCCCACCATATAGAGTCAGCTTGCAGTAGTAGGGCAGGCAACCCATTGGCCCTTGACACTTTCACCGATCTTAGCCACATGGGGCAGGTCCCTACTTCTTTCTGTCCCCACTTCTCCAACTGGAAAATGGTATTCTCCACAAACACTTTTGGGTTATACTGAATGGTATAATGATACAAATTAGAGTTTGTGAGGTTTTCTTGGTTCCTTTTGGTCCTGAGGAGAGGTCATGACTTTTGCCTTTTGTCTTTCTTCAAACGTTTCAGCTCATCACTAGTGCAAACTGTCTCCCTTACCATTTGCATAAGGTGTGACCATCTTCTTATTGGTCATCACTCTCGCAGTGGCATTGTTAACCTAAAAGTATGAAAGGGGAGGGGGAGGAGAGGGAAGGAAGCACAGAACGTTAGGGAATATGGTGAAAAACTCTCAGATACCACACACACACACATACACACTATACTTCTCTGAGCAAAATAAAATTAAACAGCTAATTTTACATTAATGCAATCTTTAAATTACTTTTAACAGTTGCCATTTAATTATAAAAGTTACAGCTAAACGTGGCATTTTAAAATTATGTATTAAACAAAAGGCCAACAAGAGTAAAGTGCAGATTCTCCACCACCCTGCCATCCCTAGGCACGGGATTATTTACAACTCAGTGATCAAAAGGGCACAACCCTAGATGCTTTGTCCAGGTTCTCTTAGAGAGGCAGGAATAATTTCTGCAGCCCAGGGCAGGGGAACTGAACCAGGTGATGCACAAGCTGACTCGTTTCTCAAGCTCACTGCTGGAACTGGGGCCCAGCAGGTCACTGGCAGAACACTTGAGTAGAAAAAGGTAGCCTGGAGTCCCTCAGCATTAGATTTGAACTCCCAAGGCTTGAGGAAATCTCTGGAACATCACCAACTCTTTAAATGATCTACATTCGCTGATTTACACCCACCATTTTCAGATCTTTTTCCAGATAATTTTTCCTTGTCACAAATCTCATGGGACAAAAAGAGTACATAGCAGCAGACCTGGATCATTTTTGGGCTTACTGTGCCCTCCACCCTCTTTACAGAGCTCTGCACAGTTCCAAGCGGTTTGACTGCTCAAGCAAGTGGGGTGTTACCGCAGAGATGGTGCTGATAAAGAAAAGATGGACTAGTTTGGAAGCCAAGTTACTGCAGCCCCGTGTCAGCCTCAAAGCTCTTGCAAGGAGGGTGAAGTCTTTATGAATCATCAATAACTTATCAAAACACATGCCCAATGGGAACGGAGGCCAGGGTGAAGAAGAAAAAAAATGGATACAAAAATAGAAGCTGCCTCAGGCCCTTGAGATGTATGGATGGTGGGGGTACACAGGGTGAGGAGTCCAGAGCTACATTTTACTCTTGTTTCAGACCCAAAACAATAGAAACATTACACATTTAAAATAGAAAGAATGGGAAACAACAATGATGAGACTGAGAGCATGCAGTTAAACACACACAGATAAAAAAAGAAAGAAAAAAAAAACACACCACAATTGATTCAGAGGGTGGGGAGGGGAGGAGTGAGGGGATAGGGTCTCACAGACAATCATTAGATGGAGCGAGTGCCTGAAATCAGCTGCTACAGCAAAGTGCAACACAAGCACTTAAAGGAAAAATTGCCAGAACCAATCAGAAACCACCAGTCAGCAAAGAGACCAACAGCTGCATTTAACTTAGTAAAGAAATAAACTGGGGAGGGGGCAGAAAGAAAAAGAGAGAAAAACAATAACAGCTACAAACAGGTCTCAGATAGAAAGAGCAGCAGAAAGAAGGGGCAGGAGAGAGAGAAGAGGATATGGGTGCATTAATAAAAACCAGCCAAACTGGAGTTCAGTAACTCTGAGTAAGATGTGCAAGGGGAAATCACCATGAAGTCAGTAATCAAACAGCTCAGACTGCTACAAAACAATATGTACATCCAAAGTCCAGGCGGCATTACTCAACAGCATTGAAAATAAAAGGGGGAGAAGGGGAAGGAGGTGGGTGGGGACAACAAGTCAAATCACATTTCGTAGTGTTAATGTGAGATGGCAGATGGATTTTTTCTTTCTTAATTTTTTTTGTAATTTTAAGAAAAATTTTAAAAAAAGAAAAGGAAAAGCTTCTTCTCTAGCACTGTTGTTTCACTTACCGCCAACTCGTACCATCGCCAGCATTGTGTATAGTTACCATGGAAAGAGTGAGTCAAGTGAAGGGCCCTAAACGCTAAACCATCGGAAAGGGAAATAAAAAACAAAACAAAACAAAACAGAAAAAAAAAAAAAAAGGCAAAATATGCAGACATCTTACTCAAAAACGGCGGCTTTTTTGTTTCAATATTTGTACTTTTTGGTTTGTGTTTGTTTTTTTTAAAGAAAGGAGGAGAGAGGGATGATGCCAGTTAGCCTTCAACACAGTGGAACACCAAACTGGTCAACACCAGACAGGCCCAACATATGGCCATGATGGCCAGCCAACATTAACCCTTCCCTCCCTGGCGGCGAGAGCTAGCAGGCTTTTAGGATTAGCTTTCACCAAACCTTTTCTTGACCATGGGCTGATCAAGAAACCAGCAGTGTACATAGCACAGCCCACTTGGGGCTGCTGCCCCACGTGTCCCCACCCCTCCCACAGGCATCATCTCACACTTGCATGGAGGAGAACTGGCCTCAGAGGAAAGAGAGGATACTGGCTGGCCCCCTGCTTTCTTTTTTGGACACAGTTAGAAGTTGGACAGTACTCTTTCAGTTAGTTTTGTTCAGGCCAGGTAACAGGAAATCGGAGCCTTGCAAACTGAAGCAAAGGAAAAATCAAGACAGCAGAAGGGCAAAAACTTGGAGTGGGTGGGAATAAAACTTAATAAAAGAAGAAAGAAAAAGAAAAAAATACCCAAAACAACAATAAAAAATATTCTGTAAAGGGTGTAAACTTCTATACATTTCAGTGCAGGGAGGTGAAGGACACAGACAAACACACACGCACACACGAGACTGGGATCCAAATGTGAAATAAGTGAGGCAAGACACAAAAAGAAATCAAAAGAATAAATATAAAGAAGAAATTGAATTACTGAAGACATGCACCTCGATTTTACGGCCCTCTACCACGGTGCCGTGTAATTTCTCCCTGGCCCTGTCTGCATCAGCACTATTCTCGAAAGTTACGAACCCGAATCCCTGCATGCAGCGGGAGAAGGGGGGAAAACATGCACATCGTTATATATTGAAATACTGATCTCTAGGTAAATAGAGAAAAAATATCACAGTATGAAATCGACATCAGCACAACTCAGCAATAACCTCCTAGAGTCACATTGTTGGTTCATGCATGTTTCATAAATGAAAGAAATTAAAATCAATAAAAAAGGAACTGTAATCATAATAAGAATAATAAGAGTAATTAAAAAAAAAAGAAAACATAAAAGCAATTGAGGCCAGACCAAAAAAGAAGTACAAAGTTACTCGAGACAATTTTTCATTTTGGTTTGGTTTGTTTTTTTGTTTAAAAACACTAAACCCTGCTCTGACATAGGCAAGCTGGGTAAGCCCAAGTAGGGCTTCTCTCCCCTCTTAATGAACACACAAATTTTGTAGGACCCCCGTCCACCCCAGGCACAGTACAAGGCATCAACACTGAACAGCACTTTGTTCCCTTGACAAACTGCTATGAGAGTTTGAGCAACTGGAGTTCATGCCTGGTACCAGGAATTCTGCAAAGCTTTGGGCAAATCAAACGCTGAGCCTTACTTTTCCTACCTGTAGAATGGAGACAGTAATAATTACCTACCTTAGAACACTGTTGAAAGGAAGGGCTCTTTGTAAAGCATCCCTTGTAAGCTCTTCAGGGCACAGCTCATGCTTACTCCTAAGCCTGTAACTTCCCCAATGATACATGGAGCCCTGAAAGTAAGCAAGGCTTCCAGGAGGCACCATAAAGTAAGCATTTTTAATGTGAAGATTTAGAGTATCACATACTGTAGTTCCAGAATATTCTTATCTCTGAGTACTGTGGTGGACTGGACTGTAAATCTAAACACCTAAATACTGATTCATTGGTCAAGGCAGGTTTTGTATGACACTGCTGACCCCCTGCTACCCATCTTACTCAGCTGTGTTCTGAGATGACAACCTCTGCACTGTGGATAGCAACAGATCTCTGCCTGGTTAGAATACAAAATTTCCAGAAAAATCGACTTGCCCTGCTTGGAGCAACCACAAAGGTTCAAGGACTGCCAAAATGTCACTTTAGTTAGATAAATTCAGGTTTACCACATCCATGAAGGCACAAGGAACACATGCCTGTCCTACACACTCTCATCCTGCTGCCAGCTCATGCAGTGGTATAACAGGGCAGGGTAAGAGACTATGCTTCCTTCCACAGAGCTGACTGCACTGACATTAAGAGAGAGCCAACATGACAAAATGAATTAGGATTTTAACTAGGAGCAAATGGCGTCTTAATATGGACAACTGTGATGAGATACTCTTCATGCCATTAGAGAGAGTGGACCCAAACAAAAAGCATTGTTGCATTCTGCTTTCAGGACATTTTAACAACAGCAACAACTGGCTCCTGTGGCTTGGTATAAAGCAAATACTGCTTTAATGTACAGAGAGTAATTTCCACTGGCTCCAGTACCCTCAGGAGCAGAACAACAAAGCTTATATTTGATGCAATGGAAACTCCCTCCCAATGTTAACTGAAGAGTGAGGTGATGAGAGTGATGTACAGCTATGCTTGGCAGGGAAGAGGAGCATGCTAGCCAGGCAACCTCCTTCATGCACCTTGGAATCAGTAAGTATTTGGACTGGACAGCCCAAAAAACAGATAGCATCTTGATTTCTAAGCATTGTTAGCAATAAGACACAAGCAAGCTATTATTCTTCAAGTGCTTTTTAAAGGTCTTTACAATAGTAATCTGAACAGCCCAAGCTGTTTAAGTGACAAGCAGGCCTTTATCATCCACAACTAGGTTTCCAGCACAAAACTGCCACAAATTTGTAAAATGCAGGGTGGTGGCTGTTGTTTTTTTGAGGGGGAAGGTTTACTTTTTTCCCTCCCCCCTGAACAGCAATAATAAAGGATCTTAGCCAGTACTGCAATGCTGAGATCAACAAAATCGCTTCTTTGGGCTCCAACCCAATAATCTAAAGCTTCAGATAATTTAATTTCTCCAGCTATAAATAAAGAGCTATAAAAATAACAAACTGTTCTGCCTGTTTCAGAACAGCATAGAAGTTCCCTGTTTAAATGAATTAAAATCAGAGCTACAAGACACAGGGGCTAATAAAACAGCCCAACTGCATATAACTCTCAAATATGTTGCAGAGAACTGAGTGGGTGCGGGGGGTGTAGTAGCACAGCTGATTATAAAGGAATATGGTACTGTAGCTGCTTTAAAGAGCCCCTACAGAGAAAGGTAAGCCTGAGAAAAAGAGCAACACCTTTCCCTCTGGTTCTGTATAATGGAGAAAAAACATCCTTTAAAGGCTGGGGGAGGAGGGGAGGTAAAGACTGCAACAGGAATCTCTACTTCCCTCTTCTCTTTTTGCATTAAAATTTCTGTTTGTTCTAGACAAGCCTGTGGAGAACAAATGAAATTTATGTCTTCAGTGATGATGTGAACTGAAAGCTGGAGTGCAGATGGAAAGTAATTCTTTAGACATTAATCTGTGCGGGCTAGAACCAAACTAAGACTATTTTAATTCACATATGTTTGCAATTAGTAAAGTCTGTATGGGATTTTTTAAAACTACATTATCATTAAATACCTTTAAATTGAGTAGGAATTTTCAGTATTTTTATTAAGTTAACTCAAGGTAGCATATGATCCACATGCAGACTGTATGAATATAATTAACAATGTGAATTAAACCAGAATTAATCTGATTCAGAACAACATAACTAATTAAGCATATTTTATTGACAGATCAGCCCTTAGCTTGTACAACTCTTTGTTGAGCACCATTTAGTGTCAATGCTGAATTATTACTTTACATAGTTGACTATGGCAGTTAGTATTTGTATCCTCTTGGTTTGTCATATTAATGCATCTCTTAGACATTCAAATTTTCATCAAGAAAAACAGGTGAGCCACACTTGACATTTTTGTTATTTCTAGGTTTAAAAACTAGCAATTAGATATATATACACACATTTTTGAAGTGGGAGAGAAAAAATAACATACATATATTTTTTATTCCTTCTCACAGATGACCTGTAAAGAATAGGGATTAATTTGTAACTAAATACATATGCAACAAACACTTTTCAGTTTTCCCTCAGCAAGGTTGTCTTGACCTTGAAAGAAAAAAAAAGAAACAAAGCAAGAGAAAAAAAGATGGGGCAGGTATCCAATATTTACCAGCTTGGCTTTATAGCAGGTACTGGATTGCTCCATAGTAATAGGTATGGAGCCAGAGGAAGGGAAGATCCTAGATGAAAACAATACTTAGGTTTTCTAAAATTTAGATTATACACATAGTTTGAGTTTAATAATGTTATGATAACAAGGCTGAAATTTTCAACAATTCCTCCCCACCAGAAACTGCCACAAACTTATCCCATGCAGAAAATAAGTTTAACTTCTCCCATGCAGAAGATAAGTTAAGTTTAACCCAGCGAACACTAAATTCCAATAAATATCTTTAGGAGTGGTGAGAAATTTGCAGTACCAGACTAATCCCTTTTTACCCAAAGGTTTATTGAAAGGGCCTGAAGAGACCGAGTAACTGTCACCCTTTTAGTCTGGCCTCAGATTCTGCAATAAATAACAAGCAACATGATGAGCAGTGAAAAAAATAATAAATGTATATATATATAGTATTTGAACGTTTCCATCTCTGAAGAATGAGAAAGAAAATTTACCATGTAACCGTAAAGGGAGAAATCAAAACCAGACGGTTCTCCTGGGTGTGGCCAGAACACAGAAATTAAACAAAAAACAACAACAAAAATAAAATAAAGTAAAATAAAAAAGAAATAAAACCAAAGAAAACTAAACAGAGCCCCTTGAAATCCATGCATTGTTAACCCTTCGTTTGTCATGGAGTTTAGACCAGTCACCTCAGCAGCAGCGTCTTTGCCTTGTACCACTGGAACATGCAGCCAACAACCAGCCTTGCTGTTATCTGCTGCTGTGCTTGTTTCTAACCAAGGTTTTTCTTTTTTTTCCCCTTATTTCAATATTAAACTTTTAGAAGCCTGAAAAATTTGCCAAAAAGGCAGCAGTTTAGGCTACCTGTTTCCAAGGCATTTGGAAAGAGTAGGAGGGTTTCAGCTATAATCCACCTGAGATGAGCAGGACTGAACGCACCAACAGCAACACAGCACAAAACCCAGAAACAAGTTATTGAAGTAACGCACACAAATGCACCCTTCATGTTGGTGAAAACATCTGTGGAAACCAAGCTGCCACCATTCCAGGAGCTCTTCCAGCTCCTCCCAGCCCCTGCTATGCTTTGCATTAAGGTACGTACACATCTAGAACCTATCCGTGTACCTGTGCAATCTGGTGAGTCAGATGCAGAAATTAACCTGACTGAAAAAAAAAGCAAGTGTATCTTCAAAAAAACCTGCAGGGCTATTTTTAAGCTCTATCATTTCCACAATCCAGCTTGAGCTGCTCCACTGCCAATCCCTGCTGCAAAACAGCAGAGGGGGCAGAGGCCAGCAGTGAGGAGCTGGAGCCCAGCTTGCACTGCTGGGCAGCGAGAGGCTGGGGCTTCAGAGCAGCTCCAGCCAGCTCAGGACAGGGGCTTCACAGCCCCAGCCATCCCCAGCGTGTGCTGCTCCTCCTCCCTTCAACTGATCCTGGACCTCACTGCATGGTCCATGAGTTTAACAGGCTGAACTGACTGAAGACAAGCTCATTCCTCTCCCTGCTAATTTAGCACCTAGATCCAGCTCCCTACAGAGTGAACTGAGCACTGCAGGAAAAGCACTCCCACAGAAGCAGTAGATGAGCTTATACTACGCAACCATAAACTTCAGCCTGAAATGCAAGTTTAAATATATCAGTTCAGTGTATGGACTAATTGATCTCTTTAGTTCAGTATTGCAGACTTCAAGGCATGAAACCAATGAACTAGGATAAGGGGAGACTGGTCATGTCTCCTCCATGCCACTGGCATCCTAAAATGATTTGGTGACCTGAGAAAGTGATGATGATCACCAGTACTTAAATTGTTTTTAAACCCCATTGTACTAACAGAATTGTTTGTATTTCTGGTTCAACTGATGAAATCTGAGAAAATTATAAAATGAAAACAAGATTTCTAATTCATTTTATGTAATAAGGGGCTTTCCACTGAGTGGAAACTAGGCCCAGAACAAGAGTGCCTCAACTCAAAGTACCTAATCAATTTAAAGTAGAAATAAATGCACACGCAAACTTACAATCTTTAAGGCACCATTATCAAAACCTAGTCACATTCTTATCTTAACCTACAGTTAACTGCAAACTTGAAAATCCACACAGCTTCCACAGAAGTTTTTAGTTAATAAAGGTTTACTTACATAAATTCAAACACCAACAGATGCAATTTCTTTCATAACTGACTACACAACTAATTTTTAAAATAAATACGAAGCACTTATAGACCCTATAGTCCTATACAAGAATTTGGAGATTTGGGTCTCCCAAGTGGAAATCAGTGAGGGACATAAAACTTATAGTATCCTGAAACCACAAGCTCCTCTGCATTAATATGAACTCTTACCATTTTAAAAGTAACAAACAACCCCAAAACCACCAAAATCCACTCCCTATTCAGCCAAGATTTTGCTGTATCCTTACATACTCCTGGTCTCTGAATGTCAATGAGGGCACATCTTGGAATGCCACACGGTACACAGCTGGTGAGCAAAGAGCTTGGATTCCCTTCCCCTGCAGTTTTACAAATGCCACAGGGTACTCATTACACAGGCAGACTGCATTAATTCTGCAAATATGTCCACTTGTTCGATTCAGCACAATAGTGGCAAAATACCTATCTAGAGGATGCATCTCCACTAACAAAAGGAGCAGGAATCCTCTCGACTTCCTCTGGAGGTGTTTTATTCACGGTTCAGTGAAGTGCATGGTAAACTGCAACCATGGGCAGAATGCTATTTAAAGGCACTTATACCAGTCAGAACTAGAAATGTAATGGTAAACAGGATAAATGAAACAAACAGCTAGTTTCCTGGAAGCAAGCAAAAAAAGCCAAATACATCAAAGGAAGACTGACGTCATTCTATTAAACAAGAAGAAAATAAAATGTAATTCAAGGAATGTTTAAAGTTTTTATCTTGTTGTTTCTCACACGGAGTGAAACAGTAGCAGTGTGAGGCCTACCAGGGCCCATATATTCCTACTAAACTGACTGAATCTGGGAAGAAAGCGAGTTACAAAACAAGAATTCATATAACTTTGAGAGAAGAATCAGCAAAACTCATTAACTGCCTCCTATGCTGCTGTGATAGAGAAAGTCAACAAATACCATTTCTGAAAGAACCTGAGGTGAGATGGATACACCCAGCTCCCTCTTTGGTCACCAAACTCTGTAAGTACACAGAGATCCTGAAGATGCAGCCAGTTTGATAGATCTTCCCCAGGCTGTCAAAGAAAACTGCCTGGTCATCTCAGGTGGATTCAAAATGAAGAATGCTACCTGAACACCTCCTCCAGTCCCTCCTACTGACAGCGATCCCAGTAGAGTTCTCCCGCCACAGCTCGGCGGGGACAAAGCGCTGCTCAACCCCCTGGCACACTGGGTGGGGGCAAACCCAGGGCAGTTTGCAATTTACCACTGTACCTTTAAAATATTTACAAAACATATACACAAAACACTACAACCCTTAGGAACCCAGGGAGGGGAAGGGAGCATTGAGAACACAGCACAAGGCAGGCAGCAGGAGCATCTGCTTTCGGATTCCCAAGAGAGAGGAGAAGAAGAGAGAGAGGTTTCATATCATTAGATTAGAATGGAAACCACAGGGCAGGAAAATGCATTCAGATTTTTTTTCCTAAGGTGTAGGAAGAACCCAAGAGTGAGTGAGTGGCCTCCAGAAAGATCCATTTCCTTTGCTTCACCATCAGATCACCAAACTGTAGTTTTTCCATTATTATGTGAATACCAGGTGCTTCGTGCAGCTACACCCCACTCAAACACTGGGGCCTCCCATTTTCATGCTAAGCAGGAAGAATCTTGCATTCTTTTTAAAAGAGGAATTATTTTGGGTGAGAAGGATGCAAAGATACAATGAAATAACTCTTTGGCTGTTTTCTCATTCTGTTCGGATTCTGGACAACCCTCAACACAGGCTACTAGTTTTGTAACTGCTTTTTGCTGCGAGACAACAAAAAAGCAGTAGAAAACTGCATGGTTAATAAAGACTAGAAGAACATTTCTCTTTTTTTTCTTTTTTTTTTTTCCAAATATTTATTAACGGTTCAGGGTTAACATTCATCAAGGAACTCTTCAGCAATAACTTTTGTTTTAACTGAAAACCAGAAGCCTTGGGCTTTAGCAACAGCACAAGAAGGTACTTTTCATAGTCATAAATCAAGAGTTCACAGAAAAGCCTTCAATGTCAATGTTGCCTAGAAGGGAAAGGGCAGCTGTGGGCGTTTAATACACATGGCTGTATGGATGGAAGAGAGAGAGAGTGAAGTTCATGTGTGAAGAGGAAAACACTGCTCTGGAAAGCATAGGCAGTGGGATATGAAGAACATTTTGCCAGGCCAGTTATTTTTGTTCTTTCTCTTGCAATTATATGTGAACAAGGAGGGATTTGATAGAGGCCAGAGGCTATTCTCAAAACCAAACAATAATGACTAAAATCAAGAGTAATTCACAGGTAGCTTTGGCCTATAAATATCAAAAGAACAGCAGAGAGCAGAATAAATATTTACAAATTCAGCATAGCTGATTGTTTTGGTAAAGCATACAGATTTTTAACCATGCAGGGAAGTAAAACTCTAACTAAACCATATAGACATTTACTTGTTCAGACTATCTTGTTAAAAAACAAAACAAGAGAAAACCATGGTATTAAGCAGAAACAGAGGATGAGGGGAAAGGGCTAAAACTCATGTCTTTTGTATACAGATCAATGGCTTTCTGGTTTCCAGATAATACAGGACTGAAGAATTTCAGAATGCATCTTGGGCAACATGGGTGGAAATTTGCAGAAGACTCTGAACGTGAACATACCCCAGAATATATGTTGAAGCAAAGAGGCCACCATAAAAACTGTGGACCTCAAATCCAAGCAAAAGGCATAGACTCTAAACCAAAACTGCTTAGCTGAATTGCAACTTCAAAACCTTTTGTGTGCATGCACACATGTGCACACACGTGTGTGTGAGGAGGAGGGAAATTTTGTTTTAATTGAAAATGGGAATCTTAGCATTGATTAAGTCAAGCAGAGTATAGACATGCACTGTGCAAGCTTCCCCCATAGAGCTTTGGCAATGCACCTTGCTCCTGACCTGCAAAACTCTCTGCTATTCCAGTGCTGAACCTCCTGGGCAGAGAGAGAATCACAGCAATTTGTCATTGTGGTGATACTGGTTACGTGATGAGAACCAATTGCCAATTAGGACAGAGACCACTGAATCTCTCTGCAGCTGACCTGAGCAACATTTGAAATCTCATCTCCAGAGATATAAATTGCCATTAACCCTCAACAAAACTTGCCTCTTAATATATCTGTAAGAAGAAAATAGGAGTGTGAATGCAAATTCTGTGGGGGAGGTCCACATGGGGCAGGACAAGTGGAATGAGGATGCTTATATTAAAGCACCAAATATCTCAAACATGAAAGGTCAGTATCTCAGAAGTGCCAAGTAAGTCTGCAAAACAGAGTATATAAAATCCTTTCACATATGAGATATGACAGTTTTTCTACAGAAGTTTTTTAATGCAATGAAAATGGCAGGGATGGGAGTGAGTTTACCTTTTGTTTTTACAGCCTCCCATCACACAAAGCTGTTTTACCTTATTCTGCCTTCCTCACAGGGCAGCCATTGCCAATGCAATGGAAACGTGTTGGTATGAAGGCTCAGCTGACTGAGACCCTGTTTGTTCAAAAGGCTGGAGAACCTGATCCCACAGACAGGAGCATCTCTGAGCACTTGTACATGCTGCCCAGAAACAACCATGCTCAGACTCTCAAGTCAGAGGGAACAGGAGACAGTCCCTAAAATAGCTTTTCCCTTCCCCCATCACTCTAATTCCTGCTGATCTCTACAGAATATGTTCTCTAGGCAATGAACTGCCTTTTACTCTGCAATCAAAACAAGAGAAGTGGGTACAGAAACAGGACTTACCTTCGAGCCACGCTCATTAAAGATTATCTCTACATCAAGGATTTTGCCAAATTGCTGCAGAGAGACAAGGGAAAAGAAAAAAAAACATTTATTTTTGGCGGTACATTTTTCCTACCTTTTGCAAGGGCTGGCTTAGTGCAAGAAGGTAGGTGAGAATATTTCCATTTCTAGCATGCAGGCAAAGGCATAAAATTCCAGTGACATGACCCAGTTCTCCTGGGTTGAGATGCAGATCATCATGGTCACAAACTCCAGGTTTTCTCACAAAAGACTAAAGGAAGAAAAACAATCTCCAGAAGAGTTTTAGGCATTTGAGGAAGCTCATCTTTCCCCCATTAATCTAAACAATTCTTCTTTCTTCATTCTACTATTCCACCTAAGACATGGCTCTATGATTTCATCTCAGATATCCAACAACATTTCTCACATATAATCCAACATTTCAGCTTCCTCCTGAAGTGGCTATCACAAAGAGAAACTTAAAAGTGATGTTTCTCTGGAGGGAATAGTAACATAAGACTCCCAGCCTCAGGGAATTCAAATACCAAAGCTTCTTTCCTTCCCTTTGTTTTCCAAAACTCCAAGCCTTCAAAAGAATTTATGGCAGATTCAGAAACCATGAAAATGGAAAATTCCCAACAGTTTGTTTTTCAGAAAAAGATCACTCAACTTAAACCTGTGACATATAGTAGGTGGTCAACAACCTATGCAAGCTTATCACATGTAATAGAATTCTGTCCTCTGCCTCAGCCTGGAGACTCCAAGGTTCCAAAGAGCTCCCTATTTAGCACAGAAGGAAATCTACCACTTCTGTGGAACCATTTATGGATTACATCTTCCACCTTGCTAGGAACTTATTAAAATATTTTAGTGAAGCAGCCAGACTCAGAACAGTAGCCTAGAAGTGAAAGTATCACCACTTCAACAGAGGCTCACGGTGCTCTGTCCTCCAGGAGTGTCAACGCTCTACTTCCAAACTGGATGTCTGCTGTCTAGAAAGACAGGTCTAGATGTCACTTTTAGGAGTGTGTATATGGAACAGTCTTCATTTTAGAGACATACTGTACTCAGACAAATGCTAGATCAGTTTTTCCTATTCCATTATTTAGGAAAGCTTCCATCAACATGGTTTTGATTTAAGTTTGATAGCAAATGAAGGAAGGATTAACAAGAAAATAAAGAATGGCTTCACAGTTAAAAAAGATGGTGAACACAGGGTCTAGGCACTGGGACACTCTCCCCTTTGCCCAGCATTCTTAAAATAGCATTTGCCTCTTTTTATAATTTAACAGTTGCATTCAGAGTCAAATGAGTATAATACTCATTCTGTTGGTGCCCCTCTCAAAAGGCTTGTGGCCGGAGTTGAAAACCTGGAACATTTACAGCAGAGAGCCATGGTGGCTGAGGAGAGGCTCTGAATATGTTAAGCAACAAAAAGTTGCCGAGTCCCTTGAACAAGTATTCCACAACTGTCTGCAAGCAAACAAAACACTTCCAACAGTTTTAGCTATAGTTTCTGTCTGCTTGTCTTCTCCATTTTGAAAAAGGAGATCTTGGTTCACAGATGTTGTTTTTACTGTTCTATTGTTTAAGGACAATACTTGATCCTCTATTCATCCCAAGAACAATTGAATTCACAACATCCTACGTTACACAAGTTTGAATAATGCTAATGTAAACATGCATCTTCCTTGAAACCTCAACATCTCAACAACTTAGGCTTGATCCATGCGGGTTCCTTTTTTTCACTGCTTCTCTGCCAATCACAGATAAAATACGTTTTCTATTTCTATCCCACATTTGGTGTGGGCTTGTCAATAAAGGAGATTAACTGTTGATTGCTTTTTGTTGTCTTTGTTGCATACAGCTTTGGTACTGCCATGAAAGGAATCAGTCATGATTGTCATGATTGCTTTCTTGGTAGACTATCTCAGCGTCGTTACATGACTGGGGCTGAACCAATTCAGCAGCTTGTGGCTGCTGAACGGCTGTCCCTGCTCCTTTGTCCTTCCTTGTCTGGTCTCACCAGCCTTCCAGAGCTGGCCTCAGCTTTCATTCTCACCTGCAGATAAGCTGATACAGCTCAGCAACGTTGCGAAAACCCAGCCCAAGAAAATGAACATATACAAAGATTTTGACAATTTACTGAGCTGAAGTGGCTTGAAGGGTCAGTGAGCATTACAGTTCAAAGAAGTAAAAGGGAGCAGAAAGTAGCACACCCTGCCCAAGAGCAGGATCTGTCCCCTGCCAGATCAGCTCAGCTGCCTAGCCTTGCCACACACACTGAAACAGCCAGGCTCTCAATAAATGCAAATGCCAAAATTATTTTCAAAATCTTAAAAGCCATCAAAAATCACCATTTTCTACCTCATCAGAATAATCTTGAAAGAGAACAAACTGTGCAGCTCCTGGTGCACAATTAGGCCGTGCCATCCTCCCCTCTCTGCACAGCCGGCTGGGCTGGATCCTGGGGCATTGCTGCCAGCGGTGCCTGCCAGCCCTGCAGGGCTGAGCTCCCCGTGCAGGGCTCCCACCCAACAGGAGCCCTGTGCTGGGCCTTTAACTCCTCGTGCTCCCACCCAACAGGAGCCCTGTGCTGGGCCTTTAACTCCTCGTGCTCCCACCCAACAGGAGCCCTGTGCTGGGCCTTTAGCTCCTTGCGCTGGCAGAACGCCAGCGGTGACGCTGAACGCGAGAGGCCTGAGCAAACTGCACAAGAGGGGCATGGCCCTCCCTGCCCAGGAGATGGTGGAGGTACAGCGTTTCCTACATGACAGAATTAAGAGCCTGCAGTCACAGCAAACACAGGCTTGACATCTACTGCAATGGGCTACATCCACCATGCAAACTGCCCCAGTCTCTTTTCCACCTGGGACTTGTGCATGTTTGAAGAGGCAAGGGGAAGGATTTCCCCGGGAGTGGAGAGCAGAGACAATGGGGGCTGACTGGGGAGGGGTTTCCTGCTCCCCAAAATTCCCTGAAGGAAAGCAGAGCTGGGAGGCAGAAGGACATGTGCTGGGCTCTTCAAGGCCCTGCTGCAGCCATTGCCACAGCTCCTAACACGAGATCTCTTGTCCCCACTGCTGCAATGGTTACAGCAGGTCCCAGCACTAGAAGGCATTTTTTTTGGTAGCATGCCAGAATTTTCCTGAAGAATGAAAGCAGAAAAAAAAGGACTAGTTCATTTTAACAGTTTATAACTCCTTCAAAGCTGAATCTAATTTAGTGGAACATAAAAAGGCACTTTGTTCCCCGATGGTGCTTCGCCTACCAAATGTCAACAGTCTATAGCAAACAATCGAAGTTTTAAGAGCTCCTTAGTGAAAGGTCACAATTTTTGTAAGAGAAATGCTAGGCCATCTAAATACAAGGGTCAACACCAAGTGTCCTCATAATAATATTTTAAAATAATGTATATACAAGCATGTTTGTATTGCTCAAAAGACATAGGGACTGGCCAAATAAAATAAGTCCCATGCTTAAGTCATCCATGAGGACTAACTCTCTAATCTCTAACCTTGAAGACATGAACCACTGAGCTCACCGACTTGATTGGCTCACTCAGTGATTACCAAGAACTTCTACTTAGAACTCTGCACAGCCTCTGGAGGAGGTATTGCAGGGCTACCTGTCTCCAATTCTCCCCACCATGATTTAGAAAGCTTACTATGTGACCAAGAGGCCAGCACTCCTTACCACATCAGGTCATGCAAGCAGCCACCTCCATGAACTGCTCACACACATACCATGTGATGGGAAATTACACACACACATGGTATTCCAGTTATGCCACAGCAAAGGAGCTATAGAATCTTGTTTTATCTTACTGGTCTCTTCCCTGGAATGAACTTGACAAGCTTTTAGTTATTTGTGGTAAAGCAGGTAAATGAGAATCAGACCCTCTACAATGGTAGCAGGGAGTGTTGGAAGTAACAGTTTTTAAGAGGCATAAAGATACAAACAGACAGGAGTTATGACCAGAAACTAATCCTCTTGCTTGAATACAATCTACCTTATCATAGATGCAAAGGCTTTGTGCAAGAAAAGAGATGCATGCTGTGTGTTTCTTTTCACACAGATGTCAGGAAGGCAACAGATTTTTCCAGCTGAGGCCACAGCTACATTAAACATAATAAATTTGAGAGATCTGGCACTAGAGAGCTTTTGTCTTCCAAGGCACTGACAATTTGGTAGGGCCCCTCCTATGTGCTCTGTTCCAGCTGGCCCTGACTCCTGTGCCTGTCTAGGGCTTTCAAAATCAGCTCCAAAATGTGCCAGACAAATAACTTAATCCTGAAGATGCAAACAACAGGGACTACAAGGCAAATTCTCTAGAAATCACGGAACAACAAAAGATAATGAGAGACATCATGTGACAGCCTTATCCCTACAAGAGAACACTAAATGTCCAAGCAGTTTCACCAGCCCTACAAAATTCACTAAGACATGAGTCCAGTGAGCTATCTGAACTTCATTTCAGTCCATTCTTAAAGATGGTCAACATTCAAAATAGCCAAGAAATCGACATCTTGTGCAGGAAACCATGATGAACATGAGCAAGAGCATTTTATAAGCAAGACAGATCCATGCTACAGAGAGAGTCCGCTCCCTAGGTCCCAGCTCCATGGGATAGATATAATTTCAGCTGAGCACAACTGGCTCCATCATACTGTGTATTAGTCAGTGCTTAGTTATGGCAGCATGGTCTGCCAGAGGTACACTGTCAGCACACCAACTTCCTCACCCAGAGTTGAGTCACATCTCTTGAAGCAATGGGGCCAACCCATGTCAGCCAAGCTACACCACTATGCTTTGCTGACAGGAAGATGGAAGCATCAAGGATTTATAAACCAAAGCACCACCGCATTTTACCAAGAGAACAGATAATGAACAAGCACCAAGCAGCCCTTAGTAGGGTTGAGCTGTTGCCCAAAAAAATACACATTTCTGAGAAACCAGACTTTACAGGAAGCCAGACAGAGTGCAGATTTCTAACAGGATTTACAGACTACAGCCATCACAGGAAAAAAAAACCAAAACAAAACACAATGATGAACACAGGGTCTCAGTCATTTCTTGTTCTCTAAATCCCAAATAAAAGATTTTCACACAAAACAGTGAGATGGGGCTGAACATTATTGCATGCCACCACCCAGAGAGAGGTCTTAACACAAGTCTAGCTTCCAGGTCTACTCTTCCAGCTCCTTGTCCTGCTTTGTGCCATTCCCTAGAGGTGTGACTGCAGTGTAACCTGGTACTGATGCTGTAGAAAAGGGTACTTGGACCCACGCCCACAAAAGCAGCATACATTCCAAAATCAATTTGAGAGTACTTAGCACGTAGACTGAATCCATATGAAGCTGGGTCAATAAAAGACAACTCCATGTAATTTTACCCAGGCCTTTTATCCAATTAAATTCAACTACTGCATAACACTGTTTACTGAATGACATTCAGCACAGCCTTGCTGCAGACCCACCTAGCAACACTTAAGAAAATCTAAAAAAATCTTAGATAAATGTATGATCCAGCTATCACTGCCTTCCAGCAGAGGGTCAGTACAGAAGTTGATAGCAGAGAGCTTTCTCAGAGTAAGAAAGACAATACAAGACCTATTGGCAGCTGCAGGGGCACAAGCACCCCTGCACAGCATGGCCATGCAGAAAAAGCACAATGTTCAAGCAGCACTGAGCACACAAGTCCTTTCTGAAAGGTGGTTTCAGAAAACACCCAGGTGAAACACATCAATATAATCAGCAGCACCTCTTATAACTCTAACCAGCACCAGCAAGAACAAAGCCACACCCAGTGACAGGTGCTCACTGTCATCACAGGGAGAGCTTGAAAACAAGAAAAGCCACAGAGAGATCACTTTATAACAGAATATTTGCTCTCCAATAATGGCACATGGGACCTGTTACATGCAATTGGTGGCCAGTAGTACTGGGAGATGAAAAATCTAAAATACATCTTGATATCCAGAAGACAGAATCTCCTCCTTGGAGTGTCCAATGCACTCAGGAAGCAGAGTCCCCTTAAGCAAGTGTGCCATTGCTATACTTTGGGCCCAGTGCATCAACACCTGCAGGTCAGAGCTTCTTGCTCTACCATATTATTACCCATAGACCTTAACACTTAAACAAGTACTTCTTCCATTGCCAATACCTGTGCATCACTAATTACTTCTGTATTTCAATGTATTTACTAGCAAATACTGACTTCTATCAAGTTCTTGCTGACAAAGAGCTGTAGTCTAATTTGTTATTGCTTTAGCCTCAAACTATAGGCTTATGGAGGTGTTTTGCTCTCTTGACACCAGAATGAAGTTGGATGAGAAATTATATCCACCAGGATATTTTAGGAAGTGCAAAGTGACAAAATGTTTCCTCAGAGGCCAACATTTGAGGGCTGCAAGAGCTTCCAAAAGTATCTGAGCTTGCAGAACTCTGTAGCTTGGGTCATACAAAGTAGTAGTCTACCACAAAGATACATCATAAAGAACCTTGCAGTAGCAATATGAATTATGCTTAGAGAAGAAAAAGGATAACGTCACCTGCCTGAATGTCATCCTTTTACAATGTAAAAAAACAGTGGCTACCATTCTGTCACCTGTAATAAGTGACATTATTAATAACTTCACTAACTGAAATTAATTAAATGGGACATAATAGTCACCTTTACAGAAAACATCTATGGGTTATTACTGCTGTAGCTGATAACACACAAAACCTCTTCATCAACTGGGTTGATTATGCTCCCCAGCTAACAGTCCAGAAGTAGTAGCTATGGATTGAGCAAGTTTTAGTATAAGCAGGGTCTCCATTTGAAGCCAGAGTCTGCAAAAATTCACAGCTTGTACTGTGCTAACCCACCTTAATCTGCAACCCTCATCAACATAGCCCTTTTTTTAATCTTACCCTTAACTGAAGAGCATTTGACCACAGTAAATTCTGAGAAACATCAATTCTGACTCCTTGTACTGCTGCCCTCACAACAGGTAAGAAAGATTTTGTGCAATGTTCATCTATATGAACTACCAAAACAATCCACTTGCTTGTTGTCGTGGAGACAATTCAAGATTCAGTTTGAGAACAGAAGGATCTTCCTCTTGAAGGCTGTTCAACCCTGCCTCTATCTTCACAAGGAGACTCTGAAGTCCATCCAGCTCAAAAGTCCAGAAATGGCCAGACTATCCCAGCCAATTTTACACTGGGAGGACAACAGCTTCTTGAAGCATGAAAGGAAAGGGCTGAAGCTACAAACCATGAGGTGCAAGCACAGACACTATCAGAGCACAAAGCTGAAAGGACTAGAAATATGTTGAGGGGAAATATCAACTTTCTTCTGCATACACGGTCCAGAACGGAAGGGAACATCCTACCACCAGTGTAGGAGAACATGACTACCATCATGTCAGGGGCCTTGCACACATTAGCCAAAGAATGTCCCTCAGAAAATGGATAGTAAGATTCTGAAAAAAGAGTTGCTAATTTGTTTTTAACACTGATGGCAACTCTTCTTCTCCCTGGTAAGCTGTTCCATTGTTCAAATAAACCTCAATGACTATGATTTTTTTTTTCATATTTCAAGGGGAATTGTGTTAAATCTCAGCTTCCAACTGGAAAATCTTATGACCCTAAACAAGACCTAAACCCCTTGTCAGCAGGTATTACCCATATTTAAGCATTTGTATAGAAATGACTTACCATTTCCTAACATCTCTTTTTAATAAGCTGAGTAAATAATGTACCTAATACCTTAGTAAGTTAAAAAAAAAAATCATTCACCTTCCAAGTCCTAGTTTATTTCTTTTGGTCTTAAACTGATCTCAGAACTGAATAAAATTATGGAGTCACAGTCTTTTCAATTTGGAACATGAGCAAGATCACATCCCTCCTTCAACCTGATAAGCCCTTTGAATTATTGAAGCAACTATCTTCAACAATCACTAGTACTCTCCCAAATCAGTGTTTTCCAAAGAAAGCTTTTCATCTTAGGAGCACGGTCCAGTTCCCACATACTCAGTACTCTGCAATGAGCTGCATCAAACACGTTTTTGTTGGATTTATCATCAGTCAACCAGGCATATCTACTCATTCTCTAACAGTAACCTTATCTGTCTCTTTCCTCCTCCTCAAATAGTTTTCTAACTGCAAACCTTACTGGCAAGGTTTTAATAGTACCATCTCCATGGGCTGATACAGATACTAAACAAGACAGCGATGGAAACAGATCCCTGGGGAAATTGACAATAGAAACAGTCTTGATCACAGCTATCTCTCAAGTAACTACTACTTTTTATTATCTATCATTAGAGGGTTTTAATCCCTCTAATGTGTGTTGTGCTTGAGATAAGTACTATTTTTCTTAAAATTTGGTCACTTGGAGAAATTCAATTGGTTGAGCAATGTTTCACTCTATCAGTATTGCTTTGTACAATCTTGTCAAAATAGACAAGACAGCATTTGTCTACAAAGATGTATATTACAAAGTTCTGCTAAATAGATACCCACATGTTTTTTTCAGATTCTAATAGGCTTCTCTAAAATGTTCCAAAATTATTTTTATCTTGGATCAACATACAGATAAATAGTTCTCAGCTCTTTGGGTCATCCCTTTCAGGTTTTTTACAATAGTGAATCTTGGTGGGCGAGCTCCACCCTTCTGCAACTCCCCTAGCTTACAAGAATTGCCTTAAAAAATTAGTATTGATGAATAATGAACTCCTTGCTTTGGCTATTATTGTTGGACATACCTTATCTAGATCTGCTGTTTTTTAAATATTAGTGAGTACTGTCTCATCCTTCTCTGTTATTAATTATGTAGAAAACCAGATGAGGTAAAAATAACCCCTCTTAAATTCTAAACACAATCAGTTGGGGGTTGTTTTTGCCTTGTTTCATGTTTTGTTTTGCTGTTGTTTGTGGGGTTTTTCCCCAAAAACACACAACTACCTCCAGATTTTATACTGTACCCGTATACAGACCTTTTATCTTTGCATATAAAAACCTGATGGGTTCTCTAAACTTAGGTCACTGGTATCTCCATGACTAGCACATTTCATTTCTCACCTACTTCTTTGCTGAAGTTTGCACCTATATTCACTGCTATTTACTTCCTCCTCCTTGCCTAAAGTGCAGAATGTTTTGAGTTTTATTACCACAGTTTCCCCAACTGTGGAGTCATGCCTTCCTGGCCATCAGTATGATGCTGCTGAATACTTTATGGCTTCCATTAATACTTCCCTTTTAAAGGTACCTTCCTGGGCAGTTATCCTGCCAATTGTTTAAACTCCAAGAAACAGACTATTCTAAAGCTCCTTACAGTGCTGCCTGATGCCATATTCTGTTTGCACAAAGCAAATACAGACAAATAACAATCACCGGTACCTAGGCAACAGTGGGACTTCAGGTCAGCTATTAACTCTTCTTTATCTGCAAAAACAAGGTCAACTATTGATTTATTCCACAGTGGGGGCAGAACTGTGTGCATTAAAAAACTACCAATTCCTTCTAGAAGCTTTCTGGAAGTCTTTTCATTGGCCTCATGAAATGTAAAGTAAATATTACCTGTTTTAAGCAGACCATATTATTTGCCTCCCTGTAAGATGCATATATATATATAAAGGAAATACTCGGTCTTTTCCTGAGGATATCTCAAGGACCTGTTAGAAACACATTATGGCTGAGAGACCGTCGGAACCCAAATAATTTGAATTTGTTAAGAAATCCTTACGAGTGCAGCTCTGCCAAATGGTGCAGGTTTAGAAAGCATTATGTAATATGCATTTAATCACACATGGGACAACATGTTTCAAGTCCACCTCTACTCAAGTCTGGACAAAAGCATTAGATATTTTCTGTGCCCCAGGACTGGGCTGACCTCTTGCATGCTGTTCCATCCTTGAGGGGACTTCTTTACTCCCTCCCTACCATCACATTTATTTCTTCCTCCATGGCTTTACTGTCTACCCAATTTCTCTCTTTGTACAGTAGCTTGGGAAAATCACTCCAGGCAAGGATTTTGAGTCTCTCAGATATGACGTTGAGGAGATGTGACCTGACACACAGAAGGGAGAGGGAGAAGATGGGGGTTTCAGGCTAGTCACAGCTGAAGACTCAGACAACCATGAGTCCCCTTTAGGAGTAAGGGTAGGTTTCAGTGAGTCACCCAAAGGAAAGCATCCTGATCCTGAAAAACAAATAGGAGCAAGCAGGATTCAGAGAGCATGCTCTCTTGCTCGAGGCTATGAGCATGCTGAGAGAGGCAGCACTGAAAGAAAAAGGAAGATGTGCAAGAATCATTCATTATTTCCTTGGCAAAGTAGCAAAGTTCTCTACTACAGAAAAATGGCACTTGGGGTATCATGTGTCCCAGAAGATGAACACTCTGCTGGCAGGCATAACTCTCAGCAACCACAGGGCCAGGTGAACTACCAAAAGGTTTTACAAGGAATATATCATTTACCCAGTTAAAATCACATCAATGTGCTGGAACTTGAGACCATATTTATAGAAAAAATAAACACCAGAGGAACACCAGAAACCAATTAATATAGCATTATTCCCCATCCCTCCTATGCACAAAAAGGACACCATGTAGGCCCAAAAAAGGAGAAGAAATCTTAAAGCAAGCAGTTAGAGTGCATTTTCTACAAGTCACTCCTTAGGACAGCAGTTAATTTAAACTGCCTAGGTGTCTCAACCTGCAAAGCATAGGCAAGAGCCACCAAGTAAGGGATGTCCTTGTAATTCCATCTCACCCGTGTCTCCCACACCAGGAGCACATGGCAGAAAAGCATCAAGGTGAACAAGTGTGAAAAGGGCTAGCTGTCAATTAAGCACCAGTCCCAGGAGAAGGGACAGCAATGGGGAACACTTTATGTAAGCGACGCAGCTCCCAGGAGAGGGGAGCAGCCGTGGCACAGAGCAGGATGTGATAAATACAGACTGGAGCAGGTCGTCCAAGAACTGGATGTGATTTCAGCAAGCATTTGTCCAAACAGGACAGAACTGCCTGCTGCACAGCCCTGCAACAGCAAGAAGCAGGCTGGAAAAACCACAAAGCAGAGCAGAAGATTCAGCAATCACAGATTGCCAGATGAGTTTAATTCTGAAAACATTCCCACAGGCATCAAGAGTATAACAATAACCTAAGGTATGAACAAGATGGAGGCAAACCCAGGCCTCTTGCAACAGAATCACAGATCCATGGCTTTGGCTGGGAATTGACTCCAGAGGTCATTTGGTGCATCCCCTGCTCACAGCAGGTACAATGAGATCTTTTTGGCCAGGTTGTGTCCAGTCAAGTCGGATACCATCAAGGATGGAGGGTCCACAACCCATCTGGGCAACATGTTCCACTATTTTAGCATCCTCACAAAAAACCTAACATTTTCCCGGTATCTAATTGATAAATCAAAGGCAGAGAGGCCCTGGAAAGAGACCTAGACAAATTAGAGGGTTGGGCAATCACCAACCATATGAAATTTAACAAGGACAAGTGCCAGATTCTGCACCTGGCATGGGGCAACCTTGGATGTCCTGACAGATTGGAGAATGAGATGCTGGAGAACAGTGCTGCAGAAAAGGACTGGGGAGCCTGGTTGATGGAAAGTTGAGTATGATGAAAGGCCTGAAAATTCACTCTTGTTGAGTACATTAACACTTCCCTCAGCCCATTTCTTCAGCCTGGCCAGGTCCCTCTGAATAGTAGCCTTGCCTTTCTGCATTTTGACCACTGTTTTGTTCCTTTTGTACTGTCGAAGCTACAGACAGATGAGCCAAATTCTTCTCTCATTTACAGCATTGAAGTCCATGAATTAGACACATTTACAATACTGCAACACTACTCTGCATGTGAGCGTGTGCCTTTGTGCATGCATACACACCCATACCTGAGATGCTCAGGAGATGCAACAACTGAAACAGAAATACTGCAGAATTTGGAGAAGCAGCTGCTATAAGTGAGGACCAAGATATACACTCTAAGCCTAAAGTGACAAGAGCTTTGGGTTTTCCTGACTTCCATTCACTGGACTGCACCTTAAAAAGGCAGCAGCTGTTAACTTCATAAATAATAATAAATATTTCTGAAGACTTTAAAACACGCCATCAACCCAGGATCATATTATATCAACAAGTCAAATACTCCCTGATGATGATATGACATATAGATGACTTCACCTGAAGGTTAGGTCATGAGACATCTAGCTCATTTATCCATGTTCACATGGACAGAGTCACCACATGTACTCACATAAACAAATTCTTCCTCAAAGAGGTTATAAATCAAGAATCATGAATAGCATCCAAGGATTAGGGAAGACAAACTATGTGGTCAAAAGCAATGGAAGGTATATCATACACAATATAAAATACCATCTGACTTGCACTAGCTTTTCCACATGCAATCACTGCTTGGCAAATTGTTGGCAGCCATCTTTCATCACAGAAATAGATCATGAGGAAAGAAATACTTCAACATGCTTCTAATGCAACTGAAAAACAGTGCTTTGCAAGTCAGTGTTTAATCCTGGCCTTTACTCAGAAATAAGGTAAGGTTTCATTTTGTGTTGGTTTTTTTTCCCAAACCAATTGTTAGATTACACTGAACATTGCTGCTCAGAGAAGCTGTGGGTTGCCCCAAGCAGTGGTGTATGCCCCATCCCTGGAGGTGCTCATAGCCAGGCTGGATTGAGCTTTAAACACACCTAGTGAAAGATGTACCAGTCCATGGCAGGGGTGTTTGAACTGAATGATCTTTCAGGTCCCTTTCAACCCAAACCATTTTATGATTCTATGAACACCTTAATAGGAAGACCATTGTTATAGTTTTCATGTGTATTAACCAGCTAAGTTAAACACTACCAATTGTTCTACTCCTGCAAATATATTACAGCGTGCTGACTAAACTGAGGGGGAAGGGCTTTTCATTCACACAAATACACAGCACCAGGTGTCCCACCTGTGGAGGAGGAGAATCTGCCATGCCTGAAGAGGTGCTCATAACTTACCCCAAACATCTGCCGAAGGTCAGGATCTCGAAAGCGGAAGGGAATGTTAGACACATGAAGTCGTTTTGGAGTGGATTTGCTCTCAGTATTCTCACTGCTCTGTGTCTGTGATTGCTGTCCATCTGTCTGTGCCCCTCCTTCTGTCTGCTGAAATCAGAAAAGACAAAAGTGTGAGCATGAGCAGAAATCACACAATTTCCTTTCACGCGTCTCGTCTGCCCGTTCTTAGGTATCAGCACTGCACTTGCAATGGAGCCATCTAGCGCCTGGCAATTATTTTGATAAACCCAGTAGCACTTAACAATCGATCTGTTGTTCTTCCCCTCCCTTTCCATGAGTAAACACTAACGAGATCTCAGCCTCCCTCCCCTCCTATCACCTTCCAGCTTAGTAGATTTGTCTTTGGTTTTCTTAAATTGCTTCTCTCTTTTAGCCCATTCTTCCTCACTTCAGCTGCTACCATATGAAAGCTCTAATGAAGAGACAGATCTCTCATATCCTGGAGCTGGGAGGTAGCACCGCCACTCTAATCTCATGTGGCAGGATGTTCATGCAATCATCAAAATCCCACAGCTGAAGTGGCAGCTCTTCACTGGGCCAATACCAGAAGTGCATCCCGAGGCAAAACGGCATCTGCTCTGTCAAGCTCCCTTCAGAGAAACATTACCCTAAAAGAAGGTCTATAATTAAATGGTAAAATCCATATAGGAACAGCTTACGGATGTCTCTGATTAACTTTTTGCATACATTTAAGTGAGCCCAGGAACAGGAAACAGTCATCACCACTGCAAGATTTAGAAAAAGTCCAAGTCCTGCTTTTTGCTACCAATTCCACAGCTAAGAAAGGCAATTTGTTCCACTGCTCTCAAGTGCTGACTGGCATGGCAAAGAGAGGTCAAGGGGTACACCAGGGGTATTTGTTCACAGAAAAAGTACAAGAAGCAGGCAGAGGGAAAAGGGAGATCTGTGTGCCAGACGAGAGTCCTAATGCCTGCACAGAGATTACTGGCAGGAGAAAAGTAGGGAACAGAACCTCAGCTGCTTGTGTGAGCTTAGACTGAAAAGAGCTAAAATTTGAGCACAGCACCAAATATAAAGGCAAGGCCCCTTTGCAATATAGCTTGATGAGAAAATAGCATTTTTCACACTTTAGTCAGAAAGATGACCTCAAAACCTCAGAGCCACAGAACAAAGCAGACTACAATTTAGTCGGTTTTATTACTCTTGTCCCTTTCCAACTGCATTCACTGACAGGCCAAGGTATTCAAAGAGCACCCACCCACTCACTCTGTCTCCTGCTGCTTGCCTCAGACTCCCAGGAGTTAAGCTTTGACTACCCGTGTCATGCACTTTAAAGTGTCATTTCAACTCTTTAGATGCCAACCTGACTTCCCCCTTAACCCATCAAGTAAAAAGAAGTCCTACAATAAGGCAAGGACTGTAATTGCTAAGAGTCAGTCTTTTTAAGGCACTTCCAAGAAAACATGTAGGCCTTAAAGATGTAAGGGCTGAGGTTTTTGCTGGTTTGGGTCCTTCTTTCCACCTGTTTTAAATATGCAATTTGTGTACCAAACATGAAAGAAACCTGAGGGGAGTTGCCCACACCAATTCTCCAACCACTGACTGGACTTGCTAGGTTGCTCTGCACATAATTCAGTATACAACACTTCACAAACATTTGGAAACATGTCTTCACAGACAAACTCAATTGGCAACTAAGAAAATATCTTCTGCCTAGAAATACCACTTAAAGATATGACCTTGAACTCGCATATTGATTACAAAGCAAGCGTATATACAAAGACAAGAGCAAGCAAACAGTGAGTACTGGGGTCTTGCCATGCTGAGCAGAGCAGTGGCAACTTTCCATTTCATTTCAGTAGAGCTGTGCATGCAGCACAAAACATGTTTGATCTGGTTAGCATAAATTATCTCTGATAGGAAGAATGACAACACTGCCCTGACAAATATGTCTACTTCCAATAGCTGTGCAAGTCTCAGGAGAAGCCTTGTAGAATGAAGCATTTTTATTTGTCTAAGACTCAATTACCCCCCAAACATCAAATTTTGGAGAAACATTTTAGAAACTTCCTTTTGATCTTATCCAAAAGCTGTCCCCTGTATGTTTGACCTCTTCTCCTTCCCTCACCTCTATGACAAAAACGCTCTCCAAACTCATAGAGAGTACACCCTAGGGGAGGAATCAATGAAGCTGGCTTGCAATTAAATCACACCAAGCTACTTAGTGGTTTTATTTTTATGCCTCCATCAGAGTCCTCTGCTCCTCAGGGCAAATTTGTCCAAGAAGGACAAAACACAGGAGTGGCTTATCTATCACTACTGCATACAACACCTGCAAGTAAGTACTCCAAAGTAACTCCCAAAAATCACCAATACTCCTGCTAAAAGGGACAGCTACATTAAAATATAGGTTGCACAGGAGTGGATCTGGTGTTTCCAGAGGGGAGGAAGCCAGAATGTTGTTTGCACTCCTCTCCCATCCATTTTCTCCCAGGCAGAGGGCAGAACTCCTTTACCAAGGGTGCAATGTATCATGTACAGTGGCCTGCTCAAAAGCACTCACAGCTGTTCCTGCATATGGCAGAGAGCTGCTGCCACACAGGAGTCATTCTGCAGCACGTGAGACGTGCACAGTGAGACACATGCTGCAAAAAGAAGAAATGATAGAAGGAAAAAGGGATCTTGGTCCACTCTTATATTTTTAACTCCACTGAGAGACTCCAAATGCTTTTCATGCTTTCGCATAGCCTAATTTTTCAGTAGTAGTATAAAATTAAATATCTTCTTCTCTGTGCTGTAGCTCCCTCATCTCTATCATTCATGGCCCTAAGGTAAGATTTGAACTTTCCACCACCGTAACATTAGTTCAGTACATTTGTCCACTGCCACACATTCAACTACAACGTAAATGAAAAAACCAGTCTCTTCAGATCTCTTTTTTTTTTTTTTCCTTTTACAGTTATTCCTTGGCTTAATTTATTAGGAAGAAGATGAAAGGAGGGGCCTGGAGCCTGTTCTCAGGCACCACACAACAGAGCCTGGCAGCTGTGCTACCCTGACCAAACCAGATGATGAAAGCCCTCATTTCACCAAGTGCTCACTCCCCACCTTGACTCCTTCCCCACAGGTGTTCAAGCTCCTGGCCTCGTGTCAGCACTTCCCAGTGAAGAAAGAGACCTCTCCCTTCTCTAGAGAGCCAGCCCAGAAGGGCACTAATACACATTCCCTAGGTCCCAATGCCTCTCATCAGGGAATGCAAACACACTGCAGCAAAGGTCTCACACTCAGGAACAGTACCGGACTCACTGCACCTCCTCAGCACAGCCTGTGTACCATGCACTGATGCAGGTGATAATGCCATTCACGCCTGCACAGGAACGCTCTGAGCTCTGCTCAAGGTCACTGAGAAGCACATCAGAGCTCAGGACAGCAAAGCATGTGCTTCACTTTTAACTCCTTGCTGCCTGTGCCCCTAGGTCAGCTTTTTCCTTACACCTGCCAGCAGCAAGGAAACCCTAAGCAAGAAGAGGTAGCTGCAAAGAAAAGCACAGATTACACTCGTGCACATAGCCATGTAAAAGGGAAGGAGGACACCTGGAAACATGAGAGCGTTCCAAGCAGCTCTACAACCACGTTCCCACCTCTCAACTGGTCTCTACCCTAATGCAAGTGAACAAGCAATTGCTGAGGATTTCCCCTCAGCAGCAGGGAGGCAGGGGCTCCAGCACCACCTGAGCTCCAAGCAGATCTCATCTGTGTGGCTAGACAGAGGGATGCCTCCCCGGCGAGGCAGACATGGTGCAACACACCAACACAGAGATTATTAATACCCAGCACATTCTGTTTCCATCTCCCACTTGCTTCTAGAACTGGAACCGCTTCAGATCCAAGTTCCAGACAAACAAAAACCAACCCCCCATTCTCTCCCCCAGGAAGCAGGCGGTCCAAAACGTTGTGAATCATACTGAGGAGGTTAAGAGCCATAAATCATTGCAAAGAAAATATTTACAAAATACAAACTGTAACTAATAACTATATTTAAAAGGGGATTTGGGTGGCTTACAAAATCTAGGAGACAGACTGTGCTCACTCCATTGCTCCTCAATCACTCTTGGATCCAAAAAAAGCCAAAACCAAACACCCAACCTTGTTTGGATCAAGAGCTTGAAGAACTGTGGAGACAAGGACCAAAAGCAACGACTGGGAGAAGGCAATCTTCCCACAATGAAGCAGAGCACAGATAATGTGGAAAAATCTCTACGACTTCTAGTAAAGAACCTGTGTCAAAAAAAACAGTCACTCATAAATGAACAGATACCCACTGAGGAGGTTTCATGGAAAAACAAGAGAAGAATAAGGCTCTAGACACAGAACCCATCTCCTGCCCCACCGCACTCTGCTAACGTAGGTTTGAGGTCCCACACATCCAATAGCAAATGCCATGGGAACTTTAGCTGCTTAAACACTTGTTCAGCAGACAGAAGACCTTAAGGCTAATTATCACTTTTCAATAGCAGTAAATACAATTTTACATTTATATCCATGTACTTGGTTTTCAGAGATGCCAGCAGTCCTATATTAAAAAAATTGGGCACTACTTACTGGCACAATTAACTACCATCCAAAATATTCTGTATGCTAAAAAAACAGAACCAAAAATTCTAAGAACATACCAATCAACTTCTATAAGGCTTTTTACTATTTTCCACACAGGTGCATTTGTGGTGTATTTTTTCTGATATATATTTTTTGTTAGTTATCTATTTTCAGACATTATGAAGCTTAAGTAACTTTATTCACTTTCCTCATTACAGACATACCTCACAGAACACAAACCTAACACAGGAAAGCACATAGGGAGCTTTGCTGTGCTGCACTATACCTCCGACGTGTCCAGTAACATTTTCAACTCAAAGATGGCTATTTCTAACCAGAAATTCTTTAGTGCTTTTTCTTTTCCCTCTTAATCAAGTGGTGAAATGGAGCCCCCTGAAAGGCCTGCTCTGCTGGTCAAATTGTCAAATCTTTTGTGAGCAGTTCCAGCCCATTCCTCGCAAAACAGGGATGCCCTGACAAGGTGAAAGAGAGAGCAAAATTTCCCAAGCTAGTGGTCACCACTCCATCAACAGTGGCAGAAGAACTGTCACACAGTGACAGACTTAAGATCCATCCATCCATCCATCCATCCCATTATCTTGTTTCTAACAGCAGCCAAATGTTTGGCATCTGTGGAAGGACACCAGAACAGGGCAAATGCTCCCTGACTTTCCTCCAGCAAACTAAGCCAGCTGATGTCTCAACTTGCAAAGCATCCCATGCACAAGAGCTGCAATGCTAATTTCTTCATTATATGGAAAAAATAAGTAGTAAACCCTGCTCTTTTTTCCATACATGGCAGCCAGTTATTTCGCACTTGCATCCTAGTAAGTGAAAATGGGAAAGCTCCATATTTTAGTTGCCTTACCAAACAATCTTCTATGTACTTGTCATATACCTTCAGTCCTGACAGCTCCTTCTGTAAGTGAGGATTTCATTTCTTCGCATAAAAAGCCTGCTACATCCCTTTCATCATTGCTTTTATCCTTCCCAGTACTTCTGCTAGATCTGCTAAAACCTTCGAGAGATAAGCAGAATTACCACAGCTATATACTCTAACGTAATGATATTTGTTGATTTATTTCCTATTTCTCATTTTTAAATGTGCCTCACTAGACACAAGTCTGCAAGTGCTGACAATCTGCCTCATATTCAAAGCAAACTCTTGATGTTAAATGTCAGGGTTTGCAACCTCAAGACAGCAATTTCTAAGCTGAGTTGGCCAAACAACCAGCAGCAAACTACTTATTTGAAGCTAGTTCTTCCTCATGTCTACCTGCTTAGCAGTATCAGAAAATAACTAATGATATTCATTAAACACATTCTTCACCTGAAATACATCACATGAGCAATTGTTTTGATTATTAAAGGGATGAAAAGTAATTACAGAGAAAAATTCTGCAAATTCAGTCTAGGCAAGAAATACCCAAGGGGAAGTCATCATTATAACATTGTCCATGTGTTGCAAAAGTCAGTTGAGGAATCCTTGGTGGGTTGGCTCTCTTCTTTCTAAGCCCTTGCTAGATGTACAATGCACAGCCAGATGACCTAACACCTTCCCTATCTTGCTTCTGAACATGGCACATATGGGCCCCCACCATGAAGGTGTCTTCTTTGAGAATATGGAAGTCAATACCCCTTTATGGCATAGCAGATGATTTAAGTACATTTCAGTAGAGCACATCAAGAAGCAGAGACACGGTGCTCTGTAATTAAATAATACTTTATACTGGTTCATGACAACGTAACACCGAGGCGACAGCACCTGCCATTTTCATGTGAAGTAATTTACATAAACTTATTCCTCTACTTCTATACCTCCAGCTGCATTCCATAATTTATACAGACATACAAATTCTTCCCTCTGACATTAACAAGAGAAACAAGTTGAATAATCAGCTTGCAGTAGTAAGTGCATTGCATTTACTATCAAGCAAGCCTTTTTAGTTCAGCAGATGATTAATCTTCCCTCTGCGGGTAGAGTACCAGGAGATGCAGAGAGCTGACAATTGCTCTCGGCTTCTGGCCATGCTCTCCACACGCTTACCTTGCAACAACAGCATTTGCTGGATCACTCCAAGAGCTGCTCTAATTCATTAATCCAGCAAAAGAATTGGACAGCTTTCTGCCAGGTCAGTGAATTAAAGTGGCTCACGTAAGGAATGCCAGAGACAGTAAATAGGAGTGGGAGTTTTTGCTTGGAGCCAGATCTCTCCTTTCTGACAGCAGTGAATCTCTTAGATCAGCTCAGCTGCCAGAGGTACTGCAGCCTAATTAGCATCTCCCCTTGCAGCTAACTGTGCTGGGTGTTTCCATTAGGGATAAGAGCACTAAGGTAAACCAAGAAGGGGGAAGGGGGAAGAAACCAGGCAGCCCAGCACAAGAAGTGAAATGCTGAGCGTCAACTGTTTAAGCGAAGGGCTGCCACAGGCAGACCAAGTAGGCCAAATAAGGTCCTGTACCTCAGCCTATTTTTAATCCAGGTCTTTCAGCTGTGCTTTGGGACAGTATCAAGAGAAAGGACAGATGCTTGGACATGAAGACCGAGAGGTCTTCCTGCCACATGCCAGGCAAGAAACAAAGCCCCACAGATGAGACTTGGTCCTAAAATAGAGATCCCAAAATATGAAGCTGTTTGTATTACACCAACTACTGTGCCAACTTCTTTTCTATGCCCCAATCCTGAGACTCCGAATGCTTTCTACTACATTCAAACCTCCGTAACCAAGCTCATCTCAGCTCATGATACCAACCAGTCATTCCCCTTTGTTCAGGGTTTTAGTCTGTGTAGAAAGGCATGGACTTCAACTCTCAAAGTTTATTTTACATAAGTTCACTGCTGATCTTTGACCTCAGGCTCCCAGACCACTGTATTTTCACTGAGACACTACCACTAATCTCAAATCATTCTAGCTAGCTAGCCAAGTTTCTATGAGAAGGTGCTCCCACCCTGAGTCTTAAGGACCCTGTTACAGACCACATTACATTGCTGTGTAACATATGACCAACGAGATCAAGCCCTCTTTCTATTAGTGACCTTAAAGCTACGCCCACATTCTTTGTTACTTTTGCAGTTATCCTAAAGGCTATCAGCCTGAAAAGCAGGAAAGGTCCCTATCTGACCACACCGTTTGCTATCTCCCTCTGTCCTGCCAATCACAGGCCTTGTTCTTAAAAGCAAGCAGGGAACTTATCTGTCCAGCTGAAGGAATTTCTGAATCATCCCATGGGAGCACAGGCTTCAAGTCAGCAGCTAAAAAATCCACTGGCTGTTGGGTGTGGGGTATCGCCTTCACACACGTGACAGCAGCTGTGCTTGTCAGTCACAATAATGGGAGGGAAGGCTCATACCTCACCCATGACAGCTTTTTGGTCTATTAAAGTTAGCAGTACTGTTTGAGCAAGATGGTAAAATGGTTAAAGGACAAGATGCCTTAAAGCCTAACAGTCTAGTCCATACAGACTGAACGTGTGTGTCAAACAAGTAACAGCCAACACACAAGATGGACAAAATGCTTAGCATTAGCTGTAGATGCTTTAGATTAAATAACCAACCTGTTCTGCTGTATTTTAACAGCATTCTTCAACTTGAGTAACTACCGAGCCTTCTAGCTTCCCCTATGTCCTACATCATTAATCAGCATACTGAGGAGAAGAAAAGTTCAAAGGAATTACATCCTAAGGCAGCCCACAAAATCAAAATAACTTCATAGAGGACTCCTAGACAGAAAGATAGAGACTTGGAAGATCCAAGTGTATGTGAAAGTCTGGTGTGAGAAAAGCCCCTGGTTGAGGCAATTTAGCCCTGCTCCCACAGGTTTCTTCATGTGCCACCATCTGGGATCCTCTGGGTTTGATCAGTTCCAGGCATAGCAGCCACAGCAACGCCCTTGTGTGTGCGCTTAGCCTTTCCCAGCCAGCTATGGCCACAAGCCTGACTCTGCATGCTCAGCTTGCACGTCTTTAACCACATCAAGCAGTCACTCCAGACGTGCACACCTGTTTCCAGTACAAGTGCTGTGTGCTATTCAGCCTGTTTCTTGGATTACCCCCTGCCAGTCAGGCTCCTTCCACAGACTCCTGGCAACACCACAGCCTGCCAGCAGTCTCCCAGCAACACTCCCTCCCACACAGATGGGCTCCCAGTCCCTCCTCACAGGCTAGCCATAGGCTGTGGGCTCCTTGGAGCCAGCATTAGTTGATGAAACACAGAGCTCAGCCCTGCAGAGCCACAGAGATGGCTCCTAATATGGAAGAGGAGCAGGAAGGCTGGCAAGAGCTTACATCCAAGGTCAAGGCTAACATAATTTCCATTAAAAAGAAATGCTCTTAAGCTCTGGACCAGGATGCGAACAGCAAAAACACAGGGGGAAAGTCACTGCCCTGTTTTTTATTCCCTGTTTCCAGCTTCCTCATCCAACCGGCAGAGCCTGAGGTAGTAGTTTGCTGGAGATGGGCAACCCAAATCTTACATGCTGGAATGGTATAGGACAATGTGGTGCTAAAATGATGACTTGCATTTCTGCACACTGCATCAGTGCTTGGTTTTATTTCCTCTGTGGTCCTTCCTTATCTACTTTTTTTGCCAAGCAAGGCACCCTAAGCTCCTTGTTCGCACTAGCAATGTGCCTTACAGAGTGTGTACTTTTTCAAGACGCCGAAGTTGTGGCATTCCCAGGAAGAAATCCAAGGTATCTTATTGAAGTCATGATCAATGGTGCCAACCATGCAGCCACTGCCCACTGCAGAAGGAGCAGAAGCACACATCAGGAACCATGAACATTTGAGCTGGCACTATCAGTTCCTCCAACTGTTGGCATTGAATTCATTCAGTACTTACCAGGGAAAAAAAATAATCTCTGCAACCCAAACACCAACTCCAAGTAGAACTGAAAGCATTAACAGATTAAATCCGCCCCTGAGCGCCGAAGGCTCTCACCATAAGGCTCTTTATTAGGAAGTTAAGTCTTAACAAGTGGCTTAAGGGGTGGATAAAGCTTTTCCTGGGATAATCTGCCAGCATGTTGCCCAGTGCCAGTTCCAGGCCATGGAAAGAAGAAAGAAAATATATAAGATGATGAAAATCTTGGTTTGGCAAATGGATGACCAGTAACTGAGAGCTCATCTCCTATCCTTGCTCCCTGAAGTTCCCTGCTGTCCTCAGAAAGTCAAAGAAAAGTAATTTTCTACTCTGTTAGCTTCCTGAAAACAAAACCACATTGGGATTACACCTAAGATGCATGTGCTCACCCTAATTCTTTGTACTGTCAACCCTCCAGAATTTGCCTCCATCACATCTATTTGAACCATTCGCCAATTAACACAAAGTAATTAACACTTTTGTCAGAGACTGTCTTTGGACAACACCACCATGGTAAAATCACCATGATCATGATTTCAAGTACTACTGTTCTCTGCAGGCACCAATTTACAAGGGGAACATGCAAAAGGGGAAACCCAGTAATGGAAAGTCAGAAGCCGCGTTTTGTTTATAATTCTCTCCTTTCAAGTCTACTGCTGGCTTGCTGCACACTTGAGAAACAGCAATCTAATCAGTGGCTGCCTCTCCCCAAAGCAGTGTGCCGCTCTGGCTGGGCACCCTGTGCACTTACTGCAAGAGATCCGTTCTGCGTGCTGGCCGTGTTCGTGCTCTGCTCCCCATGCGGCTGCGTGCTTCCGTAGAGCGTCAGATTGTGCTCGCTGGTCTGGCCTGCATAGTCCTGAGTGTGTGGCACCCCATACTCTGTGGGAATCCCATTCTGTGGGGGTGGTGGAAATGGGATTGTGGTGAATGGCTGCACCATTGCATCAGGAGTTGCTGATGGCTCCTGGTTACCCTTAAGAAAGGAAAAAGGAGAAAACAGCTTTATTCTACAGAAGATAGATCAAAACATCAGCCTGAGAGACAACACACACGTTCATGAGAATATCCCACCCACCGTCACCATAGTATTCCACAGTCTTCTATTATCTCTCCTATCAAAAAGCACATGCCTTGCTCCTCTGAGCCATGACACTGTTTTCTTAATCTTTTCGGGGCAATTTTCTTGCTACTGGGTGGCATATAGCGAACAAATTACAGGGTTTGCAGATTGCATACCCCTGTGATCTCACACAAAGCTTTACACACAGTAAGGTATTATTTCAGAAGAGGGAAGAGGCACTCACACATTGGAACAGAGAAGAAAACAGAGAAGAACAGGGTTTCTCAACACCCCTAGAAGTACCATAACTGGTTCCATCTCCTCCAGCCTGACCCCTCATTGCTCACAAGCAACCCCAAAAGCAAGCACACCAAGTGGTTTAAAGCACACCTCTCTGTTATGTTACAGTGATAAAAAGTACAGTTTTTAAAATCCATCTGCAGAAGTCCCCTCCTTTGCCCTGACAGCACTGCATACACAGCACAGGTATCTGTTGCTGGAATATCCCATTTGCTTCTTGCTGGCCATGCAGGAGACACCAAAGAGCTGTAGAAAAACAAGCTGAGATCGCAAGCCAGCCACACAGTCACTCTTTCCCAATCCTGAGCATCTCTACAATCACTCAAGGCATTAATCACCCACTCCTGCCTCAGCTTAGGGTATCCCACAGAGACCTCTTGCATAGTGGACTTCTTAGAAGCTTTTAGCGCTGTCTTAGATGTAGCTAACACCAATCAGATGACTCAGAAACAAAGAACTGACCATGCAAAAGATACCCCCAAAAGACAATAAAAATGCTACCCCCACCATGTCAGAAAACCACAAGAAGGAAACAAAAAAGCATGCAGCCCTACAGCCTCTGCAGGGATCTCACCAAGGGGAGAGCTGCATTCAGCCACCTGGGGTGAAGGAGAACAGCCTTGACATTGAAGCCCAACCCTGGGAAGCCCAGGCTGCTGCACTGCTCCTACTGCTTTCACCGCCGCAGCAGGAAAAAAATCCACAGAAAAGATTTATGATAGGAGGGCTGTTTGATTTATGTGCATGTCAACAGACTAATCCTGATTTTAAATTTTGGCTGCTGTTCCAGCCCTGGGTCCTCCCCCACAAAGCCTGGAGGTGCTCGAGGCTATTCTGACACCAGCATGCTTAAATCAATGGAGTAAAAGTGAAACAGACCTTATCCCGTGGATAGGAAAGGCAGAGTGGGAATTACCAAGCAGCCTTTCAGCAGAGAGCATGCAGGGGCTGACGGACCTCCAAAGAAGCCGGACAAACCTTTCAGTCCCTTTATCAGCCTACCTGCAGCTTTCCCTTCCGGGCGGAGGAAACAATGATAAACGCAGTGCACCTCCAGCCAGCACCGGGTCATTCAGACACTGGCTGAATCCCAAATCTGCTCTGACATTAGTCTATCTGGTCTGCCTCCCCTGGGGGCCACGTGGCCACGCGCTCCTGCAGCTGGGGAGAAGGAGAGGGAAGGGCATTCAATACCACTTAGCAGAGCCGAGCTGCAGCCTTGGCTCGTGCTGAAGAAGGAACGGTTTCAAGTCCAGCCTTGCTGCCTGCAGGAACACAAACTCCGCAGCCTTATCTGAGAATGAAGAATTCAGGGGAGCATGCCAGCCGTGGCCAGTGCTCAGCTCCTTGCACGCACTCCCCCAAGCACTTGCAGCCCTGCGTCGTGTGCTCGCAGCTCTGCAGAGGTTTTTCACGCACCAAGCACATTTTCTGAAAGCAGGACAGGATTTTTGTTTCCCCCTCAAAAAAGGAGGGCAGCCCCCCCCCCAGCCCTCCAGTTCTGCTCATTTCTTTGTTATTCTCAGCTTCAAAGCAAGCCACTTCTGACTCAAACTAACCCATCATCAGGATCTGCAGAGCGAGTTCTAAAGCAGGAGGCAGGACAGACAGAACGACGGCCATCCCACTGCAAACCAGGTATCAGGAATCCTACTGCTCACCTGCTCAGACCATTTATCCCCTGACATGACAGCTCCATTCTGTCCACGTACTGTCTCCTTTCCAAGCTCTTCTGTTTACAGCATTTCATTGCATTTGATGGTCTGCATTCTTCCCTACAGCCCACCTTGTCTGCCCCCCATTCTGACGTTTCCAATAGGAGCTAAATAGGAAACTGACTTTTTCTTTTCAATGAAAGATTTTTCCACAGGAAAAATGGAGGAGCAGAAACCATCACCAGTCTTCTTTGGACAAGCTAGATTTCCAAGCCAGCAGCATCCCAGGTCAGAGGAAGAGAATGCTGATTAGCCCCAAACAAAATCTATTCTGCCATCGTGTCAACAGTACAGGGCTGCTCCCCAAAGGACATAGCATTCTGTACAACCTCACTCTTAGACTGTTTAAAATGCCAGCCCAGGAACCTTATATAATCTTATTTTCAATGTTTTTTCCCCTCAGTTAATACTGTTCCTTCCAGTTTAAATGCATTTCAACCTTTTAAGTATTTTCTCTCCTTTCTTCAATTATCTATCTATAAATGTTTGAAGGATGAAAAATACTTTCTCTCTCCTCTGTTGCTTGTGGCATTTTGATAATACATATTTAGTTTGAGTTTAATCACACCTCTCAAGCCAAAATATCCTGGTAACTTTATTTATTACTTCTCTCTGACCTTCCTAAGACTTTTCAAAGAAGGATTTCTGGGGCAGAATAAAATGTTTTTAATACCATTGTCACTCCTCCACTCCTCAAATCACACTAACATGCAAAAATCATATTTTTTATTACAAATGCATCCTTCATTTAATGTCTCAGGTTATCTGGAGATCTATCATTATTATATTTGTCCAGGTTTCATCATCCCATGGAGTATCTGTATCTCAAATTATTTTTCTCTTGATATGATTATGGACATATTTCCCGTCTGATTCCTTTTTTGTAATTTTAATTTCCTTTGATGCTTTAGAATTACTTTTTTCCCCTGTTTCCACTAGCGTCAACAGAAAAGGACTCCTGATGAGATCTCTGCAGGTTTCACAGCATACTGATATCCTTCAAACCCAGAGGAGATTCTACCTCTTCTGTTATTCTACCAAATTTCAACATTTACACAACACTTCATATTTTCAAGAGGTAACACAGAACACACACACACACACAGATCCCATTAATCTTCAAATACAGAACCTGAACTCCTTTCCCTACTTCTAAACCACCATGTAAAATTCTGCATTTAGGGGTGTTGCTTGCCACACTTCAAGGGAAGTAGAGAGAATGGAGAAATCCTCACATTTCCAGGTAAAGGAAAGTATCTTGTCTATCCAATCTTGACATACCTCACTGCATTGCCAGCCCTGCCTGTTTAAGCTCATGAAGATGTCTTAAAAATTTACTCAAATGCAACAAGAAACCCAGATAATCATGTCCAAGAGCAGTCGCCCGCCCCAAACTTACACAAGGATGCCACCACAGGACTATGAAAATCTGGGTGCAGCTCCCCACAAAAACTACTACCACCTTAAACTTCTGTGATGGTATGAAGTAAGTTTTAATCCATGTTCAAGAGCAGACAGACACCTCTCTTGGCCACAATGCATCAGGCTGGCAGTCTCCAGGAGGTGAGTGTGAGGGACATTTCGTTGCAGGAATAATTTTGGCAGTTCCAGATGAACTGATTAGCTCTGCCAGTTTATGCTGCCATGCACCAACCATGATAACTGCCACCCCATGCTCAAACTGGCAAAGGCTGTTCAATGCCAGTGAAACAGTGCAATTAACACAGACTCCTTAAAAAACCAAAAAAAAAACCCCAAAAAAAAAACCAAACAAAACAAAACACCAAACCACACTTCAGTATGATATATGTTGCCCTATAGTTCAAAGTAAAGCAATAATTCCTGTCTTTTCTATTCCTTCTGATGCTCTGTTCTCACAGAAATCATTCATTCACATCAGGTAGGAATTCAAAGCAGCTGCCCCCTTGCAAACTGTTGGTATCTGATTTGTGAGCAAGCCCTCAGGGCACAAGAAGGATATGGTTACCCATCTGGGCTCTGCTTTCAGGCCCCTATTCTCAGCCCTACAAAGGTCAGTCATGTCCTTGCAGATGCCAACTTTCTTCCCTAAGTCAGGGGTTTGCCTACACAGATCAGTACAAACTGATCCCACATTTTGTTTAAAAAAACAAATCAGCTAAAGCAGTGCAAAATCCCTAATGGGGACACATTTCTAAGAGCTTATGCAGCTTTAAGTTAATTAATGAACTTTGCAGCTCCAAGCTAAGTGGAGGAATGATGAGTAACCGATGAGTAACTGCACGTGGCGATACCTTGTGGAAGGGTGGGAGCTGGGGACGACAACTCAACAAGGAACAATGTGGTTCAGCAAATGTGACACAGGATGAATTCTTTCAGCAGACAGCAGGTGGTGATCCAAGATCACGGCACTGGAGCGCAAAGAGCAAACACCAGAAATGCACACAAAGGCCTCCTGCTTCCATAAAACTGTCAAAGATCAGTCTGTTCTATGAAGGAGTGGTTTTGTTTTCCTCATCAGAGAAATGGGTGTAAGTTGAGGGATATAAAAGGAGTCTTATAGCAATGCAGCTCCAGATCTCTTTTGCTATGCCATAATATGCATAGATAGAAAACCCTAACCAGCCAAATAAAAATTACACTCCTGGTAAAGCTAAGCTAGTAAAATTTCTGTATATATGTGGCAAACTGCCATAAGGTAACTGGTCTGTGTTATCCATAACCCTGCTGTGAGTCATCAGCATCACACAAAGGTGCAGGGAAATGGTACAGCATATAAACATCGAACAATCTCTTAAAAATGCCTTTGAACTCTGCTAACCCCCAAATCACTGGGATGTGGGTACAAGCCTATTAGTGGAATGGGGTTTCTAATACATATGTCTTCACTGAACTAATTTTATGAATCCTCGAAGTGACTGACTTGCAGCTAACAGAGGCAATTAACCTGTTTGTGAAGACCAGAGTTCCAGGCTACAACTGTTTGTTCTCTGCACCAACCTAATCCCTTCTGTAAACAGCAAAAATGTTTGGAGCTGGGATCTGAAGAACCTGTCAGGACCCTGGAGCTGCTGCCCACCCTCAGCTCTCTGTAAGAACAGAATCCTTCTGAGTGAAGGGAATGCAGGGACTGTGCTGTCCCTCCTAGAAGCCAGGTCACAGCTTCCTGTCAGGGATGCAAACATCACACATGCAAAGCACTGCTCCCTGGCTGTACAAAGACAAGAGAGAAAGGGCTTGCCATACAAGACTGCTGCTTAGGAGCATGAGAATAATTAATTAATTAATAATGGGCTGTGTTCCACCCCCCTCCCCTTCTCACAGATCAACAAAAAAGCTGCTGTAGCAGGGTCTCTTTCCCAGCCCCTTCCAACACAGTCTCCCTTCCCAGTTCTCAGCTGCAGCTTCAGAGGGGCTCTGGCTGGAGCTGTCACCATCCCCTCTCCAGCTGTGCACTCCTGCCCTCTCTCCCCTGCCAGCCTGCCCACCACTGAGCCCTTTCAGCACATATCCCAGGAAAAAAATTACTCACTTTTTATTGCCAGGTTAGTTTTGTTCCCAGTTCAGAGAGCTGAAACAGCTTGGCAAGAAGCTGGAGGAGAACCAGAGCCAGAAAGGACAGGGGGTGGAGAAGCTGGGGAGGGAAGGGCCATGGGCATCAGCACTTGGATGAGCTCAGGCTGCCAGGAAGCTGCAGTCTCCAGCCTGCATTAACTCTCTTCTCAGGCAATCCCACACTTTGCCTGCTGATAACAAATGTATCAACAAGCTAATGGGAACGGATACAAAGCAGCAGGAGCGATGCTCCCCACATGCACCAGGAACTCCCTGGTCAGTCCAGCATTATCCCTTGCCCAAAAACCACAGGCTGGGGCATTCATTACACCAAAGACAGATTCCACCCTACACTGGTGGCTCTCACAGCACACAGAACCTACGCCTGGGTTTTAAAACTCTTCTTTTACTCTTCAGGGCCATGAAGATACTCAAGCACGAGACAAAGTGATGTACAGAATGCTGAAGTGATGGCTTTCCAACACCCGAGACACCCCAAAACAGTGATTTGGCCACACCAACCCTTCAGGTGCTCACAAACATGATACAAGCTCTCTATTCCAAAATGCAGTAATAACACTTCCTCCATTGTGGCCATTTCATTACAGATTAGCTTTGAATGGGAAGAGTGGGTAAAATGCCTACAGAAAAGAAATCTGGGGGTGAAAAGGAGAAGTACAAAGCATATAACCATCTCATATCCTTCATCTTTGTACAAACCCGTTCCTGGATTCAGAGGGGTATGTGACCCTAACCTGACACCCACTCTCCACACTACAAAGGCATTTCTGTAACTCCAGAGAGCAAGACTGACATGCCTGCGTGTCTGGGACACAGACTGATAAAATCAACACTCTTTCTTGGTGTGGGTTGATCATAAAAGCACCTTGAATAGGATCACAGTAATAAGGGGTTTTGTATTTCATCTGCACATCTGGAGCTTAATCTTCATTTGATCTATGACACACTGTGGTAATAGAAAAGGATGCTGGATTTTGACTCTACTGTCATGGGCATGAGAGCAATTCCTCCTGAATCCTCCCAAAGACAAACTCTAAACCTAGGTAGGTCTGTAAACATCTGCTGGAATTTTACGGCAGTTTTGTTAAAATAAAGGGAAGTTAAGTTCATGGGTACACTTTTAAAAAATTAAATCAGATGTGATCACTCAGGAAACGCCTTTTCCACTGGGTTAAATTAAGCCTCAATAAGCTAATCTTGCACCAGTCAAAAAAAAATCTAACAAGAGACGCCTGCACTCACACTTGCACCTAGCTAACCATTTAAAGGCATGTATCCTTCAACTTCCTGGTGCAAACTTGCACTAGATTATCTAATCTTGCCCTTCCTAGATATGTAAAGCAAGGGAAGAACAAGTTATCTTCCAATACACATTCTATCATTCCAGGCCACCAAAAAGTGTTCTGTAAAATAAAGCAGCTGGCTTTGGCCTTTTTTTTTTTTTAATGCGTTTAAGAACATGTTTATGGAAAAGAAGTTCAAGCCCCCCTTTTGTAGGAAAGGATAAAAGAAAATTATAGTCTTATCTTACTGTTATACACAGGAAGCACTCACTCATCCCCATGCTATCATCACTTCCAGTAATGGCCAACTTTTGCTCTACCCCTATGCACAAACACAGGCTCTCATGCACACTTGGTAAGACGCCCTCGGGCAACCTGCAAAGAGGCTTCCTGTTGGATACAACCAAAGCTTTAGAGTTACCCAACATTAATAAAGCCTAGGGCCACATCTACTTACCAGCCTGAAATGTACCTTTCAGATTTTAAAAAGCCCTGATTTCTGCTCCTGAAATCTACATTATTCCCCACTAAAAAAAAAAAAAAATAAAATTAAATGTTACTGGCACAAAAGCATCCTACCAAATGCTTTCAATCCAGTCATGCTCTCTGGGGTTGATTAGAGAGAATTGTGCTTTGAGAGACATCAGGGTCCCAACATCTGTTTGCATTCCGTTTTAGGAATTAAACTACCTCTGAGAATTACTGGGGAGAAGGGGATAAGGATGGAGAACAAAGGAAAAAGTCACCAGGATGGATACATCCTCAGCAATTTAAGAGAAAAGCTCAGGCTTAATTTTTTGGTCCAGATTGGTCCTTTAGCACCTACCCTGGTTGTTGTTCTCAGCTCTGCAACTTTCCAAGTGACTATTTTCCACTCAACATGCATAGTCAAACATTCTTAAGGAAAAAAAAAGATTTCCATAAGATGACTAGCTTTCAACAAATCAGCATGAAAATAATGTCTCAAAATACTACAAATCAAGTCCTTCATAATCCAGCAGGCACACAGGGTGGTACAAGTATGTCCCATACAAGAGAGATTACTCTTCTGTCAGGCAAAACCAGCGAAGTTCTTTCTCTGGGACCAGAATTGAAATGAGTCACAGCTAAGGAAGAGTGTGCTGCAGATGTGTCACGTATGTTTAATCCAAGCTAGCTGCCATCAGCTATTCAGCAGATTAGCAAACCAATCACACTCTCCATTGCATGACTCTGGATCCTCTCTCAGGGAAGCAGCAGAAACCAGAGGCCAGTCATGGGGAAGGAATGGGTAACTGCTTTTCAGGAGAGGTCCATGGTTGCAGCAGGATATCTGGGCACTATGTGATACTTTTGATGGCACAGAGGACCTGCATGTGCTGGTTTTTCTTTTTTCTGCCTTACTCCAGAGACAGCTAACCAACAGTTACCGGTGCTCCTTAGAAAAAGAAGGGCTACAGCACATAGCACATGGAAATATAACAGGGAAGAAAATACCACCTGGTCCCACAGTATCTCTTTACCAGGATGGCAAGGTAGTGTCACGGTTACCGTCTCCTCAGCTAATTCTGCAGTCAGATTGCTCAATTCAAACAGCTTTGTTTCAAGGCAGAGAGTAACTCACCAGCTGATGTATTTCAGAAAACCAGTATCTGCTTCTCCAACCCCAATCAAGGACTTAGCACAGATAAGCAATTTTTCATCACATCTCTGCTCTGCAAATGGACTATCGCTCTGCATCTGCAAGTACATCTTGCAGATCTCAGTGAGCGTGGAGAGTTACTCCTGCAACCTCAAGAACTCAGATGGCTTTCCTGAATGTTTAAATCCTCGTGAAGCTCACTCAGCCCTTTAGAGAGATTTGTATCTACTTTAGTGACAAGGATTTCTCAAAGCCTTCGCTATGTAACACAGCTATCTGCAATAGCCTCTTCCAGATCTCCCTATATTTCCAGTGCTCTTCTAGGAAGGATTTTGAAGCTCACTGTTGGTATCAGGCTCTCCTGTCCTTCTCTTCCCTGATGTGAAGGCAATGAGCTGAAGGAAATAGTGAGCTGTGCAGAGGGGCTGCTCTGAGCTGACCTGGCTCCTGGAGGAAGGACAAACCTCCAAGCCCTGTCAGGCAGCTTCACACACACTGGCCCCTTCAATTCCCCAGATTTCAGCAGACAGCAGGGAAGTCTTCCCGCCTGCCTGCACTAACTCCAGCACCATACAGAAAAAAAGCAGCCCTGCCTCTGCTGCCAGAGCAGGAGGAGGAAAAAGGGAGAAAGCGCCGGGAAGGGGAGAACACATCTGGAATCAATTGGAGAGCGCTGAATGCCTTGGAAAGAACTGCAGAGCTGGCAGAAACCATAGCGAGGAGCCGCGTGTTCGGACGTGACTCTGCAGCAAAGGTGCAGAACGAGACGTATGCAGCATATTTAAACACAAAACCAGAGCTCCTCTTGAGGCTCTGGGGTTCTTTTCATGCAAGCAGCTAAACGGCTCAGCCCTGTCATATTTTCACTGCCACTGGCCTATCACAGGCACGCTCAGAATTCAGTACAGAAGACAGGAGATGAGATGAGGCAAAGGGGACCCATCTGTGACTCCAGTACCAGGACTCAGTCACGCAGCAACAACATTATATCAAGCTGCTCTCAGGGTGCAGGGCGGAGGAAGTCTGTGACTGACTTGGCACACATTTCAGAACAGAAATTTGACGGTTTAAAAACACAGATTTCTTCCCACAGTTACTTTCCATTCCAGCATTCTCCTATCTCTTGCTATTCATTTGTTCCAAGAGTAGTTTTCCATTTTCAAAGAAGCCTCCACTGCGTGTCCTGGAAAGCAGAGGTTCTGGAAAGGAGCAGAGAGCCATAGAGATGCAACTCACCAGCACAGAAGCCTGGTACAGAGAGTGACTACAGCTTTCAGATATATTACCAACCTGAGCGTGTGGGAAGGATTGCTACTTGGGTATGTGGCCTTGGCCAGACAAAAGATATATGCTTCATTTTGCAAATTTTAAAAATGGAATTTAAAAATTCAGAAGGGAACATGAAAGAGCTACATAAATGACCCCAAGACTGGAAAAAGCCACATGGCTACACATTGAAAACCTTGAAAAGCCCACTTTATTTTGCTTATCATGAAAAAAAAAAGGTGATAACTGATTATTTTATTAAAGTATATTAATTGTGAGGAACAAAGTAGATGCTAATAATATTTAATCTAATGAAAAAAGTCATCAAGAAAACCAATAGCCAAAAGCTGAGTCTGATAAATTCAGCTGTGGTAAAAGACACCATTTCATTTTGTTTACTAATTTCTAAATGACAGTCATTAAGTCAGCTGGTAAGAAGAACTCAGTCTTTTCAATCTTTTCTGGATTCTGTGCTGAAAACATTACGTCACCCAAAACAGAGGTACCTGAGTGAGACATAACGGCCTACAATGCAGGTACAGCCAGAAGAGACAACCTAAAGCCAGATCTATACAACAATATCCTGGAAAGCTAACAAGAACTGGTGGAAGTCAATGCACATCAATTAAAGCTGATTAAACTAAGCAGTATACACATTTATAAGCATAATAACCTCACGGAGAGGAACAAGCTGTTGAAAAGCATAGGTGCAGTTCAGTGTACCACCTAATATGACAAACTACCAGCTGACCTTGGAATCAGGGGCTGCTCTTCCCCTCCCCAGCTGTTGTGAGATCCAGTCACGCCACAGCCACTGCCAGAAAATCCAAACAATAGTCATCTGTTTGGTCATAAACTCAACTGTCTCGCTCTGGATCTGCTTAAGCACAATGCCCAAAGCAGTGAGGAGGCTGAGCATATGGCTGGGGCACAGAGACAGGGGGACTGTTCTTCTCACAGCAGCCCACAGTTACACTACATTAAGTGCAACTTTGAAATGCACCTGAAAGCCACTTCATCCCAGAGCAAGAGGCTGGATGGACATTTAGCATATGCTATTGCCACTACCTGCTTCACTTGTACTTAACTTCTAGAGCATTCCCACATAAGCCAGCATAAAGCTGGTTCATACACAGTGAATTTGTCGAGTATCTGAGGAAAAATTTTCCCATTGTTACAAAATCCTTTTAAAGCCTCTTTTCCCCAGGCCTTTCAGCTAATGTATGCTTACCACATTCCTGCTGTAACCACGAACCAGTATAGACTTCTTCCTCGCACAGGCCACCTGCACAGCTCATAGGCAAAGCTCGAGGTGAGCAGCACATCAGACCACCTTTCAAGTGCCTCTTCCTGGACTGGGTATCACTAAAGCAGCTCCTGCAGCACCCACACTCAGCAGCACCATTGGAAACCTGCTGCTCCCTTGCTACCACCACATCAATGCCCTGGGACACATGAAGCATGAGCTGGTTTAACAGTAGCAACATGCAAAATATTCACATTAAACTACTGCTTATCACTGGCACTAGTACTTTTAAACTGCTCAATTTTACTGAAGCTAAATCAATAATCCTTAAAAGCTAAATTGATATAAGAGCATCTCATGTCAGGGCATGTCTGTCAGCATCTGCAGCTCCCGTAATATATTACTGTGTGAGCTCCCGGTAAATTGACCCCTCCGTAATTCTCAGCAGATCCCCACCTTCCACAGCCAAGTGCATTAAAGGTCCTTTTTCTCCCGCCTCCTTGCAACACCTACAGAAACACAAAAACACAGGCTATGCAAAACTTAAACCCAAGCCAGTTGGTTTGCCCTTCTGTACATCCCCTTTCACACTCACAGTGTCAGGCTAAACAAAGCCCCTCACTCCAGGATACAGGCCTGGAAAAAAAAGCATTAGCATCTGGCAACCAAGAGCAGCACCCAGCATACGGGCCTGAGAGCAAATACAAGTCTCTGGCATGAAGAGGAAACACTGGGACATATGCCTGAGTGCTCCTGTCAATCTTGCAGTGGGGGAATGCCCAATTTTTTTTTTTAATATATTTTTATCATATTACTGAAAGGAAATGCCAGGGACTGCTGTGGCCCATGTCCCTTGAGGCTCCACTGCTGCCATCAGGCTGCACTGCCTTTGCAACAATGAATATTTAAACAGGGCAATAAATATTTCAGAGCACATTCATCCCAATAAGAAGTCTACTACCATAAGAGAGATGAGACAAGCACACAGGGCCGGGGCCACTCCCTCTTCTGCCCCTCTGGCTCCCACACTGCCTGCCCTTCCTTGGCCCTACTTCCCTCCAGCCCTCAACAGGCACCTGACAGCCTCAAATATTCATGAGCACAGTTCCAGTTACTTTCCAAACAAGCAAAAACACCTGTGAAAAAAGTAACAAGGTGCTCTCTTTCCACAGAGGTGCAGAACACAGCTAGATCATGCTTTGCTTTCATCTCTCCTGGGGTTTCTGCCTCTTGGACATTCATACTCGGGAAGAAAATAATTTGCTTGAAGACCCCACAGGGTCTTAAATATTTAAGTATTGCACCTTAAGAGAGAAAAAATCCTAACATCACGAAACCCAAAGCTCAACCAGCACCTGGTCAAGAAACAGTATGTGACAATCTGTCCTTACTCCCCACAACTCCCTCCCTCAATTTCAGCAGCACATTTATTCAGGCATTTCTCAGGTATGAGCAGCTCCACTAGCCTCTCAGTGGGATGCTAACAGACGTACACAGCTTGGCCATCACTGGCACAACTAAAATCAGCTAGAAATCAAGTTTAGGATGTAACAGAAAACCCATTCATTTACTCAGCTATCACCTGCTTGTCATTCATGTACTGGGGACTATTTTGACTATGACAGTGATAAAAGCTTTGGGTTTTTAAGTAGGACCTTAGTTATGCTCTCACCTTTAAGCTCCTTGGCCTTTAAAGATAATTTCAGGGGGTAACTAATACATAAAATCACATATAAAGACATTTATTGAGGATCAAACTTGTAGGGCCATGAAACCATGCAACCAGACTCAAAAATTATCTTTTGTAGCAGCTTCCACTGTGTATCTACCTAGATTCAAAAGACCTAAGATATTTGCTGCTCACAGAGCATATGGACAAGGCTTCAGAGAACAAATACACCTACTACTCTGAGTGAAAGGAAGCCAAAAAGACACCCTCACAAACAGCAACCAAAGGGTTACCCTGAATGACAGACACAAGCTAGTCTGCCCTGGCTAACTGAGCTACACCATGGCATCTCCTTTCCAGGTAAAAGCTTTAATTAACAGCATACAGGAAAAGAGTAATTTCTGCGTTTACTGGCACCCATGGACCATCTCTTAAAAGATGATGGTAACGAAACTGCAATCACAACGTGTCACATGCTGCCAAAGGTGCCTCTTGGGCTGCACAAGAAGACACTCTTCATACCTGGATCCTGGCCCAGCTCAAGGTACAAGCTGGGCACCAAATGGCTCTGCCCTGCCATGGCTTGGGCACAGCAGGGAGCGTGCAAGGGTATGCGACAACTCAGCAAGGTCTGCAGATGCAGTCTTGGATTAAACTGCTAAATTCCCCTGCAGTCTCATTTCAGCTGCTTTCAGACCTTTGAAGGAGAACAGCCGGGTCTTTGCTATGCGCAGGAAGGGCCCTGCAGCACTCTGAGTGAGTTTTACTCACCGCAAGCCAGAGCTCCTGCTATTTCCTCCTTGGTTCTCATAGCCAAGGGAAAGAGACCAAGGCAACCCCCAAGTGCTGAGCAGCGTTCTTGGGATGGCCAGTTTCCTGTTAATGAAATTCTCTCATCCTCCTGCTCTGTGGCACGAAATGGCTCCAAAGTGAAGTATTGAACCATCAAACAGCAAAGACTCTTTCCAGACAGCATTACAAGGAAGAGCACCTGCCTACTGATAGGTGGGTCAATCACCCACCACCACCCTCTGTCCCTTCTGCTCCTCAAAGAGCAGCAGCATCTCTGGGTCAAGACTGGCCATCAGCCACGCCACCAAAAAGATGCTGTTTACATTAAATGCATAAAATAGCAGTCACAGCAGTGTAATTCAGAGACTGACAACAATCCTGCTGCTTTGCCAGCGGTGAGTCCTGGGAATTTATATCTCTGCTTCTAACTACCACCCCAGCTGTCCTTCATATATCACTGAAACGAAAGGATCATCAGAAGCCAGATGCAACCTGGCCCAAAAAACACCTTGTACTTTCCTATCTTATTAAAAGACCTCATACATAGAGAAAGGAAAACATCTTGGAAGATGAGCAAATTACCTCACCAAGTAATTTAGAGCAGGAGCCACCATTTTACAGCAGACATCAAAATAATGAGCACTCCTCTGCTGACTGTGCAGCTCCGTGTTATTCCCATGATGGGCTGCATACCCAGCAGCATGTTAAACATGGAAAAAACCAGCATCTGATCCCACTCAAGAATAAAAAAATACATTTTTGATACCATACAAGAAGTGTTAGAAAGGAAAACAGCATTTAATTCTGTGGCTCCTGAGGACCTCTCATGACTCAGAAAATAAATGCAAACAGATGAAAAAGTTAATTTGGATCATATCAGCTTCACTGGCATGCAAAGGGCAGAGCAGGCACCCTGGGGAGAGGGAGGGAAAGATTTGCCATAGATCAGGTTACTATCGCTGACAACTGACCTAAAACACCACAAGATTTGACCAGACCCTACCCGATCCTCTAATTTTCAAAGGAGCTACCGCCTCCTTTAAGAGATACAATGTGTGAAACATGTAACACTGAGGTCGGGGAGGAAGGAGATCCTGCAGCACAAGTATGTAAGTGGTCCAGATAATAATCCTCATCACATTAAGAACGAGCCAAATTAAGTGAAACAAGAACAAAGCGAAGTGAGTTGTTCTTTTGAAGATGTAGAATTTTCAATGCAAAGCAATGAGGACATAAGGAACCAGAATAATTTCTCCACAGTCTGAGGCTACTGCATGGAACAGACAGGCAGTTGCTCTGTCCTAAAAAGATGCTCCTTGAAAACAGATATTCATCTGCAACCCAACACACGCAGCTTGGGAATTTAGAGACCCAGCTTGCTGTATGGGCTCCATGGTCTCATTCCCTGGATGGGCCAGCACAGCCCACAGACATCACTGTCAAACCTGAGAAATGTTCTTCAGCATCAGCCCTCAACAATCGCTTTTAACTCAACCTCATTTGATGGGATCTGAACTGCCCACCATCATAAACTGAGCTTTACTTCTGTCCTATTAAATTTTCAGGAAGTGTTTCTGCTCAAAAGTGGCCAACAACATGAGTAGTAGCCCACAGTAGCCAATGTATTCATTGTTAACAGAAGTGTCCTTGATTTGTTAGGCCTTCAACATCCACTAGATGATTCACAGGAAGACTGATACATCTGGAAAACTTCCTTCAAATTCTTTGCGATGAGAATTACTCTTATAGCTTCCTCTTGCATGTCTAGGACATAAAGCCTTTTCAGAATTTCAGTATTTGGCACCACAGGGCACAAGGACCACTTTTACAGCCATGGTTGATGATCATAAAGGAAAAGGTTTGGTGCTCTGCTTCTGCTGGGTACTACCATCATCACACCTAATCAACAGATTCACCTCCATGCACTTCTGCAAGAGCAGGGCCACCACAGCTGACCTCACATGAGGGCACAGGAGCAGCTCACACGGGCACAGTAATCCCCTGGCAGAAATTTGGGACAGACACAGCTGAAGGCAATTCCTGAACCACTTCACAGCTGAACTCTTGAAGATGTCCCTGCTCATTTCAGAGGGGTTGGACTAGATAACCTTTAAAGATCCCTTCCAACCCAAATCATCCTATGATTTCAAGGTTTTATGATTGGCTACAGGAACACTCCTCTGCTAGGATTGTCTGAACAGTAGCCAGGAGGCTCATCACAACTCTGCATTTAAACCATGTCACTGGATCTCAGAATAATTATGTAGTGACACACAGAGCCTCACAGCTAACCTAGAGGCCTACTACACTTTTGAAAGCCACTGCAGCCCTCTACAAATGCCCTAGAAGAATGAAATTCATCTTCCTGTATGCTCTTCCAAAACATTAGCAAATTCCTATTACTCAGTTCTAGCTATTCTTCTTCTCTGTGTTACAAATAACACAGCTCAAAGTTTCCTACCCACCCACTGGAAAAAAAAAAAAAAAGCCACTGGCTCTCTATACAGTTCTGCTTTAAGAAGAGGTCTGTTTGGGAGATGTGTTCTTGGCCATGTCAGCTGCTAAGCAGGACCCAGCCACTGATCAGGCAGGGAGGCTTGGAGCTGGCAGGCAGGAGGGTCAGGCAGGCACAGATCTGAACGGAGACACTCGGGTCTGCAGCCTTCAGTGCAGCTTTCTCCTGACTTCTGTGCAACGTTTGCAGTAACTCCTGCAGCTCACTGTCAAAACCAATTAAGAGTACTCCTAACAAAAACCAAAAAATGTTCCTGAGAAATCACAGTTGAGCTGAAAGGGACAGTGAAGTCACCACCTTTCTCACCTCCTCACAGCAGGGCTTGTTAGAAGACCTTCATTTTGTCTAGGGCCAAAGTCACCATCAGGCTGCTCAAAGCTACAGTTTCAGACTCGATGGAGAACAAGGATCATGGACCTTTAATCTGCTTAAACCCAATTTAGATTCATCTCATTGAATAAGAAAAAGTATTCACAAGTTTCGCTCTCTGATGAAGCACTGAGATCTCCAGAGTATTTTTTTCACCCTTCAGAAGTCCATGTTCCCAGATAAATTCACTCTCACACCCTTGCAGCATTTTGATCAAAAGAGGCTTTGAAGGGCTAGAGTCCCTCACAAAAATTCTCTTAGGATGAAGATTTGCAACTGGCTTTGGATGACCTAAATTCTTTCCGCCACTAAGAGAGTGAGCCCCTCCTTGACTACAGCACCTCATCAGTCACACTTGGTGTATTCACAGTCTGTCACCCATGTCCCTGTGAAGGACACACGGAGCAAGGAACTGTCCAAAGTTCTCACCACAGCCTTCAGTCACCACCTTCCTCATTCCTCTATCTCACCATACTACACTCTATCCCACAGACTAGCTCCATCATACAGTCTAACATGACTCTGAAAAAGTATTTACACCTCCCCAACCAAACTCATATAAAAGGGACTCCTGGAACTACTTTGCCTCCCTTTCCCACTGCTTCAAGATAGAATGCTTCATCCTGGAACAGGGTGGAAACAGACCTGAGAAAGGATTTGCAAAGCCAATGTAGCAACGTTAAATAGCATCACGCACAAAGAAAGGCAAAAGAGAAAGTTAAAGCAAACAAATCTGCATTAAATATTTGAGCACAAAGCAAAGCTAACACAGCACAATATCTTATAGTCAGCCAACAAATTGATTAATTCACTAATTTCACCAAATTAACATGCTATTCCTCCTATACCTCCTGATTCAGGCTGGAAGGATCCTTTTTAAGTTTAGACAGATTTAAAACTATGCCTGTTGAAACTGAAATCCTTTCACTTGCTGCCCTATTTATCTCAACACATTTTATAAAGCAGGAAGGAACACACACTGCAAAAACAAAAGACTTTCATACTCCTGCTCTCTAATATTCTGAAGTACTTTGCATAATTGTTCAGTTTTGATAACCTCTTTTCATATGATGCCATAGCAAAAATGAGAAAAGCTACAAAGAACAACAAATCAAATTAATGGTTTCACTCTTCATGGAGGGTATACCAGACAAAGGAGGACTAGTACTATCTAAGAAATCCAAACTCCTCTCCAAGGCATTTTTAAATCAATCTTTTAAAGTAATTCAAAGCAGGTTTTGCTATAAAGACTGGAGGGAAAGCATAGGCCTAGATAAGAAGCTTCAGTGAGACCCAAGAGGTGAATGATGGTCTATGCATTGCGTAGGTCAAACTCTGATTATCTACATCTTGGCTAATCAAAAGCAATTATCTGAAAGTCAAATATGCCCTCCAAGTCAGGTAACTCATGGAGACAGGACTTATATACAGCACACAGAAATCCTAAACTCCACAGGACCTCAACTGCAGACACTATGAATTTTAAGCAGGATAACCGGGAGGACAGTTCAGAGGGTTTTAACCATACTCAAGACTCCAAGCCTGAGGGCAGACTTCAGAAGCTAGAAAGATTACCCTTGCAATTACTTGGACATTTTTGGTGTATCCATGCACCCTCAGATTACAGGCTACTTGGAGTGCAATTCCAGTTAGGTATTTAGAGACTACTTGGGGTAAAAATCTCCATTACAGGCAGGGCTGGTAAAGCCAGGCTGTTTACTTCCCATTGTAGGACCCAATGTTCAGTTGTTAAAATTCCAAGATACCATTCAAACTGATTTTTTTTTCATGCTATCTGCAAATGATTTTGGAGTTGGTGACTTCTTTTGTTACTTAAGCCATAGCAACCCAACCCAAGAAAAAAAGTAGGAGGCATATTTTGTCTTGTTTATGATTAAGAGAGGAGGAAACCACCACATATGCTTTGAAAAGTCTAGGAGAACTTATTACTTACACAAAAATTCGCATTTCAGGAATCTATATTTAGATCACCAAAATCTGACCAACATTATAACAAAAGTACGGAAAATTACAGTGGCTGTCTTACATTTAATCAATCTCCCAGTAAAGCTATATGCAATGGTCAAAAAAGGCTAGAACACAGAAAAGAAAGAAGTAACAGTATGCAAAACCTGCCAGAAATTAAAGAACCAATCCCTTCTTTATATTTCTCACAGAAAGAACAAATGGTGGCAACAAGCTTTATGTTAGAGAAAGACTTAGCAATGCTCAGAAAGGCCAGCAGTGACATTGCAAATACTTTTAAGGCAGGTTACTTGTCATCAGGAATAGTTTAGATACTGTTTATTCTAACGGGAAACAGAGATGCTCTTATGGGTGGCTGGTAGTGCCCCTTGCACCCCATGGTCTGTGATTTTATGCTCTCATTTGGACATCATCCTCAGCTTCACAGGAGAGACTAGCCAGGTCAGATCTAGGTCTGGAGATCACTGACAGCAGGGAAATTATCCACCTCCAGTACTTTGCACCATCTCCTTTGCAGGGATGATGTAACATCAAGGAGCAGTTACCCACTTCAAATCCAAAAAAACCAAGAAACAGACCTGTAAGTACAGCAGGAGAAAATTAAATTGAGACAAGAAGCCTGAGCACTATCAGCACAGGCAGTGACAGGGAGCAAAGAGACAGAACAGACAAGTATGACTGCAATAGGAACAGAAAAGGCAAACTAAATGAGGAATGAAGGGAGTGGGTGGAGAGTTAAAAAAGCCTATGACAAGGAGAATATAGTGAGGACAAGGAGGAGAAGGAAGAAAAGCAAAGAATTAGCAGGTCTAAAAATCAGCTGAGAAGGAACTGAAGGGATCAAAGTAAAGTAGTCGTCTGGCAAAACAGGAGGGCACGTAACTGGAGAGGAATGGAGGCTGGGAGAGTATGGATATGGTATGGCTTGTATGGGACAAGCTACTGACCAGGGATCTTGGGGAGAGGGTGAGAGGAAGAAGCACCCATCTGTCCTCCAGTGATGAAGGGGAGAGGTGAGACAGGAGAGGTCACACAGGGGTGGAAGAGAGGGCAAAATGTGCATACCAGTGTAGACCCCCAAAGCCTAAACCAGAGCCTAATATTGCAAAACGTCACCATTTCTCTGCTGTCAGCAAATACACAAAACCAAGTGGCAAACACAGACCAAGCTGGTCTGCACAGAAAATGACAGCTAATTACATAGTCAGTCAAAGTGGCAGAGGTCTGTGGGCTGTATCTGGGACGGCCAACTCTGCCACTGATAACTTGCAGGGGTCATCATGGTGCCACATACACTGAAGCTGGTGGGGACAGTTAGAGGGTTGTCTGTTTTTTCTTTTCTTTCTTGCAGAAAAAAAAAGCATACAAACATGTGATTAAAGACTATCATAAATAGCCACAGAAATAAAGAGAACAAATGAAGGTTTCTTTCCCAATTTAAAATACAGAAATGCCATGTGATTGAAATGCCTCCCCATTACCATCTTGATCATTCTCAATTCAGTTTAAGAATAATATTGCTTAATGAACAGTTCTGCAGAGAAAAAAAAAGATCAGGTATTAAGTAAAGCACACTGTTGAACAGCATTTGTTTTATCTTCTTTTATGCAGGCAAAACACACTATTTTTTCCAAAAGCTTACAGTTGAGCATTAATTACTCTGGTTTCTATGAACCCTACAAAATCAGCCTATACATCTCCTGCCCTCATTGGTCACAGCACAGCTTCCAACAGCACAGCAAAAAACCATCCTACATAGCAGAGGATCATAAGTGACTCTACAGGAGCATACCAAAATACTTTTGGTAGGAAAATTAACATTTCTCTACTCTGATTCCAGAGAACATGTCTGATAGAAAGAATACTGACTACATCCTTTTAAATAGTATTCCATTTAAAAGAAGACTGAGGCAAATTAACCATCTCCTCCCTGATACTCAGACCTCCAAGGAATGCCTGTTAGTCAAGTCTGTGACTCTGCAGCTGGGAGGTAAAGAACTCATTGCAAAGGGGTAGCCAACTGCACACACCATTTGCTGGAAATGGATCTAAAACAGGAACAGGGAGCATTTTACCTGAAGCAGTCAGTAAGACCAGAATCCACATGTCTAAAAAACATCACACACAGAGACACCCATTGCAGACCCCTTTTGCACTGGTGCTAGAATTTTATAGTAGAAGGCTGCTCAATACTAATTAAATGCAATGGAGCCATCATGAATTAATAACCTGAAGGGAAAGATGTTGCTGGTTTTAAGAGCCTGCCGTTTTTGCAACCTTGAACTTTTGTAATTTTTGGTAGCTCACTACAACCTCTTTACTGATCCAGATACTCCATAAATTAATAGTTCTTAAAATACAATTAAAACGGTATGTTAAATTTACACAGCCTTGGCAATCAAATATCACAGACAACTTAGGCATCCTCATTTCTCAATTCCCGGGGATAACCACCTAGTCACCTGCAGAAGAAATGCACTAGGGAGCAGCGAGGTTATTTCTAGGACAGGGACTCAAGGAAATGGCAGTGCTGTATCAAGTTGCTTTTCTCCATCCTGCCTAGGAAATGTTGAATAAAGCTTCTGCCATTCCAATGCAGGTCTACAAACACCTGCAGTGGTTTACTTCTACTCCAATGCATCTCAAAGTGCTCAGCACAGGAGGCAAAGAGAGAAATACTAAAAAAACAGGTTTTGACAGGCCCCACTGACTTTTAGGCCCTTAAGAGTAAGCCCTTCTCAACCAGCAGTTAAATCTCCAAGTATAACAGCAGTTACAAACACAACCCATAGCCCCACCTCAAGCAACTATGTCCTAATATCGGGGAAAGTGAGATGCAGATTAATCTTTGCATTCCCAAGGGATAGTCTCCTGGAAAAGTGATTGGACAGGATTTCTCTCACACAAATCTCTGATGCTGACATGGTGTCTTGCACCACTAAGGAGAAGTCCTAAGATATACAGCAGAAGGGAATGAAAAGCTAGGGGACAGGCATAGGCACTGAGTCAGATACCATGTAAACAAGCACCATTTCTTGAACAGCAAAGAAAGGGGAAGAGCAGAAGTCCACGGACAGAGAAGAGAGCGATTCCCTTCACACAGCTCATGCAAGTTTGCAAGATAACACCAAAGCACACAGCAAGCAGCAAGAACAACCGAACTGAAAGGAAAGGAACATGCAATCCTCAAAGCAGGGAAAAGGGACAGGGAAATAATGGTAGGTCCTAACAGAAGTCCAAGAGGAAAAAAGGGGGGCCTTCTACTACACACAGATAAAGCTTTTCTTTCTTAATTCTTTCTTTTAAAGGAGCAGGGGAATTCTGCAGCATCCAGCTTGCCTGGAGGAGAACAGAACCTAAAGGAGCCGTAAGGGGACGGGAGGGGGAAGCTGTTCTGGGACTCAGTCTCCCTCGCAGACAGTTCAGACAAAGGAGGATGGTCTCCTATAATGGGATGCATTGTACATTTTTAGCTAGCACAAGGTGGCTGTCGTGACAGGGTTCCCCATCTCCTGTCTCCCCTCCTCAACTACACACGCCTGCATGATCCCAACATGGAACAGAAAGATCTGTTTTATCACACTATTACTGTAATGGGAAGCAGAGAAAGACAGGGAAAGGGAATGAGGCAGAGGAACGAAAAGGAGACAGAGCAGCCTTTAATGAGTCAGCCGCTGCTCTGATTTAAATAAGATCTCCATTTAAGGAGCACTGCAATTGTTGGGTTTTCTTAATTTAAAAAAACAAATCACTGACTAAGCAAGCAACTTTTGGCTGCACAAGTTGTCTCACAGCTACACACAGGGTCTGGGAAGGAAAGGGTTATAGAAGGGGGAAGGGAAAGGGAAGAAAACCTCTGGAAAAAATGAGACTGCTTGCTGGTTCATTTTAACAAGGACATAAATTAGTCTCAAAGCCACAAACGCCATCACCTCCCTGAGCCCTGGGCAGAGTGTAGCAAGTCAAACACGTGCCAAGATAAACGGCACTGGCTGGAGCCTCCAAGGGGTGCTGGGGGGGACAAGAGGGGGCATGCTGGCAGGCAGGGCAGCAAAGATGCTTCAAATGGTGCCACAAAATGGAGACTGGTGATCCTACAGCTGCACAAAAGCAGACTTTCTGATGTTTCTGCTTACACCCACATCAAAAGCTGGGAACTCAAGACAGATAAAGAAGGAAAAAGGGGTGCTGAGGTCAGAAAATAGCAGTTCGTCAAGGTCTGGCTTTAATTACCACAAACAGCCCTTCCTCCTCCTCCTCCTCCTATCTTGGAAGAAGGCCCGCCAGCGGGCAGCAGCCCAGGTGAAAGGTTCCATCGCTGAGAGCAGGGAGGGGAGCAGACAATGGCGGGGGGATTCATTACAAAGACACACACACACTCCCAGCACTGCCGGCTGCCACATGGGCTGGGGGGACCCCTTAAGGAGGCAGCAGCTCCCTCCCTGCTCTCTGAGATGCTCGACACCTTCCCCCTCTCCCAGCCCTGATGGGAAACAGATTTGGAGGAAAACGCCAGCAAGGCACTGGGCTGTCCAAGAAAGGGAGGGCTTTGTGCTCCACACAAGCCAGCAACCTCAGCATGCACCACACAGAGAAAAAGCCTTTTAGCATATAATGCCCATCCACAGAAGACTCTCTCTTTTATCTGCAATTAGTACATAATGTACTGGGCCTCGTTTAACACTCATTTTCACTGATTTAGGATTAAGGGGTATAAGGCTAAGGTACTATCTATTAATGAATCTGAGCTCTTACTCTCATTAGCAATTTTTGTTTCCTCTTTTTCAAGCATATTTCTACTTTCCAGCATCTCCCATTTCTTTATATCGCTGTTTCTAGTCTTGTCACTCCACACTCTTATTTATTCTGTTCTATCAGCTTGTCATGCCTATGCAGAAGCTCGTCTCCCAGATCTCCAAGGAAGACAGCAAGCTTGCTCCTTACAGTGCAAGAGAACTCAGACCAGGTAGGCAATGTTTTCTAGAGACTGAACTAAACAGAGCAAGACTGTAGCAATGCTGAATTCATTCAGTGCCAATTACCAGCTTACCATACCAATAATATTTATTTTTCATAAATGAGACAGAGCCCCAAGGAAGCAAGTTCACAGGTTTAAGTAATGGCACTCCACTGCTTCAAACAAAACTGCCGAATAAGAATAATGTGGCTGGGGATATTGTCTTGAATGTGCTGTGCTCCATCAGCCCCACACTTGGCCAAACCTGCAGTGACTGCTAAGGACCAGACTAGCAGCCAAATGATTCCCTTGAGAGAAGGCAGCACTCTGCTAGAGCTGAATTCACCTGTGCTGTCTTCCTCAACTCTGTGTACAAGGGCTACCCACCGTTCATCTGGATCCCCAACTGAAACACAGTCCGAGTTCTCCTCTCCTACTGTTTTTTTAATATGCATCTTCTCCAGCATCTCAGCATGTAAATACACAATGCAAATCCTGAAAACCTATACTAAATAGCACATACTCTTAAGACAATCGTAATTCAAGGTCAAACAGTACAATAACACACAGTCTTGATACCTCCTTCCCCACGTCAATAAATTAAGAGTTTCTGTGGAAGACAGATTTCCCTGGAGTCTATTAGGTTATCCTAAACCTTTAAATGAGTTTATACCCTCCCCTGTTTCAGCCAGTGCTCCAGGAGAATCTCATCCTTCCCAGCTCTGCACATCCCCAAGCCTGGGTCCTGGTGACTGCACTGCACAGACATGGGCTCCGAGCATGACAGCTGTGGCTGAAAGCACATTGCTACACAAGGCTGTGCAGAACAACTCTCTGAAATGTGCACACCTGCAGCTTAAGGGCACACACCTCCATCCGACCAGGCACACTCAGCACACAGCAAAACGCAAATGGACGCTGACTGCAGAGACACAGCTTTCCAGCATCACTTGCTAAACTAAATATAGGTACAGAAAGCCCCACGAGATTTCTGCAGAGCTCATCTGTCTCAGAACAGAAAGCCTCGGTCCAGATAAAAAGGACTCTCTAATGGAAGGGACTAAACAGCAGAAGCAGAAGGTGGGGCTTGGGAGCCTGGGAAGATACCTTTAGAGTGGACAGAGACCTATTTTTCAGCCACTGACAATCAATGTGAGATGAGAGAGGGAAAGGGTCAAAGTGGGTGCTACTTCTCCCAGCAGATTCATTCTGAGTTAGGCACCCGTGAAAGAGATGACCCTTGTAGTGGGACATGCAGATCTCAGCAGCAGCTAGTGAAGGGGGCTTCAGCCAGAGCTAAGGAAAGCCAAAAGGGCAGTATGCATCTATTCTGAAGACTTGCAAAGCTGTACAGAAAAAAAGCACTTGTGAAACCCAGATTTGAAGAAAAGTTCCTTCTGAGAGTCTTTCCCTCCACCCCCTTTGGGAATATCCCCCAAAGGTTTCCAGCTCTGCAAGGCACTGCAGGGACATTATATAATGCCTAACTCCAAAGGATTCCAGCTCCACGATGCCGCTTTCCTACTCCTCCCTCCCTTTGCCCGCTCCCTCCGGTGGCGAGTTGCATATGCCATGCCAGGAAAAAAAAAAAAATTCAAAATCCAAAAGCATACAGTAGCCTTAAAAGGCGAGCACTGTCCGACGAAACCCCTTTGCGGTGGATGCGCGATGGCCCTGGCAGCTGAGCGCGCTCCTCAGGAAACGTCAGCCGCTTTCCCCCGGGAAGACACGGGCAGCCCCACGCCTACAGCTACCTACAAGGGCTTCCCGGCCCCCGCCGTGACCGGCAGCCGGATGGAGCAGCGCCGGGGAAGCCGTACACCTTCGCGATCGGCCGTTCAAAGGCGGGTTTAGCCAAACTCGAAGCAGGGGCAAGCCGTGCCCCTCGCGCACCGCTCTCTCTAGAGGGCACTGCGAGGCTGCTCCGGGCAGGGGGATCGCAGGAGCCCCTTCCCCAGAGCTCCCACCGCGGGTGCCCGGCGCGGCGGGGCTCCCTCCCGCACCGCTCCGGGCGCCCCGCTCCCCGCCCAGACAAAGCCGGGCGGGCAGCCGCCGGAGCCCGGCCCTCCCGCCACCCTTACCTGAGTTACCATTTTCTTTTTCTCCATAAACCAAAATGGGGGAGGCCGGCCGCACGGGAGAGGGAAAATTTACAAAAAAGAGAAAAGAAATAAAACGAAATAAAAAAGCAGCAGCCCCGTGGAGGCGGGCGGCGGCGGCTGCCTGCGCTGCGCTGCCTCGCCGGCGCGGTGCTCCCCGAGCCCTTTTTCCTCTCTTTCTTCTCTCGTGTTCCTCCCCTTCTTCCCCCTCCCTCCCCCCCTGCCGCCCCCCCGGCTCAGCCAGATGGCTGCGGGAAGCACCGCCCCGAATGCCGAAGGTAATTAATGCGAGCCGGGGCCGCCCCCGCCGCGCCCCGCCTCGCCCCGCCCGGCTGGGCTCGGCACGGCCCGGCCAGCCCCCGCCCCAGCCAGGCGGCTCCCTCGCCCGCCCGCCGGGACTCCCCACGGCTCCCCGGGAACCGGCAGGCTCGGCGGAGGCGCAAACGCGAGCTGCAAACAAAAGCGAAGGTGGCGGACCCGTGCAGCGCCGGTCCCGGCCGGCAGAACCTCACGGCCGGCCCGAGCTGCTCCGCACCTACCATTCCCAGCGCCCCAGGCCTCCCCCGCCTGCACCTCAGCAGGCAGGAGAAAGCATCTCCCGGCTGGAGGATGCTGGAGAGATAGCTGTCAGTTTTGCACAGACCTCCCTTCTGCCACAAAAGGGAGAACGCGTGGGTTACACGGTGTGTTGGCTGAACCGGAAGCAGTATCCGTGCCAGGATCTGCATTTCTATCATCATAAAACCTGGAGACCGCTGGACTCCTTCCCAGCTTGCTTTTTTCCCTCCCATTTATCTTCAGCAAGCATCTGGCCCTGAGCACCTGAGCACGCCACGGTTGACAGCATCTGTTCTCTCAGCAACCCCGTAAAACAGAGTGATACACTGCTACCCCATTTGCCAGACAGGATCTGAGATGCTCAGATTGATTTTTCCCAACACTGCACCCATGGAAACCCACGGACAGGGCTGAGCGCAGGTCTGCCAATCCCACAGTTAGACAAGAAGACTATACTGATGCTCCAGTGTTCATGACGCAGAGATAAAACCAGCTCAGGCAAGTTGCGCTTCTGATGTATCTCTTCTTGACACCTGGTACTCAAGAGACTCCCAAGGCTTTAGCTGCTTTTTTTTTTGCTAAATTACAGTGCAGTAACACCTTGAATCCCCATGTGTTCTTTGCATAAATATGCCCAGTTATGATTTACATGGGAGAAAAAAAAAAAAGCCCAGTGGTTTTGCTTCATGGGCTTCTGCTACAGCACTGCCCTCCAGGCAGCCCATGCTGACCACGATGCTTTTTAGTTTCCCAATTTCACTCGCTGCAAACTGACCTCTGGCTCCCTCCCTTCTTCCTTTCCTCCTCTTGCCCATAATCTCCTCATTCAGCAGGCCAGCAGGAGCATGTGTCACAAACCAGTCTCTCCTCTGTTGTGAAAAGCAGGAGACCAAGACACCAGAAGCCCTTCCTTACATGCTACCAGCACACAGAGGCAGAGAGTCATGGGCCAGCCACCCAACACAACCAAACCATGGTGTGGGATCCTCTGGGAGAGAGCCAGCCTCCATGACTGCAGCCTACAGGTCTCTGAGTCAGAGTCCACGTTTTTCTGTGTTATCTCATGGTAACTTGCAAGTTACAATATTTACACGCAATGTTGCAAAACCAGGGAAAGTAGTGGATTTGGTTTCTCCTCCCTCCATTACAAATCTGAGATTCTGGAGCACAGTTCTAGGTCAAGTGTAAAAAAACAGCAAAAAACACAGTGACCTCCTTAAACCTTTGACATGACAAAGCACCAGGTTTCAGTATTGTGCATCTCATTCATCAGACCTCTGCAAATAACTCAGGATAATCTCCTTATTCTCTCCACTTAAGTACTTTAACTGTTGTGTTCACTTGGTCTTGTCTGTGCCATGAGGTAGCACCTTCTTGTCCTAGATCTAGGGCTGTAGCACTGTAGACCTCCTGGACATCATCCCACTACTGTTAACCAGAATAGCACCATTTCTACTCCATTTTGGCCTTCATCTGAGGAACCTCCATCAGAAAGAGTCTTCTAAGGAAAATGAGATGCCCAACAATGCACTGAACCTTCCCTTGCACTGCCTCCACCACCTAGTTGGTACATCTGCCTTGCTCATGTGCCAGCAGAGTGGGAATTCCCTACAGTGTGATGTGCTGCTGGTATCCCTGGTACCCCTCTTTAATCTCCAATCATCTTCTTCCCCATGCTTGGAATATATTCACCTTTGCTCCTGTTGAGCCAGAAAAAACACCCAATTTTCAGTAAATGTGTTCAGGCAACAAGAAACACAAACCTGCAAGAGTTCTCACTGCTGCAGTGAATATCTGCTACAGAGTTTCAAAAGCTAAAAACACACCATGCAACATGACCAGACGTGGCGACACTTGAGATCTTTGCTGTCTCACTGGAGGCCAGGAGCAATGTCTGATAACAGACAAGGCCTACACAAAATTGGTGGATCTGTGCAATTCATCTTTCCTCACTGAGGCACAGGGGTCCAGATGTTGTGTCATGGCCATGCAGAGTAATTTGGTGGACCTTCACTTAGCTTCTCCTACATGAGAATCATGGAACCACTCCTGAATTTACCACGACAGTTTGCCAACCTCTGCCAAGAAAAACCAAAACCCAAACTGCAAATCTTGCTGCTGAAAAGAACAGAGAAGCAAGAGCCGAGCTGAAGGCTGGAAGCCTGAAGAACACACAGCTCAGAGCCACGAGATCACCCCTTCCTACTTACTGCATTTATTCAAAAAGCAACGTATTCAGAGCAGCTCTAGATGCCAGTATTTATGAGTTCTTACGGTTTCTCACACATCAGGGACATAAATGCATCAAAACTTTGTTACTGTGCTGTAGAAGTAACATTTTTAAATAACTATGGGCAAATTTAACCAGTCTGTCTTGGCAGTGCCCGGACACAGCTGATAATCCTCATCATGCCAGGCAAAGTTCCTTGCTCCCACCTGAGCATGTCTGTGACACTTTTATATTCTCTTCTGCGTTTGCAGAGATGTACATGATGGTTTCTGGTTAGCTCCTACCATTTAAATCCTAATGGAAAAGAAGCTGGAGAAGGATGTTTATGCAGCAGGCCAAAGGACAAGGCCACTGAAATCACACTGATGAGAGCACAGATGAAGAACTAACCTTTAGTTTGACTAAGTAGTCTACATGTACACTCTTAAATGCTTGGGTTAGTTTAACACTCATAGAAATTATGGAACTACAAAGAGGAGGAGTCCACAAACACTCTGCTTTCAGAAAGTTTCAGGATATGTTGTCCTTTTTTCTTTTTTTGGCTATATTGTTTACCACCCTTTGCTACTAAGGGTGGAAAGCAAGCATAGCCTTCAATTTTAACATCCCATTACCTGCATTTCTGTGCTGGCTCAAGTTTAGATGGAGCAAACCTGCCAGCTGGACCAAGGCCAGAGGGAAGAAAAAGAGAGTTTCAAGTGCAAAGAACCAATTTATCAGGAAGAAATCTTAACAACCAAAAGACACACTTCTGCTGGTGGATTCTATTCATCTGGGTAATAAAACCCCCGATACAAGGTAACCTAACAAAATACTATTTAGTGGCTATCTGATGTATCTCACCGTAGATAATCTTGAATTGCTAGTCTACATTTCACATTTTCTGGATAAACTTGGTGCTTGTAAGGACATGGAGTACTGACATTGAATAGCCAAGGACTGCCTAGAGAACATCATCTTTCACTTGGCTCCAAAGGTATTTGAGCCTGACCCACACAGCCTGTCTTCTCCAAGACTGCACACACTGGCCAGCAAATGTCACGTGTGCTCCAAATATAGCCCCCTTCCCCAGCAGAGGCTGCAATACAGACTGCACCCAGCCCCGAGCGCTGCGCTCCAACCCACCCGCTCCCTTCACCCTACACATCCCCTCTGCACCTCCAAAAGCAAAAATGTGACAAATGAGATTTTGTCCGAGGTTTTGTGGGTGATTTTGGAGGAGGGAGGAGGAGAATAGGTGAGGAGCTGCTTGGTGTGGCTCAGCACCCCTGTGGGACAGGCTGCAGTCACACATACAGGTCACATGTGCCCCGACAACGCAGTGAGACACACAACAACAGGCCAGTTTGCAGAGCACAGCACTGCTGTCAGTTCAACATCCCCTACAAACAAACAAATGATCAAAGAAAAAGGCAAGAAATGTGAGCCAGAATACACAAGTCTCAAACAAGACAAATCTTGGAGTTAAAAAGTATCAAATGGTACTGCTCAGGTGCAGGAGATTCAAAGCCATCCGCAGAGTATCTGGGCAGAGGCCTGGGACACAGGAAGCCCAGCTTGGAAGCAGTGTCCTTCTACAAAACAAGCACGTAAGCTCCAGTTTTGTCCAAACAACATAGAGAACAAAACTCCTTAAAGTCACCACTATCCTTTTGCTTACCTGGATGACTGGGTATTGGTAATCCATACAATACACACCATACATAGCCAAAGATCCTCCAGCTAAAGGCCAAATGGACACAGGACTGGAAGCTTCAAATCCGAGTCTCCGTCTCTCAGCCTTATGGGAAGGACTCTGGCAGCCCTGCGCAGTGCTTGGCTCGGGCCTCTGGGGCCACTCAGGTTGACACTAGCTCAGCTGAAAATAAAAAGGAGCTGCCTGGCTCGGCACAGCTCGGCCCCTCTCTTCTGGGATCCAGCAAGGCAGCGCTCAACCATAGGCGGTGGAGGCTCCTAAAATTAGAAATCCTCTACTGAAAACGGCCCTGCAAGCCTCGACTGAGGAGTGTCCTGCGATTCCCAGGCAGCAAACAGAGCAACTGCCAGGAAGAGGGGGACACAGGATCTTCGCAGCCACTGCTGCCAGGGATGGGAGGAAGCAAACAGCATTTAGGATCTGAAAAGAGCATATGTTCTGGGCTCTAGGTGCGTCAGAGGGAACACTCCCAATCCAGGACAGGGAAAAACATATGGGACTGTTCCTCCCCCACCACCATACCCTTCTTGCTGTCCTCTGCAGGGACAGGTGCTGGGATTAGCATAGTAAAACCCTTTGGTGTCAGGGAAGGAGGGAGGGAGAGGGGAGAAGCCACACTAATATCTCAAACTGAAGGGATCTCTTTCACAAGGGAGCGTGTGCCCATATCATTTAACGCTTCTCCCTCCCTCCCTAGCTGAGGCAAGCAGGGACAGCTGCCGGAACCGAGGCTGGCGGGGGGAGCTGGGCCCTGCAATGGCCCCCACTGCCCCAGCCCTGGGCCGGTGGGTTGTCCCCCTCAGCTGTTCCAGTCAAACTGGGGGCGGCGAGGGGATTAACTCTGTCACATGGGATGGTGAGCAGCAGGGAGAAGGGGGCAAGACTGGGCAGGGCCAGTTGTTGTGCCCATTTTAGGAAGCTCACCCTCCTCATTCCCCAGGAGGAATCTGCTCCCTGACCGACAGGGACAGATGGGGAGCTGCCTGGCCAGCAGGCTCACTCCAGCAGCCTCACATGCCAGCCACGTTACCAGACATCCGAGGGCCCGCTGCCGATTCCTAAAGGATATACCGTGGCCAGGGGAGCACCGAGGGGGCCTGACCTCCCACAACAAATTGCATGAGGTTTCACCCATTGCTACAGAAAAACCACCCCAAGATTTTTGTAGTGATGGGTGGACACTGGACCAAACTTGGGTTCTCAAAGAGTTAACAGCCTAAGCCCACAAAAGATTCCCACCTTCTTCCAAAGGATAGCAGGGAAAAAACCCCTCCCTCTGAGGTTTCAAAAATAAACATGCTACAGTGATCAAACCCAAGAAGGACTAGCCAAATTTCCCCTACACACACCGTTTTAAATGCATAAAGTCAGGGGATTTTTTTGCATTTCTAATCTTTAACTTTTCTGTAGTGCTGCTGTGCACCACTAAACAGCCTCCCTCAGCCTAGCTCTAGGGCAGCTGCCTTTCTATTATCACTCAATTTCCTCCCCCACAGAAAGAGTTAAACTTGAGATTTACTTTTCTTCATGAGTTAAATGTGTGGATCATTATCTAGTACAATTTGCATGTGCAAACCTTTCTCATTCAGGTAAGGGGTGCCTAATCCACAGCCCTCCAACCCACTGGGCCCAGCAGGACAGCTCTTGGCTCATCCTCAGCTCCCACTGCCCTTTCCCTCTGAGAGCCTCAGGAAAGGACAGCTATGAGCTGGGTGAGTGCTCATAGCAGCTGTCGCCCACTCTCATCATCTGTCCTAGAGGCACAGGGCCCTCCTTCCTTACAAAAGGAGCATGACCAATTTGGGGAGTATAAAGCATGACATTTTCTACATCTTAAATAAATAAATAAATTTTAAAAAGTTTCTATAGTCATTGTTTCTGTGTGAAGATTTGCACAGACAAAGAAATTAGTCGCCCATAAATGGGAAAGCAGCTATGTTTCTAGATCTCTTCACTGGGGAAAAAAGATGAGGCTCCCACAATGAACTTCCATCTCATTTTGCCTTTGGCCAACTTATTTCACCCCAAAGAGACCCAAAACAGCTTTCTGGGGCTCACCACTATGCCCCTACTTCCTCACCAGAGGGCTTTTTGGCTACCTCTCAGCACTCCCTGCATACCCTGCCTGGGGGCACAGATAGAATCTGGTTTCCTCTGAACGACCAATACTTTTTTATTTCCTTCTCTTTTCTGTAACTACATGTTCAAAAGGTGCCTGCCCTTCATTCTTTTGCATAGCTCATTACTATGCACTCAAGCAATTTAGTATCTCCAATAAAATCTTTTTATGAAAAGGCATTAATTTATACAAACCCGAAGACTTTTCCACAGCCTGTTTTTGCTACTTCATATTACTGCCCCAGGTTTTAAAACCAAATCCCTAACTAAGTTAAAAACCTTACATTATTTCACAATCCAGTTCTTGTCATTTCTAACCAGGCCTCAGGGGAATAAAACATTTCCAAATCCTAGAACAAATATCTTCCTATCTATAAATACCCATCAAATGGGCAAAACAAAACAAGAAAGGGGAGCATCACCTAAGCTCCTCTGCTGTTTTAACTACAGATCCAATAAAACTGCCATGCTTTAAAGTTTTTCATGCAAACTTAAATACTGTGATTTAACCAGCACTAAGATATTCGTGTGACACTTTGGTAAAAAAGCATCACACTTCTTGTGTCCCTCAGGTAATTCAACGACAAAAGCTTGGTTTAAAATCATATGTGCTAAGGTGCACAGAGCAGGACTTTGCTGACCAGTAATAAACTACTGAATTTTCTGCAAGACTGGCCACTGGGGCTGGTTTACTACTGCACACTGACTTGCAACAAATATTAGCCAAATATAAGAGGGCGCTGCACTCCATAATTCTGTTTCTGGATTAGTCCAACTACATTACCATGCAACCTACTATGCCCATGCATTTCCAGTAACACCAGTTAGGTTAGGTAACTGTTATAAAATCATAGCCTTGTTCCTGCAGATGCTTACATTTATGAATAATTTTAAATTTACAGAAATATGAAGAGTGGAAAAGATCTCCTGACACACAGAATCAGATCAACTGCTATCACACAACATCATCTTAACTTTTCATAAAATTTATCACACTGCATCTTAGAGCTGGGTTTTACAACTACACTGCCCCAGCCAAAAGGCTGCTCTAGAATATCTGGGATTTGTGTTCTCCAGCTTAATGCTATTCCCGAGCAATTTCTGTGTTTCCTTTGTTCTTGTGCCAGTACTGTCCTATGGCTTAGCCGTATTTTATTTTTCCCTTATAATTAACCTTCCTCATGTATTTCCTCTCTAACCATCCAAACAAGAAGCTGTTCCAGTCTTCTGTCACATGACAGGCTGGCTACTCCCCAACCTCTAGAAGCATGCTCTTGCACCTGATCTAGCCTGTGCTCATCTTTATTTTTAAAGACATCACCCAGAACAACATCAGCTTTGTTTCACATTTCCAGCACTAAACTGCATCTTCTCTGGTCTCATTAGTACTCTCCTCTGCAGCACCACATCAGATGCTGTAGAACCTGTCTATAGTAAGAGACGTCATCCCACTATGTAAAACACACATTATCAAGGTAAGAAAACTGGTTATCTTAAAAATAGACAGACTGATAAGGCACAACCAGTTTTAATGGGTTTGTGCTGCCTTTTATCACATTCTTTATTTTTATCCAAGCCTTTAATTAATATTTGTGTGCCAGCATGCAGCGGAGGTTAGGTCTGTATTTACTCAGATCATTCCCCACCAGCAATAGGTGGGAATTCCACTTCCTGTTCTCCAAACATATGACAGCACTCCTATTTGATAGATTAAAACTTCTATCAGATCTGCAACTGCATGAACCAGTTCTTTCACTCTCAGGAATAGGCACCCCCCTTCCCCAGGCACCCCTGCTTCCCAGCCCAGCCTACCTGCCCTAACTAAGGTCTTTGAAATGTCCAGTGTGGTTGCTTCTATGGTGGGTTCATGCCCATTAGCAATACTGCCCTTGCCCCCAAGATCAACTCAAAACAGCAAAGACTGGTTCAATTCTGTGACCACAAGAGCATCCTCATTAACAACCCTATTCTCAACACTAAGTGGCCCCACCTCCTCCCTTCTCTCTAATTGTATTTTGAGAAACTGTCACCCATTTCCTTAGCAACACTTTTAAGGTTTAATTCAGCCTGATTTTTGGCAGTTCTTATTTCATCCCTACTGATTTTAAAGGCACAGTAATCTCTGCTGATAAATTCTCTTTTGTAAATTTGCTTCTTTTTTCACCTAACAACCTTTTAAAAATTAGGCTAAAGTTTCTTCCTAGAGGATTTTCTCCTTTACATATACTATCACTAATTTGTATCCCAAATGTGCCTCTGAAAAAGAAATTAAAAAACATCCCAACCAACCAAAAAAAAAGCCCACCAACCCCAAACCACACCATTCAGGGCTGCATTGACTTCATTAAATATATTGCTTCATGGATCAAAGCTTATATCATGATCATCCCATCCAAAGGTGGGGAGATGGAGGTTCCTAAACAGCTTGTTTTCCTGTAAAACTCATAGCACCAATAATCCACTAACTGTGCCAACAACAGGTGATGATGCTACCATGACAAAATCTTTTGATCTGATAAATATTAACAGCATTTGTTCTCCAAGATGTATCTGAAAAAATAAAGTTTCTCATACTAATATTTATCTCTCTAATGGTACCGGGAATGGTATAATTTTCAAGCCTCAAATTTCTGTCTGAATCCAATCCTATGAGGGATTACAGCAGACTCACAGTACTTCCCCTGGAACCTCTTTTACCATTCTTCCCCACATCAATTTGACCAGAAACAAATCCTACATTATCAGTATTACTCTGCTTTCTTCTTTACAGTCTACTGCATACAATACAGCCTATCACCTTTTACATCTACCCTATCTGAACCATACATAATCTGGAAAGCATGTTAAAGCCATGATTACTATTCTTGCAGATTGATATTATCCCTATAATATCCAGTTTCATGTTCTGCACCAGTAGCTCTGGTTCTTCTATTTGTTATTTCAAATGTCAGAAGTCTACCCAAAAAACCACACAAAAAAAAATAAATAAAGGCACTCTGATGTTTGCATTTATTGATCACACAGCTCCCAACTCTCTCAACTATCACCCATCTAGTTACTGCTGATATTTATTAACATTTAATTTTGTTTTTTTTCCAGCTCCTACCTACCCATCACTCTTTCTAGAGATACTCTTTTACATGTAACTGTAGCTGTATTTACCTTATTTTCCCCTTTCTGTGTACTAAGCAAGGCATGGAGATTACACAAGTTTTTCCCTGTGTTCTCAAAACTCAGTACTTTGCTTCACATGCAGTGCTCTCTTTGATGTCTGGAGACAGAGGAATATTTTTGGGAAATGCCAGGACCACAGCCCTGGGCTTTGCTTTGCCTGCTTTGTTCAGACTGTTTATAGCAAGCATGCTAAGTCACAATTACAAGTACAGCTATAAGAACATAATATAGCCATACTCTCATGATGCTTGAAGCGCAGCCACAGAAGTTCCAGACATTTAACACTTTTTTTTTTTTTTTAATTGCTAAAATACTGTGGTACTGTGGGGACACAGCAATACAGCATGGAATCTGAGATATTTCCATGATACATAACCATTACCCTACATTGATCTTTACTAAGAAATTACACCAACAGTTTCATTTTATGAACCACATTTATAAATCTTTTGCATAATTTTCTGGTCTCCAGACAAATTAATCCAAGCCTTATCTAGTTACTCCCACTAAAGGGCTCTTACCTCTGCTGAATCTAACTCTTCATCGCTAGAAGCCTGGCTGATGCTCTTCCTCTCACCCACCAAAAATGGCATCTTTAACAATTAGCCAATCACTACATCTGCTAAACTAGGTCATCAGGGATCTGATGAGCAGCTTACAATATGTCTCTGCTTTTTAAAGACTGATGTAAATGTAGGAAACATGCCAGCAAGCAAGGATGCATTTTCTGGCTGGGTATGCACTGATTTCCATAGCAGCTAAATAGATCAAGCAGCTCAGCCAGTTCATACTAGTGTTAGACAAACAGCACCAAGATTACATCAACAGAGCTGCAAGAGATTCTCATTTTGCACCAAAGCAGGTCCCATGCCCTGAGCACAAAGGTGGCTTGTGCTCACTCCAGGTGAAAATTTATACTGGCAAGTTCCCATTCCTCTCTCTAGGACTGCAATTATTGCTCGTTTGCTGGAATGGATGCAATGGTTTTCAAAGAGCTGTGTGATTTTCCTTTTTCTTCACAGATTTAATATCACCAACGACTAGAAAACTTACTTATGGTCTAGGTGTTATTCTGACCCTGGAATCATAAGAGATTCAAGTGGGGAGGACATAAATGTAAGCAGAGCACGCACAGAAAAGCTCAATATTCCAAAATGGCACGCAGAAGCAAACAGGACAACACATGGGTGACTGCAGAAACCGGATTTTTCTCACGTTTCAGAAACCTGCCAGTTTTACATAGATGTTCTGATCTCAAGAGCAAGAAGATTTGGTGGTGGATCAGCTGTGCAGGTGAGTGAATAACTCAGCACCCAGCCAGTGCCTTCTCGGCAAGTGAAACGTACTAAGTAGGCAAATGTCACAGATCAGGAACAAGATACATTAAAGCAGAAATGAAACCAGCAGTACTGGGGAATGTGGAGTAGCAGCAAACCAAAGTGTGTTGGATTAGCATAATAAGGACATCACAGGAAAGAATTTGAATGGGTTGGTAAAGCCATAGGAGCCATTTCTTGCCTGAAACCCTATCTGATTAGTTAGTGCTACTGAATCCTCATGTTCATTAGGATTAATAGTCCAAAAACACATTAGCACAAATGAAATTACCAAAAATACACTTTGAATCCAAGAAAAGTAAAAGCCCCCTGGCAAAAGGCCCAAGGAACCCAAAGCTAAAGAGAGGAGCAAAAAGGTAAAGCAGCAAGGATTGCCCCATCATACCCGCGGCTTCTGCCATAGAAATACTCCAGGCAGACAACAGAACTTCAGTCATCACACATCCAGTTCTCATGGAGAAAACACACAATTAGAAAAAATGGAGAGGGAAAAATTCCAAAGATAGTACCGAATAAAACTGGAGCTCTGAAATAGCTCCTGGTCATGTCTTTTCTCCTCCAAGTGCCAGAGATCTCCCTTTTCCATCTTTTTCTGCTACACATTCTCCATTTGCAAGGCAATTAATACTTAAGAGTGATAGAGTTTGTTTGCATGTGCCACTACCACTCTAAACACTCTCCAACCAAGTTCCATAGTACTGAAACCAATCTAAAGTGGCATAACCACACACACACTAAATTGTGGACATAAGATACCTGCATCCTGTTTCTGCCCTTGAGTCTTCACTGCATCATCTACACGTAGCTGTTAAATATTAATTGTTTGTCTAGACTGGAAAACTAGCACAGTTTTAAAAAACAATTACAAATACACAGCATAAGAGGAGAGCAGGTCGGAATTAGAAGTTATTACTTCTTAACTACTGCTTATTTTCAAAGCCTCAACAAACTCTGCTTTAGGGAAGGACATGGAGAAAGAAGGCAGAACAATAATACTAAGTCAGTCTGCTAAAGGAGCATATTGCAAGACCTCTGTCTGCTGGGCAATTGGCACTTTTTATTTTGTTCAGCTTTCTTACAGCCATCCAGCAGAATGGTAACATTAGCAAACTCCAGAAACCTGTATAAATGGGGACTCATGAAATCACAAGCCTGGATCTTCTTCAACCAGAAACCAAACTCTTCCAATGCCCAGCCTACACTGTCACAGCTGTCAAGAGAGTCAGACAAACACTCTTGGAAGTACAGATCCTGCCCAGATAACTTGAGTCCTTGTCTGGCAGCTGAAGTTCATTCAGGTGAGTTAGATTGCCCAAAGTCTACCTCTGAAATTACTACAAAGGGAAAATGTAAGGCAGCGATGAACATTCATCTGAAGTTTGAAAAATCCCCTGTCAAAAGACTGTGTTCCCAGAACTGAGGTTCTATTCACGACACTAACAAGCTGGCTCCCATCAAGGCAGCTTTAAAAGAACAATAACTCACAAGAATCTATTAGTGATTAAGTTGCAAAATGAACCTGCCAGTAGTCTTGATACACCAGCAGCATATAGAAGACGACGACTTCAGCTTTCCTTTCCACCCTAATCCAGTGCTTTACATGCATTACAGAAATGTTTCAATTATAAAATCTTGAGACAACTCCAGAATACCTGAATATAACATGCAGCAAGTCCAAAAGAAGCTTCTAAAACCAGGTGGGATCCATCACCTTAGTTATTACGAAAGGCTTGGTATCAGTGTAACAGGGGGAAAAGAAAGCATACACAGACTTCCCAGAAAAAAATTATTTGTGTCTTAGGTCTGGGCCTTCTTTCAAGGAGAATTCTAAATACTTGGCACTGCTTTAGGAAGCAAATAAGTATACTTCTGGGCTAAGACACTTGATAATGAAGGTGATCATACCACAGCTTTCTTCAGGGACCACTTATATATGCACTGATCTTGGTAATGCTACATGTCCATCAAAATGCTTTTTGCTCGTTACATGAGAAAACAAAAAGGTGTCCAGATGCAGAATTTCAACATCAAAGAAGACAAGGAGTTTTCTCTTGGTAGTTTAGACGTTACACAACAGCCACACTGCCTTTGAATATTCCTTTGGGGGCAGTGGACAAAGAGGAAGCAAAAAGAATAGAGTGGAGGCAGTTTTCCTTCACTTCAGAAGCTGTCCCAGAACCCCAGTCAGAGAAAAGTTTTGCCCATTCTGTCTCTCACAGTCCCACCTGGTTTTTCACTTAACAAGCAGCAGCAGTTCAATCAGTTGATCCTTAAGAGGACAACAAGGAGTTCCGAAAAAGAAAGATTTGACTCTTCTAGAAATAGAGCAGCTTAAGTCTCAGCATTTCTTCAGATCTATGCTAAGCCTACAAAAATTAAGGTTAATTCCTTAATTAAAGAACCACCTTCCTAAGAATAAATATTATTAAAAGTCACCAGATGGTAGTATCAGACATACTCTCACCAAGTATTTTTAATTGAATGAATCACAAACTAGGGCTGGACCACACTGACGATTCCCAGGCAGTGTAAGCACAGCTCTGCCATTACCTCAGAGCCACCAGCAAGTGGCCAAGTGGGGCTGCTGGAAATGCCACCTGCATTCCCAATCTATCCCAGCAAACGGCTCATGGGATAAGCCACTTCCAACAAGGGTTTGAGCCAACATGTTCTGCCCCTCCTTTGCCTGAGGTGAAGGGAGAACATGATCAACTACTGCAGAGCATTTCAGAACATGGCTGTGTGTCTTACTCATCTAGCTGAGCACTTGCTTCCTAGCAGAGACAGTTTTGGTATGGACTTTCCTCCCCAGCTCGCCTCCCAGCTTATCAAATTGCCTCCACGTGACAAACCAAAATAGAATAAGGTACTTGTTCCAAGTTAACGAGTGGCCACACAATAAATTATGCTAGTATGAACTTAAATTTATCCCTACTTTAGAGTGGTATGGCTTCCCAGCTACACAAACAAAAGCAGAATTTGGGGGAAAGGTTTCCTGGGACAGCATTCTGCTGTTCCAACACAGGAGCAAAGCACTCCCTGCCCAGCTTGGTGCAGAGCAGCTGCCCACATCCCGTAACAGTGTAAGCAAGAGGCAAAAAACATCAAAAATACTAAACAAAATTCTTAATTGAATTAAAGTAAGAGAGAAATAAACAGGCAGCACTGTCTATGTGTGATAGCTGAGTTTGAGACTGTATTACTGGTAGGAACTGAGGAATTGGAGAACATCATGCAAGCAGGACCTTTAGCTGCCACAACAGCAGGTCACCAAATAAATCTCAGGAAGTCATCTGGAAACAGCTCCAGCACAGTAATATACAAAATATGATACTTTCAGCATAAATCTGCAAAACTAATTTCATGATAGAATTACATCTGTCCATTAATTTCTGCAGGCCTCAGTTCAAAATCTTGCCCACCTGCTCAGCTTTAGATGATGAATCCTGTTTTTTCCCCCATTCCTGTTAAAAAAAAAAAATTAAAAATCCCAGTCAGGCAACTCAAAAGAAATTCAAGAGCAAAATACCAGAAGTGCTGCAGTTAAGAGTTTGGTGCATTTGCTGAGTGCACAGAAGGGATCCAGAAATAGCATGCAAAGCTGAGGTCTGGCAAAAATGATGCAGTTTACCCTGAAAGAGGAGAGTCAAGACAGGCTAAATGAATGGTGACAGCAGCAAGTCATGCTTTAATGTAGGGGAGGACCCCAGGGATTACTCATCTGGAGGCAGAGGTGCTAGTTATTGCTGTGTCCCTTCTCCAGTGCTTTCAGTAGAGAAGTATAAGGCTGTGGTGGAGAACAGAAAGAGGTATGTTAAGACTATGCCAGCTCAGAGGCAAGAAGTAGTCTTCACATCACTTTCTGCCTCAGACTAAGACAAAAATAGTAAAAGGCAGAAAACAGCTACATTTTGACTGGGATTTTTGAAACCTATCTAGTTTTAAGAAAGCAGGAGAGAGAAAAATTCTGGAAATCTTTTTATTCTCACACAGAGTCCCAGGACATGGGCACAGAGGTCTGCCATGGGCACTTAAGATAACTGCCACCCACACTTCTCCCCAAGAGCCAGAAGAACAGAATAAAGGCTGACATGGCTCAGTCCATAGCCCTTTCATGCAGGCCAGTTTCAACTCCCAGAAAGTTCTAAAACAGGCCACAGCAGCTGAAATCCCCAGACAACAACCACTGAGGGCTTGCTCTGCTTCCACTATCTGCCTGATCAAGATACCTGCTCCTCTGTGACCTCTAAAAAAAAAAAAAAAAAAAAAAAAAACACTCATGTTCATTTACCCTAATCTGCCACACTATCTGCATTGTCTGTCCCAAAACCATGCCATATAGATGGTTTCCTGGCTCCCATGAAAACTCCTATCTCTGCCTTCTCTCACTATCAAGAAATCTCCACCAAAGACTTGGCTCATGTTCTCTGCACAATTCTCCAGTTACTCTGCAATGGGACTACTCTCACTTTGTGGTAACAGGGCTACTAAAGCAAAAATTAACTGCAAGCCCTCTGCATTATCAGCTGGGATATCAGCAGCACTCAACCTTCAGCCTCTGTGGCTTTACAGGTCTCTTAGCATGAATTTAAAAGAACCACTTAACTCAGGCTAGAGATTCATGCATAGGCCAGAGTTAAAGTAGGGCAATACTTAAGCTGCATCTCAAGCTCACATTGTAATGAAGCAAAAGCAGCAACTTCAAGCTCTGAAGGGGCACAGCAGGCACACTCCTGCAACTGCTCTGAACTAGACAGCTTCTGAGAAACTTTTGTGAATCTTAAAAATCTAATACAGCATGACAGTGTGCAACCTGTTTTAGCAGGCAGATCCAGCTGCAGCATCATTTTCACATACATTAACCATCTTCTCAGTACAGTGCTGAGAATGAGACCCTATTCTGCAGCATAGGAACGTAGTAGATGTGCAAACACTGTAGGAAGCAAATTTCAGAATGGCAGATTGCCAACACCTCTGGGCAAATAGAAGAAAAACCATCACTGCCACCCAAATGCCCCAAGATTGTCAGCAATGGAACAGGAAAATGTGTAACCACCATCAAGACAAAAACAAAGAAAATGACAGTCACTTTTCAAAAGGAAAAACACCCATGTTTTCTTCACATTTGTTCCTGGCTTACCCTCTTTGTAATTATGGGACAGAGGTAATAACAGCCACCATAAGTCCAGCTGTCACATTTTGATAATTCAGTGAATGCCCACACAGATCTAATTACCTCAGTCAGTCTACATGCCTGAGACCGCATGTGGCCACAGCCATTCCTCAGCCTTGCCCTGACAGAAGTTTGGAGAGTGGAAGCAACAGCAGTGCTAGGATGATCAGATGTTTTTTAGAGCGACCAAGGTTAAAGTACAGGGACAAGAAGAAGGGAAACAGCTGCTCTAGACCTAGAGACAACAGAATGCTTAAAAACCTAGAAAAATAATTAAACGAGCTAATGAGCCATAGTTAGCAAAGAACCACAGGTCAAGGCAGATACAATTCCTCAGCGGGGGGAGAGGTGAAGAAGGGGAGAAGCCCTCCCATATTGGGACAGAGAGAAACCAAGTTAGCAGCTCCACAACAGAGCTGTGGCAAGGAGAGGAAAAAGGGATATATCAAAACAAGAGGTGATTTATTCTTAAGTTTCAGGGCTGGAATAAGCAGCAGATGATGAACAAAAGGAAACGTCTGTGGTGGATCCAGACAGGAGACAGAAGTGGGATGGCAATGCCACAGGGTTTGTTTTGTTATTGGTTTTGTTTGTTTTAAAAGGAAGTTAATAGAAAAACACCAGCAGCTTAAAATGCTCCAAGCACACAGCCTGCCACTCCTCCTAGGTTATAACAAAAATTCCCGTCTTGTAATGAGAAGGGTTTCTTGGGATCCAGCAGCCTTCCAACCCTTCACCCCCAGCTGGGGGGCCGAGGGGGTTCCCGTATCAGCGGCTCGGCAGCACGGAGCTCCCCACGCTGGCACCGGCCACCTGCCCAGTTCAGACCTGTAATCTCCCCCGACTTTGATTTAATGCAGCAATTACTGGTAATGTGGTTTGAAGGAGATAAATGCCCAGTACAGGGCTGGCTGGCACTGACGCTCATTTCGCTCATGATGCAAGAACAGTTTTAATTAAAATCCCCTTTATGATAAAGGAGCTGCTTGACTGGATGTTTCTGTGCAGCCCTGATACGGAGCCTCCTCCAAAGCGGATTAGAAATCAAAGTTTCCCTCTTCTTGCTACCAGCAACACACAAAAATAGGGAACACTGTCACCATGTCACCCCTCTACAATTTCCTTAACCCTAGAAGTGCCAGGAAAATGCCCACGTTTCCTTAAAAGCAATTGTTACTTCCTTGTCATTGCTCTAAGTGTTTTTCAAAAACTAAGCACAAGGGCTGCTTCAATTGGAATAAACACATCTTCTGTGATCCCAACCTGGTTTCCCCTCTATCTGGTTTAAAAGGAAATCACCTTGGCTACTTCTATGGCAGACCCACACCTACAGCCTGCATTCTGGCAAGGAGAGATTTCAGCCCCATAGTGCTCTGGCAAGGTGGTAGTAAATCAGAATTTGGCTGAAAGGCTGGAAAAGTAGAAGTTTCTGCAGGGTGAGGCAGAGCAGCACGGACAGGAGAGAGAAAAGGAGCAACACTGCAAGATAAAGGCATAAAATTTGGCAGAACAGTCAAGATCCCAGCATAGACATGTTCCAGAAATGATCTGTCAGCTCTTGATCGAGTTACAGCAAATGTAGGTACAATTTTGGGTTGGTTTTCTTCTTTACACTATAGGAAATAACAGAGATGAATACATTGAGCACTGCTAGTTTCTATTGCAAGTGCCAGGAGTAGATTGTCACAGTGAGAAATTGGCCTTGTGCATTACACAGAAAAGGCAGCACTGGGTTTGGAGGCCTGCAGACATTGCAATGTGAAGATAAAGAGCCTCAAGTCTGAATGCGCATTATTCCTCTCCTCAAGCCAACCGAACACACATAAACATAAAGAGGTTGATTTAAGCAGCTGAATTTCTCTGTGACCTTCAGAATATATCTGTGGGCCATGGGACTACCCAGGCCCTGACACAGGTTCCAGTCTTCTCAGAGCATGTGCCTCGTCATCTGAGCAGTGCTCCATATTCCCTGACATCGTCTTCTCCTCCAGTGATGGGATTCTGCTCCAAAAACCCTTTTTCTTTAACATAAGAAAGCAATTTCAAAGTGGCTGTCAAGTTCCATGATTCCCCACTCCCTTCAGACAGCACAGTATCAAACAACAGATGAAAAAAAAAAGAGAAAACTCCTGACAGAACCAGGAGGGATTCAACACAACAGCATAACCAGCTGACTTCACAGGAGACTGAAGCAGCAGACACCAGACCACCAAATGCACTGCTATGAATGATGAAACCAGCCTTCAGGAGAACCTTGCTCCTCAACAGGATGAGCAAAGGGTAAAAACACTAGGTCAGAGACAGCAACATGAAGATTTAGTGTGCTTTTTCTGGTACACAAGGGAAAAAAATGAAACCAAAAAAGGCCTGGTATAATTAACAAGATTAAAGGGGGATTTAGGATCAGGACAGAAAAGCAATGGGCCACATTGATCCTTACAGGATTAAAGCTGGAATCCTACTAAGAGTCCAGTGGTTGAGAGATCAACGCAGTGTAATGGGATTAAATCAACATCAGCTTTTGTTTTTACACAACTGAACCTCCAGCGCCTGTATTTTTACTGCTTCAGATAAGCAGCAGAAAAGTTGACTAGTACCCACAAACAACCAGGGCACAGGCAGCCAAGCACTTCTCCTTTGGCTCTCTCAGGCAGAAGAGCAATAGGCAATGCCACTTTCAGAAATAAAGAACAAAAATATTGTGGTTTATTACAAATTGTCCAAAAAGCCAAGAAAGCTGACGATTTACCAAAGTCTGTGTTCTGGCCAGCCCCACATTAACTGGTATCAAGTGTGTAGGGATCACCCAGGCCTGATGGATGGGGAAGGCAGGAGGACAGTCCCAGCTGCAATCAGACATGCTGCCAACGGGCAATTGGATTTTGATATTGTCTCTTGCCGCCAAGGAACAAAGGACGCAGTATACTCTGCAGAACATATCAGCAAACACATTTAAGACAAATTGTCGCATGTCCCCATTGCACAACAATATCCAAGAATTACAAAAGTGAGAAAAGCCTCTTTCAGCATGTATCATTTGCATTACAGCTGGTGCAACACATGCAGGACAGCTGCACTTCTGTTCCCCTGCCCCGAAATTTCCAGTGCTTGTCGGTAATTTGAGTTGGTAGCAAGGGGGAGGGGAAGAGGGAAACAGGACAAGGCTAGATATTCTTTCTAGATATGTAAGCTATTTTTAAAGTTTTTAATTCTTGTAGGAGAGAAGGCCATGCATGTTTAAATGAGAGGGTATCGATCACCACCACACTTGGTTGAAAAGGGAAGGGGTGTTTATTGCACACCTGTTCGCAACAGCTAAACAGCTGCATTGAGGAGTAACATTCCTTATGCAAGGAAAAAGCATTAAAGGATCTCATATTTCTACAGCACTTCTCAGTCCAAAAGGTGTTTAGAAACAGCAGGTACACACACACTGTATACACTCCACCCAAATTTCTTCTGCAGAAGAAAATTTTCCCGAGCAATAAAATATAAAAATGCCAATACCACCCATTTCTTAAAAGATGCCACACCTACACTGAATGGGCTTCTCCTTTTCAGCTGGTTGGTTCAAAAAAAGTAATCACCATCCAGTGCTCCTCCTCAGTCAAGCAGCAGCCAAAATCCCAGTGTAATAAATCAGGGGGAGGGGGAGGGAAAATAGCTGGAATGACTGCTGGATCCAACAGGCCTCAGAGCAAATCTGCTCTGCAGTGCTGCTGAGATGGTCCCCATGGAGCTATGCACCCCGTTTATGTTGCACCTTCCTGAGAGATGTTTTGTCTTCACTCACAAGGGTTCTCCATCCAAAACACGTGTAATGGATGCAAGGAGACATCACCATCATGATTGAGGGTGGAATGAAAAAGAAGACCATTACAACAAAAATGAAAAAATAGGAACAGGCAGTTCACACTGCACATTTTCTATCTTCTAGCCACGTATACATATTTGAATTCCAGCATTTTTCTGCATTTAAACTTTGTTTCAACACTAGATGATTTATAAATTGTAAAAAAAATGTACAGAGGAGTGTTCTAGTATCATCCTATGCCAGCTCCTTAAATATCATGAATAATAATCCCTAAGAATATCTTTAAAAACTGTCATCTGGTCAAAATATTTTCACTTCATTATTGTCTTATGTCCAAGATTCAATCAGAGCATTGTGTGGGGGACAGCATCTTTCATTTTAGGCAGGAGAAAAACTAACTGCCTTCACCCTGGATTCAGCTTCAGACCCAAGAACCATCTGGTAAAAAATCAGCCAGCGCATTGTGCAGGCAGTATATTAGTCATGAGACACAGGACTCTGAGAACAATGAAACCTAAATTTAAGGGACAGACGAAGGAAACTTAATTACTTGTTTAAGCTTCTTCACAGCTTTGAGGAATCTTTAACATTTTTAGCAAAAGAATTTAGCACTGGAGGGCACAAAGCACATCCTCAATGGATTTCTTAATTCTCTGCAAGCCTGTTTTCACTTCCAGTGTGGAAGTATCTGCACTGGTCCACCAGCACAGCTTGCCTCTCCAGTGCATGGCTGCAGGGTGAATCACATTGCCTTGGGTACGAGGTACCCTCCACAGCTGTGGTATTGCAGAGACAGACTGCAGTTCCTTCTCCAAACTGACAACTCCATACAGAGAACATTTTTCTGACCCCTCAACATCACTCAAGCTCCTGCTGTACCCAGTCGTCCTTGCTGAAGTATGAAGGGGTCTTTTCCAGCTAATTGCATAAGCTGTCCAACCATACTTTTAGTTAAGCATGCACACATACACAGTTGTTACCCTAGTGACTGCTTAGAGCTGTGGCAAAAAAGCCACCCCAATTCAGGTCCAGTCAGAGACCTTTCCTGTAAGATTGCCATTACCTTGGGGGTCAGGACAGCTCTGACAGACTGGAAAGCTGGGTGGAGAGAAACCTAACGGGCAAGTGTAGGGTCTTGTACCTGGGCCAGTACAGGACCTACTAGAGACCAGTTCCTTTCTCCCAGGAAAGACCTGGGACTCTTGGTGGATGACAACCTGACCATCAGCAGTGTGCCCTCACGGCCAGGAGGGCAACTGGTACCCTGAGGTGCATCAGAAAAACTGGCCAGCAGGTCAAGGGAGCTGATCCTCCCCCTCCTAGCTGGCCCTAGTGAGGCCACACCTGGAGTGCTGTACCCAGTTTCGGGCTCCACATTTCAAGAAAGACAAGGAGATAACACAGAGGGTTCAGTAGACGCCACAAAGATGATGCGGGGTCTGGACCATCCCGTATGAGGAGAGACTTCAGGAGCCGTGCCTGTTTAGTCTGGAGAAGAGACAACTGAGAGAGGATCTCATTAATGAATTTAAATATCTCAAAGGTGGGTGCCAAGAAGTTGTTGCCTGACTCTTTCTGGTGGTGCCTAGCGACAGGATGAGGAGCAATGGCCATAAACTAAAACACAAGAAGTTCCACCTCAGGATGAACAAGGATTTCTTTACATTGAGAGTGGCAGAATATTAGAACAGGCTGCTCAGGGTGGTCATGGAGTCTTCTTCTCTGGAGACATTCAGAACCATCTGGACATGTTTCTATGTCACCTACTTTAAGTGATTCTGCATTGGCAGGGGGATTGGATTAGATGATCTCCAGAGGTTCTTTCCAAGCCTAAGAATTCTGTGAAAACAGTAAAGTTCCGTCACAAATGGAATTAAGATTAGCAAATAAGCACCATGGGAAGTGCAGGAAACACAGATGTTCAGTCTCGAATTGCTATTATCTGCACTCTTCCTTAAGCTTTCAGCTGGAAATCACAAAGGCTGAGGTTTATTCTCTCCTTATTCTCTTACAGTTTATTCTCTTCCTTCCAAGATAAACAGGCTGTTTTGTGAAAAACTAACTTAAACAGGACCCAGCCCCTGTCAGTCTTCCAAGACTTGGACAGGCTTACCGCAAACAGTGTCCCCTGTGCTCACCACTGTTTGGACAGGTGGGAATACAGCAGTCAGGCAGAAGAGCCACTGGAAAAATACACCAACTAAGCAAGCCTACATCCCCCTAATTCTTTTGTTTAGGCTCATCAGAGAAGGGAATTCCTGAACATGACGGCAATGTGCTGTACACCTGACTTAGACAAAACTGGAAAAAATCACTGTAGCCTACAGAACAGTGCATCCTGATCCTGAATCTTCATCTTCTGAAGCCAGTACCTTAATTTGAAATGGTTTCTCTTTTTGAACTGCACTGGGCTTTCTTGTCTCAGTAGTGACCTTGGCATCTCCCATGATTACAGGCTTGCAGGAACACACAACTGGAGAAGATCACCTGGATTATCAGCTCTAGTCCTCTAATAACACAGGCAGTCACATTATATAATCTCTTTCATACACTCTTCTTTCTCTGTTTCCTAAATCTCCAAAGCCTGTATAAAACCCTAGATGCAAATAGATGCAAGTTGCTTTGTCACACAAAGCCCCAGAGGAACGCAATGCAGACATCCCCAACCCAGCTGTGCACAGAGCAGCTCGAGTGTGGAAGCAGTATAACCATGTTCATGAGGTGCTGCACCAAAGCTAATAAACCTTATCGAGCAGCAGAACTCATTATCTCAGCTGCAGTGCTGGACAAACATAACTATATTACTTCTGGATTCAAGCTGCTACGTATGCATGCCACAGCATGGCACCACGGGGACTTGCAGGCTGGGGAATCAGCTTACAGGCTACTAGCTCGAGGATTTTCACGTGAGCTCCATTTTATGATTTTCCAGGGCTTTTCTGCTCCAGAGCAAGAATCCAAAAATCAATGTTTGTATTAACACAAAATGTCTTTTAACATATTCACAGAAATTCACCCAGACCTGACCTCTAACATTCATTCAGGAAAACCTTTCTACATCCTCACAGCCGCAGTCTCCCAGAGGCAACTCCATCTCCACCTCTGCCCATGCCATGTGCACACCTTTCACACGAAGCACCCGCGCTCTCCCTCCTGTCAGAGCTCTGGGTGATGCTGATGTTCATTAGCCATGCCTACCAAACAGGTTCCAGCCAAAGACCTAGAGGCACAGCCAGACTTCCCCAGCAACAGCTGCCCCAGGCTTCGTACCAGAAGAGAGCAGGGAGGCAGTTTTCCCTGGATAGCCACTTGTTTTGCTGCTATCAAACGCACGCCATTATGTCCATACTGGCAGTAGCTACCTCTCATGAAAAAAGACCAAACAAATAATAGAAAGACCTGTCATGAGGAAGAACTCATTGCTAAGACCCAAGTTTGGCAGCAGAGTTGGGTTTCCAATCCCTTAGTGGTAAAGGTGATGAGCTCGGAGCCTAGAGGGAAAAATTATTCCAGTGAATGCAAAGAGAGATTTTAAGTGACAAAAAGCCAAGTAAAAGACATGTCAGGAAGAAAACCAACAAAAAAATTCAAAATGAGCTTGGCAAGCTTACTAGCACTATTCCTGCTATATGGTAATTAGTGGGTCTAGGTAGGATCTTCACTTTCATAGGGCTCTAGAGAAAGAAACAATTTCTCATTGCAAGAGGCAGCCAGCCCTCTGACAAACACTCAGCATGTACTCTGTACACGGCAGCGAGAAATGAGGAAATTATCCATACCCACTATAAACAGAGCAATGAATCCGGTGCTTTCCTACCAGAAGCCTAGCAACAGCATGGACCTCCCTTACCTTGGTCCCTCCTGCCTTTGATAGTTTCAGCTGTCTTTGAGCACAGGAGAAGGATGATTGATAAATTGCTTCATAGGGCTGCTGCCCCTTCCTTTCAACCTTTCTTGTAACAACAGACCTCCAACAAGGCAACATTCATACATGTAACTCTCAGAACACATCATGCTCTTTAGAAAATACTTGGAATGAAATTACTCTAGATTATATCTCATGACTCACAGTACACAAAGATTCATCTGCTCATAAATGAAAAAACTCGGTCTTTCTTATCCAGTAAAGGGTTTAATGCTTTTCCCACCTTCAAACCACTCTGCTCCTGGCTGTCACCAGCACAACACCTGCCCCCATGTTGTCACTCCTGATCGCCCTCAGCACAAAGACCCTCTTGCCTTCACAGCCCAAATTACCCATGTCCCATTTAGAGAACTTATGACTAGGAGCTCTCTTCAGCAATTCAAGAGCCCAGACAGCTGCACACAAATGGGGATGAGTGTGAGAAGAGACAAAACTAGAGTTAGATGGTCCCCCACAAACAAAACACTTGCCTGCAAAAACAGAACTCCTATATGCACCTCTTATACATAAGGCAAATATCCACCTTGAGTTGCAACACTGACAATACACTCAGTTTGCAACATCAGAGAGACTATCACATCATCTCTGCCTCAGAAAGACTTTATACAGCTGCATCCTACACAATGAAAGTGTTAAGATAAATAGTCTCTCTTGATATTTAATGGCACACATAGTCTGCTCCCTTCACTGCGCTCACAATGCCAAGCATTAGGTCATCACAACAGATATTTTAAGTTTCCTACTCCCCAGCTCTCCACAGCCCACTATCTCCTGCAGTCTACAAGGCTCTCAAATATTTAAGAGTATCCTGCAACCAGTTTCACCCAAGGGAATACAGTTCAGCAAGCAGGAATGTCAGACTGAACCAAGGCTACACCACCACTTCATTCCAGAGACAGCGTTATAATCAGGGACTGTGATGTTGCAGGTAGCCTGTATGTCTAGGTTCAGTATCCACACCACAGCTGCAGAGGAAGGTGCATTATCCTTTTTATTTTACTGTTTGTCAAACCTGACAGCACTCAATATTGCACAATCACTTCAAAGAAGATAATTCTGTAACATGCACCCCTGGGGGATGGGGGGCTGGGGGAGAAACATTATGGTTGCTGTGGGAATCTTAATTCTGGATTTCAGGACTTGCATATTTAAAACCTCAAATTTAACATTGCATTAATGTAGCTTCATGCATTGAATTAAGGAATGACTCAGTACAAATCTCCATGCATCTACTGAAGTCCTGACATCCCAAGGACAAGAGGCACAGAATAGAAAAAAAGATAGTACAGGCAACAAGAAGAGAATGAGAGGCAGAGAGGAACCTGTGAGCAGGGAAGCAAGAAACTGGCACAGCCGAGGCACAACAAACCCCACACCAAACCAGATCTGTCAGCTGAGGCTCCTTGTTCTTACAGCTAAAGGTTATGTAGCTTGCCAGGATAAAAAGAGCTTAAAGCAGAAACATAAATGGGCACAGAGGAAAAGGTCCCTGAAAGGTCCAAGGAGGAGATTCCCTGAAAGAAATAGTGTAACCTGTACAGAGAAGGGAAAGATCATATCTAGATAGCAAAAATTCACTAATTTTTTTTAATTATCATGGCAGAGTGCCCAGATGATGACTTTAAAATCCCTTCAGCTATTCAAGCATTTAATACTTATTTTCTCCACTTCTCTGAAGTTTAACTGCAATGCAAACACAGTGGTAGTGCTGCCTGAAGTTCAGGGTGCAGGCAGAAGCAGCAGCCAATGGGGTTCATCCATTGGCAAGCATCCCAAAACTCAACTCTCTTTTAAGAATCCAGGTCAGTGCTTCATGTTTTGGGCCAAAGCTGGTCTTTAGGCAGGCTAACACCTATATTTTATACTAGAGTGCTCACACTCCTCTTAGCACAGGAGGTGAGACAGCAGGGCAGCTCTCCTCTGCTCCCACACTCATCCTCCCCATTTCAGCAGAGTAAGGAACATCTCCATTGTTCATTCCTTATCTAAGATCAGCAGCAGCATTGGCTGAATTACTTCTCCTCTCACCCCACCCACCAAACCAAGCACAAATCTTAGCTGAGCCATGGGTGCTGCCCAGTCTTTCTCCCTAAAACCAGCACCCCAAGCAGGGGTCCCACACACCAGGCTGTGACAAGGGGCTGAGTGCAGAAGGTGGACGTGCCTGCCAGCAGGGCCTGCTGGATGAAACCAGGCAAGTGTGCATACCCCTGTGAAGAATCAGGTTACCCTGCAACAAAGATAGTGTGTGTATGTGCAAAGGAGGGAAGTCAAATCCTTCTGCCTGGGTTCCAAGGCTTGCTTTGTTGCTAAAATAAACCAGTGTTTGTTCCTGGGAGTGATGGGGAGCCGGACTCAAAGCAGCCAGAGGCAGAGAGAACCCTCTCATTCTGATCACAAACAAGAGTTAAAAACAAACAAACAAACAAACAAACAAACAAACAAAACAAATCAAACCAAAAACTTGGGACCCAACTATTCTTTACTTCACGTACCTGGGTAAGGAAACCCAAGGGCAAACTGCTGATGAAGGGTGCCCAGGAGCAGACAAAACTATACATTGATGATTGAGCAGTCTAAAAGCTGACTGCTCCAGTGGAAATTCCAGTCCTTGCTCAAAGGCTGAAAATATATAAGCCTTTGTATAAGCTATTACTTTGCTTGCTGGATCTATATAACACTTTACATATGTTTTTTTTCCTGACATTTTCCATACTCCACCAGAAACTTGAGTAACTGTGCCACTTCTGGAAAAACAAGCTTGCATCCAGCTTTTCTCGAAAGAGCTTCTCCCCTCATCCTCAAAGTCCCAAACTGCAAAACTATCTAACCCCTTCCTACTCCTCTCCCAGCCTTCTGAGACTTACAGATCCCTTTCAGCAGCACTCCTTCACTACCTGGGATGTCTCTCAGTAACACCAAAAATCCCATAAAGCAGAGGCACATGGGAACAGCTTTATGCATAAAAAAAATTATATATACACACACAGGTCTCTCAGTTGGCAGAGACTGAGCAGCATTATGCCAAAAATTTTGTCTCCAAGGCACCTGCCCAAAACTGTTCTCTCCAGAGGCACTTATAACCACAGGAAAAGTCTGTTTGATACCCAGTTAATAGTACTTGCTCAAAATATTATTTTTTTTCAAAGGGAAAACTAGCCCACAGTGAGTAGAGGCTGCACAGAGCTAAGCCCAACAGTGAAGGCCGCTCACGTTAGTGCAGAGTCCTTCAGCTTTCCATTCCTTATATGTGCAAAGTGTGCAAGCCCTCACACACGCTTCCTACTCACCCAGAGGTACATCATGTTAGCCTGGGTCCTTCAAACCCAGCAGTGAGATGATCCGGCAACACAAGAGGCACTTCAGTAAGACTGACGAGACCGAGGTTGGTCGAGGGTGTTTTTTTGGTTTTTTTCTTAAAGAAAAAAAATCCGAACGGCTCAGTTTGAGGCTTAGGAAGCGTCTCGCCTCCTCCACCCCCCTCTTCCAGCTCCGGCTGCTCTGCGCTCTTCTCTCGCACTTAATCTCTCCCTGGGAGTTCCCAGCCCCGTGTGTCTGTACTGGCGTGCACAGCACACACTCTGCATTCGCCTCCAGGGAATTTCTCTCTGTCATTCTGCTTCTAAAAACACAATCTCAGCCTCACAAGATTCTTGCAATAGGCAGGGATGGGTGGGGTTAGTAATAAATGCAGCCCGGCTCTCAGTGCTGGAGAGCGCTTACTTTAGAAAAGGGAACTGTAGCCGTGAATGAAGCAGAGAAAAACCTTGTCCTCCAAGGTCACTGGGGGTGAGGACCCATTCCCCCACACCCAATAACTGCTCCTCCAGAAATCATCCGTAGATACAGGAGCCACGCAGGGTGCCATAGGCAGGTTATGCAGATCTTCATCTACCCCCTCAGTCAACACCCCAAATTCGGTCACAATTCAGTAGCTGTATTTAATCATTAACCACTGACAGGCATCAAGGGGCATAACTACAGGGATCCTGAAGCTAAGGAGAAAAGCCGTGTGTGCCAGCCTGGAGCTCCCTCAGGAAGAGCAACCACTGCCGGCCTGAGCTGGAGAAGAGAAGCGACAGATAAAGGGGTTAATCTGCTTTTGCAGGTGGCTCCACATGAGTGTTTTACAGACTCGAATACTGCTAGAGGGAAAGCAGCAGCTGGCTCCGGTTCCTCAGAGTGTATCGGGTTCCCACTTGCCTGGAGGCAGCTTCCCCCCAAATCTGACTGGGGCAAGTGCCCTCAGAGCCCTGTGCTCCCAGCCTGCTCCAATTTCAGGACTGCAGAGCTCTGCTGGCGGGGCGGCAGCCCCGGGAAAGGCGCGCTGAGAGAAAGACACTCGTCCCAGTTCCCTCGACAAGCACCAGCAAGCCCTTCCCCGCACGAGCAAATCCCCGTCCCATCCCCCGTGCGCGATGCCACAGGATGAGTGTCACCTCGCATCTCATTAATCAGTTAAACCGCTCTTCCAAACTAGGAAAACGGGTTTCTCCCCCCTTCCCTTCCCACCTCAAAATGAAGAATTGACTTCCCTTGCCGGGCTCCAAATGCTAAATTAAATATGGCCTCATCTCAAATGGGAAAGAAAAAAAAAAAAAAGTAAAAAAAAAAGAAGTGTTTTCATTGAGGTACTGGTCTCCTTGGAAATGAGTTTTGAAGAAATATTTTTATCTCAGCTAAAGATATAGAAATGGTGCTATTCCACATATCACCTCTGCTTCCTCTACTTACAGATTACTTAAATGCAATCCAGGGGGCTTGGAGCAAAGCACGCGTCGGGCTCCACCCAAGGCCCTGTTGACATGGGGTGACAAATGGATGGGGCCCCTGTCACAGCCAGCCTAGACACCCAAGATGTGCTCCACACTCCCCGGGCTCCCCTCACCTTCAGCAAGCCACAGACACACCCCAGGGCAGGCGTGTCCCAGGAACAGACCTGAGCACCCGGGATGGCAATGGGCTCAAAGGAAATAAATACGTAACTGTCAGTGCAGTCCCACATAGAAACCTGGAGAAAAGGCTTATTCCCATTACCAGGAAGCAGTTAATAGGGATCTGCTGGTTAAAGACAAGCAAGACAACACTTCTTTCCAGCCCAGAAAACCCAAGCCCTGCTGCTTAGGGAAAGGAGCAAGAGCTCCTCCAGAAAGCTGGGATTGCTCAGGTCTCCCATCTGCTCTCACCTTTTGGCACAATGGGTCAGGTTGAGAGGGTGAAAAGCAATGTTCCTAAAAATCACTTACTGCACTGAAGCCTATGCCCCACAGTCTCCAAAGAGTGAAGCATGTGATCCACAAACCTGTTCTCAAAGGCTCTGAGAGAAGCGAAACAGCAGCAATGCTGATATTTGCATCACGATTAGACACTTCTGTTAACATCTCTGAAGCAGGGTCACACCAGCAGCAGCAACTAGTTCAGCCAGCCTGCAGACTGAAGCAGACGTTTCTGCACCAGATAACCTTGATGGCATTTTCAAGGTTTTCTTCTGCTCCAGAATCACAATTCAAAAATGATCTTATGGTCATTTAAATGAAAGCCGAGATTCCTTGTGGGTAGGGGAAAAAGTGAGAAGACACATGGACCAGGTAAACAAACCCAAATAAATCCTAGCTCATATAAAAGACTTGAAAAGGATGAGTCTTAAAACTAAGCTGAAGATTTATTAAAAAAACCCCTAATTAAAAACATAGGAAAAGAAAGAAAAAGGAAAAAAAAAATTCTTCCCCAAGCTCTCATCCTATAGGCCACCTTCTGGGAAAGAAAATAAAAACTCAGAATAAGCCTACTCGTTAATTTCAATAACTGAGGCTTGTTACAAATCATCCCAGCAATTCCACATCGTGCAGGTCACATTCAACCTCCAAATCTAAACAAGACCCATGAACCCTCCTTGAACCATCTAAATAGTACCTCAAAATTTATTTGCCACTGTAGCTACAAGGCCACCACCTCCTCATGTAAGGCACACAGAAAGATTACCAAGAGCAGCAGAGTTCTGGTGATGTAATGCCTTTGTCCTGGAGCAGGAACCCTGGTTGATGAGTTGCAAGAGCAGGTTTCTCTACACCCAGTATTCTCAAGCAGTGAGAGGAGTACCCAGCAGGTGAGGAAATGAGGCTGTGGGAGGACTCGAGAGGCACCACCACCCTGCTTCAAGAGAGCTGCTGCTGCCCAGAGGCTCAAACCAACACGACAAACATGAAACACATGCCCACGACTATCCACAGCTGCAGAACTGGTAGCAGTGCCATTTTAGCCTCAGATTACAAGCAAGAAAAAGATTTGGCTTGGCTGATACAATTGAGGGGGGGCAAGGAACAACTAGATGAGTAATTAGGTCTTCATTATGCTTTTTTTCAGATTTTTCAATTACATTAGCTGTTATATTAAGAGTATCCATACAACACATTTCTTTCTGAAAAATTTCTTCTAAAAGAACACAAAATATTCTCTAAGGAGAAAGAGGACAACAGTACATCAATGCATCTTATTCCAGAAAAACAAAGACAGACATGACTACGGCAGGCTTCTGATACAGGTAGCTAGGATCCCCTGCAAATGTTTTGCCATAATCCTAACAACAGTAGTTTACAGGATAAGTGTCAGGGAGCTTGTAAAGTCTGCTGTGTGTGGAAATACACATTATCTCTTAGGGATCTTTCATGTCTCAAGCAGGATTAAAAGTAGAAAGGAAAAGATTTTAAAATTAATATATACCAAGTTATGAGAAAAATGTTCAGAGAACTGTAGCTTAGTGAAACATTGGTCCCTCTTCTGTGATGGGAGTCTGTTGTGTAAATCAAAGTGAAAGGGGAAGAAAGCAGTCTGCAAAGACTTTAATGCTTGTTAGAGAAGTAAGGAAGATCTTAGCAAGTAACAAAAGGGGAAAGAGAAAAAAGGGAGCAAGTAACCACCTATTTAATATTGTATAAAGAAATCTGTAAAAATGAGAGACACTGGGAAAAATGAAAAAAAAATCTACCTGTTTCTGTACCAGTATCAAAAGCTTTAATTACATACAAGAATTAATTGTGACTACTCAGTTATGTGCATAAACTCAACCCAAGTATACTGCTGGCATGTAAGTCTCAAATAAGACAAATGCTTAAAAAATAATTTACAGAAAGTTCTAGCCTATTTAGGAAAGATCTCAGTGGGCAAGCAGGGAATGGGCATGGCACAGTTTCAAACAGTTGTTATCTGTTTCTAGCTGACTGTGTCTCAGAGGCGTATGATTTCAAATGCTCGTGGATTAACATTCTAGGAGATAAAGCTCAAGAAATGGTACGAGCTGGTGTGTCTGCTACACGCCACTGAAATCATATTAGATAGCACACAGGATGAGTGGCTAGATGAGCACCTCTTCATAACACAGGGAAAATCCCATCTGATCATCTGGAATTTCTAATGTGACAACAGTTGCAGGAGGCATAGGGGGGCTGGTGTCAAAGAACACCCTCCAGATTGCTAAATTAGAGAAAACAATTCCTTAGTTCAAGAAGTGTTACATTGAAAATGAGTAAGTCCATATTAGATTCCATCTTGACAGAAAAGAGCAATCAATTGTAAAAACAGAAATTAGCGGTAGCTCAGTTAAAATGATTGCGACAATTGCATCTGGATATGTGCAAGGAGAAGAGAGACCAAAGCAATGCACCTACGTACATACTCAGCACTTGAGTGGGACCAGAGGTACAGTGGCACGTTTTTCCTAGACAGACAGATTGCTTATCGGGCTTCCCTGTCACATCCCCGCACTTGAACACTTGTATATATTCTAGCAAGTGAAAAAAAAAGAAAAGCTGAGAGAAGAAAATAGAAAGGAAATTAGAAAGGGAAAAAATAAAATTTACAAGGGAATCCTAGCGACAGGAGGTAAAATCCATAGTCAGAGCTGGAAGATGATAATGTGTTTTTAAAGCTTCTCAAGAATAGAAACCCCAGCAACTGCATTGATCTGCTACTATGGGGAAAAGGTAGAAACATTCCCAATACCGAAGGAAGAGCCAAAGCATTCAATACGTATTTCTGTTCTGTATTTGGAGAAAAGTCAGCTGTTGCAGTCTGTGATAACAAAATGCCTTCCATTCCAACAGTAACTAAGGAAGATGTTCCAACAGCTACCCAACAAACAGCTCTGTGGCTCTCTTATCTAGCTCAAGCTTGCAAACAAAAGGGATGCAACCAGATAACTAGTGGGTTTTAACTGTACTACAGCTGTGGACATATTTAAATGTGGACACTCTACAGTCTGCTGTGAACTGCATCACCTGCACTTTGAGCTCTAATAAGCCCTAACTACAAGCACTAACATCAAACCTGCCATAAGGCCAAAAGCATCACTGTGATGCAATGGCAACACCAAATGCAGGTGTTCCTCACAGCCCATTATTATTAAAGCCTTGCTGCTGCTCACTGAGTTTGGCCAGCCCCCATCATACCAGAAGATTGCATCAGGAAAGCAGCACTACTGCTGAAGGCATGAGATTGCAGAAGGCTGAACAGGGAAATTTAATTTCAAACTGAAGGAAAGCAGCTCCTCACAGCCAAAAGCCACGCTGTCCACATTTTATGCAGAAGCCAGATTCAGACCGAGGATGAAGACTCAATCATTGTCCTACCACAGCAAACATTTCAAGAACCATCAACAAAAGGTCTGACTGGAGACTGGAACAGCAACATGCTCTACAGCACCCAGAGGGAAATTTCTCCAATTCAGTGGCTGCTTTCCATGGCTTATCTGACTCCAGCAGAAGATCCCAGGGAGAGAACAGGGGAATCAGACCTCTGCTAGTCGTGGGTTTGGGCATGCCTTGTGTCTTGGGGGGTTTTATTTGGTTGGATTGGTTGATTTTTATTTGGGGTTTGTTTTGGTTTTTTGAAAGAAGATTAGAGATGGGGCTGGAAGCTATCTGGGGAGAGGCACAGAAGGCAGCCTTGGGCACACATGCAGCTCCTGTGGAGATAAGAGGATCTTCTTTGAGGTTGGTTTGCTCCTTTGGGTGCCGCTGGAGACTACCCTGGCGGCAGAGTACTGCTCACTTGTGAGACTGCCTCTGCTCAGGATGCTGGATTATCTGTGATTATCACAATTTCTGAGCCACAAGGTAGATTGCCTCTCAGCATCCAAAAGGACTACAGGAAGCCTCACTCTGCATTATCCTGTTTATGAAAGGAAGCAAGAATACAAAGTGCATACAATAAATCATCCAGAAAAATACCACAGTTCCTCTCAGATGTTTTGCCAAGCAAATAAGCCAAACGCCGGCATATTACAAGAAAAAACCCAACATTTTGTTATAGAGCAACCCATTTCATTACTGAAAACTGGATTCCCTGTTTTCTCTTCTGCATGTACAACAGGAGGCTTCAGAAAAGAGACTACTTATTAAAAGCAGCCTATCAAGGGCTGGTTCATCTTCCACAAAAAGCAGAAAGCCTGAAACAATAAAACACCCTGATATGCAAACAAACCCAACAATTTTTAAGGACTGTCCTGCTACTGACTTATCTCAGTAGTTAAATTTAAGTCCTTAAATAAACTTCAGGAGATCTCAATTCATAGGCTTATCATTCAAGTACATAAAGTAAAAAAAAAAAAGAAATGGATACCAAGAAAAGCTTTTTCGAGTTTGTTTGGGATTTTCCTCTCCTCACAACTATGCTCAAGAGCACTATTCAGGAAGGCACTGCCAATTCTTCAAGAGAAAAAAGCTTAGTAACTAGGAAAGGTACTTCACTGAAAACATGTTCCCAAAAATACACTTTTAAATTAAAACCAAAAACACCCACATGAACAAAACTAAATTGTGAAGCCAGAGAATTCAAAGTTAAACACTGAAGAGCATGCAAGCATTTAGATGTAAGGAATTCTCACAGCTCCAGTTTGGGCATTCATTTGCAGAAACAGAATGACTATGCAGCCACTCCCAGGATACAGCAAACATGAGTTGGGCAGCCAAGTGGGAATTTCCATGAATTATACCTGTCAGCCTTACTGGGGTGGATCAGGAGTGAAGTCTGCAATCCTCCAATACCTTCTGAGGAGAATCTAGCAAGCTGAACATCTACAGAAGAAAAAGCTTCTCTGCTGCTGTGTTGCCACCCTAGGCCTGATTTCCAGGCTGTTTCTTCTGTATTCTATCACACAAGGATCTAGCCTGAAGTCCACACTGAATGGCACAGAGCAAATATACTTAGGTACTTGTAAGAGGGTAACAGAGTAAGCTCCAACTCTGGTATTTAAACATAACTTTTTTAAAGTTTGGTTAGCTAATAACTGCCTTAATACCTTCATAAAGGGAAAAAAGTTGATCTCCCTTCAGTTTTTCCATGGAGTACCAGAAAGCTATTACACAGCATCAAATTCCAACAAAAGTCTATTTTTAGTGTCAAATCAGGAGTACAATACCAACTGAACTGATAAAAGGCAGAAAGATTCTCTGTGCCCTAGACTTGTCAGTGCTAAACAGGGTGTCTCTTTGGCTGTGGATTTTGAAGAGGAAGTCATAAAAAAAAAAAAACAGCTCAGCTCCTACATCAACAACTCATCTCTTCATAGTCCACGGAGGAAGTTATACCAAAGGATGAACTGATGGCATCCAATTCAAGGTGTGAGGCTTCAGGTAGCAAGAAGGAAACTGCTTCCAAAACCTTATCAATCAAGCTGCAGCATCATTGCCCCATTATTTTTTTGGTCTGTGTTTACCATGTCAAGTGGCTGCACTGCATCAGCGATTCATCAGCACAGCAACATGGCCGAAATTAAGAAAGGGTATGAAGATGAAAGTATTGCAACAGAAGGTAAAGGGGAAGACAGGGCATAGCTCTCTTGCCTGGACCACAGGGGCATTTACTAATATGCTGAAACTTTGGTTTAGGTCTGTTGATAATAAAGGGGAATACAGATGGAGAGTAATACCATCCTGCAGAAACGGACTCCTCCTGGCTTGTTTGTGCAAAGGAAGGTTAACAATGTTAGTGAGTTATTCAGGAAGTAATGGATACCTTCTTGCCCTGAGCAAATTCCTTTTCAATAACAGTAGTATTTTCCTAGGCGATATGACTATATCAAGGTATAATGGCCACTATATTTATCTACAGAGGCCCTGTACTGCTGGGATCTAATTTACTATGGCTTAGAAAGCAGTTTACAAATCCTGGGATAGTAAAGTTGCTAGAGAGAGGAATAAAATTCTATCCTTTATTGCTTGGGTTGAAAACTGGGTTTTAATGTCCCTTTTTAAGGGTATAAAATGCATTCTCTTCAACTTAGAGACTCAAAGACTAATAAATCCTTAACGTAAATTGTAAATACACCTATGAGAGGGAAGAAATCAGCTAACAAATACTACATTCTGCCCATTTTTTTATCCTTATCGTCACAGATGCCTTATTTCTTCTTTTATTCAAATAACATTCTTTCATTTGACCCTCTGAGAAGAATAATCCGTGACTTTCCCTAGCAGCCTTATGTACCTAATGAAGACAAAATAGCTGAATGCCTGAAATAAGGCTTCAGCGTGGGAAACGGCACAAGGATATAATCAGCAAAGAAGAAAGGAATGACTGCAGCTAATGAAGAGCTAACACCAATAAACACTGAATGACATCTCCTGAAAAACAACAAAACCCAATTGCTAAAAGACTTTGGTGGAACACAGCACCAACCTGTGATAAGTATGGGTGGGTGGGAAGAGACCAAACACACGTGTTAAGGACTGCAGATACTTCCATTACATAATGGGAGTAAGAAAACCCAGGCAAAATCGCCATTAGCAGAACTAAAAGCAAAATATTTCAACAAGGGTATTGGCAGTTGTCAAGCCACATAAAGAAACAGCAGACTGCTCAAATGTAAAAGGCATTAATAAAGCATAAGAAAAGAAGTATAAATAGATATAAAACAGAGAAATATTTCAAGATGACAGAAAAGCTACCGGAAAATTTTAGTTATAGAATATAATATCCCCAACTTCAATTCACAATGATCAGCAAAGGTCAGTTGTCAGAAATGCAACTCTTTTTCTGATCTCATTCTGAGCAAAGCACTCTTTAACCATACCTGTGCCACTACCATCTAGCTGGATTACTCTCATGGCTGCAGCAAACAGTTCCCTCCATCTGACTGGTTCCTAGGGGAACTATGGGCATAAGACTATTCAGAAAAGCATATGTGTGTAAAGACTAACTGCACTACTGGTCTCCCACTTTATAAACAAGAGAGAATCTATTCTTCAAAGTCTTTTCAGTGTATATACTTAATATGGGACTTCCAAGAGGCATACAGATAGATACCAACCTGTGATTTAACAGATCTCACATGCACTGAGTACGGAAAACACCTGCACTTTGTTACATGGGATGTCCCAACAAACTGGCATTTGTGTCAATGATCGTACTTGACTCAGGAGGATTTTGGCTTTCGTAGGAGCAGACTGGCTATAGATCTGATATTCAGCATCACTGCAGTCTGTGAGGTCACATACTGTGACCTTCAAACACCTCACGTTAAGGTTCATCCACCTTCCCTTCTTTCTCTGACAGGCAACCATGACAAAAAGCAAACCTAAAAACCCCACACCCAAAGAAAAAGTACTGTGACTTCCATTCTGTGGCATTTTCTGATCAAATCCTGGCAAAATCAGACTCTTGCATTAGGTATTAATTGCAACCTCCTTATTCTTCCAATCCCTTTCTAATAAAGACAGACTGAATGAGTAGCAACTCACTTGGTTTAGATGAAATGAATGGTTTGAAGTAACTATGGCTAGTCAACACATGCATTTATTGTGTCCCAGTTTCTATGCAATATAGTCTCATTTTATCTGAATCCAGATTTAAGCTCTGAAGTGTAACCATGCCATCTGATAAGTACTGTAACTGCTAGAGAAACTACTCACTTGGATAACAAAGTAACAATATATTAAATTGTTCCCTGTTCCCAAATTTCCAGAAAGCAACAGTGACCAGAAAAATCTTTTTTCATCCTTGTGTGACCTGAAGAATGCAGTTTCCCTTTCAGATAAAGGCCTTCCTATGGTTATCTAATGGTAATGTCACTACAAACTGGATTAGAGACGCCCAGAAACCTTGAAATTCGTACACAGATAGTCAGCTGCATCCAAAGTCTAAGTCTGAAGGAAATCAAATGCTCCAAATTGTGCTTAATGTAGTTAACTTTGCCCTTTAGGTAGGATAAACCAGTAAGAACATATTACACAGTGATTAGATTAATTCTTGAGTAAAATTCAGATGGCTGGCTCTATCTGTCTATTTCAAATTATTTCAGTGACGATCATTTTTCCCGTACTCTGCTCCGTAGCAGCAGCTGCTCAAGAAAAACAGCAGTTCTCTGTCTGGGGTGAAGTTGACAGCAACTGGGGACAACACTGCTGTCAGAGTTCAGCTCCCAGTTCTGAAATGCCATTCTACTGGAAATACCAAGGAGCCTAAATCCGGCTACATATACCACGGGATGTAAAATATCTCTATCTCAGCTTTCAACAGAAAGCTCGAGTCTCATGACATTTACTCCTTTGGCCCCTGTCAGTCTTCCTCCAGACCCCACAAAGAATCGGAGCTAGCTGCCATAAATGGTTGGAAAACAAGATGTTGTTCTCCAAGCACTTGGAAATGAGCAGCACTGTTTTAGCTTAGAGAGACCATGGCAAGGAGCCAGGGTGACAGGTGCCCTAGAAATAAAGATGATGATCAAACTGTTGCCAATGTAAGCCGCTGCTGTCCTCCTGACCTGTAAGAAAGGGTAGCCCATGCTCGCCAGGTGTAGCAGGAACAATGGACCAGAAAACACGAAGACATGCTTGCTGGTAATACCTGAAGTGTCTCCTCAACAAAATCCATCTGCAAAGGAATTTCAGTGGGTCTCATGAGATGCAATCCTATTGCTAACCCTTTGTAGAGCCTGGCAGCAAGCCAGCTTGATGCTGCTGTGACATCAGAGTGCAGTTCGTTGAAATCCAAAGGCAGCAAGAGTTAAAAGCACAGATTCCTCCTAAAACTCCATGAGCTACAAACCTCTTGTGTGGGCAGCAGCAGCAATTAAATGCACTAAACAATTGGCTGGCCTTTGGAAACAGAGGTGGGAAGAGACAGGTCATGGCGGACTGCCTGCCCTCACCCCCAGGTAAATAACAGCACAGTATCTGCTGAGGTTTTCCGTTAAAATCCATGAGACAGTTCTCATCATTTTATCAACAGCCTCTGGAGACAGCAGCCTCTGACCTTTATCAGGAAGAGCACCCTTGTCCTCTAATCACAGACTTCCTGGAAAATGCAATCTGGCTGGCAATTAATACAGAATGGAAGGGGGGAAGGGGGGAAAAAAGCCTCCCAACATCAAATTATCACTGCAATATGTTTTAAGTATGTCCCCACCAAAATGCAGAATTCAAGCAGATTCTGACAACCTATTTCACTCCCACAAGCATTATTTAACAGTTTCTACTAAAAAGATTTTTCTCACCTCTCCCTCCACCAGAAAACCTGCCCCCTCCCACCCCCAGTCTTGCTTTGCAGATGTTGCCTGCGGCAGCACAGCATCTTGCTGTGAAAGCTCCAACACAGGGGTGCAGAGCGTGACCTGGGCAGAATTACATGTGCCATTTCCACTGGGAAATCTAAGAGACTTATTAAGCCAAGACAGTGCCGATTAATCTACTAATGGAATGAATCAAAAGTGTGTTCCTGGCCCCTTCCCTTTCACATCCCAAAACCTCGGGGGAGCTGAAACCATCTGGCAAATGCCTACTCTGAGCAACATTATGCTACTGCTGGAAATACCTCTCCCTTAATACTAAGGAGAATGAAACCATCTTCCATCCACCAGGTATTGTCGGGAGCATCTGCATGGCTGGCTGAGGTAGGCTGCCTGCACACAGCATCCTTCCCCAGGCAATGCAGAGCTGCTCACTCACCATGCAGGGGAAGCCAGCAGAGCAGAGCAGAGAGCGATCCCGTTCATTTACTTGGGGTCCTGCTGAAGCTGTGCTGGACTTGGTGTAAGGCACACAGGGGCAGATCCCAGCCACAGGCAGGCAGAGGCACACTCCCTGCCCAGCCTGAGCAAATGCTCCTCCTCAATCCTCTCATTCCTTTCTTCATGCAGGTACAGCAGCAAGGACAGGTTTGTTTACGTTAATTAAAGAAAAATAATAATAACGATCTCTCTTCTAAACACATTCATAATGGAAATGTGACCAGAGAGCTTACAGGGAAATCAAAACATCAGACCAGTCCAAGGTCCATACACAGCAGATATTACTGAGACAGAACGAACGACTGACTCAGAGATGCTGCATACCCCACACCATTTGAGTAATAAGGATGCTCAGGAAGAAACAGAGCTGAGGCAGCTGTCACAAAGAAAGGATCTTGGGCACTTCCAAGATCATATAGGAGCAGAGGAACCTCCTATCTCACAATTTAAACGCACACCAAAAAAAAAAAAAACAAAAAAAACAGAGAAAGAGCAGACATATGGCTGTGGAATAATGTCAGTGCTTTTAACTGTCACAAAATAACACAAATACAGGGCAAGGGAGTCAAGAGGTCCTCCATGCTCAGGGACAGCACAGAGCATGTTTAGACAAACATCCATCAGGAATTTCCTAACTTGTTATTACAGACTCCTAGAAACTGGAACTCTGATCCCCTAAATTACCCTTCCACTACTTCACTACATTGAATCAGAAAATGTTGGTTTACTCCACAATATTCAATTTAAGCCTTTCTTGATACCAATTAAGCTGTCTTCAATGGACATAGTAAATAACCAATCCCCATCCTCCATATTTTCTACTCTGTCGATTTTAAAAGAAGGAACAAGCCTGGTATTTTCCTATTACGTCAGGCTCTTTGAGCCTCCTTTTCTTGGTCTTCCCTGGACATTTTCTAGATTTCACTGTGTAACGTCCTGAAGTGCCTACAAGCAGGCACAGTGCTCCACTTGCTGTATTAAGCCGCAAAGAATAACTGTCTTCTGCAGTTTACTTGACACACCTGGAAATGCATTCCATGTTTTCAAGATTACAAAAACCAGCACCACATACTCAGTTTGTTATCTCCTATTACCCCAGATCTTTCCTTGGATATTACTGCTTAGCCAGTTAGTCTCCATTTTATACTGTATATACAGTTCCTTTTGTTAATACTGCTTGGTTTTGTTTAATTTCACATTGTTGGATTTCAGGGCATTTCTGGAATTTACGGTGATCTTTCCAATTTCTAATCCTACCTTCCAAAGGCTGCCAGGCCCTGCACATACATATGTTCAGTCACTGTTTTATTACCCTCAATTTTGAGGAGCACTAGAGAACAGCAGAGCAGGCAAGCCAGACCACGTTAAGACTCCAGATCAGACACACACTCACAGAAAAGCATGATATAATTGTTCCACATACGGTTTTCCAATGAGGTGTTCAGCCCCTTCTTAATTTCACCTTTCATTTGTCTAGTTTATGTAAAGGTCATGTGGGACTATGTCCAACGCCAGTAGCTTTCTCTGTCTGCCAGCCCTGCTGCCATGTCAAACAAAAAAACAAAATTGATCTGACATGATTAGCCCTTAAAAATTAGCAATGTATGCCTGCTGTTGGCTTAATTTCCTTTAGTAAAGGATCTAACCATAAGCATCTGATCTTTTCCAGCATCTTTCCACATTCTGTAACTGCACTGACCAATTGAATTTCTTGGGATCTCTAGCCACCTTTAAAAAAATTAAGATGCAAGAACAATATTTATTCACGCACATGCTCTTCATTCACTTGAAAGCTGTGCGATTTCATGATGTGCAGAATGCACATTGGGGAAAACCCAGCACGCCAGCCCATGCCCAAAGGAGGGACCATCTCTCACAGTGCCAGCAGCGCTGGGCAGCACCCCTCCCTCTGGAGTAACCAGCTGGGGCCAGGATCCTGCTCCAGCCAGGAAAGCCTGGAGAGTGCCTGCTTGGGCTCCCCTCTAAAAGCAAGGCTATTCTGAGCGCTCCTCCTCCAACCACCCTCCTAGATCTGCTTCTGCTCACAGATCAAAGGCTTTTGTGGAAACCTTTTCCACCGTGATTCTTCAGCGAACCAAACGGCGGCACAGGACGCACGAAGGGGCTGCCCTCTCCCCATCCCTCTAAGCACAGCTTCCCTCGCCCACAAGAGCCGCTCCAGAAGCACCCATGAGGAATCACTCCCAGACCCTTGCGGGACGCCAGAGGCCGAGCCCCCGTGTCCGTGCGGCGGGCTGTGCTGCGCGGGGCAGCCCGAGGCGGCGGGCAAGGCCGGGCCGGGCAGCGCTGGGCTGGCCGTGCGCCGGCTGCCCTCTCCCGGCAGCGCAGCGCCAGCGCCGCCCGGCCCGCGGGGCACCCCCTGGCACGGCACGGCACGGCACAGAGCCCTCTCCCGGCAGCGCAGCGCCAGCGCCGCCCGGCCCGCGGGGCACCCCCTGGCACGGCACCGCACGGCACGGCACAGAGCCCTCTCCTGGCAGTGCGGCGCCAGCGCCGCCCGGCCCGCGGGGCACCCCCTGGCACCGCACGGCACAGAGCCCTGGCTCCCAAGAGCGCGGGCTGTCCAGCAGCAACGCACTGCGGCACTTCTGGGTACCTAGAAATAACAGCTTCACAGGTATTATTCAAGTGGTTTTAAAAAAATAATTTATGTCTATGTATCTATATACAGATCTATATATATATATCTAGGGAAGACAAGAAAGAGAGAAAGAGAGAGAGAGAGAGAGAGAAAGAAAGAGAGAAAGAGAGAAAGAGAGAGAGAGAGAGAAAGAAAGAGAGAAAGAGAGAGAGAGAAAGAAAGAAAGAAAGAAAGAGAGAGAGAGAGAGAGAGAGAGAGAGAGAGAGAAAGAAAGAAAGAAAGAAAGAAAGAAAGAAAGAAAGAAAGAAAGAAAGAAAGAAAGAAAGAAAGAAAGAAAGAAAGAAAGAAAGAAAGAAAGAAAGAAAGAAAGAAAGAAAGAAAGAAAGAAAGAAAGAAAGAAAGAAAGAAAGAAAGAAAGAAAGAAAGAAAGAAAGAAAGAAAGAAAGAAAGAAAGAAAGAAAGAAAGAAAGAAAGAAAGAAAGAAAGAAAGAAAGAAAGAAAGAAAGAAAGAAAGAAAGAAAGATAGATATATGCTGAGGACCCCAAGTGCCCCCCTCATCCAAGAGCTTTAAAACCACCCCAGTTTTAAGTTAGCGATGTACAGAAGAACTTTTTCCCCATAAAAAACCACCTAAAGTAGGGAGCTGTTGCCACAGGATGCTGTGGATGCCAAAGGTTTAGACAGGCTCCGAAACCATTTAGAGAAATTCAATAAAGAAAAAAATCTATCACAGGTGACTTTAAAAAAGAATAAAATATCTATAGCCAGGAAATCCCAAAGCCACAGGATTGCTTCAAGAGCACAGCAGAGGGGAAGTATCCCCGAATCTTGGCGCTGCTCCCTCTGTTTTAAGTACTTGCTATTAGACACTGTCAAAGCCAGAACACTGGAAGGCAGAGACCTTCTGTCTGACCCGGAATAGCTGCTTTCATGCCCTCAATAGGATATCATAGCTATCAACAGGCCATTTTCTCTGCACCATTTGGTTTTAGTCCTACAACTGATCCAGACTACTTCTAACACACACGCCACACTCTGGCGTAATCATTCAGAAGGGAAAATCTAAACAAGATGCTGTCCCTCTTGCCAGAGGAACTGAGGGGCTTGGGAATCTCTAAGACATGAGATAACACTCATATGGTCACCACAGGAGAAAAAGTGGTCTCCTGGTATCTCCCAAGGATGACTCACATCTCCCCTCTTTAACCCTTAAGCAGAGATGAGAAATTGCTTGAATCAGAGGACTCAAACATGAAAGGAATTTGTATTACATCATGCAAGCCCATTTCCTGCCAACGCCTTACAACCCCAGAGCTTTGGCCGGACTATTCATCAGCAAGGTATTTGTTACTTCCTTTGAGAAGCTGTTTATAGGCCTTAAGGAGCTTACTTCGAGGAAGTCTTCCCATGTATCTGAATTAGGTGCACTTCTTAACTATTTCTTCTCTTACAACTTTTTTCCACGTGGTTACTTACTATCTTTTGTTATTGATTATGAGAAAGGCATGCACTGGCAATGGAGTTCACTGGATATGTTTCTGGAAGGTATTCAGGGCTCTGTAAGGAAAGGATTCTGCCTCGTATTCAGAGATTAGAAAGGCAGCAGACATGAGGGAAGAGGGGAATAAATATACAGCCAGAGTGATCTACTTGCAAGACTCATGTCAACTGCAAGACATTGTGCTTCCTGTATTAATTAAGGGGTTTGATGCTAGGAAATCTGCTAAACAAAGGAAAGGAGAGATTTGGGGAAATGTGGCTAATACAAGCACAGAGACTTGGTTCAGAGTGAAATTTCAGAAGGTTTATAACAAACTAAGCTATTTGGTGGTTTGTGTCTTACAACTTTTTTAATCCCCCTTATAACTTTTTTAACCCCCTTTTAATCCCCCTTCTTGCAGCATCTTAGGGATATAGTCTCGCATGAGAAAACAAGGAACCACTTCTTCATGCTTCAAGTGATCTAGCAAGTGCCTGACCAGGACAGTTCTGGATTCAGGGGAGATGCTTCACCAGATTAGTCTCCGCAGATCTTGCTTTTCCAACTCATCCTTAATTGTTTAAACTTCAATCTGTAACCAACTCCTCCTTCAGTTTTTAGCTAAACATTCTGTTCTCTATCTTCCTTCTCACATACCACAATTTACATTGTTTTAACTTAACTCTCTTCACTCTCTCAACACGTTTTTACCTTCTGAATGTACTGTGAGTTTTAAGCAGCGTGGGATGCAATCTGGTAAAGGACTTCTCAGGTTCCTTCCCTCCTGCAGTGTTAAATGGCTTTCCATAAGCACATCTGAACTGGCCTAAGCTCCTCATAGCTTCATGATACAGTAACATCCCAGCAGTTCTCCCCCTACACACTCTTGAACCCCTTTGTGCGCAGCCACCTCACAGATGCTTCTCACCTCCTGAGTACATTGGACATTTTTGCCCAGACTACGTTCTCTGAAATGAAGCTCATTATTTTCTATGGGATACTGCAGGTAAGTCAGTAATAGATTATCCCTTCAGTCCTGTCCAGTACAGTGTGGAAACACTTCACTGCTTGCCTGAAGAGGGGCTGTAGGAGTCAGGATGCAGCAGATTTAGCAGACTTACCCCAATCCACCTAATTTTAAACATAAGCAAAGTGCTTAGTGCAGTTTTCCCTCATTAGCTTGGTCCCATCCCAGATTTCAGGCTGATTGCTTTCAAGCCAAGAGGGACTCCTTAAAAGTACCAGGAACACCAAGCCTGGTCTTCTCCACTTTTCTTGGAGGATCTCAGAAGCTTCCTGATCTTTGTCCTGGCTATTTACTCACAGAGCAAGGTGTTAAGACTTTATTTGAGCCTCTCTAGAACCTCCCTCTGCCCCTGAGTTTAATAATTTGTATTAAATACACTTTTCAAACAAAGAGTGTAAGAAACAAACAACCCAAAACCACACAAACAATGCTCCTTTCTAGCTCCTGAATAAGTTTACACTTCCACTGCCACCACCTCACAGGTTACAGAGCCACATAACATACACACTGGAGGTTTTATTTTCATAGTTACTAGGAGGAAAGCAAATTAAAAACTAAAACTTTTCAGGAAGACTACTTAGATTTGAACTTTGAGACAGGGAGTCTTTGTTACAAAAATGACCAAGCAGGGCACTAGAGAGACTGTGGTTGGTGCTATCATGGTACAAGTGAAAACAAACAAGTGACCAAACCATTTTCCTCCAGGATGACATTTTTGTTTGCTTCATGGCAAGAGCATCTCAAGTCTGTTGGCACTAAAGAGGTTTTTTTGGGTAGATATCCTAATCAATGCTGGGCCGCTTAGCTGCTAATCAAGTTGTGGCAATATTCCCAAATTCACACTTCATCCACATAATGGAGAAGAAGAAAAGATAGGTAAAAGAGTCTCAGACCACACAAATGAGAGAGGACAGGTTTCCCCCTCAGAATTCTGTGTGGAGATCCCTGCTGTTTGCTGCCAAGAGATCACCAATGAGCAGCAATGCCTCTGTGCAGCCAGCTCCAACAGGAAGCCCAGTGACCTGCTGTCCTGCCTCCCCATGAGAGCTCTCACACACCCTTCACATCTCAGGACGAAGGTCTTCCTTGCCAAACTCCCCACATCAGAAGGACTGGGCAAAGAAAACAAACAGAGAGGGGAAAAAAGCAACGGGGAGGCTTCCTGTTCTCACAGGCTGCCACCACTGCTGTTCATTTTCCCCTCACCAGCCTGTGGCCCAGGGAAGGCAGCACTCACATCCGCCTGGAGCCGGCGATGCCCCGTCAGATACTCCAATGCAGAAAGGGAGTGCAGAGCCAGGGGAAAGGCTGACAACCGGAGAGGATTTAACAGCATTTCACCTTAAGCTTGAACTCAAAACTGAGAGGATACTGATAAAGCTGTTCCTAGCAGTTGCCATAGGCAGCCACTACCTTGGGCTGCAGCCTCATCTACATACAGGAGAACAGCAGGTCAGGGCTAGCGAGTGCTCAGATGGAAAACCAGCTACTGAAATTAAGCTGTTGAAGGAAATGTCACTTGTGATAGGTAACAATGTTTCCACCACATTAGCACCAAACCAATGGTTCAGTTTGATTTAAGAATTGTACTTAGGGAAGTACAAGCTTTTAAAAGAGGCTTCAAACCAATATCCTAACCCGTTGTGATAGCTGAGGATCACTTTCCATAACAGAAGAGGTATAATAGCTCTAACATCCTGACCCAGTTCTGGTGTATGCAATTACCTCCTGCTTCCATAAACTCTCTCTCCTCCTCTCTTCCCTTTAATGGCAGCTAAATAAGGTGTTCTTGCTCATTTTGCTTCCTGTTGGGGAACAAAATTATTCTGTGCAGCTGCCAAATTCTGCCACGGAAGTGCCAGTATTCGGCACTCTAACAAATCTCAGATATCATGTCTAATACACTTGGACATGAAAAGCACTAGAGCAATATAATACAGGCCTTGGCTATATACAAAATGAGCTGGCACAGTCAGCATGCAACAGCCTTCTGGAAGAAGAATATGTATTCTTGATGAGTTTGTCTGTATGTAAAAGCTGTATCAGTGTAGCTGTACCAGTCATTTTCCATGTTGAGACCAGCTCAAAGTACCTAAGAGCTGTTTGTCACAGCTCGGGAAATGAAGCAAAGAAGTCTTGGTTCACTGCATTTTAGGCAGGCGCCTGCATTACAAAAAGAGAAATACCATTTCATTGGCAGACCTAACAGAAGGCTGAAAAACTGAATAGTCCCAAGGGAATAAGCTCTCCCCACCAAAAGACCTAGTTCTCATCTCAGCAATGTTACACTATGTTACACCAATATTCTGTCATTTTCCCTTTACCATGGGCTTTGTCCCTGCCATCAGCCTAGCTCTGGGAAAAGAAAGGGTATCCTGCCATTCCTGAATGGCCATTAGGCACCCACAGAGCAAACCCTGAATTCTGAGAACAGTCTCAGAGACCTCTCCAGCTCCTTACAGGAGTGTAATATAGATCTAGTAGTGCAATACTTCAGCAACAGAAAGCACCTTTTTAGGCAAACTTATACAATAATGATTTAGCACACATGCTCCCCGGTTCCTATGACCACAAAAAGTCCAGCAAGTTGGCCCTCTGGTGGGGCAGAGGAGGAACAAGGGGGCTGCACAACCACCCAGAGCTTTGGGTTATCATAAAGCAATCACACAACACCAGAATTCTGTGAGAAAGAGCCTCAACATGAACCCCATCTCATTTGTTTCAGTACTGCTGCTGGTGCATGGTGACAACAGAATGCTTCAGTACATGGGAAAAGATACAAAATAAACCCTGTTCTGGAGACCTAAGCATTCCCAAGTGGCCAAAGTGAGGACTCAAACCAATCACACATTTCCACTGGCAGGAATAAAAACTCCAATAATCTGGAACATTTGGGTATGATTTAACCACTAGAGGGTGTAAAAACAGCACAGTGAAAGGTTTGCAGCCAGCAATTTAACAGCATTCAGAGCCTGAAGGAATGAAAAAGGCATTCAAACAAATGAAGGAGGAGTAAGATGCTACATAAAGTGAAAGAAAGAGCAGAATTTGACTACTGTGGTCACAGGATGAAAAACCCTAAAAATAAGTTCAGCTTTGTTACTCCTCCTTAAGAAAACAGTGTGGGGAAAAACCACAGTACAAATACTTACAGTAAAGTAGTGCAATGGGGACGAGCACAATACACTGACTTACCCTCACCAGCTCAAATCCAGCTCCTAATTTGAGGAAATCCAACACAATTGCTCCTGTGTCTCATAATTACTTTGTAACAAGGTTAGGACCCCTACACATATTCCCACATCACTTCCTCCTTTCCCAGTGCAAAAAAGCAGGTGATGGATCAGCCATTGCTGATCTCCCAGCCTGTGGCAACAGAAGACTTCTTTTTCTGCTATCAAGTTAAAGCCTTGCAATCAGATTAGCTAAAAGCCTTGAAACCTCATTAGTGAAAACCAGATCTGAATTTAAGCTGCTTCAGGGACATAAGCAAGACAGAAGGACAAATACTTACTACGGATCAAAATGTCATAGAGAGCAGGAAGAAAAATCAAATTAAACAAAAAACAGTCAAAAATATTTTAACAAGCATTTGCTAAATGAAAACATACAAGTTAAACTGCAGTTGTTTGTCCTCCAAGAAAAAGCTATCTGCCATCTGAAATACATGCACACTTGCTAGCATTCATTACCCCCCATGCTCACCCATATAGAGCTCCCCAGGGCTACCCAAGCTGTAATTCTCATTTCACATCCTGGCTGTAGTATACCCTCCCATGCCCATCTATGCTGATCTAGCAATCTGCCAGCAATAGCAGTTCTGGACATTCAAATCAGAAGAGTTTTTATGGGATGAGAAACAGGAAACCTGTGAAGTGGGATGCACTGGTAGGTATCAAAACACCCCTAAACAGGTAGGTAAAGTGAAGCACCAAAATATCGTACAGAAGGTGCTACTAGAATGGGAAAGCCAAAAGATAGCCACTTTAAGGATCTGACTGGCTCTGCCTCACAGCCTAGCTTACCTCACTTAGGCTGGACAGAGTAGGAACACAACTCTCACAGCATCCCAGTGTGCAGTATTTATTTGCGCTAGTTAGTAGTTTAATATATCCCAGAAGACATTCTGAATAATTTCCTCCTATAAACTTGTACTCACATACCAGGCACCAAAGACTTAAGCTCTTCAGTTGCTGAGGCTGCACTATGCTGCACTTCCTTCATAAAAACATCTCCCATTAAGCTGTTATTACATATACCCAGACCTCATCAAGAGATGATGAAAATCACTTTCTTTATATAGCAGTACCTGAGAGTATTAAAGAATTTGATTTTGGTTTTGTTATTTGCTCATTACTGAAATGTGCTGCATTATTGATTTTCCGTGCATATTAATTTCCTGCTACACTGGTTCATACTCTGCTTTGCAGTAGCACTGCAGAACACTGAAAAAAACTTCATTCTAAGAAGGGAGATTTAATGTGTGACAGTTCTATCTTACAACCATTAAATTTCATTTGTTCCAAAGCATCTCCTCCTTCCATCGTGCAAATTCATCAACTGGGATTTCTGTCTTCTGTCAGGAGGCAAGAGAATGCTTACAGATGCAGTGCACTGAACAGTGTAATTTTTACTGCTGTAGGAACACATCCTGAATAAGAGCAAGGGGCAGGGGCCCTGCAGGACTTGAAAGGAATGCAAGACAAGTTCACAGATATTAGAAACAATCCAACAGGACGTGTCATTCCCTACTCCACCAGCAAAGCAGACTCTCACAAAAACTCAGTGTTGTTTTGCTCCCCAGATGCCAGAATTACAGCAATAAGTATAAAACAGGGCCAAGCATGTACTGGCACTGAACATCTACATTCATTAACACTGAGGAGATACAGTGGGAGCTTAGGACAGGGATTCTAAGCTGTGACATTTCTAAGTATCAAGAATTTCCTGAGCTGTTAGTAACGTGGATGATATTTAACCCTTTACCAGGCATCTTGCCACATATTGCTGGAAGCCATAAAACCCCAGTCAATTAATCACATGTTGTCTCCACAAACAATCCACAATAGAACAAAACTATTTTCACCCCATAACATGACAGCCAGGAAACTGTCAGACAAAACACACCTAAGTGTACAGAGATGCAGGGACACACACATTTACTGCAATCAGACACTTACTTGATTGTCTCTTGCTGGATAGCCATGATAACCTGAAGTCAGAGGCTCGTTCTGCAAGACAAGAAAACAAAGAGTGAATGTAGGAGTTTCAAGGAATAGAAAGCAAGGAAATATAGGCCTGTCTTAACTCAGCCAAAGACAAGACCCTGCATGAAATGGGGGAAGAATGAGCTAAAGCATTCTGCAAACTTCCTTTTTTCCATGTAAGCCAATACACCTAAAATTTATTTTCAACTGCATGTGCCAAATTGTGTAGAAAGGAAAAAAACAAAACAATCAAAGCCATAAAATAAGCATTAAACTAATCCTACTCTACCCTCTGTAAAATCAGTTATGTATAATATTGGTCCTTTTCCAAAAAAATTTTATATGCAAACACATTTATTATGATGAAAACTGAAAAAAAACAGAACATAAAATTACAGAAGCTATTGTGCACCTCACCCAGTCTTGAAGAAATGTTTCCCTAAACATTAGCTGTAAATGTGTCGTAATTTTTTCCTTTTCAAAACAATATTAATAGTTTAATATGAAGTTAAAAAGTAGTCAATGTAACTTCAAACACCCAGTAAGCCTGCACAATATCTCACACTCCCAACAGGAAATCAATCCTCTAGGCCTCATTTCTTCAGCCCAGAAGGGATTCTGAGCCCACATGTTTGGTCACATATTGGCAGCTCCACCATCCTCTCTGCAGGAATATATGAACCTCCAACACTTCTGGAATTTCTCTATGAAATTCCCAAACCCATCTCTATTTTAGCAGTGCAGTGAGGATTAAGATAACATAATACTGCCTAAATTTTTATTTCTGTTTCTAAATTTATTTTTGGTTCCTCTCCCTCCAACACATCCTCTTTGGAATGGGGAAAGGGCACTCACATGCCTTTCTGTCTGAGCAGAGGATAAACCAAACTGGACAAAGTCTGTATCAACTCCACCCTGGTACCCCAGTGCATTCACAAGCAACTCCCAGCAGAATGCTAGGAGGAGGAGGAGGAGGAAAGGAAAGAGCCACCCTCCACAATCACTTTCTAAGTCTATCTCCTGTTATGACTTGTGAGGAGGAACTCAAGTGAGCCCTGCACTTTCTCCAGCAGCTCTTGGGGAAGGAGAGGAGGGAGAGAGGCCCTGACAAAACACAGCAAAACAATCTCAAATTGTCAAAAGCAAATACATCATGGGCATGAAGCTGACTGGAATGTACAGTCACTGTCAGGAAAGAGGTTTTGTTGAATGTTTAAAGTTTTGTGCTGGGACATTTGAGTGAAAGGCCAGCTCCTACCAGAGAGAGGTCTCCTACCCTACACACAGCCTGTGGCCACTGCCACAAATTTCACAGTTTGCACAAAATGCAATTTAACGCAACTCCTGCTGAAAAGCAAGGTGCTATTATTTTAGGGCAGAGATTAGCAATGCTATTTAAAGTTTGTATCCATCCTCCTTCTCTTCCTCTTTACCTCAAGCCTACCCAGGGGATTCTCTGTGGAAACCTGCCAGGAAACAATCACCCTCTCCTCATGCTCTCATGCTACAGTAGCATGCACAGTATGAAAGCTTCAAGGACAACAAAACTTTTAGCAGCCAATTTTTGGGGATTAACAGTAATTAATTAGGCTGGCCACTGTGTGAGCACATTCTTCTCAAATACTAGCAGCCAGAAAGCAGGTTAAGCACAAAACTCCACAAACTATTCAGAAACAGAAAGAAAAACACAGAAATTGGAAGAAGCAAATGGAGACCATCAACTACAACATCACTCGAAGTTTAAACTATGAAGTTGATGGAACAAGTTCATGATGGAAATGTACAGTTAGTCTTTTTCTCCCTCAGTGTAAGTACACCTTATAAGCACTGTGATTGTTTATCCCACAAACTGCAGTTTACCAATGTATGTCTAAATACCATAAACATCCATCCTATATCAGGAGAGATGGTCTTCTCTTGAAAGACTATTCCAGGCATGCTTTTAACAGTACTTATACACACACCTGCAAGGTCAGTATCTCAGACAAATTCCTGTGCAAATCTCTCAATACCCTCAAAACCAGAAAGATTTCTACAAAGAGAATAAGGAATTAATGGACAACTTGCCCTAATGGATATTGAGGATATGGGCAGTGAATGCAAGCTGAAAGTTACAATTAAGAAAGAAAAATATAATTGTTCTTTTCAGGATTATGTTCTTCACATAAGGGACTAATAAAGAGGGACTATCATCACAAGGCTGTGGCAGAAAAGAGACAGAACTGAACTTTGTGGGATTTCCTGAAATCACAGAACCTGGATGCCAAGAAACCACAACCAGAAACAGAACAGTTTCGAAAGTAGAAGCAAATCACAAAAGTGTGAATAGAAAGATGATTACAGAGATCTGAGGGCAGTCCACAATATGTAAGAAGCCAGAAAGAAACAAGAAAAATTGAATGGAGGGGGAAATGCCCCACATCCCACAATCTCTACTTTGTTTTTTGAAGGACAAACCTCACAGAATGCAGACTAGTAATGCCTGAGGGATATGGTTGCATCAGGAGGTAAAAGAAGAGGTGTTACATTAGTGAGAGTTCTGAGATAGCAGAGGTTAGAAAGAGGGCAGCAGCTGGAGCACTGAGGTCACAAAAAGGCCAAAGATATCTCTTTGCCTTTCATACAGCAATGCTACCACCAAGTACTGGACTCTTTGCAAAATCCCTGCTGTGCGTATCATTGCTCTAATTGAACTTAACTCTCCAAGAGAAGGCAGGAAGCGCCTAGGGAAACCGTCTCCGGCCAATAATCTCCAGTGCTGCCAATTTTACAGGTCACTAATGGTGAATCTGGGGCCTGCTGCACGATTATTCCATACAGAGTTTGCTTTTGTTGGAAACTAAACAGAGCAAGAAGTGAAAGCGTTAAACTCCTGCAACTGGAACAGCACAGTCCAGCAACATCCACACAGAAAACCCCTGCTAGTAGACAATCTAAGGCAGCAGAGGCTGGGGATACAACTCAATCTCCTCCTCTGACTGCACATGAACAAAACTAATCTCACCAAATGGAAGTGGGAAAGGGAGAGGGAAGGTTTGACACAGATAAGTGCCCACCACAAACATAGAGGGACTCTGCCTTCTGGCAGCAGCCTGATGGGAGAGGGAATCCCCAGATAACTCCATCCCTTTCACACAGCTCCCTCCTGCCAATTACATTCTCTTTTGATGCCAACATGCACCCAGACATTCATAAAGAAATTGAGTTAGGTAGCACTACCCTGCAAAATCAAATCAAACTGCCACTGGGATGTTTCATTACTTTGTTTACCACTGAAAGGCATTTCTCAGGCACTTGCAATTTGCTTTAGAGTAGGGAGAATAAAACTGGAAGCTAATACCAGAAATCAGCTTTCTGCAATACATATTGGGATTTTATTCAAACCATATTGATGATCTCACACATGAGCTTCCACACTTCCATAGGATGGGTGACCACTGTGGCTGTACCGCAGCAACAGCCCCTGTGCAGGCCAACTGGATTTGACAGGGTACAAGTCACAACTCAGTCAAATCCACAAAGTCTTTACCCCCCCTTTATTTCAAAGTTTTCCTATTCTTTCATTTCCCAGCCTTGCAAACACAAGACCTTTTCCACTGGCACTTGCAATAGTAAGGTCTGCCACAAACTGCAAGTCACAGGTACTGCCTCAGGTCAGAATATCAACTCAGCACAGTCATTTGTAGATGACTGAAGCTCAAAGTAAATACTCCTGCACATGCAGAACAGCCAGGCTTTGGAGTTTTTTGGAGTTTTGATACCTCTCAACTTGACACATTCCAAGAGCAGCTGAATTAGACACATCTTAAAAACATAAGAAATTGCCAATCAACAAAGATGCCATGAAGAGGTGATCAACTCTGCAGGTGGCACTAACTTATGAAAGGCCTCAAAGGACTGGAATAAAGTCATTCCTCTATGGAAAATGTCACAACTCCAACACATAATGGAAGGTCTGAAAGTCCTTCTACTCTTTTCCTAAAATTAAAACTAAATTTTAGCTTAAAAATGCAATAATCCTATTTTTGGACTAACCTGACCCCAGAATCAATCAATTTCACATCACAACTTGCCATTTTGCCAGATGCAACAATCACTGATCAGCAACTCTTTCCTGATAGCCGAATGAAACCTAGAGTCTGCAGATTAAAACTGCTCGTAGGAATCATTAGCTTAGTAAGTTCATCCACACTTCCCCCAGCCAGAAAATCAATTCCTGCTGAATCCAAGCTTCAGCTTCAAGTGCTGAGTCCTTTCCATTGCAAAGATAATCTCAGAAACATGACCAAGCAATCTCTTCCCTGGATCTGCAGCATTCCTGCTTTGTGACAATGCCAGGATAAGTGGAATGAGGTTAATGTAGTCCTTTCAAGTTCCATAACCACCTACTGGGCTCCAAACAGCAGCAGCAAAACTCACAGGAACAGCTCATGTCTCTGCTCTGGCTGCCCCCAAGAGCTAAGGCTGGTGCAGCAACCTGGTAGCTTGGAAAGAAGCAACCAGAAGGGAGAAAGCCAGAAACCCTCAGACTACACAGAGCAATGAAAAAAAGGCAACAAGAAATTACTTGTTCCCCCCAAAAGCAAAATGGGATTTTGAAGTGATGAGATAGCACAAGCTACACATTTATCAGACTTGTACTAGACAAACAGAAGCCACTTTCTCAGAGCACAGTGAATAAGATGTTCACAATGTGAAAAAAAAAAAAAGCTGAAAACACTGGCTACGAAGCTATTAATCTGAAAGTGACAGTTGCGAAAAAGTAAAGATCACGAGCCAGACAGAAATCCCAGTGCTGTTCATCACAGCCCAGTGGTTTCACCATCTTTTTTGTTTTACTTCTTGCATGCAGGAAAGACAGAAACCCTGTGTTGGGGAAAGGGGGGGGGCAGGTGGGGGGATTGTCTTGAAAAAGGCTTTTTAGTATTTAACTGTGGCAGAGCACTGCTAAAACTGTAAATGCCTTGATCTTATTATCAGTTGCTAAGAAAAAAGGCAATTCTTTATAAGATCCTTACTTGCACAAGTTATTGCATATAAACAAACAGGAAATAACCATTTCTTTGTCCAAGTGTATCTGATGCATTCAGTGTGCCTCCTCAGCTGTGTGTGCTGCCTCCTACCCCAACTTGTTTTTGGATAAAATTAATGGGGTAAGTAGCATCTAAGGGTGAATTACCAATTATTAATGAAAAACTGAACCAAGCAGTTTTTAAATGGATCTTAATGTCACCCTTCTCCCTCCATACTTATCCTAATTTGATATACAGCTCTTGCTAATCACTCTGCAGCACCAATAACTGTGTCTATAGTATGGGACGCTTCCCCTCAGCTGTCTTCACTTTCAATTAAACTTGCTTCATGGCTTTGGCTGTTTTCCACATGTGCAGACATCATCTAGGGAAGACCTTCCATTTATTTGCTTTCTTGTTAGTGCCCTGACATCAACAACCTGTACAATTTGCTGGATGCAAGTAGCAGGACTTACATTTTACTTTTCACCCACTTCTCACCCATCCACTACCCTATCCCCCCTCCCCTTTTTTAAGTGTATTTGGGGACTAAAAGCTTGAGATTTTGATAAAAGCCACCCAACAAGTACACTGTGCACAGCTGCCCTTGATGGCTGGGAAGAATGCTGGCTAGCACAGCCCTGGCTTCCGACACCCACCCCACAGGCTGAGGCCCCTTCTTGAGGCAGGGAGAAGCAGGGGTGGGGCTGCCAGCGCAGGGCTCTGGCTGAAGGGACCCGGTGCTCACGAGAGAAGAGAAGCGCCCCCAAGCTGCTCTGAGCCCAGTAGAGGCCAGGACAGAGGCTCATCCGGCCCCTCTTCCTTCCTGGAATTCTGGCCCTGTTGCTGCAGCGACAGCAGCCTCCGGCCTAGCCCCCCCCCCACCCTGCTCCATATCCTCAAAGCCCCGTGTTTTCTGCAGAGCCGGTAGGACGGGGCAGGAGAGCTCCCGTGCTGCCATGGCCGTGGTGCCTCAGAGGGCTCCAGGGAATGCAGCTCCCGCCTGCAGCCTCTCACCCACTCCAGCCCCACAGCAGAAGGGGGTCCCTGTGCCGGGGGTCCACTCCAGCCTCTCAGCTGCACCAAGCTGCACACCCAGCCCTGTAGCAGGGCCATGGCACCCACGGAGCCCACAGGCTGCTGTGGGACGCAGCCCTTCCGCCCGGCCATCGGGAAGGGGCAGGACCCCAGCTGGAGAGAGGCCAGGCCTGCCAGAGGCTCCCCGGGCGGGAAGCCCAGTGACACAGTAAAGACAAGAAAGGAAAGTGATGTCAGATTAATAAAAATAGTCTCCTGCCCTAACCAGAGTTTGAATAGTCTGGAGCAGTCGGCTAGGGAAGCCCACAAGGTGGTCAGACAGAACTGGGCAATTTGGGAATGGCTGCATCCCTGTTGAATAGAGCCCCAGTGATGCCACCCAAATGTGTCAGTGCAATTTTCTGTATTTTGAAATACGTATTTTCTTAACTCTACTCTCCTGGCACTTGGTTTCTGTGAAATCATATGTATACAATAGGAAGAATAACTGATTGGCATAGCAGAGGCCGCAGAATGAAACACAGACAAATACACATCTGACCAAACCACACAGAAAAGTTTAAATACTTTCAGGTCTGTTAAAATATTCATGATGCAACAAGTTTACAAATGCATACTCAGGCTTTAAGCTGACAATGTCCATATGGAGTTACAGTACACAAGTCTAATGCTGCAGAGAAAGGGGATTTTCATACACAAAAAGCACTTCCACAGCTAAAATGGAAGTATTTTATACATATTCTTTATAACAATGCTGATTCTTCCTGGACTTTTTTTTTCCTAAATAATGGAAGCAGATCTCTGGTCAGAAGCAGCCTTTCCTCCAGCTAGGTTTTTCATTCTCCAGATGAGCCAATGGATGTTTTCAGCTACTCAAATATAATTGAAGAGAGAGATAAGATTTCATTAATTCACTGTAATTTAAACATGCAAAACATACACTTTCTTTGGACTACATATGGTAGCACCCTCATACCACTCCAGGCATGAAGAAAATACAGTCTGACTCTGCTGGTCCGTGACCTACAGTGGCAACAATAGACCCAGTGCAAGTTAAAGCCCCTGGGAATACTGTGCACTGTGTGACGTCTGTGATCCAGCAAATACAAGGACACTCTGCATGCACAGAAGTCAATAGCACAAAATATTGATTTCCCTCCTCTTTTACTAAGCAGAAGCATTTTAAAATGGCAGTTCATCTTCATGCTCTTACTCAACAGAAACAGGACAGGGCTCACAACAAAGCTCTAAAATATAGCACTGGGGGCATCTTTGGATGTCATAATTATTACATGGGGCTGAGGAAGCATTTCACACATAATTTACACTGAGCCAACTCGTTACAGGGCAACATGCTCATGGCACGAAAATCTGGTTTGCTCAAACATGATGACTACAAGCTTTCACAAGGTGAAGAGGACTACAGAGTTTTTGCCTTAGCAGTCGGTTCACTGTTCTGTTTTCTAAAAAAACAGGATGGAGAATACATGACAGAACAGGACAAGGGAGATGACACCATGGATCCAGAAGGGAAGTCAGTTGATCACAAGCTTCTTGGCTGATTTTACAAATGTTCACAGGCTGTTGCTCAAAGGCTAAAAAGAAACAAGTGTACTCCTACTTTGCAAACGAAATTATAGTTGTCATATTACCTTCAGAAGAAAAAAGCTTAAGCTAATTTGTCACCTGGGTGTGAAGAGGCTGTGATATAAAATTAAATCTGGCTTGCTCTAAGGGAAATTGGCACAAAAAAGAGATAGAGGCTCAACAGCACACGACTCTGACAAAATCATACTGTATACTAAGTGCTGCAGGCAAATAGGTGCAAGAGAAATTTTCTGTGCCCTGGACACACTGGCCTGATTGCATAAGCTGCCCTACATAGCTACAGAAACTATTTTCCCAGGTTCACATTACAAACCATCTTCCCTTTCCCCAAAGACATAAATTGTTTAAATAGCCTAGCCAAATGCAGTTTCATCTCTGGAATACTGCAAGTGCCCAGAGCCAGCTTGAGAATGGAGAGAAGTGAGGTGGGCAGGCTGATGGGCTGGAGCTGTAATGGCAAGGGGTTAAAATGCCTGGAGGAGGGAGAAAGCAGAGGGCTTGGGGCAGCCTGCCTCGGCAGCCAGGACTGTTTTTGATTAAGCCTGCAGGATTGTGGAGCTGCACAGGAAGTGCTGGGGGGCTGGGGGTCTCAGAGCCGCCATCCCAAACACACTGGAAATCTTTGTGTTCCAGCAGCACCATCTGGAAACAGTTAGAGAGAAACAACTCCCAGGCCTTCCTTTGCAAAATAGAAAAAAAAATACTAAATCCACTCTTAAGACCATTAAGTCTGGCCTCTTCATCCCCCTCCTGGAAGCTCCTCTCCCTGCAACAGCAGGGAACAAAAGGACACCTCTAAAAGGGAATGAACCCCCTCTCGTTCTGCTGCAAGAGCAACTTGCACAGCATGGCAGCTCCCTCTGCTTACAAGGGACACCCCAAAGTGCATCCCAAAGAGTATCCAGGACACTAATTGCATCTAATATGATCAGCTTGGGGGGAAAACAGACAGCAAGTCATTCCACAGCTAGAACATCCCCAAATGGGAGCTGTGCACATTCAGGGATACCCTGAATTCCGGCCCTTGAAATCTCCCATTTCTCTGCCATAAATCAGCACATGGATTTGAGAGAAGCCACTCCACCAGAGACAAATATTCCAGACACACACAAAAGATCTAATTCTGTTCTTAAGAGGACAGACGGACCACGATGCAAAGTACATCATCATGGTGATGGCTCCCCTACTGCCTCAGAGGTACCCAGGATCAGAAGGGCAGCAGAGACTGATCCAGCCATTTCACCCCTGACAGGCTCCTTCTGATAAGGGAACAACCTCTTAGCACCTCAGCACATGTTCTGAAGACAAAGGAGGTGTCTGTCTCCAAAGTGCCATTCACTAGTATTTTAAAAGGGAAAAGTAGAGGTCATGACTGTTGAATTTTACCAGAATAAATCCTCATGTAACAGTTTATTAGAGGGTTACTCCCCTTGCAAGGGTTCCTATCTCCACAAAGAAATAAAGCCTGCTTTTACCCTTCCCTCTTTGCTTTACCTTTATTCATCTCTCCCACACACATCAGTATTTTTCAGGGATTTCCTTCTAATTAGACACCAGAGTGTTACACATTTGCCTACAAAAATGTAGAGAAGTATCAAAACAAAATCAAAGCTAACCTTTCAACATCCCAATTAAGCAATTCCATATGAAAAGTAAGGAGTGATTCCTGCTATAACACAACACTATTCCACTACAGAAAACACACCTTTGCCTTTCTTTTTACATGCACCCTATAGCTGACTGCCACCTTCTTATGGGCCAGGGACAGATGGAATGGGATGTGGTCACATGCCAAAGCTCTCTGTAACCGGAGTGCAATTTATAAAAATAATAAAAAAGAAAGTCTTAAAATAACAGGTTTTCTAAGCCATTAACCAAGGACTCTTTGGAATCCACTTGTGTTATACAAACCTCCTCACTGCTCATGCAAAGCTCTTGCTAAACATGATTACCCTGAGTTACCTGCATGGCAGCTGCAGTCATAGCTCCCTACCACAAAGCATATGAAAAAAGCAAAATCCTGCCTAAGCTACCAAAAATACCCAGCCTAGACAAACTGCACAGGATGGCAGGCTACAGCTGATATCCCAAGCTAGGCAAATAACTTATGCAGGAGGGATGAAGCATTCCCATGCAAGCAATGGTCACAGCTAGAACACTGTTAAAACAAGGAGAAAAGGAACACTTATCAAAGGATGTCCTTCTCTCACAGAGAAGGAACACATCCTCTCTGGAACAGATTTGAGTTTAAGTACATGCTTTGTTTCAAAATTTTAAGAAAAAGGAACAAAAAATTGGGAGAGAGGAAAGATAGAAAGAAGAGAGAAAGATACAAAACAAAACAACATCCACCTGATATCAGGATCAAACCAGGTATTTGCAGTTAGCTACTGTTTCCCTTTCATTGCAGGGAAGCAAGGCAAGCCTCTGAAGATTTTCTAAAGTCATGCTACCATAGAGAGCAAAATTAACCAGAGTGGTCTGAATTCTTCAGTTTGGTCCAGATGGGAATGCTAGCCCTGCTTATAAGGGAATAGATGCTGCTGCTTCCCTTTCTGCCCAGAAGGGACAAGAACTTTATATACTAATAGGAAAATGAAGTGAGACTTCCAGCAGTCTCAGGTATTGGATATTCTTATACATCCTGTGTGTAAATACAGCCATCAACAACAAAAATAAAATCGTGATTAAACAGCACAAGCTCATAGTAAGAAATTGGGCCTGTGAAAGGTCAAGAAAGGTGCTAGAGAGCTTTGTGGTGACTGCAGTAATAAAGCCCCAGGCTGCTGCACCCCAGGAACCTGGGAGACTGCAAGATCTGGGTCTGTCAAGCAGGCTGGAGACAGACACAGTTCTTCCCCGCAGCATCCTACATGCCTCCAATGCATTTGTCTTTTTACGAGCTTTAGGTCTAGTTAAAGCGCAGGAAGTCCTCAGGAACAGCATACAAACTCCTCACAGAGCCTCAGTTCCACCCTTTTGTCTTTATGGATAGTCTGAAGCCACTGGAAAAAGACCCACGCCCCTCTCCAGGAGGTCTCAAAACCCCCAGAATGCACATTCCTGCCAGCACCACACAAAAGCATCAAAGCCCCCTCCCTTCCCTGCCTGCAAGACAATGGAATAAACAAGGCAGTGGAACTAACCCAAACTAGTTCCTCGCTGATTTGTACCCTATGCCCCCTGCAGCCATTCCCATTCCAGCCCCCTGCAGCTATAACCACAGCCCCCTCACCATGTCCCCTGCCACGGTCCCTCCAGCAAAGGGAGCCAACAGCACGGCGTGGCTGGACGATCGCCCAGCTGCTCCACACGGAGTGCAGAACCCACAAGTCCTGACCGCCCTGCCTTCCGTGGCGCACTTCTCTGCATCTCTCCCACCCCATCACCATTTTTCACAAAGCTTTTAGGAAGGTGATAGCATTACAATTCCCCCAACTTCAAAATGGAATTGAAATTACTGCTTGGTTTGTAAGTGTGCATGTGTGGGCAGGGATTGTCACAGCACATTCACCTAAAGCTTGTTTCCTTCACAATTTAGTCTAAAAACCTCTCTCCTGTGTACAATCCCTGGAGACTTCTTTGCATTAAGAAGTAACATTTCCCTGCCTGAGTCTACAGATGAAATGCAGAACAAAAGAGATCTAAAAGCATTGAGCTCCTGAAATTACAGCATCGTGTATCTTCCTATGCAGGGCATTCAGATGAAGGAAACAAAAAGGGAGCCACCTTCCCACCGAACACACAAACATCTTAAATTAGGTACAGAGAAACTGGCAGTGTAGCAAACCTCCGAGCAGGAGCAGACCTAAGGCACTGTGGCAGAGAAAGAGAGGGCCAGTCAAATCTTAAAATCCTGCCAAAACACCATTTGGGGTTTTTTGTTTTATTTCTCAAGGTTCCTTTGAAAATATAGCCAACATTTTTAGACAAAGCTCTAGACAGTTGCAGTCCTACAAATTCAGTTCTACTTGCGCCTTCCTTCTTGAATTGCTCGGCCCAAGTATAAAGGGATTAAACCTCAAACTCCCTTGAGCTAGACAGTGATACAAACCTTTTATGAGTATGGGTTTAGAGCCAGATTAAGCCAACCTCAAAAATCACTGTACCAACAAAGTAAATCACTCTGGTTCTTTTCCTCTCTGGTTCCCAAGTGTGCACCCCTACTTCACCCCTTGCATGCACAGTAGGGATCACAGAAGAAAACTGCAAGTCAGATCAGCTTGCTGATCCTCCTGGAAACTAATCCCTCAAAAAGGAGAAGGATTAGATTCAGGAACAAAGGTGGTCGCTACAGGCCACATAATCCCTGACACCTGTACATGGGAGGGTGCATGACCACATGGTTGGAGCCAGGGAGAAGGCAAGGCTTCTCTTTGAATGAAAGCATAGTTTCCCACTAGCTTAAACCAACTGCAGCAATGAGAACTTGGCTGACAAGACTCCTCCTTAGAAACTACCAGTCCTTGATCTCCATGCATTTCAGGACATTTTACACAGTATCTAAAACAATGCTTTAGGATTCCAAATTTTTACTCCCTTGAAGAACCGATCGTCAGAAACATCAAGCAATCATCTGAAGCAACAGAAGAAAGTCGTGATATCATCACATTTCATGGCCTCCCTTCCTCATGCCAGAACATATCCAGTAGTGTATGGCCTAATCAGATACAGGTGATGTTGGCTCATACTTTGTTCCTTTGTCCCTCAGAAGCATGGAGCAATGCAAGTCTGCTGCTGCTTTACTAGAGACTGCAGCTGCTTATTTGAGTTTTCATGAGCAAAGTGATGTTCTAAGGATAGTAGCAATGAGTGCTCAAAACCAAGATGTCATGCCTGGTCCATTAACTATGTCCAGAGCTGTGAGAATCCAGGAGGGAAAAGGCATTTTCATCAATTAAATCTATCTACACTTGGTAGCTATTTTTCAGATCAGTAATTGGAGAAGACCTACAAAAATAGATGCTAATACCTTTTTCCCTAGGTTTTCCCATCATAAAAGCACTGCTCTTAGCTACAGGCCCATCCACCACTGCTACAAACAGATGTCACAGATTTGACAAGACCAACTGCAGAGCACTGATTAGGGGGGGGAGAATGTCAAAGGTAGGATGAGGCATGTAGAAGACTTCATAGCAGGCATACTAAAAGTATGCATACCTTTTCTTTCACAAGAAGAATATGAAAAAAAAAAAACTTCAAAAACTAATCTTAAAAGAGCATATATTGCTTTCCTTCGCAGGGATAGGAAAGAACAAAACTAATCTCATATAGCAGTCACACTGCTTAATGCATTACAGGAAAGCACCTAAATGATGACCACAGAAGATAAGGTTGTGTATATATACAGCTTATATTTTTCACCTATATTATACATAGTTATATACGAACCTGACCAAAACTGAAACATAACAGACCCCTAAACTTTCTAGGCAACTACCAACATCAATGGAGATTTTGTAGCTCTAAAACTGACACAAAAAGGAAGGTCTAGGAGCATTCCTGAATTTGCAGTGTATCTTTCTAGTGCCAACAACAAAGTCCTGAGGCACCAACACTACCAACTGTAGTGTAAAAATGTTTGTACCAAGATGAAGCTTGTAATCCTCCTGGGTGAAAAAATGCATCTCCCAAATCTCATCCCATGTGAAGTCAGCATTGCATCTGTCAGAGTCTGTTGAAAGATAGCACTGGTGCCTGGAGGATTAGCTGCAGCTTTGAAGAAGAAGCAAAGAAAGGAAGAGGAGAAAAAAAAAAAAAAGAAGACTACTGTAATTTCACATAGATGCAAGTGCTGCATGAGAAAGCTGTTATCAGCCGCACAGAAGGACACGGTACAGATTTGGGACAGAAGGACTGAACACATGCAAATCACAGATTGAATTCTGTCCCCCACTGCTCTTCAATCAGATCAGGAAGATGAGAGAAAAAGACCAAAATCTGCTCCCTTCAGAAAACAGTCAAAAATCTCCTGGGGGAAGAAAAAAGAAGGAAGGAAGAAAAAGTTTGCTGTTTCTCCTGCTGCCATTACTGAAGCCAAAATGGCTACGAATGAGAAACTCCAAAACTTAGAATCTCTACTCCACAAAGAGAACATAAAAGCATAGAGAGCCATATTTAGAGGACAGGCAATTCCAGCTCTCCTGCAACCTGGAAGCCACGCATTTCAACCAGGCTCAGCTTCCCAACTCACTACCTGCAGGCCTCACCATTTATGAGTCCCAGTCTGCAACCCTTTGTATTTACTTCTGGAGGGGCTGGATGCTTTTGCCACAGCAAAAACACATTTGCAAGCCCTGTGTGCTAATCAGGAAGCGCAGTCCTAGACTTTCTGCCGGTTGCTGCATGAAGGCTTCACACCTTCACAACTCCATGTCTCCCACTCATCCAACTTTAAAAGCAATAGGAGGAAGCTTGCTTCAGACATTTCCCTCTCCTCTATAGACAGGGAATAGTATACCTCTTCTCCATTCCTGCCTGTACAAAGGACAAAACAGATGACTTTATCCTTTGTTCCCTTCCTTCTAGCCTTTTTGATTCAATAGCCAGTCGATGCTCATGCAGTTTGTGATTTAGGCTTTCCTGGAGTTTGTCTTGCTCCTCCTTCTCCTCTGGCTTACTCTGCTCTGTGCTGCAGAGAAGCCACAGCAAGCAATACTGTAGCCACCACTTCAGAGGTAACAGCACACTGCATTGCCCCAGGCATAAGTGCCAAAGTGGGGATACAAAGGACAGCACATCAATCCTCCCTTATTGCCCAACATAACCACACACTGCAAACTGTGGCCAGTGACTCTCAAACACATTGCCTTTGGCTGGGGGGACAACATCCAACAAGAAAAGCTTTCCAAGGCCCAGGAGAAAGGTGCACCACTCCACCATCCAGCATTTGCACAGGCGTGAAAGGACTGGGTTTCTCTCTGGAAGGGAGTTCTGTTTTCTCTAGCATCTGTCAGACCCTGGGGACCCCTTAGCACTTTATCAAATACTAGTCCCAGAGGGCTGTAACAGTGCAGGATTAAAAAAAAAAACCCTTGTTACTTTGTGCTCCATCACTTACATATTGCCTCTACTACAGAAATCAGTTTTTGAGGAATATTATTAGTTCTGATTATTATTAATAATTCTGATTATTACACCTATTTCACTAATCAATTACACCAGTTTTCAAATATCAGTGTAATTACTAAAGGAAAAGTCAATCCATTGTCAAGGCTGATTTATTGGTTAAAATCCAGAAGGAGATTCTGGACAAAGACGACCAGACAAAGAAAGAGCCGATTTACATGATCCAATTAGAGGTGAAAAAACACTCCTCTGTGCCGCCAGGAGGAGGACCTGAAACTCCATCCGCCCCTGTCAACTGGGACCAGAGAGCACTGGGGTCAAAGGAAGCTTCCCCAAAGACCAGCCACCTGCTGTAATTGCTTAAAAAAGAAAATACAGAGGAACAAAGCAGAGGATCTACACAATGAAGATGGTACCAAACATACACCCAGAAGTTCTTTTTAAGAGAAGCGATAGCCTCCTTCCAAAAGTATAAAAATGTGTCTTCAACAGCTTTTATGAGTTGTGATAATGTGAACAGCAGAGATCTTTTAAATGTTTAGCAAAATAAATTATTCAGACTACTAAGAGTAACATCATAGACAAAAGGGAAATGGTTTCTATTAGAACAATTTTTTTTAAATTTCCTCTCAGAAATTGTGAAACGTGATTTTTTTTCTAGCACAATCACCCCTGAAAGCTCAGGATACAGAAGTAAGGAGAACCTCAAATAGTGTGTGAAACATCAGGATGTAGTTTGCACAGAAATCCACTCCACCAAGATGAAATACAGATAGGACACAACACCAGATACCGCACGTGGAGAGCTGGGACAAGACGATGAGGATGGGGAGCCCAGGCAGGCTTCAGCAGAGACAGACAAAAACACACGCAGACCTGCCAACAACCCTTGGAGCAGCGAGGGGGCCGGCGCCCACCTACGCCGCGGATGGAAGGGCTGCAGGGCAAGCCGGGCTCACCGAGCGCAGCCACACAGCCGCAGGGCCAGCCCGGCGCAGGCGGCCGCCCCCGCCCCCTCCAGCCCGAACACACAGGGCGCCCCTGGGGCAGGCGCAGCAATGAATTCATCAGCGGGCGCTGGCAGGGTGCCTCGGCGCGGGAATTCAATAGGAACAGCAGGCCGAGGAGGAGTGAATAATTCAGGCGCCCCGCTCGCTCACACCGTGCCGAGGAAAGATGAAGCCCGCTCGCAGCGCCTGGAGCCGCTCCGCGCACTCCCGCCCGGGGCCACCCGGCTGGGCGAGCCCCGGCAGAGCCGCCGGCCCGGCCCGGCCCGGCCCGGAGAGCCGCGCCACGCTGGCAGCAGCCCGGCCTGCCCTCGCCACCAGCGGGAGCGGAGCGCCGGCACACTACACTGCACGGCTTGTTCCCCTCGCACACACAGCTCCCTGTGTCCCGCCGGGAAGGAAAAGCCACCGGCAGCGTCATGTGCTCTCCATCAGCCCTGCTCCCAAAGCTTAAAGCAGAAGGGGTTGAAGGCTATTCTCTTGCAGCCATTGCTCTGTCCCTGGAAATGTTTGTGTTAGACTAGTCTATCAGAAACAGAAAAAGCTGCAGGGAGGGAAAAGAGGGATAAGGCAAGACAATATACAAGTGTTGGGGATATGAAAAATGTTAACCTTCAAAGCAATAGGCTTATAATACTGCATCCTACAGCAGAGTAAACAGCTTTTGCAAAAAATCCTCTGTGCTGGTCAGTCTATGTCAGGCCAAGTCTAATGATGACCTGGAGCACACAGAAACAGTGGGGACAGTTTTCATCTACCCTATGCAGACCGAGAACAGACAATGATTACAATTCAACACACTCCAGTAACACAACCTCTTTTTGCCACCATTAGAATGGGAAAACTTCAAAAAGGGCAAAAAGTATCCCTGGATTTCTTTCCTCCCCATTCATTCCATCAAGAGACATCTAATGCTGAAACTGTTCTGCCAGACCTTGAGTTTTGAGGCCAGAACAGACCCGGCAGGTCAGGCCAAAGTTCTAGGTGCTCTCATTTTTCAATCAGGCATCTTGCAGCACATGCTTCAACACAGCAAAAATTACTCCAGCACATAATGAGCATGCTCCCTCCTGCTCCAGCCCAGCAGCCAGTTTTGCCCCAAGACAAGGTAGCCCACATTATCCTACTGGCCAGGACAAAATCATTCCAGATCGGCCAGGGCATGAACAAGCAGCAGTTACTGCAGCCGAGGGCAAGATGCAGAGCCTCCCTGCTGCTGCTAGCAGCACTGAATCAGTCTTCACCATGAGGTGCTCTCCCCATCGTTTCTGCTCTCAAGGATTTCCCAACCAATTTGGGATCGCACACTGCACACAGCGGCCAGGCAGCAGCACCAGCTGCACTTCCCAGCGAGCTGCACTTCCCAGGCATCGCGCTACAGCTCACAGACACGCACAAGCAAACAGTGCTTGTGGCACTGCACAAGGCTAAGCAATGGCACTGCACAAGGCTAAGCAGATGGAGGTAGATTGGGTCCACTGTGCTCAGTAGGAGCCCAGAGCGGGGGAAAAAATATCTCATTTGATACTTACTCCTTTTCCTGCACAGCCGACCAACAGAGCAAGGCATCTTAAGCACAGATGTTCCGTCCCATTACAGATCTCCCTGGGGCCTGCCAGGATTTCGAATGTAGTTCAGCAAAGAAAGAATCCCAGACAGAACACGAAGCCTGGGCTCCAGAAGCAACTTCTTTATCTTTACTGCATTTTTTATATTTTTAAAAAATTTTGGCACTCTGCTGACTTCCACAAAGGTAATGCTTGGAATGTACAAATCTGCACCAAAAACTGCAGAGAGAAAACCTTAAGAACAGTATATTAGCTGAATACAAACTCAGTACACAGTGTATTTAGATTGAGCCTTTTGACCTTCAGATCTTACTGTACAAACACCTGCAAACCAGTAGCTCTTCCTTTGTAAAACAGAGGCGGGATGGGAGAGCATGAAGTCTCTCTCAGCCTAAATCCCTCATTCCTTTTAACAAACAGGAATTACTGCATCATTAGATTTAGCAGCAGTACTTAAAACCAAATCAGATTTGGCGAGAGGAAAATAAAGCTATTGACTCCTGACATTTGCAACTTCAAGTATATTAGACCAGCTCCTCCATTTATATTTAGTACACTAGTGAAGAAAGCAGCAGTCTCTAATTAAACAGATACAGCATAATCTTCACTGAAGGATCAAACGCACCAGAAACCTTCCCCTTCCTGGTGCCACGGCTCCCTGGGAAGCCAGGCTCTCACGCTGCTGCGGAAACCATCCCAGCCGGGTGAGTCACCAGCGCTATCCCCCAACGGGCATGATCCACAGGGCCTCTGGAAACAGCTGCTGGGAGAGCAGCAGAAAGAGAGAAATCAGACAAGATCCCAATTCTGCCTGCTCCAAGAGGATTGTTTTATTCTTCTCACTTTGTCTCCCCCATGCCTCCAGGGACCTGTCTCCCTATTGAAGAGGGTTACAGCCATCGTTTTAGCTTCACTGACACCATCATGGATTTTGTAAGCCAGAAGAAACTTCTATGATGTACATCTTAATGTACAGAGAGAGCCTCTTGGAAAAGCTCCTGTGCAGCAAGGTCTCAGGCCATTACTTAGCACAAGGGAAAGGGAAAGCAGAACAAATTGGAGGGGACAGAGGGTTTCAATTTGGGAGTACAGTGCTCTGTCAGACACAGCCAAAGCAGTTTTTTATATCCCCAAGATTTACAGCTCTCACCTACTTCCCCAACTCAAATCTTTCATGGAATTTACTGATTTTCTACAAGCTCTGCACTATAAAATAATCCCAGTTCTTTTCATGTTTGCATTTGGCACAAACAGTGCTGGCATTGCTTGGACACATGCTGCCCAAATTCAGAGAATAAAGATGAAGGATGCAATTTTCCTGTAGCTTTAAATTCATTATAAGAAGCACTTTTCTTAAGTGATCCTACTCACTCCAAGAAATTCGGAGCTGTTTTATATCATGACATTCAACCTACAGGAAACAGCAAAGTATTGAAGAGGAATATTCACAGAGAGGAAACAGCAGGAAAGGGACTAGATGAGTATCTTCAACACACAAAGTTTTCCAGCTCCATTTCACTTCCTGGGCCAGCTGAGAGTCACTGAGCAGCACTGCGCTGTGCCCAGCTGAAAACGTGAAACTCAACCCCCTGACAATCAAAGGAAGGGTGGGAATCTCTCAATGAGCCTGCCCAGGAGGTGGAATACTGGCCAAACCTCATTACAGGGCATCTCCTGCCTTTCTCTCCTCTGCTGCTTGCTCACTGTGACATCCAAGCTATCAGTCACAGAACTCAGCAGCGTGCAGCCGCCTGTACCCCCCTTCCCAGAGCCTCCCCGTACACTCCCCAGCATGCAGCAGTAATTGCCTTTCCTATTAGCCCACAGCGACAACAGCTGCCATGGCAACCAGCAATGATTTTAATAAGTTTGGTCTGTTTTCAAGGGCAGCACGCGCGTGCCGGCACATGAGCACGTTGCAGACACGCGCCAGGGGGAAGGAGGACCTGCCACCAAATACAAAGGCAGAACTGAAAACACACTTGGATCAGAGAAACAGTGGATGAGCAAACAGTTACCCCCCTCTTCTGCAGGAGGAATGGATGTCCACTCACTTCTAAAGCAAAGTGGATGTGAGAGGGGTGGGCAGTGGTATGGTGGTGTTAAATGTGCAAAGGCTCTCCTTGAGGAGCTACAGATACTACCAGGTGACAGAAGTGACAGGCAGCTGCACTGTGGGTATGTTGTGCCACATCACCCCGCACACTGCTGCTGTCAGCACTGCTGAGATGGACACAGCCAGCACTGGACACCAGCTTGCCTCTCAAAAGGACAGCAGAGGAACACATCCACCATGGTGGAGGCAGCTGGATTTAGAGATAAATTATTCTCTTCGACATTACTTATTTTCTATGAGATCAAGAAAAAGAAGCTCCAAGCCAAATGGAGCACAGAGAGAAAGGATCACTTCTTTCAGAACCTATTTACTCCCAGCTTAGCCTCGAGGTATGATTTCACACCATGCACCCCAACAAAGAGGCTGTGCCCACTGTAAATACCCCACAAACACAAGGATTGGTGGCCCAGAGTAAAGGAGTATTACCAGTCAGACCAACTTACACCAGGTGGTCTAAAGCTGTCTAACCCAGTAGTACCAACACAACATTTGCAAATCATAACTTTAGTATTACTGGGGTTTTTTCAAAAGCCTTTTGAAGGTTTAGTTTAATCAGCTGTCCATCATCCACTCACCAGCTGCTACAAAGGGACAATTTCTGCTATGCAAACTGCACCAGTATCTGTAAACTCCACATAAAAGACTTGGAGGAAACAGACAAGAGGAGCAAACATGATACACTGAAGCCCAGAATTCCAAATTTGCTGCAAAACGAAGCATATAGTATCATTCCAGTCTCACAAACTATGCAGACTCATAGGAGAGGGGAAAAAAAAAGTAAATCTGCAGCACCTTTTCCACCATATCATGTATTTTACACAAGCCTAAAGAAAATATGAAACATCCAACAGCTGCATGCAGACTCATATATGTAATTAATTTGAATTTTGAATTTTGGTGCTAGGGAAAGATGCTGTAAAACACTGCTAACTACCTTTTGCTAATACAGCAAGCTGATGCAGAGTAAGGCAAGAGCAGCGTGCAGCTCACCATGTGTTATAAACAGCCCCCAAGGACCACCCTTTAGATGGAGGGGGCAGCAATAAAGGAGGCCACCTAGTTCAAACAAGGGGAGGAAAGATGGCCACTGAACCCAGTGCTTTGAGATTTCTGCTCCTCTGCAGGTGACCTGGGACTTGTTTCATATCTCTGTGCATCACCTCACACCACCTTTCTTCCTAACATGAATACTATGCAATTAGGATTTAAGAGGGGCTCAAATCCAGGATAACTGAGGCTAGGCTAAAGAATACAGGGACATTTAACTGCTAAAAACAAAGGATTAAATCAATGAACAGGAACCAAGAGTTCTGTTTTGATTCCTGTAATGCTATCTGCCTTGAATAAACTCTGTGGATACACTAGTCTTTGGCTAGCCCATACAGGACAGAAAAAACCTCCTGCTACCTAGTGACTGAGCCACATGGGAAGCAGTGGACAAAAAAAAGACTTCTGGGAACCTACAGTTCTCTTCATCTGCCACCTGAGCCATGACTGTAAACCCCTCCCCCAAGCAGAAACAGTACCTCATTTCGCTGTACATCCTCCCTTTCCAAGCAGCACATGAAAATGATGCTGCATCCCTGCCAGTCTCATTGCTGCCCAGGGGTTTGAATACAGCAGCAATGAATTGACTGGTCTTGTTAATTTAATTCAGCTACATGGGAAATCTGTAAACAGAAGCACAAGCCATGACAATACTATCAGAGGGCTCTGAACACAGAACTGAAAAATTTGCTTTTGGTTATCACTGCTAACCATGCAAGGAAGAAGAAATTTTCATAGTGGATATTTTACATTTTTACTGTTTAAGCTCTTGCAGGTAAGAAGAAAGTTTCCTACAGGCAACACTGCTTTTTCTAACCTGCCAATTAGTTTCACACACAAATGTGTGTGTGAAATGTCAGTCAAATTCTGAATTAGCATTTGACTAGATACACTTTCAGCAGCTCCAATCCAGGGCTAATTTAACAGATGTAACAGTACCCCTTGAGTCTCCAGGGAAGGGCAGGACTACCTGCCCTGGCTCCACTGGGACAGAGCAGCCTTTGGGAGAGCACTGATAACCACATCCCATGCTCCCTTCCCACTGCAATCTTATTTTCACAGTACACCTGTTCAAATGCAGCCTGTACAAATGCAACAGTAATTTTTTTCATGCAACTTCATGAAGATAGTTGCCTCCACGATGCAATAACCATCTGTGTATAAGCACATTGTTCAGAGAGCAAAGCTAACCATCCAACAGACTCTGCACCCCAGGAAAATCCATACAAGACAAAAATATTTACCTGCAAAGTAAAGTTGGGAAGTGACCTATTAAGAAGCTCTCCCCTACTTATGTCACGGTATTCATTATCAAAAATCCTGCCCAGGAAGTCAGAGGTAGAGAAAGCCTTACAATGGTAGGAATTCACCCATGGAAGAACAACAATGCCACATGTTTACTCCAGTACAAGGGATTCAGAGATTTAGGGACGGTCTTTAAAATCCTGTCCTAAAAACAAAAGTAAAAATTGTCAATCCCAGAACCAAGCAGACAGATCTACAGACCTCAGAATCTTTAATTGCAAACTTCCAACATTTCGGGCATCAACAAACTGGTGACACAGTATAAGAAATTGCTTAGGAGAGTGTACATAAAATTTGTATTTACCTGAGGATTAGGTAAACTACACAAGCCAAACAAAGCACTTGATACTACTGTGCCAGCAGGTCTGGTCAGTTTGCCCACTGCAGTGCACCTTTTCCAGACTACATGCATCATCTCTTTATCAAGCACCAAATCCAAGAGAACCAACTTCACAGAATACCTAACAACAGACATGAGAGCCCAAGCACAGAGATTTTATGTTTATTTAATCACAAACCTCATAAAAGGGCTTGCTGATACCTTGTCAGCAACAGTGACTAGCAGACACCAGGCATCTTGGAAGGTTTCAGTGCACAGGAGAGTCAAACACACCCACCTCCTGCTACACTTCCCAAGCATGGTCAGGGACAGGCACAACTTCAGGCAGACTGTCATCACATTCAAGTCACAGCCAGAGGGTTCCTCATTCTGAGGTAACAGGGCCAATTCTCTCCATTCTGCCCACAGATTCCACACATCTACTGAAATCCAACAGAAACAAGAACATAGGATGATCCAGATCTACTGAATCACTATCCACTCTCCATCTACAAATTAAAACATGCAGACTGGCTAGTCTTTCTCTGATGCCTCAGAGTTTTGGATGCCAGAAAAGATAAAAAAGGAGAACCAGGTCACCAGAGGTCAAAAATAGTGGCTGCTACAGAAAGGATGGAACAAATGCTGGAACAATGGAGCTGCCAAACTCTGCCCCTATGAGCTACTCCTATGGTAAATGTCTGCAGTAATCATGAGGTCCAAAAATGAAATACATACCCCATTGGGGGGGGAGCAAAAACTATTTTCCTGTTTTCACTAGAAAGGTCATGCCTATTTAAGGAAACCTTCCCAAAGAACATGGATATGCTCCATCACATCCATCAACTAAGAGTCCAGAGTTAAGTGTAATCACTCATCAAAGAATTCCTAGTCCTTAAAGGGGTCGTGGTTGAAGCAAACCCAACTCATGCTACTCCTGGCATGCCAAGCAGTCACAAATACTTGATACTGCCCAAGATGAAAACATGAACCCACTGACCAGCAAAGAAAGAATTCTTACTTAACCCTTAAAGCAATAAATAACAGGAGGAAAACATACACACAAGAAGTCTCATAGCACTTCCATCTACTCAAGTCAACACCTTCCCCATGGGAAAGAAGCACCCCCAGGAGAACTTATACATTGGTCTGGCTGAAAGAGAGAGATACACTCAGATATGTTATTGGACCTATAGACAGAGAGGTTTCAAGACAGAACACAAAGCATGAAAAATTCTTAGTGGTGTTAATTTGTGATTTATCAACAGATAAAACTTTTTCTGAAACTGTAGCATTTGGCCCTGACCATATGATATTCCTGTTGAAAGACAGAAGACATCAGGCAAGACGGTGAAATGCAGCAAGCCTGTCCTGGAAGGATCTAATTAGGGGACAGAAACAAACACAAAAACCAGACCTAACCATGAACATAATTTCAATTTCCTGGCAAAGCCACGAAGAGACATATATGTATGTGTAGAGACAGGTATCAGGTGGTCAGACAATATATACTCAAATATCAGTCTTAGCCTCATTCACCACATCCATCACAACAGCACTGATGGTGCACAAGTGGGCACTGAGAGAAGGGATGGACAGATTGTATGCTGGTTTGGGCTTGGATAGAGTTAATTTTCTTCACAGTAGCTGTTATGAGCTGTGTTTTGGATTTGTGCTGGAAACAGTGTTGATAATTCAGGGATGTTTTAGTTACTGCTGAGCAGCGCTTACACAGAGTCAAGGCCTTTCTGCTTCACCCCACCAGTGAGGAGGAGGCTGGGGGTGCACAAGAAATTGCACAAGACACAGCCAGGACAGCTGACCCCAACTGACCCAAGGGGTATTCCATGCCACATGGCATCATGCTCAGCACAGAAAGCCGAGGGAAGAAAGAGAAAGGGGAGACATTCAGAGTGAAGTCTGTCTTCCCAAATCAACATTACAAATGATGAAGCCCTGCTTTCCCTGGGGATGGCTGAAGCCTGCCTGCTCATGGGAAGTGGTGACAAAGGAATTCCTTGCATGCGTGGCTTTTGCTTTACCTGTTAAACTGCCCTTATCTCAACCCACAAGTTTTTTTACTTTTAGTCTTCTGATTCTCTCCTCATCCCAGCGGGAAGGAGTGAGCAGCTGTGTGGGGCTTAGTTGCCAGCTAAGATTAAACCACAACAGATGGAAACACTACAGAGTGAAGTTCCACTGTAACCCTCTCTATCTGACAAACAAAATCCACAGTTGGTCCATTTCCTTTTACATTCTGCTCCTCTTCTCTGAAGTATTCTCTGGCCCATGGTTGATGTCCAACCGTCACACAGACAGCACTGTTCCCAAATGCCACCATCACCTCCTGCTGAGTCCACCCCACCTTCGACAGCAATGGCCTTGCCTCCTCTGTCTGTGACTGTGACATCTCAGCTCAGCTCTCATAACATGAGGCACCTGCCATGCCTCTTAGGGAAATCTACCCAGCCCAGGAAGTCACTTTTCCAAGAAGTGGTAAGGTATAAAGGTCAGATTGGGAAAAACCTGCTAGATCCAGCTGGTGACACTAGCAGATGCCAGGTCTCCACTGGATTAATGTGAGCTTTGGAGAGGACGCCAGCTTCATCTTCTCCCCTCACTTCAAGGCAATGGGAATTCCCACAACACATGGAGAGGCACAAAGAAGGCATTACCAGGTCAGTCTTTATATCCTCTTTCCAAAAAGCAGTGGGATGGGGTGTTTATTCCTCCCCTACAGCTTTATACTACTTCCAATGTTGTAGTCTGACAATCCTAGCAGTAAGATCAGGCATCCAGCCAAAACGAGGCTTGTCGTCTGGGGCCCTCTGAAAGTGACAAAACCCCAGCCCTATAACACAATTCTGCCCCACCTTTACTCGGGTAAGGAGAACTGAATACCCACGAAGAAGCAATAAAAAGCAGGCAGTGATGGGACGCATGAAGGACTTGTTATTCAGCAAACAAAAAGCAAATACCAAGCCCATGATCAACCAGGTATTTTTCACCTGAGACACCTGTATCCCAAGTGGCAGGATTCCTCTGCAGCCCTAATATGTCATGAAGTCTCCTCAGCAAACATGCCTCTGTCCTCCCTGCTGACCCCACAAGCAACCACACTGAGACCTGTGCTCCAAGGAAAGGGGGAGAGCTGCCAGACCCCACTGGGAGCCAGCACAGGGACAGGGTCAGAAGCCAGTTCCTGCCTTTGCTGTCCACACAGCAGCTCTTTGCCTCTTAACAGACCAAAACATGCTTTTTAACTCAAAAGGCAGTGTAGCTACCTTCTCTCCTAAAATAGCAACTACAAAAGTCAACAGCTGCAGATTAAAAAATAGCAACTATCCATGCAACTTCCAGTGTTTCCTCATGTGCAGGGATGTTACAATAAATCAGGATTATGTGCTACTTTTTCTTAATTCCTACTACATTCAAGCCTAAAAAGTGCTGTGTTCTGAGCAGTATAAACAGCTGCAGAAACCAAAAGTTAGGTGGTTTAGTAGTTTAAGACAAGCAGCATCCATTCTACTTTAAAAGTTAGTTCAATTTCAAACCTTATCTTCCAAGTAAAATTTCACCGTGTTGCTGACCAATCTCCTTAATTCAAGCTATTTTGCTGGGTTTTAAGATAAAGACAACATCATTGTACATTTGCCCAACATGACACCCTCAAGGATCAGTCTATGGAAGCAGGAGGCATCATATATATATACATATATATATATATATATATATATATATATATATATATATATATATATATATATATATAGTGGAAGCTGCAGAAAAAAAAAACCCAGCTACAATCCAAAAGACAAAAATAAATTAGATTGTAAATGTCAATCTTTTTTTTTTTTTTTTTTTGAAAATGTGGTCTTGCTACCAGGTACTTCAATCCCCCACTTCCACAATAAGACACAGTATACCTTTTCTACCTCTCAGGAAACTAAAAATTAAAATCATTAGTACCTGTGAAGCACCCACACTATTGTGGTGAGTACTGTAGAAGAGACCATTAAAAATTAATAGGTCTGTACTCAGTACAAGGTTTAGGTTATCTGCAATATTTCAGTTTGGTGTCATACATGAGATGAAAGAGAATAAATGAAATATTGCATAGTCCAAAACCTGACCTTACACCCATTTTAACTGGTTCCATTAAGTTTAATAGCGCCTCAGCACCATCCGTTAGCTGCACTTGCAGAGATGAAATCATCTCCAAAAATGTAAAAGCTATGACCACAGAATTATGACCTCACTTGATGCCTTCTTGTCACATCCTCCTGCTGGGCAGTTACTGGCTATGAGTCCCAGCCCCTTTAGTGCAGATGCACCAGGAATTAAAGTCTCCCCAGCTGCAGCCTGCTGTACACAGGTTCACCCAGGTTCACTTCTCTGCCTCCTCAATCCTCTGCAAGGAGGAGACAGCACCTGGAGTTCCAGACCACCAAGGACAAACCTAACTCCAGCACCACTGCAGAGCTGCATACCTCTTCCTAGAACTAGAGCACTCAGAGCATTCTGCATTTCCACACACTTCAACTTGTGCTTTGGACAAAACAAATTACAGGATGGGCAGGTGCATTAGAAGCCAGCTGGATTCTCCTGCAGGCTGTCCAAGAGACATTCAAATCTGCTGCTGCAAATCAGCAGCAGTGCTGCATACACTTTATTGCCTCAGTTTCCCCCATGATTCAAATAATTCCTGAGGCCACTGTAACATAAACACCTGTCTCCCACCCTCACACATGCCACCAGCCCCAGGACATCTGCCCATACCTTGCTGCCGGCCCCCACTTGCCTTGGTATGCCCCATGTGCTGCAGCAACATCACAGCCTAGGCTTCCTTCCCTGAATGAACCTTTTGGACCTCCCCAGGCTGGGTGGCTGGTCCTACTCATGGCAGCAGAAGCAGCACCACTCAGTGAGGGGTCTTAAATCCCAGGAACAACCCCAGGTGACTCCAAAGCTGAGCTACAAGAACTAGTGCCTATAGGCAAGGAGAAGCACCTCCAAAACCTACTCCATCCTGGTCCAGCTTTGCTCCAAAGCTGCACAGGGCTTTTAACATGAAATAAGGGTAGGAAAGAGCCCTCTGATGGACCTGCTTTCCAGGACAGCAGAGTACAAAGGGCAACGAAGAAGCCATTGCTTACACTTCCCCTCATTTCTTCTTCCCACAAAAGGGAAGCAAAGACACAGAACAGAATAAAATCAAACAGTCAGACAGAGATGGCTCTGGAGCACGATCTCTCACAGGAGCTGCTTGGACAGACAGGCTTGGCTACTCCATCCAGGGACCCAGGAAGAAGGTGCCCAGCCCTGCAGCTGGGCAGAGCCTGGCCTTCCCCCACACCTCCCTGCCTGAGGTCAGTGAGCAGGCTGGAGGAAAGGCGACCTTCCCACCCCTATCCGGGCAGGAGAACGGCAACCACAAGCAGCCATTTATAGCACCAGGATCCCAGCTAGAGCCTCCCTTCAGCCCACACAGCACTAAATCAAGGCTTTTTAGTGATGCCTGGGTGGGATTTTCTTCCTGGGCATCACCCTAACAGTGACAACCACTCCAAATGTCTGCAAGAATCTCCTACAGAAATAGCTGTGCAGAAAGCCTCAATTTAAAGTGCACAATGCCCCAGACCCTTGAAGAAATCTGAGCTGGATCCAGATCCCAAGGCCTCAGAGGCCTCTGGGGAGCATATTTTGATATTTGTGACACACAGAAAAGCCACATAATGTTGATTCTTTAGCCTCTCTATTTAAAGAAATTTAGCTATGCACAGTCAGAGGGAAAAAGTGCTGACATGATGAGGGTTTTTTGCCCCTTAATTGGTGCAGCTTCTTCTTGATCTCTATGCTAATACCTGCATTATTGCTGAGGCAATTATGAGCAGATAAAACCCCATAAATTCAAGCAACAGCAACAAGTGCTTCTATTCCATGCTCTCTGAAGCAATCATCCAATCTTTCTGCACCACAAACTCTCCTAGACAAAGGCAAACATAAGCAACAGCCCCAGTAACACACAGCCACTTCAAAAACATGCCAGCCTGAATCCCACTGTCCTATCCAAGTAGAAGATCTCATTACCTCTTTTCTAATCAGTGTGAACCACAAGCACCCTCTGCCCACACTCCAAAGGTTAGAAGCTGGCACAATGGTATAGCTGACTGAACACCAACGTCGCACCAAGTGAGCTGACAGAAACTGCCAAAGTTTCCTGCTCTGCCCAAGCTGATGCTGGATCCAGCTCCAGTTCAGCTGATGCTGCTCATTAAACAAGGGAACCTTCCTTTCTTTGTGGCCACTTAAATACCTCGTATCACTGCTAAGGAGTTGGAGTCCCATTTCTTTGGTCCAGCAAGAGAGCTGACAGGGGTGGTTTAGATAGATGCTGTATGTGTGTATGTATGACAAGCCAAATGAGAGAGACTGGAACAGTTCACAAACATCCTGGAAATCTTTGAGAACGCAGAATAAAGGTTAGAAATCTAGAAAACTACATGGCCTTTCTCAGCAAAGCTTTCCTGCAGGAGGTAGCCAGACACGGCTCAGCAGGAGAGCTTGGCAGAGCCCTGACAGGGAACACTGCAGGGTCAGGAGGGTGGCATGCTCCAGGACTGGTGAGGACTCTTTCATCCAGTCCCTGCCATCGCTGGACTTGGCTCCTACAAATATCTCTAACTCAGCCTGGAAAAAATGAGATGCATGCAAGAAAGTGAAGCAGAGGGAGGAGGAAGCATGCTGGGGGAAATGTATACATATCTTTCAAACTGAATTTACAAAAGATTGCTGGCAAAATTAAATTTACTGGAGAGCAAAGGGAGTTAAGGCCCAAAATGCAGTCAAGCAGCTCTAATCCCTAAACATTGGGATTATCTCATGACAGCTACACTCGGGTGTCCACTCAATACCACTGTAAAATGTAGATCAACAGAATGCTCCAATGAACTGGAACTCGTTACCTCTAATTGCTTCTCTCACTTCTCTTCTGGATGTTCCTCTGATCCCTCAGCCACTGCATTTCAACAGCAAACACAGACAGAAGGTCAAGTAATATCAGAGACGGGCAAATTAAATAAGAGATTTCCAGACAACAAAAACATCTGCCCTTCTCCTTCACTTCATACAAAAACTAAGGTTTGCTGAGTGCCACAAGGCAAGTCAGCAGCACAGAGTGACAGGTTTTAAAACATCTTCAACTAATGTGATTCCTGCATTTTCCAGAGGGGCAGAGGTTTCTGTGCAGCCAACCAAACACTGCTAACAACAGGCTTTATTTTTCCAAGCTAACAGGGGTATGTCCTTCAGCAGCAGTTTCCAGGGGGCCACAGACCACACACAGAATCCCATTCAGATCCATCTCAACTTCGGTTTGGCTTCCCTACCTCTAGTGCAAACGAAGCAGCTGATTCGTTTCATTTTATTTTACTGCTGCCTCCTTTGCATCTCCTGTGTTCTGGCACTGCTGCTGCCACCAGCCTCAGCAGCAGGGGCTGAAAGGGCAGTCACAGTAAAGCATGAAGGCAGCACAGGGACAGAGCTGCCAAACCTTCAGTGACCAGCACATCTTTGAGACTGCCTTGAACACAGAAGTGCAAACCCCCAGTGCAGAAGGGCAAGGCAGGGGCCCTGCTTGCTGCATCACTGGGAGGAACAGAGAGTATTCACAGGATGTGCCTGCAAGCTGCTCCAAACTCAGCTGGGTGGGCACCCTTTCCAACATGCAAGGGAGAGAGCAGGCCTCCTGCAAAATACCAGAATGCTTGTGTTTCTAAACAGGAATTCTGAAAGGAAAAATAAAAAGCTTATATCTACAGCTGGTACACATATGCAGAAGGAAACCATCTCCAGTAGAGCCAGATCTCTGTTTGGCTTCCAACCTCACAAACGTGGCTATCACCTCTGAACACAAACCTCTGAAATCTACAGAGAAATACTGAGAGAGCTGGGAGGAGTACTAAAGCAAGCAGAATACTTCACTTGGACTTTCTATTTTCCTGAATATGGCAAGAAAAGAGCCAACATTAAAGCACTCTTAACAACTCTAAAATCCTAACTTTCAGTCTGTTTGCCAAAGGTTTTCTTTGAACTGGAGATTTTCTAAGTGTTCCCAGATTGTGTAAAGTCTAACTCATAACATTCAAATATTTAAAAAAAACGAAGGGCAACAGCAAATGGAGAAACAACAACAAACTTAGAGGTGATTCATTACATCTCATCACATCAGCAACTCTCTGTTGAAACAGCATCCCAGGAAAACTCATCCTGGATCCAAGGCAGGGGTCGAAAGATTGGAACTTCATTCCTTGCACTATAATATCATGTATCCCCTGCACTGCTCTGCATCTCTTTACAAAGACAGCCATGCCATGAAAAATAAGAGGGAGGAAAAAGCTAACCTGATTACACAGTTTTTCCACAATTTACTGGAACTAGATGTTCTCTTCTGTAAAATATAAAAATACAGACTTCCAAAGGGTCCCTCACAGCACAAAAGCTGTTATTCACTGCCCCCATCTTGATTACAATCCCAGTCAGTCCTCTTACTTGTAAACCCAAATCTATCTAGAAATTATCAGCAGACTGATTTCTTGCCATCCTCTGGAGCACCACAAACAGGCCACAGCTTGGACAAGGACACCAGCTGCCATGAAGCACCAGCCATGTCCCCACTGTCCCCTTTCTGTGGCACCCTGCAGTTCAAGGTCTCCAGTCACTGTGCTGGAAAGAAGTCGGGCTGGTAGAGGGTGTCACAGACCATCTTCTGGCTCACGGTAGGATGAGAAACCACAGACTTTCCTGTGGAGCAAAGACTTATCATCTATTACATCATCTTTTAGTCACAGGGGACTGATCTCAACACCACTAGTCATCTTTATGAACCCTGTGCTGACATGGCTGAATGACAACACAAAGTCACCACTCATTGCTGCCACTAAAGGTTTATGTGGACTGGACAAGGCACAGACCACAGCTGCATTAACTGTCTGTCCTGACCAGCTGGCCACGCTCATGGCTGCAAGAAAGGTAATTCTCCAAATACTCAGGGACACTGAACACACAAGTCATCCATGAAAGAGGAACAGATCACCTCTGTTCACACTTTGCATCTAATTCCACCCATGTATTACCACAAAGTATGATTTTAATTTACTAACCAGCCTAGACCCCATAAAAAAGTTAAATCAAAATTCAGCTTGGGGAGTAAAAGAGGAGCTGATTAACTCATTCAACCCCCTCATGCAAAACAAGAGGATGATAGTTTAGTAACTTTTCCAGCAGTAAACTGTCTGTACACTTCTAGCACCTAGAAGGAGAAGACAAAAACAGCACCCTGGAATAACACCCTTGTCTGCAGTTTGAAAGAGAAAGGGACACTTCCCAGCTAGCCACAACACTTCTCATCTTTCATCACACAAGGAGCAGAGGAGGAGAGAGATTGTTGCAAGGGTACTTTCTTTTCCATCTGTGCAGCAGTCAGTATTTTCTAACAAGAAGCAAATGCAGCTGCATCAACAACTGCATTTCAGTGCAGTTTCACAAGTGACTTAGGCTAATATAACTTTCTTTTTTTGTCTTCTCCCCTGTGTTAGGCATTCTTTTTACCCAGATCAGCAAGCTGATCCAAATGATTCAATCATCCAAGTCAGCAAACAGAGCATGAGGCAGTTCCTTGCTAGTATTTATACAGTTAAATCAGCAGTACCTTTGGGGCCAAAGCTTACAAACCTGTCCAAATACTTCCAGGTGACATTCCTGGCCGGTAGCATTTGACCTTTGCCATTTATGGCACAGAGAGAGCTAAAACCCAGCAGTTCCTGGTAGACCTTTTCCTCCCACGCCACGATTAGCTGAAATATGTCCCAGAAGCAGATAGCAGCCATGATCCGATTTGTCCCAATCCCAACTCAAGCAGCTTTACACCACCCTCCTAACAAGATCAGCACTGGCCAAACACCATTTATCCAGCCTGATCAAAGATGGATTAGATAATGAAACCCTAACTGCATAAGCTGTCTGAGCATGCTGACCTGAGAAAGCAGAAAACAAGAAGAACAGTAAATCTAAGGGCTATTCAAAGCTTTCAGGTACCCCCAGTCCCAAGGTATTAATAACTAGCTACTGTCTTATCTCCCTATAGCCTAGTTTTGATATTTCATGCTAATAGACCCCCAAAAATCTATTAGTTTTACAGCTACACTAGTAATTTGTACAGCTAAATGATTTATTTCAGCGTTACACACTGTGTTTATATCCTGAGCCATTGGTAGGTACAGGTTATTCAAAGAAGAAATGGTGGGGGGCATAGCAGCATTCCATGATTCCTTGCTATCAACCCAGAAACAGGAGGTCACCAAGTTTACACAGCAACAACCCATGGCTCTGGAACAGGAAGTAGAAAATTGACAGGATCTCCAGGAAAAACAAGGTACAACGGTTGCTGGTCTGATTTCCAGCTTTCAGAAAGCCTCCAGTACATAGGAGAGGGAGGAAAAAAAACATCAAAGAATAGGCTCTTTATTCCTCTTGCAAGCATTACATACAGTTAAACATACAGATTTTTCTAAAAAGAAGCTGTTATTCTAAAATAAGGTACTTCAAAAGAAGGCACTATCTGAACAGAAATCCTTATGAAGGGCAATCTTGTGTTTTGTCTTTTAAGGAAAAAGATACCGAATTTTCCAAACATTAAAGACGATATTTTTCCTACCTCTGATGTTATTGGTAAGTTCGGCTTCTAATTTGGTACTTCTTGCTTGCAAACATGAGAAGATTCTCCAAATATATAAACTACACTTTTTAAAACTAAAAAAAGTCAAGGGAAACTTCTGGACACAGAATTATAGAACAGTTTGGTTAGAAAGGACCTTAAAGATCACCTAGTTCCAAATGATGGTATGTATTTGCACATACATATATATGTTTATTTTCATCTTTTATAATAAAAGGATTGAAAAAATTTTCCATATACATACATATGGAAAGATTAAAATTAAGAATGCCAAATAAGTACAATATGAGTGTCTTAATCTGAAGAACAGCTACACTGACTACAGACACACTTAAAAATTGGGCTCTACTAGTTGCACCTCACCTAATTTCTCCACTGTTTCCCACTATTTGGTACAGAAATAAACCCCAGCTTTCTGCTAATTAATTTGACAACCAATCCCTACTATCATGACCACCAGCACTACACAAACTACTTCACACACACACTGTTGTAGCTCCATGGCTGAACACTGCAATCTTACCATTCATTGAACAGACAAGACACTTGTCAATGTACATATAGGAGGGAGTCTTTTATCTGGAGAGAAATTGTACTAATTTGCAATTAAAAACAAAAAAAGAAAAAAAAGAAACACGAGACTTTTGCTAAACCAGCCCAAGTCCCTTCTTGGGCAATTTTCAGTTGATTTACCCAGGTTTATATCAAAAACAGCCAGTTAAACCACTATATGCAGGGTAAACTGTGCATCTTCTCTTAAGTACACAGGATCTCTGCCTCAGTTGAACTCTGAGGAGCTGGAAGAATTTCATGTCACCATGCTTGTGCACTCATTCATAACTCCTAGCAAGACACACCGTACAAACATTGCGATGCTGAGCATCTTTCTCCTTGCAATTGTACACACTGCCTGAGTCATACCTGCGTGTGGGAGAACACGCTACTTCAAGGGATAAAGGAGCACTGCACGATGGGCACTGGCCCTTGGGAGAGCACAAGCAGCAGCAGCGCTTGGGTACAAAGCTCCAGCAAGCGCTCAGGCCACACTGTCACACTTGGGAAAGACTGATGCTGTGGGGTGGAGAGACCACCATGAAAGGCTGAACATCAGACAGACCACAAACAAAACCTTCCTGCCACAAGCTGTTTAAAAAATAAGTAATTCTTGAGCGTGAAAACTGGGGACAGCCTGGAAAATAAAAAGGGAAGAGTGTTGGCCAGCACTTAGCGTCTTGATGAGAAGCACCGTGGAAAGAATAGGATGCTCCCTTTGGAAAGCCAGGAGCGCTTACCCACCCCAGAAAAGGTGAGAAGAGAAACAAGCTCAGATGAATAAATCACGCTGCTTCCAAAGAGCTCTGATATTCTCATCACGAGAGAGAGAAGCAGAAAAGGCCAGTGCAACTGCCGTAATAAAACAACCCTCCACAACACCCAGACAAAGGGAGGCAGAAACACCTTGGCAGCATCACCCCACAAACACAAAGGCCAACGCACCTGAAACAACCGATGTTTTGGGAACGATCAAACCGCGCTGGCAGGAGACGACAGAAACGTGGGACTCTGAACCACCCTGGAAGACGCCCCACTGCTCCGCTTCCCCCTTCCCAAGCAGCACCTGGGATTTCTCCCGGGGCTGTGCAAGCCCCAAACGCCGCGCGTAAACCCCGCCAGGCCCGGAGCGCTGCCGGCGCCCCGCACCCGACCCCGACCCCGCGGCCTCCCCCAGTGCCCGGCGGTGCCCGGGGCGCGGACCCGGCGGCGGCTCCCCAAGGGCCCCGCGCCGCCGCCCCACGTGCTGGGCTGCGCCCCGGGAGCCGCCGGGCTCGGCCCGGGGCAGCCGCGCTCGCCTGGCTGCCCGCGGGGAAAGGGCCGCACGCCCGAGCGCAACGCGCCGAATCCCGCAAACCGAAATCAACGCGGCCCGGCCCGGCCGAGCCCCGGGAGGGAGAACCGGGGACGGCCCGGCCCTGCCCGCTACCTGCATGCCGCCGCCGTCGGCCTCCGCCTCCGTCCGCAGCCGCTTGCTGTGGCCGCCCTCCGCGCCGTCCCCGCCGGGCATGGGCTGCTCCAGCTCCGGCTCCCGCTTCACGCCGCGGGCGGACCCCGCGCCGCCACCGGCCAGGAGCTGCGGCTGTGGCTGCTGCTGCTGCTGCGGGGGCTGGCCGCCCTCCGCCATCCGCGCCGCCGGAGCCCCGGCCGCCCCCCGCCCCGATCGCCCCGCTCTGTCACCGCGGCGCCCGGCGCTGCCGGAGGAGCGGGAGCAGCAGGAGGAGGAGGAGGACGGCGGCGAGCCCCGCGCCGCGACCGGAGCAGCAGCGGGCGCGCCGGGCTCCGACCCACCGGAGCGCCTCGGTCACGGGCTCGGCAGCGGCTGGGGAGGGGCCGGAGCCCCTCGGCAATCTCCGGAAACGCCGCCGGAGCAGCGCGACCCCCGCTCGGAAACCTTCGGCGGCGGCGGCGGCGCCGGGCGGGGCGGGGCGGGGCGCGGGCGGAGCTCGGGGCGGGGCGGGGCCGGCGCGGGGCTCCGGGCGCCGCGGAGCCGCACGGGGCGGCGGGAAATGGCCGTTCGGCCCGGCCCGGCCCGGCCGGCCCCGCCGCACCGCGCTCGGCACCGGGGCTGGGCCCAGCCCGCACCGGGTCCGGCCGCCACCGCCCTCCGGCCGCCACCGCCCTCTGGGACCCTCGGCGGGGCTGCGGCCGTCACGGTGACCGGAGCAGTGCGGGGCACCCAGCCCTCGGGCACAGCCGGGTCCCCCGTCACGGGCCGGCTTGATCCCAGTCCCGCCGGCGCAGAGCTGCCTGTCGGCGTGAGGTTTCCGCAGAGCTTCCCTAAGGAGCTGAGGCGAATCTGGGGTGATGCGTGCCCCCGCTCTAGGTTAGGAGGATCCAGCGGCACGGGATGTGCTGCCCAGCTCCGGAGCCCCGTATCCTGCTCAGAGCGGCCTCGCATCCCTCGGTGCATGGTGTGCGTTCCGGCCTTTTCCAGGCCTCCTCCCTGCACCTCCCTCCAGGGCTCACCCGTCAGCCCCAAAGCACATCTGATCCCTTGAGAAAGGGCTGTGCTGGTTTCTTGTCCCTAATGGCCTCCGTGGGTTTCTGTTGCACCTACATACGTATAAATATATCTTCTCATTTTTTCTGCTGCATATGACTTCCAACCAGATGGAGACACCAGTCTGCAAGAACCCAAAGCCTGTTCATCAGCCCTTCTGTGTGTCTCCATGGTTTTGATCTTGAGGAACAAATTTGGGATCCTCTACCAACACATAAAGTTGTTTTTATTATTCAGCTGCTATATGGTAGCACTAAGTGCAGTATCTGCTCTAGAATGAAGAAGGCATAGGCAGCCTGCGTTGTCCTGAACGTAATCTGGAAGCCATGGCAACTTGATGGGAAGCTAATCCACAGATCATAATACAAATCTGTGGTAGGCTTGATTATGGGATGGGAATGACACTCCTGCCTGCCAACAATTTGGAGAAAAAGGAAGAAACTAAAAATGGAGTTGGTCAGTGTGAGGAAGCCTTTCTTGACTTCTCGAATATCACCATGTGCAAGAAAGCCTGGGGACCAGTTAGATTATCTTAGTGTTTCATATCCCCTGTACATGCTACATCTGTTGATCTTCATGAAATTACAGAGCCTTTAGTTTTGAGTGACAGTTACCATACATGACTCCAGTCTTCCTTTACACCACATTTTTCCTCATCCAAAAATAGTTTTCAAGGCCACATTGAAAGCTATTTTAAGTGGTATGTTTTCTGCTGAGGTGCCAGCTTGTCTCCTCCAGTGACGGGGGAAATCTCTTTTTTTCAAAATGGTTGTAAATCCCCACGGAGTGGCAGGCACCCAGAAGACAATTACATGCAGCTTTTGTCTGCTCACCCACCAAGGGTAAACACATGTCTCATTCATCTTGACTGGGTTTGATAAAATGAGCCAGACTGTCAAACAACACTGAAGGAACGTGTTCAGTCCATTCTTGGCTCGGAAAGAAGCTGAAATTATCATGACTGGGATGCTGCTCATACAGAGAAAAACAGCTTTTCTGTATTTCTCTTTCTCCCCCTACTTTTGACAAGGAATTCTACATGAATGGTCCAGGTTAAGGTATTGTCTGTGAGGAGCTGCAGAAGGCTTCAACCTTCAGACAAGTTAGGAATAAACAGTTAGGAGAGAAATCTTGGGAGCATTCCTCTCACTGTGGTAAGTGAGAATGTGTCTGACACTTCCCTTGGGGATATCAAAGAAAGGAGTTGCCTTATGATGCCCAGCTTCCATTTTTCTCTTTTCCTTCTCCTAACCCCATTTCCACCATCTCCTGCCATGGAGGTGCCAAAGCTGCTGCCAGTTCTGCCTTGCATCCTGTGTGCACGTGGTCTGTGCTGCACAGCAGCTCCTGGCAGAGCTGGCAGTGCCATAGGCACATCCCTTGGAGAGGCATTTTCAGCTGGCTGTGGTATGCAGCCTGCCAGGGGAGCACCCTGACTTGTGGTGCAGGTGGAAAGAGCTGAGAGGGGTCCTCAGTGACCTGCAGTTTGGTGACAGTGACCTGCAGCTGCCACCACCATGCTCTGTGCCATTGTGAGCTTTCTGACACTGCTGCCGTGTTACTGCATACTGCCATTTATCCAGGTCTTTCCATTTCCTCTTAAAATAAGATTAATTAATTTATCTTCATGGTATGTTTGTGGGATAGGTATTATCTCCATTTAACAGATGGGATATGAGGCATTCCTGAAGTCACAAAAAAGCTTTTGAGCTGAGACACAATCTTAATCCGTTGATTTCCTTTCACACAACCCAGCTGCCTTTTAGGTATTTGTATGTGACATCTGAGACATACTAAATAGACAGCTGACTCTGTTAACCCTTCCTCTGCTGCACAGCACTCTTCCCAAAGGCCCCTATGTGCTGTGAATTCATGGGCAAGTTTGCAGAGCGCTCACCAGCGCTTTGTCTTTGACAGATCAAAGAGAGGCAATCCTAGGATGTGTTATCCTTGCAGAGAGCTCCCAGAAGCTGGCATGAAGAGTGTATCTTTCCTGAACAGATTCATACAATTTTAGAATAAAATTTTGGTGGTTTCCTCCCCCAGAAGGATACCTTCTGAAGAGATTCCTTGGAGAAACATATGCTGGTACTCCCATTGGGCTGGAAATCAGGTGGCATCAGGATGCTGGGTGTGAAACATCTATGGAAGTACAAAGGCCTGGGTCCCAGAAGGTGCTTGAATGGAGCAGAGGCAGTGACTCATGAAGGTTCTAAGGCACAGACATGAAGAGAGGCACAAACTCAGTTATTAGCCTTTGGCTCTAAGGCATAGAAATCATGCAGACACACTTCAAAGCAAATGTGTTCTTTCCACCACCACAACTGAGAACTGTTTCTTGCTGCTTCCATCATCTACACCGCATATCTCACCCTGCTGACCAGCTCCCTCTTGCCCTGTCAGCCTCCAGCAGCTTTGTTCCTCTCCTTCATGGAAGATTTTGTCTCTCTGCTGAGTGAGTCAGGTGGGGTCTAGCACCGTGCCCTACCATGCTCCTTCCTGCTGTTTCTGTCCAGTCAGACAAACCTCTGGAGCCAAATGCTGTTCCTCCCCACAACAGTGCTCCCACAGGTGACGAAGTGCCACCAAGGTAAAGTTCAGCCTGGACTTTGGTCCTGGTTTCGCCGGAAGCGGCAATGGAGCTTTCAGTAGTAACTACTGTGGGTAAATGTTTCTTCTTCCTTATCTCAGGCCAGCAATTTGCTACAAAATTTTACCACAGAAGCTGCCTTTTCCTGTAACCAATTAGCACACAGCTGAAAATACATAACCTAAGTCAGCAAAATCCAAAGACCTTGTCACCTGGCCCAAACCGTGTGCCAGGAGGATGCCAGTGCCCAAGCAGGGGCACAATGCCAACATCAATATGTCACTGTGACGCAAGGTGCTGGCATCTGTCACTCACTGGGCCAGCAACCACAATGCACCCGCTGTTTTCCCAGTGCCGCCTCTGGCAATGAGGACACCTGGCCTCAGGAAAAGCCTCCAAGCACCTCGGCACTCCAGCAAGGCAGCAGTGTCAGCAGCTGGGAATCCACCAGAGAGCTCAGAGCAAAACCTTCCCAACTCATTTTCCTGTTTCCTGCAAACATCCCTGCAGCACATTTATGGTTGCTGTTTGCTTGGTCTGTAGTTCTGTGGGGCATCAGGCTGTGCAGCAGGTGTGGCATTTCAGGTGTCCCAAATGGCACCTGCAGCACAGATGCAGTTACCTGCATGGATGCAATTAGCATGGAAATGCCATCTGCCTGCACTGCTTATGCCTGGGGGCATGGGGAATAAAGTAGGTCCTTCAGCACTTCTAACATGAAACAGCATCCCTCTATATCCTAAAAACATGTAATAGCAGAAAGGTGTGTGAAGAGCGCATGTGGGACATGAAGGGTCTCTTGTGTTCCCATTGAGATGACAGGGCTGACTGGATAAATAAGACCGAGGTAATGACCAAGATAAACAGTGTGAGCCACAGAGGTACCACAGGGTACCTCCCTTCATGGGGACACGGACCAGAAGGAAAAAAAAACTCATTGGCTCTCCCCTACCCACTGATGCCAGAGATCCAGTACTTGGGAAATACCTGGCGCTTGTTCCCCTCAGCTGCCTGTCATGAGTGAACCAGAGGTGGACTCCACATCAGGGGCCAGCAGTGGCTGCTGTGGATGCAGTGCTCCAGTGGCCTGGCTGCACCTCTCTGGCTGTGTCTCTGAAGCACCTCAGGGCTGTGCCACCCTCTGCTCTCTCAGACACGAGTCTGTAGCAGCCTGACATACCCAGCTTACACGGGCACACAGACAAAGAGAGAATACCAATCATTATTTGCAACTGCGCATTTCCAAATAGGCTGGAGGCCGCACAGCTTGAGAAGGGCAAATGCCCTGCTGGAGGCAACATTCATTCCTGGTGTAACAGGCAGATAGAGCAAAGGACAAAGCAAAACATTCTCTGTGGTGGCTGGGCACATCGTGGAACAGAACGGGGCGGGGGGCAGGGTTATCACATAACTCCCGTTCGTTTTCAGTGAAGAACCCTGTTTATTAGGGCCCTTCAGCTACAACTCAATTTACTACATGGCTGATCTCTGGAGTTGAGGCTGATTCTTCCTCCCTAACTGGTTCATTGAAAAGCTTCTGAAAGTTCATTCTTACACACGAAATGCCAAATTAAGCTGGTCCTTAGCAGGACTCACGGTGCAAGAGGAGCCATCTCCCAGCACAGAGAATAGCTGCAGATATTTTCTGCAGCGATCTCGGTATCACCTTTCACTCCTGTGACTGATTCAGGGAGAAAGAAAGGGTGTGTGGTTGAAGCTGGCCCACACCCTGATGTTTCCCAGCTGTTCAAGCCATCCCTTGAGACATCCGCCATCTGTGCAAATTACAACAGCATGAATTACGCCTCGGGATCCAAGCCACAGCAGTGCTTCCAGGATTGCTCCAGCTTTTCACTGTTCCAAACATTTTGCAGGTCCCTCCTCTGTTGCTGCTAAAGCTTTAGCTGTTTGTATCTGCCATGCTCACAGTTTTCCAGTTCCATTGCTTATATTTTCCTTGATCTCAGCTTCCAAATGAAATTTCCACGTGTCCTGTCCCGTACTTACTCAACTTTCCAGACCACAGCACATCCATTATAGATGACTCCACCTGCTGGCTGTCCAGCAGTGCAGCATTTGCATCGCAGGGACTTGAGACTCAACTCACTCGCATAAACATGACTCAAAAATCGTGCCCTGAGATTGTACATTTGCAGCAAATGATGATCGATTTTCCTTCGTGCAGAAAAGTGCTCTGTGAATTTATGCTAACATTGTACCAATAAGCACTTGCAATCTGATTTTACCCTTTCACAATGCCATTTGCTGCTGATGCAGCTCAGATTTCAAATAAGATTTGAAAACATAATTGTCCTTTTTTTTTTTCAGTGTGATTTCTCCACTCTAAAAATAGTTACTGCCTCTTTGGCCTCAGATCCAAATTAGAAAACAGTGGTAAAGCACAATAAACACTCTGTATACAAGCCAAGAGGATATTTTCAAAGTAAGTCAACCTCCAGTTTGAAAAGAAAATCCCCCATGTATGCTACATCTGCATGAATACCAAGATTTCAGATAAGCTCCCGATGTGTGTGGAGCCAGCTGGGTCACAGAACTGACTCTGGGAGAGCGCGAAAAATCCCTCGCTTGTGAGTCAGTGTGACATTCAAGCACTTGCTTAACTTTAAACATGAGAAATATCACTGCAGTCAATGAGGTTATTGATGTGCTCATGGACAGGACAAGGGCTCTGGTGCCTGTGCTGTGCACACGGGGCTGGAGCAGCTCTGCGAGTGCCAGGCAGGGAAGCTGCCTGCATCTGTCTCGAAACACATCCATCTGCTGACTGCCAGTGCTCTGCTGTCTCCAACAAGATTAAATTATTATTTCAAATGCAATTTGTACCCCCCCCCTCCCACCCCCCCAAAAAAAAGCTAAGCCTCTCGCCTGGAATCATCTGAAATCCAGACAACACATAATCCACTACAGGAAATATAAACGCCTAATGCAATTTTATAGGCAGCTGGAGGGTGCCAAGTTTGCTAGCCCACACAATGGCTTGCAGATTTCTCTGTGGAAAACAAAAACAAAAAATAAAATAAATAAGCAAATAAAGAAATAATTTTAAATGGCAGGGAGAGGACTGGGCTATAGCTCCCCTCAAACCTTGGGAACTTCAGCTGTGGCTGCTGGCAAGAAGGGGCCGCTAATCCTGCAGTCTGTAGCAAGCAGAAACACAGCCATATTTAGTCATGTTTTCCAGCCCCTTCTCCTGTTCCTGTCTGCTGAACAGCCATTTGATCAGGGCTAGAGATTCAAATCAAAATGAAACGTTACCAGCCCATGCAAAATTCAGAAAGGGATATCCACAGCCCTGCGAAGCTGATGATAAAACCGTGGTGGAAATCCCGGCCTGAGTGACACTGGAGCTGGCTGGGGATACCAGCCCTGTGCTGTAGGGTCTGGCTGACCCAGAAATCGCCTGTGTGACTCAGGATTACCATCTCATGCTGGCCACTCCCTCCAGAGACTTGTTTCTGACTTTATTAATACCACTTTTCTTCATACAACTTGCATTCAGATGGAGTTTAGGTGGTTTGGGTGACATGGGTTAAATATGGAATGGGGAAATCACCACAGTTTCCCAAGTAAGTGCTATAAATTCCAGCAATTTACGACACAGGGAAAAGCTGGAAGCAGTCTGAGTGCATTCTTCAGCAGTGAGAATGCACACGTAGGGCACCCAAATAAATGTAATTGTGGTACGAGGCTATAACCATGTCATTCTAGGGAAATCACTGCAGTTTTATCTCCTGGACCTGCTAACATTGATTTTAAAAATCTTTTTCTCCCTTGAATATCCATTTTCCAGTGTCCCCGCTGCCACTCCCCCTCCAGCATTCCTGAGTGTGCTCCAGCTGGCCGGCCCCGGCCCCTTGGAGTTGCTTCCCCGCCCGCCCGGCATCCCCCAGCCCTCTGCTTTTGTGATTTGTCTTTTCCTCCCTATTACTGCAGCAGGAACTTTCCCTGGGGAGACATTAGTAGGGGAAGGGAGAGGAAGAGAAATGAGAGCCAGAGGTTCAGATTGTGAGCAGGAGCAAACTCACCCCTCCTCTGCCAAAACCTCACTGAAGGCTCCCAGAACTACCAGGAGTGTGAGCCTACAAGCCAAGGGCTCGCTGCCCTGCCTCTGCTCAGCCTTTCCTTCCCCACAGCCATTGAGGTCCCTGCAGTGTACCCGAAAACCCCAGCTCAGGCTGCCCATGGCTGTCTCCTGTCACTGGGCCCAGAAATCTGCTGTCACACACATCACGCCAGGTAATCCCATCCATAAACTGCTCCAGCTCTAACTAAAACCACTGTTAAAGCAGTTTCCAGCCTCTCCATGACGGTGGGGCAGCTGCTTTAGAATTAGGTTATAGCAAAGCTCTCCCTTTCACATAAAGCTATTACCCAGCTGTTGCTTTGTTTCAGAGATCACCTCACACTATCAGCTCTGTGCTGTGATCCAGTGCCAGCTTAGGTGTCGTGGCACCAAACCAGTCAGAAACAGGCCAAAAAATAAACTTCCCTCTAGTGCTTCAGCACTCCTAGGATACCTGAGAGGTGTGGGATGCCCAGCCCCCAGAACAAGCCCCTGCTGCAGCGTGCAGCCAGTAATCACATTTCATCCTGGCACAGACAAATTCCTTTTGCGCTTCCTCCCCGCCGCCAGCGCAGCACGCTCGCCCCGGAGAGCGAATTGTAATCAGGCTCAGCGGGGCTCCCAATCAACGCAGGTAAGTACACATCGGGCTCGCTGTGCTCCGGGAAGGAACGAGGCAGCCCCCTTCACCTGCTGCACCGTTGATAATTCATCTCTTTCCTCCAGCTTTCAACCCACGAGAAATTTCTTCAGCTGAAGCCATTCTTCATTAGTTCTCTGAGGTACTTAATTTTTAAACGCATCCCAGTCCATCAGTCACAGCTGGTGTTCTCCATCCACACTTTCCACGTCATCTCTAAGGCAGTAATTTAGCAGTGGGGTCCTACCAGATCCTCAGATCCCCACATTTTACTTCTTTTTTTTTCCTTGTTTTTTTAAAGAAGATTAAAGTTTAAATTGCAGAGCAAGAATTGCCACAAGCACTTATTTTCTGTGAAATCTTGTGCTGAGACTGACTCTTGGCATCAAAGGATGAGGAGAGGAGAGGAGAGGAGAGGAGAGGAGAGGAGAGGAGAGGAGAGGAGAGGAGAGGAGAGGAGAGGAGAGGAGAGGAGAGGAGAGGAGAGGAGAGGAGAGGAGAGGAGAGGAGAGGAGAGGAGAGGAGACAGTAAATATATCTATTCACTGCTCAAGAAAATCAGAAAACTGTAGCATCAAAGCCATGTGGGAGCAATCCCTGTCCTGGCACAGTAACTGCCCAGGTTAGCAAGAAGAGCTGTGCCAGTTGCACCAGAAAAAGAAAAGGCAGAATCCAAAAGCTAAGCAGGTAAAGGGAACAAATTATGTCAGAGCAAAATTTTGCTGCCTGTGCAACCCATCTCTGCTGCTTGGTTTGCTGTCATCCAGCAGCTCAAACAGGAGAGGTCAGCCCTGCACACACCAGGTGTGTCCCCAGTGTGAGGAGGACACGGGGCTGGGACCAGGTGTCTGTGGTCCTCCCCAGTGCAGGTACCTGGGCAGTGGCAATGGATTTAGCCCCAGCCTAAATGGGAGCCTGAGGGCCTCTGTTGTAGCAATATTAGTGGGGTTCCCTGCGTGCATAGAGGCAGGGTCCCTGTTGGGCAGGTGGGAGTGTTGCTGGGATCAGCTGGAGCATTCTCAGGGAATCTCTGATCTGTGCTGGAGGAAACCGAGGGCAGAAGGGAGCTGCGGGCTTCTCTGGATGGATCCAAGTCCAACTACAATTCACAGGGAGCGCTCTCTGCCTCGGTGGGATGTCCCAGCAAGTGGGACAGTGACCAAGAGCTGCCCCACGGCTCCCACCCAAGCAGCTCCCACCCTTGTGCAGCCCAGCCGGGGCAGGAGCAGAGCCTGGGCAATTCCAGCCCATCCAGAGCCAGCTCTTCCCGCCAGGCGCCTGCTGGGAGGTGTTTGCTTATTCCACCCCAGTGGCCGGGAAAAGGCTTTGTTTGACAGGGGAAAACGGAGCCAGCTGTCCACAGCAGTGCTGCTGCCCCCACACACCTTGCCAGTAGAGAAATTAGTCGGGGGAGCCTCGCACCAGCACTGCCTGAGCTCCTCCCAACTTCACGGCAGCCTGCAAACACAGATTAACTTTCCTGGGAAATGACAGGATCCAGCTCGTGCTTTCTGTTTGGAGTGAATGTCCCATGACAGTTTATTTTAATCATCTTGTTGCTTTTAATAGTTCATTGCAGGGTCGTGAGGCAGCCTCTCCTGCTGGGCAAGCCGCCCGTACTGCAACCCCCTGGAGAGCAGGCATCCTCTAGCACAGCTCATAGAGGTGCCAGGACAGTGCAGAGGGAAGATTTGGGGAACTGCTCTGCCACATCCTGGACAGCAGAGCAGGGAACAACTGCTCTGTCCACTCAGGGGATCGGGACCTTGAAATCTTGCTTCAGAAATAAGCTGTTTTGAAATGATCCTGCATGATAATCCTGGACACAGCCCTGCCCCTGCCATGCCCCACGTCCCTGGAATGGGTGCCTGCTTCCTCTGTCCCTCACATATCTCTTTGCTCCCAGGTTATGGGAGAGGAGCCACAGAGAAGTTGCTATCTGGTCTCCCTCTGTGATTTTCTCCCTAATCCCCTTTCATCCTCTGCCTGAAGCAGACCTGTCAGGTCCCTTCATGGGGATGTGTTGCCAGGCTTGGCTCTTCCTCGGTGTCCCTCTGCAGCCGTGCTGCATTCAGGGCCCAGTGAGAGGAGCAGTCCTGCAGGCACGCTGCACCTGCAGGTCCCATCCTTGTCCTGACACTCCCATGGTGGCGGTGGCGCCAGCCCTGCCCCAGTCAGCCCCACAAATGCAGGTGCTGGGCCCCAGCCCCTTTTCTGTTCCAGCAGTTCTGATTTTCTCGCCTGCCCAGGGAAGCAGTGCCAGCAATGACCTCTGGGGTAGGCAGGGCTTTACTCCCGGTGTGATCTCCTCCCACGCTGCAGAGATGCTCTGTGTTATCCTCTGGTGCAGCAGGGCTGCCAGCTGTGCTGGCCATCCCTCCTCTGAACCAAATTCCTTGGCTGCAGCACAGAGGTGAGCTCTTCCCTTAGCAAAGGAGGGGTGTTGGGATGCAGATAAGTCCCCTCTAGCCTCACAGCAGGGCCCTGAACAAACACAGACAGCCCAAACCTGGGACCTTTCCTGCGTGGGGGCCCGCTGCAGTTCAGCTGCAGATCCGTGCTGGAGCATGAGCCATGTCCTTGAAGTCACCTCCCAGAAACTTTGCAGGTGAGAGGGAAATGGTGAGCTGAGCTTCAAGCAGAAGCTGATCAAGAGCTTTATCCGTGCCTTACCCACAAGGACACATCAGGGCAAGACAGCCGGGTGCCTCGTGCTTCCGAAAATGATGAGCTGGTGAGCTGTGAGCTGCACAAGCACAGTCCACAGGATCAAAAGCCTGCACAGCAAATTGGGCTGTGTTACCTCATTAAAACTTGTTTTGGCTGTGCCCATAACCTCAGCTTCAAAGCCTGCTGCAGTTCCTAGCAACAGCACTAATACCCAGGCAGAGAGCCTCACCTGAGACTGGAGCTGGTCTGGCCTCCAGAGCTGAGCTCCTTGCAGCTGCACCAGCTCTGGGAGGCAGAAATGGTGTCTGAAAGAGCCAGCTCTGATCCAGGATGGACTTGGCAGCACAGACAGGGTGCATGCAGCCCCCATGCCCTCCCAGCTCCCATGGGGAAGTGCTGAGAAGGAAACGAAACAAGCTTTCAACACATGGCTGCTGGCCGTGGGGCAGCCTGGGCAGGCTGCATCCAGCCAGCAGCTTGCAGGGCTGGGAAGTTTTGCCAGGGTCCTCTCAAATCCCAGGGATAGCTCAGGATTGAGTGAAGCATTCCAGAAGGGAAAAGCCCGGGCTAGGAGAAAGGATGCTTCCCTTGCTGCTGCACCAGGAGTGCCTCAGTGCCAGGAGTTTGGGGGAGGAAAAGTGAAAGGTGGGCTCAGCTCTTGTGTGATGCTGTTTCTTTATAAGGCAGCACAGGGAGATGTTTCCCTGGATACAGTGGGAATGAAAAGCAGGAAGTTCCTTTGATCACAGTTCCAAGAGTTTGTTGTATTTTTTTCCTTTCTCCTTTTCTTTCCTCTACCAAATCATTGCTTCACCCACAGAGCTTGTGGAGGCTGCCCCACATCTCCTGGCTGCACAGCACAGCATCCCTGCACTTGTAGGCAAATCTCTCCACTGGCACCACCATCCTCTGCCACCAGAACTTCATGTCTAGTGAGACTTTTTCTTGCCACAGAGCCCTCCTTCAAACTCAGTCTCAAATGAGGTCAGGGATTTGAGCCATGGCTCTTCTCCTAAAAAAGAGCCTAAGGAAGTGATCTATTTGTCCCAAGTGATACACCCTGCCACAACACCCACTTCCATGACATTCTGCACTCCATCAGAAGTCAATCAGGGCAGTGCTGAATTAAGCCATTCACAGTGTAATTCCAGCTTAATTAGCAGCAAGCAACCACATTATGAGTAACATGGCACTGTGAGGCCAACCACTCCGTCATCATCGGTCCTCCACTTCCTCCCTTGCTCTTCCTTAGGGCTGGAGAGCTGAGCAATAGTGAAACCTCCAAGGCAGACTCTGCTGCAGGGCATGTGTCCCATGGCCTCTGCTGCTGCAGGTGAGCAGAGAAGGTGGCCTGCCCTCAGTGCTCCTCCTGCACAACCAAGCCCCATCCAAAGAGTGGCTGTGGTTTTACCTAATTTGCTTTGCAGTGTCCTTCTCTCTATGTTTTACCCAAATTCAAAGTCTCAGAGAGGGATGCTGCCCCAACACAGGGAGCTGGCTCCCTGCACCTCTCTCCTCTCATGTACCAGACCAGCATTGCTTCAAGACATTTCACTTTTCCTCTTGCTGCATGGCTACCCAGCTCTTTGTTCTGCTCAGCCACACAGGCTTGAAGTGCTAGCAAGGATGGAAGTCAGAAATTTAGGACAAAAAAGGTTTTGGTTTAGTTTTTTGCTATCCTTTTCCTTCGGCTTTTGCTCCCACTGCTAGAGCATCAGGGAAAAGACAAAATTAAACCCAGACAGACAGCAGTTATGCACTAGTACTAGCTCTCTGTCCTGAAACTGGGAATACTGTCTCCAGCATCTCCAGAACAGGCTGAGCTGCCTGAGCTCTAGCTGGGCTGCAGCAGCCTGCATTTTATTTTCAGATCACTCAAACCACTGCTCTGAGACCTCCCTCACACCCTAGGCTGAGTAAGCTGCAATTTCCACCTTAGCTCCCCCACTCCAGTGCCTGTCACTGAGGACTCCCACTCCACAGCCATTGAATCTGCATCCTCATTCTCCATTTACATTAAGTGGTACTTGAATCAATTTGTGGAAGAAATGGAAGAGAGCTAAACCCTAAACCTGGCAGGTCAGAGCTGCTGTGGCCAGGAGCCCAGCTGGAACTGCCTCTAATGGCCACTGTCCTTGCTCTGCCCTGGGGGAAGCTGCAGCAGGAGCAAGCAGAGCACTCAGCTGCTCCCCAGGAAAGAAGGCTCTTTGCACAGGATGCTGCTTGCAGGGCTGGTGATTCACCTCCATTTCCCAAAGGCTGGGGCTGGGCTGGTGGCTCTGCCCCTCGGTTCTGCTGCTGCAATGGCCTGTGAGGGCCACACTGTAACCTGCAACAATTTAACGTTTTTTTAAAGCTTGTTTATTACCTGTAATTATCTGGTTGTCAATCCTTTGTCCCAGAAAAATGGCCCAGTGTAGGAACAGGCATGTTTGTAATCAACTTCATCTGTTACATCTCCCCAAAACCTCTCTATGCCCTTCCCTCTAACTTAGATCCCTTCCACCGCCTGCTGGGATCAGCCCTGGGGCAGGATGGTGCAGACAACAAAAAAAGCTCCCGCAACAACTTCCACAAACGATTTTTGTAGGCCCTATAGAAAAGGTCCCAGCTCAATCTCTCTTCCATGCTTATTACCATTTTAACCATTCACCTACTCAGACCATCCCCAAAATCCCAGGAAAAACTACTGTGAAGCATTTACCAGCTCTGGAGAGCCACAGAGGAGCAACTAACCTGAAGCCATGAGAATCTATCTCCTGGCTTGAGGTTGCACTCTGCAAAGCAGAAAATGGTGAACAGGAGACTTAATTTTTCCCCTTCCATTGGGATGCACAAAAAAAAATGGAAAGCTGAAGAAAAATACTGTGCCAGTTAAAAAAAAGACACAATCCTCTTTCCATCTTGCACAGGACAGAGTGGCAGCCAAGCAGTGCTCTGGCTCACACTCTGCAAGGCTAAGGATACAAAAAGCAGCCTGAGCTTAACAGGGTCTTCACAGCACCAGCACAGGTTCTGCTCTGCATCACTGCAGTGCCTGGCCAGTTGCTGCCATTTCAAGTTGATCATCTGATGGGAAAGAAATTTCTATGCAATTTAAAGGGCACAGTGGTCTCAGACATACCCTGCAAGTTTCTGGAAAACACTTTGGAAAAAGATTAAAGCAGCTGAATCAGTAACCTCCCAGATGACATTAAGTCCAGTCCTGTTTTTAACAACAGTTCTATATGCAGGACATTAGCACAGCAGTGCCTGTATTCCACACATCATGAGCCCCCATCCAGCCCCTCATGCCTTAATCCCTATCCAGACTTTCAAAAACTGCAGCCAACATAACACAGCTTCAAAAGCAGCTCATTCTCAACTCTCCCTTTATAAAGGGACTGCACCCACTCGTGCAGCAGCACATGGTTAACTGTGCCTGCTCCTCCTGCAGTGCCCCTTGGCTTTTTTAAACTTCTACTTATGCTGAAGTTTCTTAATGAGCAGCCTTTTCCCCTCCCAACATCTGGTTGGGCCGAAACGCTGTGAGCAGCAGCCACGTGTGCTCCCCAGGGAAGGAGTTTCCTGTAAGCTGCAGCCTCCCTGTCCTTGTTTGCCAGACTGCCCTGGCAGCAGCCCCTGCTGGCAGCACAGGCCCCTCATGCTGAGTGCCAGAGCTCCTTCCCCATCGCTGCCACCCAGGGCCCGGCCCAGCTCACACTTTGTCAGCAGGGCCTGAATCGCTGCCAGCACAGGATGGGAGGGACAAGCTTGGAGTCAGGAGCTGCTGGCGCTGCACTCCAGCTTCTCCTGCCCTGGCTGGAGGACCAGAATGTGACACTTCAAGGGGCCAGGAAGACCAGAATATGGGAACAAGTTTCTTACTCAATTTCTGGCAAAAATGTAACAAAAAGCAGAGTTTCCGTGGCCGCAGAGGATCTTTGCTGCACCCAGGAAAGGAGGTAAGGGCAACACACACACATGACTGCAGCACAATAATCTTTATTGGTAACATCAGTGGAGCACCAGTAAACCATTACTGAGTGTAGTGGTGACACACAGCTGAGGCACATGCTAAGGCACTTTTATTATATAAAAAAATTTAAATTCTTCTGTGACAGCAATCAGGACAGGAGGGTCCTCCATTAGGGTGCTTCAGGCATACAGTATGATGCTTTGTATTTAAATCTTACTTTGCTCATAAGTAGGTCTAAATGCAGCATATACAATATGGTTAAGAATACAGGTAAATCCAGCAACCAGTGTACGGTGTAGAAAAGTAAAGACTATCTATATATAACCATGGTCCCAAGAGAAAGGCAGTGATAAAGACCTTTATTTTTTTTTCTTAATTACTTATTACAAGAAATACAAAGGCCTTACATATATCTGTGCAGATTAAAGGGTTTTTAATATACTCTTAGTCAACGGTGCACAATAACTAATCCCAACCCCTGGTTACAGAGCAGGTGCAAGAGGTTTGGAAACATCAATAAGAGGAATTTCCCTCCCCTTATCCCCACCCTCTGCCCACTACCCTATTAAATTCCTCTAGATTCTGTCTATTACCATTAAATATATTTGGTCCCCCAGAGATTCTCAGACAAGCACAAGGACATTGCTCTGCTCCCCCAGCCTGTCATTAACTACTGGTCCACACTACCTTAGATGAAACCGCTCAGAGGCAGAGACACAAACAGGACATCATTGCACTTCAGAGATCTGTCCAGACAGGAAAATGAAGAAGGGAGGAAAAAAGAAAAAAATGGAAAAAAAAAAAGATGCAAGGGGAAAAAAAAAAAAAAAAAAAAAAAAAAAGACAACTTTGGCAAGTCCCCCAGGTAAGCTATCCCAAGAGGAGTTTCCATCTTCAGCCCTCCCTGGAAACACAGGGAAAGAAGAAAGGGCAAATTGCCATGGCCAAAGCACACCGTTTTTCCCGAAACTGCTCCCAAACCACATGGGTGGGCAGATTAAAAGAGGCAGAAGTCTGAGGTCACTGAACATGATTGCCGAAAGCAAACGAAGAGGGAGGGGAAAGAATACAGGATGAAGCTTCCCTGCAGCTAGAATTGAAGACAAAAGGAGATTTACAGCAAAAATAATCTTTTCCTAGCCCCACTCCCTCCAAACAATAAGGATTTACCAGCAGACATGGCACAGACAGTTCTACAGGCCTCTGCAGTGGCCAAACTGCTGGTCAAATTTCGGAGCCCTGGCTCTTTGGCATTAAATACAAAGAGGATTAGGAAACTGGAAAGAGGAGAAAACTAGGAACACAGATGCCCGATGGCTCCAGACACACAGACCTGGGCTTGCTCTGCAGATCCCCAGCCAATTTAGGAGGAGAGGGATTGCTGAAAGTCCAATGGAAGAGGGGAGGGTAGGTGGGTCACTCCCTCACATGTAACCTGGGTCAAATGGGAGGAATTATTCAGTAGCTTTGGCATCACCAGCATCTGCCTTGCCATCCACTTCCTCGTCGGACACCGACTCTCCCGTTCCCTTCCTGACCATGCGGCGCGTCATGACGAAGGGCAGGTCCCCACGCCTAGGGGAGGACACACGGCACATCAGCAGCGTTCCATGATCTCACAGGGGCGGGCTCTGGGATGAGGCAGGGAAGCACCTGGCCCAGCTGTGTGCTGGGGGCAGCTGCACAAAGCCCATGGTGCCCTGGCTGCCAAGGCGTGGCACAAAACGCTCCTCCTTACCTGAGCTTGCTCTTCAGGGAGCTGACTTCTCTGTTCATGGCATCTGCTGTCTCGGTGGCATCCTCCAGCTCCCGCTGCAGCTTCCTACGGGATGCATTGGCTCGCTGGGCCTCCTCTTCTGCTTCCTCCAGCTGGCGCTTCAGCTGCTTCAAGCGCATGTTGGCCTTGTCCGCCTGAGCGTGCACAGGGCAAAAAGTGATAAGAACTCAGTGATTCCCCAGAGTTGCAGCACAGTAGTAAGAGCAGTAAAAAGCAGAGTTTCCAAAGCCCCCTCTTCAATTTCTGAAGGGAATTTCCTAGGTCTTGAGGGGTTCTAGTTTTTCTTTACAAGAATCACATTTTCATCTGTCTCATCTTGTAATTATTACAGTGACAGAAGAGGAGAAATCTACAGGATGGTGAATGCCTTGGTCGTAGAAGGAAAAGCCTGCCCCCCAGAAGACTCACAGACAATGGAGGTGTCTGTCAGGTGTCTCACAGACACATCAGGTACCCACCTGATCTTTGAATTGCTCAGCATTACGCCTCTCATCATCCACCTGCAGCAGGATATCTTTCAGCTTCTTCTCGGCACGGCGCACCTGTTTGCTGGCAGCCTGGCGCTCCCTGAACACAAACACAGGGGGGCTCAGACAACAGCTCATCTCCCACTGTCCCCAGCAAGACCACCTAACCTGGGCAAGTCAGAAGTGAGGAAGATAGCAGAAGTCCTCCTTAACTTAGGAAGAAAAAGGGATGGGAAACAATGTTCCCCAGAAATGACCAAAAGGCTGATGTCACATGGACAAGAGCTACAGAGGGGCAACAAGTGTACCACAGCTAGTTTTAGGAGTGGTTGAATTCAGAAGAAGCTGTAAGTGTTTACTGTGAAAAACAAGGAAGATGTGCCAGGATCTTACTTCTGTGCTACCCTGTATATCTAGGGTGAAGTTCTCACTCAGACAAATCAGAATTAAGAAGAGTTTAAAATTCCAGAAAGGATGGAAGCTGGTAAAGTACACAGAGTTTCTTCTAGTACATACTTGGTCTCCATGTCCAACTGCTCTTCCAGCTGTGCTATCTTTGCTTCCAAGGCTGTGATGGTAGCCTTGTACTTGGACTTGACGGCGCTCTCCATCTCCTGCAGTTTGAGCTTGAGCTCCTTGTTCTGGCGCTCCATCTGCTGGCGAGCGTTCTCGTTCTTCTGCGCGTTGCTGCGCTCGGCGTTCAGGTCCGCGTTCATCTGATCGATCTGCACCGAGACAGAGATAAGGACTGCTCAGCACAGCCAGTGCTCCTGCTCAAAGGCTCATTTACTGCTCAGAATCAGAAAGAAACACGACCCTGAGGGTGAGCTGAATTCTTGGAATAACTCTGATGCAGAGGGAGCTATCTGTAGGCAGGACACTTCTCAAAGTATCTTAGTTTACCCAGATTTTCAAAGTAATTCCTTGAATAACAGGTTTATCAACCTCCTTAGGGCTAACTAAACTTGCCAATCACATTCACTGCCCTCTGGGGCTAAGGCCATGGTCTGGCACTTAACAGTAATTATCAGTCTCTGAATTGCAAAAATCCTGAAGCAAGTGGATCCAATACATGTGCTTTACTAATTTATTGGTTTTTTGCGGTCTATTTCCAGTACAAAGCAGCAGCTTTAAAATACTGATTTACAGAGGTAAAAGTACAAGAACCTGCCTACTTTCAAGCCAGGGCTCTGACTGATAGTCAACCATGTAGAGAACTACCCTCTTGTCTATCAGAATTAATAAGCCCTTTGGAAAGCCATCAGTCCAGATCCTTGGCTCTGGAGTGCTAAGAAAACAGCATGCTTGTCTCTCAAAGTTGGGCAGACAAAATAAGGCATGCAACAGGCAGACCAAGATCATGGTTTCTATAGCAGCCTAACAAATTTCATATGTTCAGTCCATTTGAAACAGCATAGAACTAGCAGAAAAGTAATTTTCCGAACACATTGTGGCACTCTTCAGCATGTCAAGTTGGAGCAGCGTGCCACAGATCATCTTTCTCAATATCCCTTTGTACAGAAAAAATAGACTGGGAGGGAGGTGGTTTGGTTTAAAATAAACTTGGGAGATTGTTCCAGCTACCCAATGATTTTAAATGGTTAACGCCAGTGAGTTAACATAATTTTGGCTGCTGTTTTCTGTACTGTGGTATTCAGCTGTTTCATCTGTGGTATTCAGCTGTTTCATCTCACACCTATGGCCTTCTGAGGGCCTGCACTGTGCACAAGGCAGCTGCTGGCATTACTCAGAGCACAGCTGGACAATTCACAGACACCAGAGAACCCCCAGGGGCTGCTGCAGCCTGAACAGGTACCTGAAGATTTGCCTTCTTGAGCCGGTCGTTGATTATCTCTGTGTTGCCCTGTTCTTCTTCCAACTCCTCCTCCAGCTGAGCTATCCGTGCCTCCAGGCGCCTCTTCTCCTCCATGGCCAGTGCTCTACAGGACACAGAGTCAAGAGAGCATTAATGCAGCACTGATGGCATCAATGCCTTGGGGGAAACTCACCACTTGTACACAAAATTAGCTCAGTCTTTAGGGACCAGAGGGGATACAGTGTGTGCTGCAGTCTACATTAAAAAAAACAGGCCAAGAAGTGTTTTCTCACAGCAGCTCCTCCTCCCTCAAACGGGGAACATGACTCACCCTTTACCACTGTTGTTGGCAATCTCATCAGCCAGCTCATCCCTCTCTTGCTGGGCCTGGCGCTTGGCACGCTCAGCAGCTGCAAGTTCCTGGAATGAAAACGAGACGGACACTGATCCAATAGGAAGCTACCAATTAATGCAGCATAGGAAAAAGGAGTTACTGGTAATGGCTGGTATGGTCTCCAGCATGATCCAAAGCTAATTCTATGACATGGCCTGTTCCCTGTCCACCCCACAGCTTCTTTTCCTTGCACACTCCTATCACAGCTGTCAGGAAAGGGCCAAAGACTGCATTTTGAATTAGACCTCATATTTGAGCAGAGCAAAAAGTACAAAATAAAGGAAATAAACACTCCAGCTTAGACTGCTACATATAGTTCTTGGCCAAAGAAAACAAACCAACTCTTGATTTTCATGCGTATTCCATTACCTCCTGCAATTGGATCATCTCTGCCTCCATGCTTTTCAGCTTCTTCTCGTTTTCTTTGGCCTGTGCCAAGATCTCTTCTCTGGAAGTGCGTGTGTCCTCCAGTTCCCGCATGTAATCCTTCATTTGTGCCTGAAAACAGAGAATAGAAAGGGATGAATTTCAGAGCACTCATACTAAGAGATGTGCTTTGTTTGTCTTATGGGAAACATGGATGGAAAACAAATAGGGATTCATTACTCTTCAGCAACCACAAAGGTTGCTGTAAAAACAAAAGGATTGATCCTTTTTGCATTTCACAAGTAACATGTAAAAATACCAATAGAAGCAAACAGGATTGCTTTTTGTAGAAAAAGTTTTGTCAGATAAATGCAGAGGGGAAGGGAAGGTAGGGAGCTTTCTAGTGAAGCAATGGAATGAAGAGTCTAGGGAGGATTTAGTGTTTCCTGAGAACAGGTCAGACAACTACCTGCAGGAATTTAAAAAGCACAGCAGAGCCACCTTGGGGCAGGAGTAGGCCTAAATGTTATTTAAGGTCCTTTAGTTTTGCAGCCCTGTAATCCTTTTCAAAAACAGGGACCTTGAAGCAAACACTAGAGTGGACTTTGCCTACAGCTTGTCTCCCAGGGAGTTAAACAGGCAGATTGGGATTAGAAGGATGCTTGAGATTGCCAAAAAATCCTTCACAGTGAACTGCTGTAAGATTCTGGTGCTCTTGTGACACTGATGCAATGTTCTGGCGAGGTGAAATCTTGCATCCTGTTTCCCTGGGTAAAAACTCCGCCCTGACAGCTGAAACAGCTGCAACACTTCACCTGCAGTTTGCGCAGCTGCTTGATGGCTTCTTCACGATTCTTGTTAGCAGTGTCTATATGGCTTTCCAAATCCTTCAGGTCCATCTCGAGCTTCTTCCTGGCAGCCACAGCCATAGAGCGCTGTTTTCGTTCATCCTCCAGTTCTGCCTCCATCTCCCGGACCTGTGTGGAGCAGCAGAGGCATCAGCATTTCAGCTCCTTCCTTTCCCAGCACCCACTTCTCGCACTCCCCTTTCAAAGGCTGTCTAAGTGCAAGCATGTGACTTGTCTTCATTCTCCCTGGCAGGGGATGGGGCTGGCATTCCTCACTAATAAAGCCCCACAGGTTCCTGTGACAGACAAAGACTATTGGAAGAACCACACACACAAGGGAGGAAGTCTGTCACAGCTTTGCAATATTGCCTGGAGTATTGACATTAACAACAATCTTTGGATTGGCACTGTCTGCCTGACCATCTCTGGACACAAGTGCCTTTGTGAACAGAATGCATTGAGGATTTACAGAGCAATTCTTACTTGTCTGATCAGCTGTTTCTTCTTCTCTTCATTCTGTTCATCACGGCCCTGGAGGTCCCGGTCAAACTGTGCCTTCATAGCCTGCTGGTTCACTTCTAGCCGCAGTTTGGCATCCTCTGTGGCCTGCAGTTCATCCTCCAGCTCTTCCAGCTGTGTCTTCATCTCCTCCACCTGCTGCTCCAGGGCTCGCTTAGCTTTCTCCAGCTCATGGACCTACAACACAGCACCGCACGTGAGGTTTCTGCAGAGAGTGCCAACAATTTAATCTACCCTAACAGAAAAAAAGGCTAAGAACAGCCACTCACATCAGACTGGATACAAGAACACTGCACCTTGTCCCTTGTATTAGGGCAGATGCACGCTGCCAGTCTGAACCACAATTACTGTTAGTTCTGGCTGTTAGTGTGTGGTGGTGGGGAGAAAGAGAAAAGCATTTGTCAGCCCAGTTCTGACTTAGTGAAGATTTACCAGAGCTGGACACCGCTGGTTCTGACAGAAATCAAGAAAATACCTCTTAGCTTCTGAATTTATTATTTTCCTTAATTAACACAATATTTCTTTTTTTTTTTTTTTTTTTTTTAATATTGGAGGTAATGTCTTCCACTGCCTGGCTAATTGCTGTATTTTACATATCAGGTTCACACCATACCTTCACCTCTGCCACAAGGATACCAGGTAATTTTCAGCTGTCATAATGCCTCATTTGGGTCATATCCAACCCACCTTTACCACTCACTGATATAATACAAACATAACATTCACAAACTCACAATGTATCCAGTACTCTCTACAATGTTCCTCTGTGTTACCACTGGCATCAGCTTTTTGCAGTACAGAAGTAACAGTATCGACTGTGTGACATTTCCTGCCCAGACACTTCAAACGAATACTTACACTTTTCCCAACATCATCCTTTGAGCTCATGAGATCTTCCATCTCTGCGCGGAATTGCTTATTCATTCGTTCCATCTCAGCCTTCTGCTCTATGGCTTCTTCCAGGGCTCTGGCCAGGGACAGGGCCTTGGTCTCCTTCTCCCGGGCCTCTGCCTCAGCGCGGTCCCGCTCCTCCGCGTACTTGGCAGAGATGGTCTTCTCCTCTGCCAACAGCTACAAGGGCACAGGATCAGTATTCTGAGAAATTACTGATCATTTGCTAACAAGGTAAACATGCCTCTTTTCATCAGGGCCTTCTTAATAGTGTTCTTCCATGGATAGAAGGAATCAAGAAAATGCAGCTTCAGAGAATGAAGCGCGCCATCCCATCTCTAACAACTGTGCTGACCCCAAGTAAACAAACCCCTGATTTCCCAGGCCTCCAAACTATTATTTTCAACCTTCTCTGAGATGATTTTCAAATGACACTTCAAACTCAATCTCGGTTTTGATATAAATGTTATCCCTTTGGGGAAAGGAACATTGCTTATATTCCTATTCATAGAACAAAATTAATTCACTTCTATTAAAGCTTTTTTCCTCCACTCTACATGCTCTGCCTTAGTTCAGAAATAAATATTATTAAATATCCAAGCAGTATTGCTTGGGTATTCTTAAAGCAGACCTATCAGTAAGATGCACCTACTGAATGCTTATGACTGAAGTCATACCTGATCAAACTTCTTCTGCTTCTTCTCTAGGTTGGAGACGATCTGCCGCTGATGGTCCAAGTCCACAGCCAGGTCATCCAGCTCCTGCTGCAGGCGGGTCTTTGTTTTTTCCAGCTTGTCATATGCAGCTGTCTTCTCTTCAAATCGCTGGCTCAAGCCCTCCAAGTCCTTCTGCAGCTTCTTCCTGGCTTCCTCTGCTAACTCAAGGCAGCCCAGACCATCATCCATCTTCTTCTTTGCATCTATTGCCTAAAGGACCAGAATTGCACATGAAGCCACAGAAAATGTTCTGTGCAGTTCACCAGCACCAGAAGTTTAGGACTTTCAAGTAAGAGACTCAGAAGGTACTACTCCCTGCTCAGATAATACTGTATGACTGAATTACCAAAGGAATTCCTGGGCAGAAATCTACAAGCAGTTCATATGATTATCATCAGAGACCACCTCATTTCTTTTCTCACCCAAATCAGCAAAATCACCCTTGCTCAGGAAAGGTTGTGTTACTAGAAGTCAATTCAGCATTTAAATTTTACTTCTCTCAAGACAGATCTGTACTTATCCTTCCTCTCTAAAGTCACTGGTTTATGGGATGCAGACTCTGTACCTGTTGCTGAAGAATAGAGATCTGTTTCTCCAGGTTTCTCTTTGCCTCTTCCTCTTCTTCCAATTGCTCCTTGAAAGCATTCTTCTCATCCTCCATTTGCTTCAGTTTAGTGCTGAGGCTCAGTTTGAGGCGAGTCTCCTCCTGCAGCAGCTCCTATAAAGCAAACACCCCAGTGGAATTCAGCACCACTCGTTGGATTTAAAGGCTCACAATCCTCATCCACTCTCTCTAGGAGTGCTTCTGAAGTTGAGTTTAAGCATGCAACTAATTTCACAGATAAGACAACTGAAGACAGAATTTAAATAACTGCCTTTCAGTGAGTCAGTATAGAAACAAAATATTCAGAAGGGTCCTATTCTCTCCTACATTCTAATAATTAAAGTAAACTCCTTGGCACACAAGCCTTTCTCAAGGCCTTACCACACAAGCTTTTCCACAGTCCTTTCTCAAGTCCTCCAAGTAGCACAGAAAGTATTCAGACCTTTCCCAACAACAGCATGACTGTACTCTGCTATGTGCCTCTCTCATATTCCAGTACCAAAGGAACACACAGACCCAAGTGCTCTTGCATGGCTAAAAACAATGCTGGTCTCAGCAGAACTGTACAGCACTGGTCATTTACCAGCTTAGGGCACAACATTGACTGACTTATGCTGCCAGTGCTTGAGCTGAAGGATATGTAAAGATTAGCCAATCTTCAAACCTAGTGCAGAATTTTTGTATTGTGCCCTGTCTTTGAGTCTGTTTTTTAAAGACTAGTAAGTAGACAGAACATCAATGACTGTCCAAGGCTACTTATTATTGATGTGCTCTCCTTTCCCTTCCAACCTTCTTAGCACTCCATGCTTGACCTTAAGAGTCATATTCTGCTAACTATAAATGCATGTTTTCCCCAAACTGTAAGACTAAGAATGATTTAATTCCTGAAAAAAATACAAAATTATTTGAATCTATCACTTCCCCAACATCCACTGGGAAATAAAACTTTCTACTTAATTTGACAAATTTACTGGAAATCACACACATGTGCACACAGACACCCTGTCGAACACTTGACTATGAAGATCTCAAACAAAAACTTCAAACAAGCATTGTAGTCAGTTGAAGCACTTAAGTGCTCTCAGGTGGAAAAGTGATAAAGGAGGACTTCTAAGCCCAAAACAAGGTAAGTCACACATGTTCCACAAGAAGCAGAAGATAGATAAGCAGCTTTTCTGTAGAAATGCTCTCAGTGCCGTGCAGTTTAAACCCCTTAGCAAAAAAAAAACCCAAAAAAAAAAAAAAAAAAAAAAAAAAACAAACCCAAAAAAAAAACAACCAAAAAACTGCAGACCCAATCCTTTGAATTGTTGTATAATCAGTACTTAATGGCATCCGGAGTGATTTCTCCCTTTACCAATATGTAACAGACACACAGTTGCCTTGGTTTCCAAAGCTCTCACCTGTGTATCCTGAAGCTGTGATTCCAGAGCAGAGAAATCCTTTGCTAATTTGATTGATTTACTGTCAGACTGGTTCAGAAGACCTGTGACATTGTCCAACTCAACCTGAAGGGGAGATCAGAGTATCAGTTACTGAATGCATCATCAAAAACAAAGACAGGAAGAGGTGAGCAGCTATGAGACTTAAAACTGGAAATGGAGGCATCTCTCAACAGGAGGGCATATGTATAATCTTTCAAGGAATGAACACATCATTTCCACAGACCCAGGAAGTAAATATGAGAGGCTGAAATGAGATTTTTATTTCAGATCACCTCTATTGCAAACGCCTTCTGATTTTGGTTGGTTTGGGCTAAGGCCTAGATGAGATTTTAGCCTGGTAAGCAATTGTAAAATTTTTTATTAAACTCACTCTCTTCTATTTTATACTATCTGCTTCAGGATTATATCTAGAGTCTCAAAATTACATTTTCCTGCTTCAAAAGGTTGTGCATATGCTAGTAGTGTTTGACTTTTAATGACGACCCTCCATTAAGGAGAAGGCCAAAGACAATGTTTCATGTCACCCCCAGTCAGCAGGGATTTACTGCTCCTTTGAAGAAACCCATAAATTCCTTGAGCCACCAACCATGTGGCAAAACTTCCAGACATCATCTCCCACAAGAGTTACGCAACCACCTGTCTGTGTGTGCCACTCCAGGTGCTCCAGCAGCTGAGTGCTCACAGGGCTGTGCTGTGCAAACCACTGCCAGTCTTCAGGGGGCACAGACACTCTGACTCCTTGAGCCTTACAAAACTCAAACTCCAACAGCAACTGGTTATTTCACCTTTCCAGGGCTGCTCAAAATAAGTAACATCAATCCAAATATTCTGGTCTGGCAATGAGTTAAGGAGTTTGCATAGCCCTTGGGAAGCAAATGATGGATTTGCTGTTTTTGTCCTCAGGAGCAGCAGAATTTTTGAACTAGCCATGGGGAAACACCACCCTACAACCTTTTCTCTTGAGAAGCCATGCCACTCACCTGCAGTTTGTTAACCCTCTCAGCCAGTTCAGTCTTCACTCTTTCACCTTCTGTAAATTTCACCTGCAGCTCCTGGAGCTGAGCATCCACTTTTTTCCGCTTGTGCTCAGCATCGCCTTTGCCCTGCAGAAGAGCCTTCACCTCATTGGACAGTTCAATCTTCTCACTTTCCAGAGCTTGTTTTGCTTTCTCAAGATTTGCTTTCACCTGAAGAGGAAAACAAAAGGCAACAAAACCCCTCAGACTTTACATTTGGCAGGATCCAGTGAGTACATGTTTTCCCAACAAGCAAGCTAATGCTGTATGTTTAGCAGTTAAGTTGCAGACTGCTTACTCAGAAAAAAACAAGATGAACAGCCTGTCACTGATTATCAGGAGACAATCTAACAATCTAAGAGAGGACAACAATACAGAAAAAAGTCCTGCACCATCAGATTTCCAAATTAGAGGTTGTACAAGCTAACAAGTGCTAGCAGTGAGAAGAATGTTCTTGGATAAGCAGTCTAACATGCCTAACAGGAGAAAAAAGAATGAATGGCACTATTTAGAACAGCTTTATATATGCTTCATGGAGAAAAACGATCTACCAAGGGAAGAACAACACATGTATGAGTATCATGAACACTTTGTGCTCTTCTGCACTGTCATTTCAGGTTGACTGCTTTGACCCTGTGTTTTTTGTTCCACATACCCGTTTGGTTTGCTCTAACTGCTCTGCCAGATCTTCAATAGCTTGTGAATGTTTCTGCCTCATCTCTTGGATTTGAGCCTCATGACTCTTTGCCTCATCTTCAAGGGTCTTCTTCAAAACCGTTACTTCTTGCTCTCTCTTTGACCTGCAAAATTCACAAATTCCATTTAAATGCCAAGGAGGGGATCAAACAGAGGTGCTTATCCACCAACACCACCTCTAATGCATGAAAATTCCAAGGTCTGTTTAGGCTATAAAGATATCTTTCAAAGGTAGCATTTAGCACTGCATCGTTAAGTGCAAGCTGGCAGCATTATTTCTGCCTAAGAAGTAACAGCCTAAAAGTACCAATGCTTCAGGGGAATCACTGATACTTTGGTTAGGGAGCAAATCAACTTTCTGACATCAGGTGAAGTAATACAGTCCTGACTAGGGCTTGCACACCACCTCCTTCTGTAGTCACTGAGGCTGCTAACCACTGATAAAGGCAAAGGTTTGCTATGGTAAGAGACTGAATATAGCAGAATTATTAAAAACAGCCAAAACCAAACCCCAATAAAGATAACACAGCCCCATGTTGGAGTTACCTCAGCTCCTGCTGGGCAGCTGTAGAATCTAATGTGTCTTCCAGCTCTGTTTTCAATGCCTCCAGCTCTTCTCCCAGATCCCGCTTCTGTTTTTCAGCTTTATTCCTGAACGCTCTCTCTGACTCCAGGTCTTCCTGCAGCTCAGTGATCTGGGATTCCAGTTCCCTGATCTTCTTCAGGGCCATGTTCTTCTGTGCCGCCTCTTCTTCCACTCTGTGTTCAACACAAGGTTCTGGTCAGAGCAGACTTAAGCCATACACAAATTAAGACAACCTGTCCTACCAAAAATAATCAAGAAAAGCTGGTATTGATCAGCTCTAGTGTTATATTCAGACTTTGATCCATATATGATCTACAAATCCTAAGCTCTATCTCCCAGTACTTGAGACAGCACAATTACTCACCTTACAGAAGGGGACAGAGAGGGACTGACAACAGAAGAAAGCAGAAGAGAAAGCACCATTTTACAATGGAAACCAGACACTTTACCAAGTAGATGAATACAGGAACTACCAGAGGGACACCAGTGTTCTGCCACTACTTTTTAATCACAGCTTAAGGATTACTACTCCAGTCAAATGGATGCAGTGCCTACTGCATCCATAGTCTAGTTCTGGACAGAGAATGTGGCAGTGAGCAGCAGCTAAAGAACTCTAATGCCAAGGATATGGATCTTAAATAGTCCACAGGCTAAAATGCAACATTCACAGGTTGCATTTATGCCTATTCACCCAATTCCAAGTGACACAAGACAAGAAATACTTTCCAACCAGGTGGTCCCTGAACCCCAAGGTCAGGTTCTCACCTAGCTAAAGCTGCCTGCAGCTCCTCTTCCTTCTTGGCCAGCTGCATTTTGAGTTCTGCAATCTGAGCCTGCAGCTCAGCAATCTGGTCATGCAGATCAGTGGAGTCCCCTTCAAGCTTCCGACGAGTCTTTTCCAACTCCTGCCTCTGCTTTTCCTCGCGTCGCAGGCGTTCTAATGGAGATGGGGACACATTAAGTCACACACTCAGAACATTGTACAAGCACAGAAAAATAGATTTAAGCAATACTTTCTTTCCTGATAACACAACTGTTCAAATTGTAGCTGGACTGCATTATTTTGTCAGGACTTATAGAGTCATCTACTCCATCTACTCTATTTTGCCCTCAAAATTTATCTGGGCAATTTCCCTTCCCCTCACCTTACAGCCAAACCTCCTTTTCCCACTCTCACTGCAACGATGCAAACACAATGCCAGCCTCACACCACGCAGGCGTAAGCACCCATTTAGTGGTGCTGAACACAAGGTCTGCTCTCCCTTTACCGAAACTAAACAGGCAGTCTCCAGAAGAATATCTTTCTAGAACTCTGAAGAACTTGTGCAAACAGGCTATCAGAAACAGCACTAACCCTGACAGATCGATGCTGCTGGAAGTAGAAAAGTGGAGACACTTCCACAGCAGGAGAAGAAAGAGAACCAGCCTCTCTTCTCCATTGGCCTGGCTGCTTTGGAGAGGATTTTTATTTAGATCAAGGGCTCAGCTGACAAGGCACATAACCTTCAGCCAGACAAGAGCACAGCTCTATCAAACTGATCAATAGCTCACACACTATAGACTAATTTTTAACCCTTCAGAAACTTGAGAAGACTAAAACACTTTCAGAAATGAAACTGAAGTCCAACACATTTTAACAAGAAACACCTAAAACTAATTAGGTAAGTCTTTACAGGATCTATCTCAAAAAAAAGAAAAAAACCAAACAAAACCCAAAACTACCTTCAAGATCAGTGATCATGGCCTCATGCTTATTCTTCAGTTTGGCTAAACTCTTAGATTTTTCCTCTTCCTCTGTCAGGTTTGTTGTAAATTCAGACATTCTGTCTTCCAAGAGTTTCTTTTCCTGCAGAATTGAGAAAGAAGAGTCAAAAGAGTTGCTGGAATAACAGGGTATTTTTCCAGATCTGACTGCTTAGAAATGTCAATGTCATGAGTGCCTACTCCTGCTACAAGGAATCTCAAAGAAAGAAATCCTTTCAGAATCACAAATAGAATTCAAATAAATTAAAAGTTGAATTTAAATGAAAGATATGATAGCTCTTTCAAAACCGAAAGGGAAGTCTGTTCATAAAATAACTTAATACTGATTGGCATAACAATGCATCAGAAAATGTTTGCTCATGGATCATTATTTAGTCAAAGTTATTTACATATCATACAATTCTGACCGTTGAGAATACAGGCAGGCAGTTACTTTCAAAAATTCAAGTCAGAATTCTCAAAGACAAGACTGAATTAATTAGTAAGTTTCCCTGTAATAGGGAAAAGGTCAGCCTGCAGTGGTTTTCTCCAAGAGAAACACCAGTGCATCTTTAGCTTGTGGAAGATGATGTGGGAGTCTTACCTTAGCCAATTTGAGATTCTGATCTTCCAGAACTAGCACATCTTCTTCCAATTTCTTCAATTTGGCCTCTGTGGTCACTTTTTCTAGCTGCAGCTTCTGCCTTGCACTTTCCTCTTCCTCAAGCTGCTCCTCTAGTTCCTTCACAACACCCAAAGAAAAGCAAGGTGTTTGTCAGTGCTGCTCACCAATCCATGAACTAGCACAGTAGCAATACTAGAATGGAAGGTTTCTTCACCCTTCCTTCAAGGTATTATCAATAGGTCCCAGACTGACATCTCTGCCATGACTTAATGCAACATACTGCATGCCAATCAACAAATTTTCTAGCAGAATAAGCAATGCTATTTTGCAAAGAATATGACCATTCTTAAAACAATGATTTGTCTAATTGTTTGAGAAGTGGCCATCACCTTCAAGAATGGAACAGCTCATCCAGAGGACTGACTGAATGCCTCAGGCTCAGCACCAGAACTGCTGCATTCTATTGCTGTTTCCACAGATGGATTTTCCCATGCCTCTTTCCCCCCACTTCTGCCTTTCATTTCCCTCCAAGCTGAGGCAGAAGAACCACTCTAACCCTCACTATCCTCTTTACTGACAGAGACAGCATTCCTAAGGCATTACCTGGATGTTCTGCTGCATTTTCTTCTTTTCAGCCTGCAGATGTTGACACCGTTCTTCCTCTTCCTCCACCCTTGCTTCCAGATCATGACATATCTCCTCCAGCTCTTGTTTCTTGGCTGTCAGGCGAGCTCTTATCTCCTCAGCTTCAGCACACAGTTCAGTTTCTGCTTGCAACTGTTCCTGCAGCTGCATCTTCTCTGCCATGAGCTACATTGGATGCAAAGCCAGAAATAAGACAAACTCCAATTTAGCAAAGCACTTAGCAATGTGTGTTAAGTGAAATTCTGTGCTCCTCTGTTCCACAGTTAGTTTTAAACATTGCAGCAGTCCCCTGCTGTTAACCAAAAACTATCAAAACATGGTTTTAAGTTTGTCTTCTTCTTTACAAATCAGGAGCTGCAAGCACAAATTGTTCACAAATTTCTCAAGACCATATCCATTTGAATTGTCTATTTCCACTTACAAAAGTAACAAATAATTATCAGCTGTATGGGGAAAAAACCAACCCTGCCCCCATCTTTTGTGCTCCCAACAAAAAGGATTCCATTAAAGACAAGACTGAGTTCAACCAGCTTGCTGTAACACTCAGCAACCAAAGGAGACTTTTCTCCTATAATGGCTACAGAAGGGCAATAGGTAGTAACTGTACAGGAAATGAGTAACTGCTGCAGGAAATGAGCTGCAAGAAGGGCAAAAGAAAGTGAACAAAAGGCAGCCAAATCATGTTCCAGCAATTTGGAATCCTGCAGTTTGTCCATCAGACCAAGAAAGCAAAGGAGGTGCTCTCAAGCAGTTGGACAGGCAGAGAGAGAAAAATTTTTACACATCAGATTTGCAAAACTCACCTGAGCCTGGAAGGTCTCCATCTCACTCAGTCTATTTTCTGCAGCCAGCTGCTTCTCCTTGACCTTTATCAGTTCTTCTTCCTTGGCCATCATCTCCTCCTCCTGTCTGCTGACTTGCAGAAGGGGCTTCACCTGAAAGGGAAACCAAGGGAATGAGATGTGTATAAGGAATAACAAAAACATGAAGAAATGCTCTTGTACTTGAGAGAAGCATTGACTAAAATAACATTTTAGGTAAATTTCTAATTTGAAGGACCAATCAGCTGTTTTGTTGGGGGGAACACTGGGGGAATTACACAGAACTAGATGTCACCTACTCTGCCAATAGCACGCTTTCTGCCAGTCCATTTATTCTCCTCCAGGATGGGATGCATCAGGAAAGGGTTCAGTAAATTCTAGACTCTCAAGGGTTAAGTAGTAATAGTGAGAGAATAAAAAAGTTGCCATACAATGGGGAAATTCATAAGTAAGTCAATGTCATAAAAGGGGACTTCTGTAAGGTTTTTGGCATGGTACCCCAAGATCTTTCTCTCTAAAATGAAGAGATACAGACTTGATGGATGGAGTGTTTGGTGATCAAAGAACTGTCTGGGCTGAATCCAGAGGAGGATTCTGCCCCTCTTCTCTGGTGAGCCCCCACCTGGAGTGCTGCATCCAGGTCTGGGGTTCTCAGCCCAGGAATGATAAGGACTTGTTTCAGTGGGTCCAGAGGGTCACAAAAATGATCAGAGGGCTGGAGCACCTCTGCTATGAAGACAGGCTGAGAGAGTTGGGGCTGCTCAGCCTGGAGAAGAGAAGGCTTCAGGGAGACCTCAGAGCACCTGTCAGCACCTAAAAGGGGGTTCACAAAACAGAGGGGGCCAAACTTGTTAGGAAGGCTTGTTGTGACAAAAAGGTAATGGTTTGAAGCTAACAAAGAGTAGATTCAGACTTGATACAAGGAAGAAGTTTTTTACAATAAAGGTGGTGAAACACTAGAACAGGTTTCCCAGAGACGTGGTAGACAGATGCCCTACCCCTGAAAACATTCAAGGTCAGGTTGGATGGGGCTCTGAGCAAACTGATCTAGTTGGAGATGTCTTAGCTCATGGCAGGGGGATTGCAAAGAGAAAGCTCTTACCTTGGTGAAGAGCCTCCACCACTGCCAGTTGCGCAGCTTCAGATAGGCAGCACAGTTTCTCTGAAGCACTTTCATAGCTGTCAGCTGCTGCTGGCGCTTGGCAAAGGCTCTGCAAAGCAAGTGGAGATAAGACAAAGGAACCCAGAGCTGCACACAATTCACACCATCAGCCTTTCCTTAGATACTTCTGTGGTTTTTCTTTAGAAGGTTCCCTCCCAAAAAAACAGCGGTTTCCAGTGAACTTTCTCTTGATTTTCATGGTTTTTTTCTGCTCACGTAAGAGTGGCTCTTTTTTCCTTAATCCAATTTCCTATTTTAAAAAAATTTCTCTCATGTCTTCTACCCTGAAAAGCTTTACTATCTTCACTTCCAAGGAGGGAGATCTGAAGCAGAGGTGTGTTTTCCCACCAAACTGACAGGTACTACTTTTGATCTTAGAACTGGACCAATTGCAGCCCTAACTGATAACTTAAGAGAAACCCCACACCTCCTGCATCAGTACCATACTAAGACTTGGCCATTTGCACCTTCTCATCACTTCTGGGAAAAACTTTCTGCTGCATAGCATTCTTACAGAGAAAAAAAGGCTTTACTGCTCAGGTATTTTTTTGGATACAGCACACAGAGATTCTTGCAGGTGCCAGAAGTCTGGCATTACAGAGATGAGAAAAACCTAAAGGACCATCAACTGTTATATACAATAAATAAATAATGGCCTTTCTGACAAAAAATAATTTCTAGACAATTATTTCATTTTTTTGAAGATAAATTTGTGCTTGAATGGGAGAAATACATGTTTATGATGAAATACATGATTATGACTTCAAAAATCACTGTACTAACTTTCTGGCCAGGTAGCCTCTGCAACATGCTTGGAATCCAATAATGACATCTGTGATCTTCAGGTCTCTCTCTTCTTCAAGATGAGCAAGGACTCCAGCTCTGAAAAACACTTTACTCTGTCCAATTCTGTAAAGGTTGGAATCCAGCTCCAATGCTTTGATCTAAAAAGAGAGAGAGAAGAATTCATGTCCTGCAAAGACTGTTTCATGTGAAACATCACAAAACATATTTGTGGCTTGTGGCTCTAAGACAGCCCTTCTCTACAGTGCGCCACTCAGACAAACCAAAGTTGCCAACTCCCAATAAATTCTTGGCCTATCCCAATTAGAGGAGCTGAAGCTCAGCCAAGCACAGCATCAAATGGAGGTAATCAGAGACAGAAAATATGACTGAAAGCATAATTTAATAGAGGTATCACATAAAGTATTCAGAATACAAAGATGCTGTGAGGAATGAATGTCTAGTCCTGAGAGTCCTGTTCCTTTTCTAGAAGAAACACATCTGTTGATCCTTCCCATTTACTTTTTCTCAATACTATCTTTGTCCAAAAAAGACAACCCAGCCCAACCTTCCTTTCACGGATTTGCTGCCAATGCTTATATTAGCTAAGCTAGAAAGAATCAGCTATACTCCTGTAAGACAGAAAAGTGGGAATCCCATATGATCAAGCTCAATTCAAGCCTAATCATCAAGCTAGAGCCAAAGCTTTCCCTTTGAAGCAGGCAATTCCACAGAAACTAATTGGAGCCTTTGCTGAAAGCATTTGTCAGCAGCAGGCCATTACAAAAAGTTTACTGAAGCTCATACTTTAAGCCTGTGCTAAAGATAGCATTAATGCTTCTGAGCATTTTGATTCTATGAACACTGCTGGCATCTCAAAGTACACATCTGTGGAAACAGAAAGGACCTCTTGCCTAGGATTATTGAATCTCATGCCAGACAAAAGCCTCCATCCATGAAGCCAAGAGGAAGCTTTTTGCACCCTTCTCTCAGACAAAACATTTGACTATGGAATTTTGGTCTGTGAGTACAAGTTATTTTTAGCCTGCACAACTCCAACTTTTAAACCACACCCATCTAGTTTATTCTATTCAAGTAGAGTTTCCGGGATGTTTTACCATCAGCACGCAAGCCTGCTTTCCATCCATAAATCCTTTGGGAATTGCATTTGGAGTTAAGATTTCATATCTGAAAATGAGAAAGCATCAGACTAGTCACACAAGTGTATTTGAAAACAACAAAACAAAAGAAACCAGTATGCATTCCTATGCCATTGTGAGGTCAACAGTTTTCCAAAAAACACTGCACCTCTAGACAGCAGACAATGAAGCAGCAGCCTTGGACATGGTTCTCTATGCCTCACCTAAACTACAACCTTACTGGAGAAATCAAAAATGCTTTTGGGAGGCTTTCTGCCAGGGCCTACCAAGGTACAGATGTGTTGTCTTTGCCAATTTTTCAGTCTAGTTGCAATAAAAGATTTCCACTTTTGTACTTATGTCTTAACTTTGTCAGGCCAAAGACTGCTTCAGATTCTTTTCTAGGGCTCACCTTTGTCTGAATTCCTGGAACACAACTCTGTTGGGGAAACCCTGACGACAAATACGGATTCCCTCCAGCACTCCATTACAGCGAAGCTGGTCAAGGACCAAGTGAGGGTCCAGTTTTCCAGCCTAGAGAGGAAAATGTTTATTTTATGAATACCACAAAGCTTTTACAAAAAGGCCTTACCCCCTGCCTCTCACCCTCTCTTTCTTGTAAAGGAGCCAGTTCTCTCTTCCAGTTAGAAGGAATGGAAAGCTTTTATGCCACCTTAAGAACTGCAAAGATCAGTCCCCACAATTTTAGTAAGCATACAGTTATTTAGGATGATCTTAAAAAACACCCTGAGAAAAGAGGGCCTCTTCCAGATCTCTTGCAAAACCTGACAAAAGCCATCAACCCAGCCACACACCCAGGAAGCCCATGTAAGAATGCATGGGCTGTGCTGTTATAGCTGTCTTACCTTTTTCTCATGGTTGGGGATAATGCAACGGACGAAGTTGGGGTTGGTGTTCCTCAAGGTAGCCATCAACTTAGCCAGCTGTTCTTTGTAGAGCTGTCCCACTGTCCGGAACATTCCCTTCCTGGTCTTAAAGGCCCCTGGCAGTGCTGTATCTGACATACCAGCTACCTGATCCAGCCCAACAATACGGTCCACTAGAGAGAGCACAGGAAAGAGCATTAAAATCCTCCCACAAACAAAGGAAGCATTGGGACATACAAAGAACATCTGGGTAGAACAGGATAAATGAGAGGAGCTGCAGGATCCTTTTTGCTTCATCTCTACACAGATGTTGAGTCCTGTACAAAATTTGTGCAGGGATAGGAGCAGGAAGGAAAAGAAAGCATCAGCTCACTACAGGAAGTTTGAGTGATGGAGTCAAACTTAATCCCAAACACATTCTACTGATGCCCTGGAGGGCAGCACTGGAAGAGCAATCTAGAAGTGAGTTTCAGATGCTTCTACTTGCTTAGCTTAGAATGAAAAACAACAAGAGCTCTAGCTGCTAGCCCAGCAGAGCCAACTGTTAGTTAACTCTGATCCAGGAGGGGCCACAGATAGAGAAAAAGCCCAGCTTCACTCTTGCATTACAGGCAGGACTGTCATAACCAATGATCAGAAAAGTCATATCTACTTGTAAACTGAACAAGCACAGTAAAAGGCATGACAAAACCCAAACCTCAGGATACCACTGCTTGAGCTGTTTTTGGAGTACAAGTATTCCATGACACAGACATGAACAACAGCACTAGGAGAAAGTCAGAACTCCCTGCCCAAAGTTTCTCCACTATGCCACAGTGACATCCAAGCATTGATGAAACCATCACCTTGATGAATGGACACCACAGATTTTTTTTTTCCTCAACAGAAGTCAGCTAGATCTAGCTAGTCAGCTAGATAGTAGCAGGGGCAAGAAGAAACTGAAGTTTTACTTTTTCACAATGCTTTTCTACAGAGATAGAAATTCACCCATCCAGCAAAAACCAACTGTATCACTAGAAATTTCCACACTTCCAATACACTTTTATTAAGGGCTTCAAGCTACTCTTCACCACCTTTAGTGATTGGCTGATGTCTACACTCAGGCTCCCAGTCTTCACTTCAGGAAATACACCAGCTTGTGCTCAACTGTCTTCTGATTAAAAAAAAAATGCAGCTGCTAAGAGACACCCTACAAAAGAATAAGCTAGAAAGAGTATTCTCATTTACAGCTAATATTAGCTAAAAACTGTTCACTTCTAGAGCAGCTGGTGGAATAGGATCAAGGTTGCCTTATCAGAAAGAAAAGAAGGCTGTTACTAGATGAAATCACAGGTAAGTCCACAGAAGTGCATCCCAGACTGTGGCTGTGCCAATACTCTTAATCTTGAGCCCTGCAATGTACTTCAGGATAGAGAAAAGAACAGTCACTTCAAAAGAAGATCCATCTAAGAACAATAAATGAAACTGATAAGCTGTGGTCAGTTGACATTTCAAGCCCAAAAAACAGTCTCACACAGCAAAGGCCTTGTTAGGCACAATTTGCTGATGGCCGTTTTTCATCTAGGACGAGTCCCTTTGCCAAACCCTCTTTTAAATTACCAGCTGCTGAAGTGAAATCCCAGTACTAAAACGAATGCCAAACTGGAATTCAGTTTCTATGCAGCCCCAGAAATCCTCCTTCCATATCTTGCAAGAAATACAGCTGAGCTAGCTCTACATTCAAACAGTTGACAGGGATTTGTTCCTACTCAAGTTGTACAAGAGCAACTTTAGGCACCCGAATGTGTCTATTTTTGTATCCACTTTCAAGGTGAGTTTTACTTTTGTTTCAAAGTCCATGAGGAGCTACTAGCACAAAGCAGAGGAAATGAACAAGAAAGACAGGCAGGTATGACAAAGGGACAAAGAGAAGTTAACGGAAGCATTTCTTGCATGGCTCTAGGATGCATCACACACATGACACGACAGCTGGGTTTCTCAGTCACCTGGTTCTAGATGAAGAATAGGAAAGTGTTGATAGAAATAGGCTCTCTGAACCTTCTGCATCTCTGCAACAGACAGAGACGTCAAAGAAAACCTACCACAGAAAGTGACAGTAACAGTAAGACTCAAAACCAGATAAAACCCAGAGAAGATAGAGTAAAATACTGAACAACACTGCAGAAAGGGCACACTTAGTTGCAGGATTGAAAACAGGTTCCACTTCAGATCTTGAGTGCTGCAGCTATACAAGCTGCTGGCTCATAATGGTGCATTCATATTTTATCCCAGTATTCTTCACTTTGAGACAGAATTGCTATATATGCAGCAAGTTTAACAGAAGTTGATGCAAATGAACCTTTCTCTTGAGTTACAGTGAACTTTTAATGAAATACCATGATCTAAGCAAAGGATGTTCCAGATAATGCTCATCTTGGTGGCTTAGTCTTCAGGGGGAAAAGGCAAAACAGCTCATCACAGGCTTCTGATGCCCAAGTTTTTCATACAAAAAAAGAGCAAACAAATGAAATGCAGATTAGTTACATACCATCTTTCCACAGCTCAGACACAAACTTATCCGACGACTGGTGCAGAAGAGTGGCGATGTTATCGTTCAGTGGATCCATGTTCTTCATCAGCCATTCGTCTGCCTTGTAATCCACCTGCAGAAGATAAACACATCAAGGAGATTGGGATGAGCAATTTTCTGCAGCCCAGTATCCAACATCATCTGGCACAGTCTAGGAAAGTATCACCAAGGTTTGCACAACAACAGATTACCTAACCATTCCTGGATTTACTATCTAAGTAAGCACACCTACGAATTTCCAGCCCTTACAAAAAGCTGCATGTTCTGTTCTGTCACTAAAGGGAATGGATTTGCAATGCCAGTTTGTACCATCCAGAATGTCACACAAAAACCAGCTGCATCAGCATTTTTGGTGATGAAGTCTTGATGCAGGATTCCTCTGAGCAGTACCTCCAGCCTCACCAAGTCACACAGAACAAATTTAAATTGCTGTCAGTCTGACATGTCGAACTATAAATACAGATAAAATTGCAGGCAAGTTAGGCCTCCTTAGACCCTGTGAGCTCCTCTGCAATGGAACACCTTCATGAAATCTTCTGATGGTTTCTCATATGCAACCATTTTGGTAAGTAGCCATTTCTAAGAAGTAATGTTTATTAATTAATCATTCCAACCTTCACATTTTAGTTATTAATTCTTTACCTTGCCAGCATAGTGTATGATACAGAAGTCAGCTTTGTCTTTCAGCTGTTTTGGCTTCTGAAATTTGGGGTGGGTGCCTTGTTCTTGAACAACTTTTTCCACAAAGCTTTTGTCTGTTGCTTTTGGGAACCAGCACTCTTCATCCAGCAGAGCCAGTATACCAGGAGGCCCAGCCTTAAGGAAGGAAAACATCAAAACATCATTAACTACATGACTACAATGATAATGAACACCTTTAGACAGCTAGAGGAGGGGGAAAAAGAACTAAGCCTGATCCACATCACATTCATGTCTTGTGTGATATCAGTTAAACTACTTCCATTGTAATATAAACTGTTAATAGCTCTTCAATATCTTCATCTGAATTGAGACCATTTTTATGAGAAAGTCTCTTCTGTGACATTTGTCTAGGTTGTTTTTTTTGGAAAAGATATTTTTTATTAGAAGAAATATTATTATACGGTTCTCTAAATATATTCTGGTGTCTAAATGCAAAAGGCATAGCAGAAAGTTTCACAAACTAGTCCTTACTATTGGAACATCTACTGTGAAATTTGTAAATTTTTAAGTTTCATTAGAGCAAAATGAAAGCAACTGAGTTCACAGCTTCTCATCACACCAGTAGTTAAGCAAGGAAGTTCACACTACTTATGGCAAGCTGCACATACATCTAGCATCACGCAGACCTAACAAGTGAGGACAATACAGTGAGAGGGAAAAGTGGCCAATTAGATCCATTTTCATGCAGTGTTTCCTACAGAACTGACACTAACAGCCTTTTGGTGACACACTTTCATACAAAGAAGAAACTGTTCACTCCTGCTTCTAATCATATTACAGTGCCAGTAGAGGATAACAAAAGCTAGAGGGCCAGAGATGATGTCCTCAATGACAAAATCAGTGCAGCCATTTCCTGCTGGACAGCAAAACAACAAACTTACCGGCTTCTCTATGAGGTCAATGCAGGGCTGCAGGTCCAGGCCAAAGTCAATGAAATTCCACTCTATGCCCTCCCTCTGGTACTCCTCTTGCTCAAGAATGAACATGGTGTGGTTAAAGAGCTGCTGCAACTTTTCATTCGTGTAGTTAATACACAGCTGCTCAAAGGAGTTCAGCTAATGAAGAAAAAAGCAGAAAGATGTTTGAGCAATTGCTTGTGAAGACACACCTAGCATCCTATTAGCACAAAAGATCATATCTGTGGTTCAGGAATCTAAGCTAAAGTGGGGCAGACAGTCCACTGTCAATAACCCCTTTGGATATGAACTGCCTGTTCTGTCACGTGCCACTGCACACTGCTGCAATCCCTAGGGAAGTTCATACACACTGGTTCTCAGACTTTGCAAAAGAATGTTTAGATGTAAACAGCAGAAGAGTTACTGCAACTACTTAACCCGGGACAAGAAAGGACTCTGGTTTTCTCACAAATGCAGAGCCAGCAAGTCCTCTTCATAGGAAGAAGCAGCAACAGAAGCCTGAAGACAAACTCCTAAAAGTATGTGGACTGGAAAGTCCCTTTTTAATCCTCATATAAAATCAGAGCAAGGAAAGTGAGAGAAATTTCTATAAAATTTCCAGATTTCTTCTGGAATGGTAAGGACAAGGTTAATAATCCACAGTGTATTTTTATGTTTGACCACACAAATCATAATGCAGCTTCTAAAGAAAGTGGTCCTGTTCTAATTCCTCTCTATTTAATAATTCCTAACTATGTTATTTCTTCTCTTCTTTTCATGAGATCCAGCAACTGTGAAGCCAAAGGCATACCAATAAGAGGGAGAAGGAAAAAAAAAATCCCCCAAAACCCAGCCAACAAGCAAACAAAAAAAAAAAACCAATGCCAACTTTTCTGTGTCTCAGTTTTCTATTTCATTAATAAATGGTCCAATTCATTTTGCAGTTGTTCATGAGTTAGACCCAGTGTAACATAACACAGGTTGACAGGAGCTGCCTTGCTGGGATAATGGCAGGATACTTCTTTTTTGATGGCAGTCTGTGGCTGCTTCAGATTATAATGCAAACCACATCCTAAAATTATTTCATAGAATCCCCTAACAGCTTGGCCTAACAGTTCACTGTCATCTAGAGAAAGAGCTCACATTTTCCCTCTCTCCCATCTCTCCCTCAACTTTCCTTCAGCTCCTCCTCTCCTACACTTATCTTGAATGAGACTAGATGTTGATTCCCCTTTTTGTGGGCTTCACATCCTTATCAAGAGTGTGTTATTTTCCAATTGTAAAGCTATTTCCTTCTGCGGTCTTTGCTCCATATTAAACTGTGCTGAGTGCAAGGACCTGACATCTCCTTACCTCAAAAATCTCAAAGCCAGCAATGTCAAGGATTCCAATGAAGGAAGCACCCTGTCTCTTGGTCTTGTCCAAAGCCTTGTTGATGCGCATAACCAGCCACCGGAACATCCGCTCGTACGTGGCTTTGGCCAGTGCTTCAATGGCAAAATCAGCCTAAACAGCAAACACATCAACATCAAAAGCTGCATTAGAAACCAAAGAAAGGCACAGATTACACTGCTTCAGGATCTAGCAGCACAACTGTAGTCTGACATTTTCTCTCCACCAGGAAATCCACTGAACAAGGCTTATTTCAGTTTATTCCAAATGAAAAGTAGATGGCATAGTGATATTCAATATATAAGAGCAAAAAATTTGTCTCTAAATTAGTGTGTCAAATCCAAATTTCAGGATCCTACCTGCTGGAGGAAACAAAAGCTGGTATTAAAGAAAGAAAAACTATGCCCAGTCACTCCCAAAGACTGTAGTAACATGGAGCTTTTCATAGGCCCAAGGAAATGAACTTAAATTCTTTTGTAACTTTGGATTTATGAAGCCCAATCCCTCCCTGCCACTACCCTACCTTTGCTTGACACAAATACTACATGTAGTAAGAAATTATACATCAAAAGGGACAAGCAGCATGGAAAGGCAACCTCTGACTTTTTCCAGACTTCAATCTCTTACCAACCCTTTCCATGTTACAGGGCCATGTTTCTTTATTTAGAGTATAATGCTGTGTTCATAAAGAAGCCAGGCAATAAGTAAGCACAGGGGTTTGCTCCATTCAAGCAGGCCACGAGCTCCTAGGTCAGGTTTCATTTACAGCACAACCAGTCAAGAGTGTTACAAAATTTCCAATAAATTTCAAGGGTGAGCAGCAAATTCTTCTATCTTAGTAGCTGACCCACTCAAAAATAGTGCTTTCTGAATTGCACCAACTTGAAAATGTCACCCTTGCATACCACATTGAAAATAACTCCCCAGGGACAGCCGGTCACCAAATTTAGGGGACTTGTGTTCTCTTTTTTTTTTTTTTTTTTTTAAAGAGAAGAAGTGCTAAGGGACAGGGTGAATTCTATCTTTACACAGATTATATGAACAAGCAATATATTATGTTAGAAGCAATATATTAAGGTACATCATTCAAGTGTGCTTTCCATGTACTGCCACCATAAAGATGGTTAGTAAACACTACAGAAACCTTTGAAACATTCATTAGCAGTGCAGCAGTAAGATTAGAGATCAAAGTGGTCCCATTCACTTTTTGAGAATGCCTACCTGCTCTTTGGTCTGAGCTTTCTGGACATAATCTCGTCCAACTTTGATGCGAGGAGTCAGGATACCTCTAGTGAAATCTGTCACGTTGATACCCAAAAGGTGAGACACCTTCTGAGCAGCTAAAGATGGTAAAAGGAAACAAAAAGATTCATATTACTCTGTTTTTCTCACAGAAAGAGAGAAAAAGAAAAACATTCTGACAACTGTCTTTAGAAAAGTCAGGAAACAGCTTACAAAAAACATTAAATTAAGAACAGGTTACTGAGACAAAATACCTTCCTAACCAAAAAATCACTCTAAAAAAAACCCTCTTGCAACCCATACAACAGTTTACTGAGTTTCTCCAGAAGTCACTAGAATATATTTCAAGTAACAGCCTCATTCAACTAAATTGTTACACAGAAGCTTTAGAAAGGTCATTGTCTGTAATCAATCTAAAAATATATCAGATAATGGATTCTTAATCAAGCTAATTGTTCTGTCTTCATCTACTGATTAGTCTTTGAGACAGCTCTGTATTTCAGATTCAAGATCCAAAACCCAAACAGTTTATTCTCCTCCTTAAAATGGCATTTAGAGCATATTTTAAATAATAACAGCCCAAAAAAAACCCCTTAGTGATAAAATTAGCAACATTTGCACTTCTGCAGTACATCTACAATGAAGGTCTAAGAGTTAAGTCTTCCAACAAATAGTCCTCTATCACATGAAGCATGGCACTATTTACACATTCAACAATGGGCAATTAAATTACGCACACATGCTTTTATACCCACCATAAAACTACCCACCATCTTACTCTTACAGTTACCAGACTACCTACAAAGGCAGCACAGAACATTCCTTAAAATCTGATAATATAGGTTTGAAGGACCAATTACTGTAGCTCGTTTAAAACACACACTCCACATACTCAGTAGAGTAATCCTTTTCATCTGTTCATGGTGTGCACTTCCTGCCTAGCCCTGCCACAGGAACACTGTCACATTCCTGCCCGTGGGTGGCTGCAAACACACGCCTGGCAGAACATTGTGCATTTGTATGGGGCACGCCAGCTCCTCTGACAAATAATTCACCCTGCAAAAACAGGGCTCCAGCATTCCATACATACTGCAATACATTCTCCCCCTTGCAAGAACTTCCTGGAGGCTTTTTTGCTGCACTTTTCTTTGGTGTGGGGCAGGGGATTGGTTACCTGTATTGTCTGGCATAGAGGCTTGGTCTGTGTTACGCTCCTTCTTGAAGACTATGTTGCCAAGTTGAAGAACACCTGAGATAACCTTCAGCAGACCTTTTAAAATAGTAACAATAACAACAGCTTAGTGTCAGACATCAACAAATTGTGACACAGTTATCCATATCACCCAGTTATCTTTCTTAACATGGTAAAGAGGCCCATCTCAGCATCCCAAAAATTGTTCTGAAATTTAGGAAAAAGCACCACAGGTTACTCCTCTAAACTACTCCCATGCAGGACAAAGGACTTGCCTTGTCATTCCTATGCAGGACTACACAGCCTAGAAATTTACCTATTCTCAACATCTCTATAAAATAGTGAGAGATAGGACTGAGGGTTAAGTGCCACCTACAACAACTGTATTTTTTAATAAAACACTTTTTTCTCTGCTTGAGGATAAAAACCTCATGTAATGAATTCATACTCAATTTTCCTCAACAGTTACTGTTGAACAAAGGAAAGAGACAGTTAAGGGTGCACCTCAATTAAAGATTTTGTTTCTTTAATCCTGTAACACTTTCAGTTCCCTGACCAAGATCTGCAGTCCTTACAGACACACATTGTAAAGTACAGAAGGCAGCAGGATGTGGGCGAAAGTGCCGGTACCATAACTATTACTAATTATATGCTGAAGCACCCCACCCCATTGCTAATGACACATTCATACTCTTCAAATGATGCACGTCACAAAAGCCAAACTATCAGATGCCAAGACAGGGAAGATGGTGTCAATTCAATTTTCACCACATATCAAAGCTCATTGCATAATAGCTTCCAGTTGCCTTGAGCAAAGTAAACTGCCAGTCACTTGAAGGGATCTTCTAATAAAGGTATTTTTTTGTCCTGCCATTTTCTACTTGTTTAGGCTGATTTTGGCTGGAGTAGAATTAGTTTTCTTCACAGTAGCTGTTATGGGGCTGTGTTCTGGATTTGTGCTGGAAACAAGTGTTCATAACACAGGAGGAGGCTAGGGGTGCACAAGAAGATGGGGAAGGACACAGCCAGGACAGCTGACTCCAACCTACCCAAGGGACCATGCTCAGCACATAAAGCTCAGAAAAGAAGGAAGGGGAGGATGTTAGGAGTGATAATGTTTGTCTTCCCAAGTCATTGTGTGATGGAGCCCTGCCTTCCTGGGTGTGGCTGAACACCTGATTGCCCTTGGGAAGTGGTGAATGAATTCCTCATCTTGCTTTGCTTCACTTGCATGTGCAGCTTTTGCTATACCTGTTAAACTGTCTTTATCTTGATCCATGAGTTTACTCACTTTTACTATCTCAAATATCTCTTTCATACCACTGGGCAGGAGTGAGTGAGCAGCCATGTAGGGCTTAGTTGCCAACTGCAGTTAAACCACAACACTATCACAAAAAGATTTGTTTTAAGAAAACATCCTTTTGAGGATGAGAGTGAACAAAGGCTCCATTATATGCTACATTAGGAGCAACAGAAAAGAAACATGTTTGCGATTGTCCCACTCTTGTTCTGCACTGGTGTAGCCTCACCTCAGGTCCTGGGTGCAGTTTTGGGTACCACAATATCAGAAAGATATAAAGCTGTTAGGGACTGTCCAAAGGATGGCTATGAAGATGGCAATGAGCCAAGAGAAAGCCACAGGAGGAGTGACTGAGGTCACTTGGTTGTTCAGCCTGGAGAAGAGGAGACTGAGGAGGGGACTTCACAGCATCCTACAGCTTCCTCAGAAGGGGAAGTGGAAGGAAAGGCACCTGTCTATCTGGTGACCAGTGACAGGATCCAAGGGAATGGCATGAAGCTTTGTCAGGGGAGGGTTAGGCTGGATCTTGGCAAAAGGGCACTGGCTCCTCAACAAGTGTAAAACATTAAAGCTATTTTTGCTGTAGTGCCTGGAACCAATAACTCATCTACATGACAGCAAAGACATACCCTAGAGCATACATTAAAAACAACTTGAAACACTGAGCATAGCAGGACACCCTGACAATGAATTAGGCTACCATTTCTTTTTTTTTGGTTTTGACAAATTTCTCTTCACCTCCAGACAGAAGTTTCAGTCTCAGATGATTCAGGATATCAAGAAATGTATTAAACTGTCAATAACAACAGCACAGATTTTAACAGCTGGACTGTAAACAGCAGATGGCACAGGTAAATAAATGTTCCCTACAGCCACAAGAGCTGCAGCCTCCAGCAGAGGAGGTGATGTCAAACCACAACAGATGCCTGCTTGCTTCAGGGTAGAGAGTAACAGTCCTAGCTTTAGAAGACCATACACATTTTGAAGGTGAGCCTTTGCAGAACAGTGATTTGCCAGCAGTGGGGCAGATCATGAATGAGCAAGCACAGAGCTCTGGTGAATGTGTATCACTGTGCTTTGTGCTGGCTGTGTGCATTTCTCTTTTCACTGTCATGCTACTGTGCTCCCAGAATCAGACAATATTAATTTCTGATCAGCAGTTCAGTGTTAAGCTGGAAAGAAAGGCACTATGACCAGCCCATTCTCAAAGGACTAATCCAGCAGTGGTTGGATCAGATACTTTAGAGCCACTGCTAAGGGGTAGGGGGAGCACACAAGCCATGCATTGCATAAGAGAATGAGGGGATTCTTGTATCTTCAATGTGTTTTTCATACACTGGGTATACAAGCCTCAGATTGGGAACAAAAACAGCAAGCAGAAGCATGTTTTTATTAGCTGCTTGTTCTAGAGTTAACTGTATAACCTGAAACTGTGCTGGTAGATCCTGAGGTGGGTTACTCCAAAGCCACTGAATTTTGTTACTTGCACACTGTTCACTCGGGGCAGGGGGAGCAGGAACCGACACAAGCAAAACAAAACCAACAAAATCCCTAAACAAAAAGCTAACAAATCAAACCAAAACAAAAAAAAGAACACCGGAACAAAAAAAAATCTCAAGACATGGCTTGTTCCCTTTTTCATTCCTTGCATATTCATACCTATCTGCTCTTCATCTGGGATGCCCATGATCTTCATTGCCTCCATGGTCTCCTGAAACATGTCCTTGTCCTGCTGGCCCGGGATGGTAACATGCCCATTGGAAAGGAAGCGGTATTTGTTGTAAGGCTCCAGCAGCAGGTCATCTTAGGAAAGAATTGAGAAAGAAGTTGCTATGGATTTTTTTTTTAAACAGACAAAAAGCTACCACCAATATCAAATTTCTGACTCGCATATGCTACCAGCTCCTGGATGAATCTAGGATTAAGCTCAGTTTAACTTCAGGCTGAACATTTAATGTATTTTAGATAAACACAGAGTTTTTCTGTGTTATTTCATGCTATTCCTTCCTCTGGCCTACTCCACCAAAGCAGCGCCACTCATCATTAGGTCCTAAATCTGTCAATAGTAGGGATTAACTAGAAAGTAAATCTGTTTTTAATTTCAATACCTCATTTGTTTCAAGTCAGATAAAAATTCATATATGAATTCTTGAAACAGTAGCAGCTATGAGAAAGTCCTCTCCTTGTGTCATTCCTGCAGATCCATTTGCAGCTCTTGCACAACACAGACCCACATTACCACGCTGAGGTATTAAAACAAGGTGTGCTGGGATGCCAGACTGCTAGAGGTGCTCAGAGGCTTGCAGATTTGCTCCACTCAGTTACACACCGAGTGCATCACAGCAGGATCATTCCTGCACCAGAATGGTTTACATCATGCAAGACTAGACTAAACATGGGACAGCGATTTAGATAAGGAAGGGCGTAGAGTCATTGCTGGCAGGGAAACAAGTGCAGGAAGGAACCAGAGCAGCAAGTTTTCAGGAACTGAGAAGTGCAGGGGGAGGACAGATGGATGTATAAGTGTATGAAAGAGGTGGAGGAGAGCTGACCATATCCAAAAGGCAGAGAAGTAGGAACTGTGAAGGAACAGGTCTTTGTCTACAAGTGTCCTGAACCCTCTGTTGTTGCAGCTATGGCATTCCCTCACCACAACACAATCATACTTACTCTTCAAATGCTCCCCTGCCCCAGAGAGCAGGTAGTAAAAGATGTGGAAGGTTCTCTCCTCTTTGGCCTGGCGAATTGCACGTGACTTCTCCAGCAGATCTTCAGAGAGTCAAGGCCCATGACAGGACATACAAATCCCTTCCTACTCTATGGTAGGAGAAAAAACTACCTGATGTTCTCTTCATACCAATTGACAGGGGTATTGACTTAGCAATCGTTATCAGTCAATAACCCATTGAGCTTCTGGTCTCAGTTCTGCCAGCCTCTGAATGATGACTATGGTAAGAGAGACTTAATTGGTAAGAAACATAAAATCTGATGTCATCAATCCCCAACTGCCTTGGAAAGAAGCAAGAATGACTTATGAAATTCCATACCTATTCATACTGCTGCAGTTTATGCTTGCATTTCACCTCTTAAGATTCAAATTCATTCATTAACTCAGAAAAGGTCTGCACCATGATCACAAAGGTCACAAAAATACTACTGAAGAAAGAGGAGACTACAACAGTGATCTTGATAGCAGAAATTTAGAGTGCTTCCAACTGCTTTCTCAACCTAAGTCAGTGGTGATGAGACTGCTAGGTACCATTCCTGACACCTCTAGAGCCTTGAACCTTTCAAGGGGTTACAGAAAGGATACAGGTTTCAATGTTGGCTCCAACAATGTAGCCGTTGACATCAAAGTTGATTCTGATAAATTTGCCCTAAGAGGAAGACAATAGTATTAAAATTAGTATTCTTTGTGTTTGGTAACAACAGTAAACAACAGAGGTAAACCTTCTCTTTTTAATCCAGGAAAGGAAACTCCAAACAGGTCAGGCAGGTTTTAGGCAAAGCATAAGGTCAGCCAATAGGCAATGTCTAGTGATCACAACAGCAACTGAACAAAAAAAGACACCAAGCACTTACAGACACTTCTATCATTGTGACAGCCTACAACTCACACTCACTTCTGTTTCAACCTAGATTTTCCACAACCAGGGTCCCTTGAATTTCATTTTACACTACCCTGACAGTTCCATTCCTTTCAGTATTAGCTTAAACCATTTTAATTTGGTTTTGCTCCAGCTCTGCCAACTGCCTCTCAGATGTTGTCCATTGTTCTCCAGAACAAGCAAAATAAAAGATGAGTATTTGCTCTCCAGGATAAAACCAACTGTAATGATTACAAAAAACAATCAGCACAGATGATCCTGGTACAGGATCTGGTTTCTTCATTCCAGAGATCTAAAAGATCTATTTTGGATAATACACCAAATGAAATTAATTTCCCAGATTAATTTAAAAAAAGTCACTCAGTTACTCTATCTCTGATAGCAATTCACCCAAAAACAGAACACTGGAAAGTGTAAAATACACTTTGGATGCACTTTTTGAATACACTCATGACATAATAATACTCACAAATCTTGAGGAGTTGTCATTCTTCACTGTCTTGGCATTTCCAAAGGCCTCCAGGATGGGATTAGCCTGGAGCAACTGTCTCTCCAGTTCTCCCTAGAGAGAAATCCAAAATTAATAAAGTAGGTAGTGGTTCACAGCATTAACCTTGGGTCAAACCAGCGCTGCGGTTTCAATTCACACTAGTTTGGCATCTGTTGCAGAGAAGCCATATTAAACCTTAGGAGATGATCACTTAAACCTTCAAAGGAGACTCATTAGTTATCTGGGTTAAACAGAAACATTCATAAATAAGCCTCATTCCCTTCCTCCCAGTGTGTCTTTCTGATAGCAAGAAGCCCTTCAAAGTCACTTGGCTGTAACATCCCGCAGACTTCCCAGGGACAAAGTGAAAACCATACCAGCATCCAAGACCAGGCCCTCATCCCAGAAGTGTACTGCCACAGAGCCTGCAACAGTGAGGCAAATCCTATCTTGCTACTAAAAGACAGCTCTGAACACTGCTACTAGTAGGTTAAGAAGTTAGTCTGAAAAAAATCTAATGTTTTGTAAAAACCGAACACAAAATGCTTGCACTTCTTAGAAGAGTCTACATCTTACAAAGTACAAAAAAAAAATCTCCTTTGTAAGGAGGAACACACAAAAAAGAGAATTAGTGGTATCCCACAAACTGCATGATTGCTTGCAGTCTGCTGCCATATTCACACACTCCTCCCCTCAAGGAATACTAAGTGCTGGAATTGTAGAAAAGAAATTCAGAACTTTTATCTCTGCCCAGTACTAGGGCATTGCAGCATATACACCTTTCCCTGCAGGCTCTACATGTATCCCTAGCACTTTTGAAAAATTACTTGTCCTCTGTGCTAAAAGCATGGCGTTCTCTATATTTCAAGATCAGCTAAAAAGCTTCTGGAGACACAAAATTACAGTTTAGATTAATGTTTCTCTTTTTAGCAGTTATCAGTAAGTACTCAAGACTGCTTGTGCATAACAGATGTAAATGAAGTTTGATTTGTGAGAAACAGAATTTATGGGGAAACTATTTAAGGTTACTTCTAAAGGAAAATTGTTCCCATTTGTTCTCAAAGACAGGTTAGTTCTTACACAGTGTCTCTAAAAATACAGGCAATAAAAAAAGGAGGAAGATATATGAGAAACTGTACAATGAACTACAAGTTTTTATTTTTTACTTCCACGATCACTTCATTTCATGCTTGCAAAGTGCAAGGCCAAACAAGACCCCCCAGCCCTGGTGGAACTGCAAATACACAGAAGGGGCAGCTGCTGCAAACACCTCCATTCACTGTCAAGTATATGTAACAAGGGGCTTAGCCCTGGTAAGAGAATCTGAGCTGGGACATCATCTGTCTCACAACAGACCCAGCATCTGGCATTGCAAGGAAAAAAACCTTGAAACTAGGGTTCAGTCCTTGAAACTGTGTGGTGGTCACATTTCCCCTTGTGTTGTGCCACACGTACTGAAGTTGGAATGCTCTTTGCTCACACCATTTCTCTTCCCCATCCTGCAGTGAAGCCCTAGGCCTCTGTTTCTAACTGCAATTTATTCCTATTCAAGTGAGAGGTGACAGCAACACAGCACTTAAACCCAACTAAATGGAACAAGGAGGGAAAAGAAATCAGGCCTTGACATCAAATCTATTTTAATTATTTGGCTATAAATAAAACTGAGGCCATAGTAGCTACACAAAGACGGGAAGTTTATGCAAATCCACATATAATAGACCTTACTGTAACTTAGTACCTCAGGAAAAAGTGTCATTAGTTTCAAGTAGGTGTGGGTAAATTGTAGTTTAGAGGTGATTAGGTCTCTTGAAACACCAAGGTAGCAATATGCATAGAAAATGACAGTTTGGCCTCACAGCAATATGAAGCATTTTCCTTTCCTGGGGAAAGGAAAATGCTGAAGAGTTGGTCAAATCACTGAGCTCTCCTGATTTGCCTCAGCACCATGACAAAGTGGGAAAATCCAAGTTCTCAGCACGCCACAGTAACAGCACATAGGACTAAGTGTCTGCAATTACCATACCCATTCCTCACTGCACGCTGTCTTTGTTTAAAAGGAAATTCCATTATGTTTAAAAATTTTTAATAAGTTTTTGAGTGGAGTTTGTTGGGGATTTTTTACTTTAAATTTTGATGGTCACCTTTCACTGATGGAAGATACTTCATTATTCTTATATAATAGGTAATTTTGCAAAGCAAACCATTACAAGACAGAGCTGTCCAAGCTTTCTAAAAATCCTAAGGTACCCATCATTAAGATGCTGCCAATTTCCTGGCACTTGTAATTGCCATTCCTTGACCTGAAACAAATTTGTTTAACACTTGGCATGCATTTGAAGTATGTGCAATATTCCTCATGAAAACAGCAGCAGAAAAAGCCACTGGGTCTGTTAGCCTGTGGTTGGCAGTTCCTAACACTCTTCAGTATGCTGTCTTTCTACTGCTCTGAAATTACAGGACAAATTTAAAACAACTAAAATCCTTGACATCTACCTTGCACTGAATTTTTTCATCTCATACACTTTTTGAAATATTTTTTAAGCCAGATAGAAGTCTTTCCAGCTATTAATTCTTCAGAAAGTAAAGTATGGAGAAAGGCATCCAGAAATCATTTCTACCTTTAACAGTATACAATTAAAAAAAAACTATGGGGGGTGGTGTTTGGGCTGTTTGGTTTGTTGGAGTTTGTTGTTTTGTTTTTTACACATTAGGGATTTGCTTTTGTATTCTTCTCTGCAGTCATGTGAGAGATTATCAAATAACTAAATCCCAACACCAGTGGCTGCATGGGGGAAGGAGAAGGATCATCCATAACCAAAGTTTCGTTACAAATATTTAAATATCAGCTACTATTGCCCATGGATTTCCGATTAGCTGCAAACACTCACATCTTGAAAAATCATTACATGATTTAATAAGACAGTAAAGAAGCTGAGATTAAACATGGAAAAACACTGACTTCAACTTCTATAAATAGAAGTTTTAATAAATGAAAAAAAAAAAGTTTCTATCATTAGATTCAGTACACCCCCTGCAAAAGGAGCCTTAATGTGCATAGAAGTCACACCATGCAGCTAGAAGCTTATTTAGCTGAATATACTAATGCACTGGGAATGGTGGAATGCACCACTACCTCCAAAACAAGTGAGCTAAAGAATATGTTTTATAAAACTGATTTTGCCCTGGTATTTGGAAAAACACCAGTTTACACCCAAAAGTTCATAATAAAGAAAGTACCACTACTTTCTATAATATCCTTTGTTTAGTTCTGTGCCTAAAGACAAAAATCTTCCACGACCAGTATACCTGAGATCCTCAGAAAATTAAATGTATTCATCTTCATAAGTTCCTATATTCTGATTCCAAGTTTGCACCATAAAGAAGTGCTGCAGAGCACTCACTGCTGATTAACAAAGGCTGCAGCTCTAAATCCCCTCTGGTAAGGTCAGTTTAGTAACAAAACATGGGGAGCGGGACTTTTTGGAAAAAAAATCAAAACTTGGGGGAAAAAATTAAATATCAAGCTTCGACAAATCATCAACCAGTCCAACATAGGACTGTTTTATTCTCCTGAGCAGACTGTCTGTCCTGCTTCAGCAGTTCAAATTTTACTCATGGACAAGCAGTGGAAGAATACTTAACTCAACCCCATGATTCTATTTTCCACACTTAAAAAAACTAAAAAGAAGAATGTTTCTAAATACAGCTACTGACAGACCATGGAAAAAGCCTTCATATGTCTGAAATTTTGGCACATAGAACGTTGGGTTTTTTTGGTAGAATTCCAGAAGTTAGTTACTACTATGTGCATGCACACACACAGTGTGCCAGCATGCAGAAATGCCTTCTTATTTATATACTCTACATGCATTAGACATGCCTACACATTAAGCTGCTACAGGAAAACTCTCATGTAGAGATGCAGTGGACACATCTAGCACTTGGCTTTCATTAATAAACATTTCCAACATGTTCAGATCCGGCTAACAAGCCCACAGTCCTAAAACTCCCTGGATAAATACTTAACTACATCAAAATTACTAGGAACATCACACACACTATATGCTTAAGAGGCTAGGAAAGCCTTGTCCAGTCCTATCGTCCTGATGGAATACTTCTAAGATGGTATGTGTCTGGGAAAATCCTGCAAGAAAAACTTTAAAGGCAAACTAGTATTGAGCACAGAACACAAGTATTCTTGATATCACTACAGTCTCCAAATGAACATCCTTACAAAAAGATTACTGTGCACCACACAAAAAAAAAAAAAATTGTGAATTGTCTATGGATTTGTTTTAGCTGCAGAAAGTGATATTGGTGTGGAGTGAAAAGCCGCTCAAAAAAATCACACAATGGGACAGAAAATGCATTCCTGGTGCAGAACGTGCAGTAAACGTGCAGCTCACCTACGAGGATACAACTGAAGAATTCGGCAATAGTCCATCGGGGGAGAGGGAGGGGAAAAAAATATAAGTGAGACATCTTTAAAGTCCTCCCACCATCATCACCACCCTCCTCTCATGTGCTGCTAACACTTGGTTTCCCCCCTTTTAATGTTTTCCTACAATTTTTAAGTTTTCAGCTGATGTCCACTAGCCTATCATTGTATTCTCCAGTTCTGAGACAGTACATGTAGTCGCCAGACCTAATCTATAATGGCACAGAAGAAAGGAGACAACTCCCCCACAGAAGGATCAGTTTTAAACCACCTATACTGGTTATAAGCAATACAACCATGTGAAAACATCAGTACAGATGATGCATTTACAGCAGCTCTTACCCATGCATTTGCCAATGAATCCAAGGGGTCGTGGATGAGTTTATACCCACTGTAGATCCACCGAATTCAAAGGAGTTATGGCTTTGAACAGTGTTCCCTGACTCGCAATTTTTGACAGACTTGTTGTTTCACAGTTCACTGACCTCCTCAATCCCCTGACAGATGTTACCATCTAAGCTTCTACTGAGCAATATGTCTTTTACCAACATCAGCCAATACATATTTAATGTCCAAAGTCTGCAGAGCAATAAAACATCATTAAACCTAGGTCTTACCTGGTCTTTTTTGGACTTGTGCGAGGAAGCAACATGAGCCAGATACTGAATAACCTTCTTGGTGTTCTCTGTTTTACCAGCTCCTGATTCACCTCTGTAAAGAAAATCTACAAGTTATCAACAAACAAGATGTAAGGAGACATTATCATATTTCTAATCCCAAAAGGGCTACTGACATCCTTAACTGCATTATGGCCATTACAGCACCTCCCTTAAAACCAAGGGAAAAAAAGCTGGGCTGCAGCTGGACTGCAACATGGAAGGCAATAAAGAACAGTGCCTTCTAGTCACTTGGATACAGAGACTGTCAAAGTGGCTGAGGAATAGCTTGGAGGCTGCTGTAGAGGTTGGGGTGAAAGGTAATGAAGTAAATCTTTCAAACGGAAGCCTCCTGACTGCAAGAAGAAACATACCAATTCCTTAAGCATGGCTGAGGGCAAATCAATTTTACTGTGTCTAGAAGACAAACTGCTGCATCAAGAGTATCTGTTACTCTATCAGCCTCATCAGTATGCATGCACTTAAACATAACAGCTGCATCAAATCTGAAGGATCACTCCAAGCCTTTCCCATTGACAAAGCTGTGTTTCTTCAGTAGTTTGAGCACAAGGGGCTGTTTCAAAGCCACCCTTCCTCCATTTATTACAAAAATTATTTTGCAGAAGGAATTATATATTGGAGGAACTGTAGTGGGACTTTCCTTGACTCTCCATTATTACCTAATTCTGTAATTCCACTTCCAGTACTTAAAATTAAGAGAGTCCTTCCTTTTTACAAAAATGTAAAAACACAAACTTTGACATGCAGACTGACAATTGGAATTACTCACGTGCAAAGGATGGACTGATCCTCTCGATCTAGAAGAAATTTTAAAAGAGTAGTCAGACTAGAACTCTAAAAGAAAATTTCTCTGACAGAATGAAATCAACACCAAAGACACCAGGAAATAGTAAACAGTGACAAATATCCTCAGAATCACAGCCAAGTAACCCCCTCTCTGGCAAGACACCCACCGCCTACCATATGCCAAAGTATAATGGCATCACAGCAATTTAGTTTTCTTCATCCAGAAAGAATATTATTTGCATTACAATTTTTCTACAAACACTAAAGAAGTCTCCTACTGAATGTTTCTTTACCACACAGCTACAGTGTGATGCGTATCTACTTGTTCTTCAGCCCCTATTGCAGTGGGCCCATACTGACTTTTACAAAAGTTATCAGTAGAGCAGTGAAAATGGAAGAGGTAGGGGGAAAGTGGGACAGCAACTGTTACAAATCCCAAAGTGCCAAAGATTCACATCAAACAGATGCTTTCAGACCAAAACAAACACTGAAGCTCAGTGACAAAATATTTGTTGCTTATTTTGTACAGACTGGACCCAAAAACTGGAAGACTGAGCAGCAGCCTACATCCTATACAGCTGATTGTTTGTGGCATCATCCCCTATTGTATTAACACAGCAGTTGGTAACAACAGAAACCTTTCCTTTCCATGTTGACATACCAGCAGACTTACTAAGGCCTGTGTTCAATTCCCAGCTGTGGATATCTTTCCAGTTACAGAACATAATTCACCCAGCCCATTCACTACTATCTTCTCCCACATCTTTAACCTCCTGCCAGCATTCACTTCGTTATGCACAGTCCTGACCAGTCCTCCCATCATGCCTTCATCCCACAGCTCCTGCACACACTCCACCTATTCTGCCCTGTTTCACTTCCTACCCCTGCCCTCCACCCTGTGCCCACCTACCTCCACCCAGATTCCATCCCATTCCTTCACACCACCAGGAATGAGCTGGGAGCACCAGGAAGACTGGAGAGTGCCTGTGCCTACACCAGAACAGCCTCAAATAGCTTGTAGCCATCACAGGGACAGTGAAACACAGAACAGGTGGGCACAGCAAGTCATTGACTGACAGCCCACAAGAGCCACTGGGGCACTCAGAACACAAACTGTGACACCAAACTCAAAATCCCCATTAGGCTGGGAGGCTTTTTAGTTTGATATTAGGTGTTTGTTTATTTTTAAATCAAGACCAGAGGACTCACAGATTATTTAGTCTGAGAAGCTCAGTAACACTGCAGCAGGTTAGATGTCATTCAGGCACTGCCACTTCCTTTTTCCACTCATTGCACTGGATTAACATCTACTCTCTAAAGAGAGAGAAAGCAAGCCCCAAACATCCATGAGAGTATGCAATTCACTGGATCTCTCTAATAATTTTTTTCATTATTAGTGACATCCATTATGTTTGTGTGACTGTCTCCACATTTTAGCTACTGGTTCTTTTAATTCTTTTTCCCTGTAGCTTAGAGAAACCAAGAATGCTCAGTATTCTTCCCACCAGACAGTGCTTAGATGATATAATTAAGTCAGCATTCAAGTTGTTTTGTGCAAGATAAAGAGATTGAGCTGTAATTAGAGAAGGCTTTCTAGTCTGATAGATCTCAAGTACCTGAAACCTTTTCTATACCCTTAAATACTGCTGCTGCAAGCACATTTAGCATTCCAGTACTAGCATCCTGAATGCCACATGAATCAAGAAAAATCTCCCATACACACAGTTTAAAAAGAGAGGAGTATATCTAGCCTTTGCACATATTTTTGTGGAATAATGAAAGCTGACAAACCTAACAGGTTTGAGATTCCATCTTAAAATATTCTGAAGCCGATAATGGAAGCATTAAGCTCACATGCTAAGTATATGCAGCTCCTGCTCTTAAGCATCTTTACTGGAAACTGACTGTATGTAGATGAGTACAAAAAATGAGAGGAAAATAATCTGCTTTTTTTCCTGTTAAAACTTAGATTACCTGCCATTACCCTGCTAATACTGTTCTCAGAAAGAGCTAATCAGCCCCAAGCCTGGAAGAAAGCAAGTAGAAGAAAATCACCACTCAAACAATTTTGGCCTGGCAAATTCTTAAGCCTTCAAAACTAGATAGTGCAGCTTTATTTAAATTGCATATTCATTTTTTCAAGTGCTGAATTTATTCACTGCCTTTGAGATATACACCCCTTTTGCTGAAAGCCAGGCCAATAATAGATGTTAGCCAGCCCCAAAGGCCTCACACATTTAAGGTTCCTAGTGGGTCAAGGGCTCAGCAGGCACACGCCAGCCCTCTGCATGACTGGGCACTTTGAGGGTGGATCAGGGGAATAACTAATGACTCATTTATGGATTGCCTAAGGAAATGTATTCTTCAGTAGTACAACACCTGAGTACAATTCTGCACCACAAAGCAGCTATGTGAAAGGACAAGACTGTGCCTCTAAATAACACCCGACTTTCAAAAGCTTGAATAAAAACAAGCAGTTCACTTGTCCAGAAAAGGTTATGCTCACATTCAGGTACTACAGAGGCTCTTCTAAGAAGCATATTTGAGAGAAAGAAAGAAAAAATAAATTAAAAAGGCAATTCTAAATAAGGTGGTCCTTATTGCTGGTAACCAGCTCTGACCTTGGAATTATGAGCTGGGGCTTCTCAAACAGGATGTGGAGCCCCAGGTACTTGAATAGCACCTGCCTTCCCATTTCCATCCTAGAGATGATCCAGCAAAAGAATACCCATAAGCAGACAGATAAACTGACTGTTCAACAGAAAAAGAGATTATCAACATCAGATAATAACACCAAGCAGTTCTTTGGCACTGAACACTACTCGATCATGCCAAGTTTTCTCATACTTGATTGAGAAGTTCTTTCCACCCTTGTTTCAGTAAGGCAAGATAGCCACAGCACCCTGGATTGACCCTAAGGAGTCCCAAAGGCAACTACAGGATTTTTCCCCACCCTAACACAGAGCATGGTGTTGAAAGGTGGTCAGGCAGGAAAAGTCACAGACAGTGGTTGAAATCCTCTTGGCACGAAGCTTTCCTCCCCCAACATACTTTCCTGGTGGCCCACTGCAGCTGCCTTAGTCACCTCTGCTTTAAGTCAGCAGGATCCTACCTGCGAGTGCAGGCAAGTCTCCCGGAGCACGCAGACACTGCCATAAAAGGCAACATTCCTGTTTGCAATCCGGGGGAAATTCTTTCCCAGGACTGCAAAGCAGCAGTCATTGGGATAGCTGGAATTCTTCTAATTGTGTATAGACAGACAACTCAAATAATGTGTTGAGCAACAGGAAACTGGAGCCGACCAAAGGAGCAAAGAGCTAACGCATACAAAGCATAACTGTTAGATACTCTTCAAATTAAGAACAGTTTTGAGTGCCAATATTTGTTCTCCATATGACACTGACTTGTGCCATCATGAATCAGAATTCAGTTGTCCAGCCAAGAGGCCACCTCCCCCCTCCTTTTCTTTTTTTTTCCAAAGGATCATTCAACATGGGCGTACTGCACTACTTCAGTCAGCACTTGCCTTTACTTACTTCATTGTCAGTTGTGCAAGCAACCTACTCAGCAAAAGAGAATGTGCTGGGTACCATAAACTCAGTTGCTTATAATAACACAATCAAGAAACATCTGATTAAAAGAAATCTGCACCTGCTTTTCAGTTCTAAACAGAGTCACTTATTAAAAACAATCCAGAATAACAACTCATTAGTTAATTATAGCAACAGTTCTGTATTTCAAACCAGCTGACAAGGAAAGCTTTTTATCTAGGCTCTTCTTCAGCTCTCATCACCATAGCATTCAAGTGATCACAAGACACAGCCGCCTCAAACATCCAGAAATTCAGGAAGTAAAATATCCTTCAAATTTAAACTATACAGCAGTATGGTATAATAAGATCAGTAGATTAATTTTACTATGTAAAAAAACCCATAATACGTAACTTATTCTTGACCAAGAATAAAAGACTGCATTTGAGACTGCTCGCTGGTTTAGCATACTCTAAAAACTTAATTAAACCAAAATTTGTTTTCACAAGAGAGACATCTTTTTACATAGAAAGTGCTCAATCAAATATACTATTGCAAAACAACGAGTGTGAATGAATGCTGAACTGCTGTGATCAAATACATTGGCATAATTAATAATTTAATACAGCTCCAAAGTCTCGAATTTTGTTTTTAAATGTTTTGGGATGGGAGAAGAAAAACGTTAGAAGACTAGAAGAGAATGTGCAATTTAAGCTCCTCATCTCAGTTACAGAACATCCTACCAGGCCTTTATCACCCACTTCCTCTGCATGAGTGACTCTCATTTCAAGCCTGTTCATCTCCATAAAAGGAGAAGTAATATAGCATTCACACAATGGTGACATCACCTCTGCAGCTAAGAGGAAGTGGAGCTGAAAGGCAAAGGCTTGGCTTGCAGTCCCCTGCCTATAGCTGACTCATTAAGGCTAAAAGCTTAACCATAGCTCATGGTACCACCCACTCCGAACCACAGCGTCTGGCAGGCCGGGGCAGCCCAGCCCCACTCCCGTTACTGCTCCCAGCCCAGCGCCCGTAGCCCGGCCCGGCCTGGCCGGCCAAGCTACACAGCTGGCCTAAAGCAAGAATTGCTCTTAAACGCATCTAAGTGCTTCAAACACGCAGTGCTTCCAGCTCTTTACTGCCTCCTCAAAATGTTCTTCCAACATCAACATAATTTTACATCCCATGTCCTTTCCTCAGGGCTCTTAAGGCAGGAGGAGCCCCAGGGACCTGACACACTGTGCTCCGCAGTGGGAACAACCCCACTGGCGTCAGACCCAATCAAGCAGGTTCACTGTGGTGCCTTAACCTACATGCTGGCTTGAACGGGATCAGAAACACTCCAGGGGAACACCAGAACAGAGCCCCAGAACCTGTTTTTGCCCTGTCATTTAAAGAACCTACTATAGGGAAGTCTCAAAATGCTAACAGCTATCATCAAGTACAAAAAGAAGGAGAAAAGAGAAATCAAATGAAGGAGAAACATAGCATATCCAAGACAGCTCTCAACAATACAGCTTCAAGACGTTTGCGAAAAAAAAAAAGAGAAAAGAAATCACTTGAGTTTGCAGGAATACTGCAGTGCCAAGATTCAGCTCTGCATTAGCTGAAGTTTGAAAACAGTCACAAGGAGAAAAGTAAATTTCATTTTTCAAAATGAAATATATCCTACGGGCTCAAATGGAAATATTTATTCCCCTAAGACATTTTTGGACTAGAGCCCACATCTCCCCTTCTCTAGAGCTCTTGAACAGAACCCGGAGATAGCAGAAAACAAGTTGTAAGCTGTAATTTTAGATTATGCAAATGTTTATGAAGTTCTGACAGAAAAGAAAAACTAGTATACTAGTTTTTTCTATACTAGAAAAACTGCCTGCAAAAAGCTCAGGCAGCTCATGGTACTAAAACAGTGAACTGGAGGGAGACTGACAGCAGGGGCTGAACCATTACATAAGTGACTGCCAGAGAAATCCTGCTCTGGTCCACAGGAATGAAGCAAAATGGGTGTGGTAACTACTAAAAAACAAGTGGGCAACCGGACTCTTTTTTAGCTCCCTGTTCTCATGAAAACCACATCTCAAGACACAGAGTTTTAGAGCTGGATTTAGAAATTTCGAGTAATTCAAAGCATGTAAACATTTCTTAAGGAAATTTAAAACAATGTACATACTTTCTTGCCATTTGCACCAAAACAAATATCCTCCATAACTAGCATCCAAATTTCATGTTGCCCTTTGCATGAGAAATTTGGACAAATCTGGAAAACACACTTCTGAAACCACAAGTTTTATTCTTTTGGGTTTTAGTGGAAATAGAACTTGACCTTTACATGCAACTTGAAAGGGACATGTGTACCTCTACATAACCTGAGCAGTTCTCAAGTGAGAAGCACTGACAGAATATTATATAGAAAAGAAAGATGCATTTTGGGGTACGGCATTATATAGTGCAGCATAGCAGCCCAATGCTAAGAAGCAAGCTGAGAAATTACTTGGAAGCAAGAAAGTTAGAGCAGAAGTGTTCTGCTAGCTAGGAAACTTACAGAACTATGCGAACATTTAAGAATTACAAACAAAACACTTGAAGGTCTATATTCTACAGGAGAAGATCTAGTGGACTGTCTTTTGTGAAAATCACACATGGTCCCAAGGTGAGTGTGAGGATCTACAAAGCAAGTGATTTGTCTTACAACACCTAACACTGCGGTTCCTCGCTTAATGTAACAAGGTATCACTAAAAGATTACCAAGGTACTGTGCTTCAGATTTTTTTCTTTGAAACACCAAACCCAGAGACTACCTAACTCCCAAGTGAACACCAGCACAGTTCTGGAGGTACAGGTCCCTTTGCAGACTAATCCATCAAGGTCAAGGAGGGTTTAATCATTGCTCAGTGATTTTCAGAGTTTTGTTAGGTGAAACATTAGGAGCTCTCCAATAATGTGGAGAAAATCAGCTAAGAAAAGAGACTGAATATATTCATTAGCCATGCGCTGTCTTTCCCTCTCCTACCTATCATCTTAGTTGAACAGGTCTAACCTTTGTAGACCAGAATCACCATACTGACCTCACCTATTACAGAAGCTTCAGATACTTTTCAGGGCATTGAAAGAGATACCATGTTCCAGATACCAATGAAATTTACATCTTCTATCACTATCTGACACAGAAAATTCTCTATGTGTGTTCCAAATAGACAAATAGGTGCTGTTTAACAGCTTTAAAATATGCTTTTCTAAATTGAGGCCCTGGAGACTGTGAATTGAGGTAAAGAATGTATCTCTTCAGTATACATCAGCTGCATTAGAATAATGATTTGTTTGCTCAAGACACCACTCCACTTGCAGGCACTGTGCTTCAATCATTAGCACCAGAAGAATAATTCCTCTGAATGCAGATCTGTTCCCAGGTTACCCAGGGAACAGAAACATTAAGACAAATTGTTGTTTTCTCTAAAAGCAAAAATGTTACACTTTTTTGAGAGTTCTGTTCTTGAAGCACAGGAAGTTTCTCCAGGTAACATGTATTCATCTCATTTCTGAGAGTCACAGTCTTGGGTCTGAGGAAAAAAAAGGAAAAAAACCCAATAACAACAAACAACCCACTCTGAACATGCCCTTCACCATTTTATTTCTTCAAGAAAGTACTTCTGGGGAAAATTAACAAAAAGCAATATAATCTCTTGGAATATCTAAGTGCTCTGACACTTCTGCCAATGAAGTAACCAGAAGATACAAAAAGACCAAACTCACCCACAGTACATCAGCACAGATGCCTGAAAAGGGTTAAGCAGTTTGTGGATTAGCAGAGGTTGGAACAAAACTCTCATCTTCCTCTCCCTTCCTGATGAACCATCCCTTTGAAAGCCCTGCTTATTCAAGTACCATAAATTGACCGAAAATCAACAACAAAAAAAATCTGAGTCCAAATCAATTAACAGGCAAAACTTTTCCACACTGTCAGTTTATGAGATAACTATACCCTGTGCTGACAGAAGTCAGAGTCAAGTCAGCTTGCTATCCTTCTCCAGGCCATGAAGGATTCCCAGTCTTCAGGGCTCTGAAAGTAACCTAGGGAAGGCAGCCTAATCCTAAATGCCTCTGGCTCATGTGGAGCACCCGACCCTTTCATCTTCTATTCTCTGTACAGATTCCTGCCATACCACTGGCTGCTGCACCAAACCTCCCCCACGCTGAGCAAAACCCAGAAAGTGGAATAGGAATGTTGCTTTCCATTCCCCTGAGGCTAGCCAGGGCCAGAGATACTGCAACAACCTACTACTCACCCTCACTCCAGTAGCAGACATCGGAATGCTACTGCTACCCTTTGAAACAAGGAAATAAGGCAATAAATAACCCTAAAACAATCTCTACAGGTCTTGTAGCACACACAGGTAACTGTGAAACCACACAAAAAAATCTTTCCAAACCTAGTTAAACAGATCAAGGCAGGTAAGTTCAAAAGCTAACTGCAAATGATATTCATATCAACAAGCATTACAAAAAGTCTGCAACAAGGTTTCTAAAACTAGGCAAAGAAGAGCTGGGGTAAGCCTCTAGACTGTCAGTACTGCTGAGAACACAGCATAGCTAGAATTGTTCTGGGAAAGGTAAACACTCCAGCAGACCTCATAGCAACTTTCCCATGCTTGGAAAACTGGCAGGGCTGCCATTCTTCAGCTCTGTACAACAAAGCAAGTCAGGTCTGGGGTTTCCAAGTCTTAGACATCATCCAAGAGGTGGTCTGACAGACACATCGCCTCTTTTCAACAGGAAAGAAAACACCCACATAGATTAATCACTACCTCTGAACCACCATCAGACCAAAGAAGGTCACCTGTCCCCTGATGTAGAATTGCAGCTGTTTGGGTATCTTCTGTCACACACTGATATATACCTGGCAGGGACGAAGGATAAGATGCAGGCACATGCACTTTGAAGTGGTTTAACTGTTGACTGTAAGGGAAAAGAACTTCAGTCTCCTCACAACACTGCCAAAGAAACTGTTTCTGACTCTATGTAGACAAGATTTCTTTCTAGGGAACAGTAACTTTGGTACAGCTCAGTTAATAGCCTGTTTAACAAAAATACAACTTAGTGCTTGAGCTAACAAGGAGCAGGCAATGGAGGGAAGGAAGCAATAAAAGAAGGAAAAGTGCAATGAGGTTTATGGACAACATTCTGCCATGTAAAATATAGGTGGAGCATCTATTCTTGACCATATCATGGCAGATCCAGTCTCTCTCTAAGGGAAGTGAGATCCTTTAGAGGTGCAGGTTCACAAGTTTTTATCTTCTGGATGCAGCATTCATTTCAGAGTAACACACCAGCAGTATGGCTGCATTTCTCAAGACCTGCCACATCTCCAGCAAACTGCCACCAACACCCTCCCACCAGTCCACTTCAGCAGGTCTGTGTACTCATCCCTCTGCATCCCAGGCTTTTATAAATATAGATCAACTGATCCATCACATTAGCTCACCCCTGTGCTCTGACCTGCATGGCACCACACTTAAACGACCTTTATCAGCTTTCCCCACAGCAAGTTTGTTGGAAGACACTAACACAGGTTGATGGGTGGAGATTTTCTCTCTTTTCCACTCTGGGAACCTGTATCATTATAGTCCTCTTATGCTTGGAGGTGCAAGTGGTAGCAAGGGCAGGTGAAAAGCAGAACTCAGACTGAGACTAATGAGAATTTTAAAGCATGATTTTATTATATCTGGACTTTGCTCAAAAATGTGATGCTAATGACAAGACTTAGGAGGAACAAACACCTTAGTCATTTCTAGACATCAAAAAATAAAGGAGTAGTAACATTCACTCAGGCACACCAAATCAAACTGTCCATTACACCCTTTAAACCTTAAAAAGTATGCCTACTCATAAAACCCAGGTAACAAACAGGAAGAAAAGCACAAAATACCTCCACACCTGAACCTCTCCAAGCATCACAGACACCACAACTGACTTTGTGAAAAACCTCCACTCAGAATGAGGGATCTGCACAATGCATTCAGAGTTCCATATTTAGAACTCCTCAAGTGATAAACAGGTAGCAGATAATAGCCACAGTTCTCTGATTCTCAGTTGTATGATGTGGAGTGAAATAGGTCTATCCACTTGCTTTCTTTTATTCCATGAAAAGGCAACAGATGTACTTAATATTTCCCGATAGTGAGTTTTATTAACAAAGTAAGAATATAACCAAACAAGCCCTGACAGTAAAGCTACCACTGACCATCATACTTCAAAACATAGGTTATACTAAGCTTGATCCCCCCAGCCAGAATGTGCAATTGGATTTTAAGCTGGCTTTGTTAAAAGCCTCTATCAAACAGTACACATCCCTGCCCACCTACAGCTATGTCAATTCATAGGCTCATCACTGAGATGGAAAATTTGCTACCTCAATTCTCCTTGCCTGCTTCTCTGAACCCCATGTATTCACACCAGCCTGTTCTTTATGTCAAATTTAGCTCTCACCAGACTTTTTGTATAGTTCTTCAATCCACTACAGCAGGAGAGAGCTATTCACCTGAACACAAAAGCTGGTACCAAGTAGTGTCTGTAAGCAAGGACAATAATGCCTTTTGAGAGCAGTGAGTTGTTGTTCTCCTACAGTGTTTTGACTGCAGCCTTGATTTGTGATTTCAACAAGAGTCATTATCTCAGTCAGCACTCACCTTGCATCATACTCCTGTAGGCTGTGTCTGTGATGGCATAGATATGAGGGGGCATTTCATGTCTCTTTTTGCCTTTGTACATCTCCACTATTTCTTCTGAGTATATGGGCAGGTTCTTGTAAGGATTGATTACCACGCAGAACAGGCCTGAGTAGGTCTGGAAAGAAAACACCCCAGCAAACAGACAGAAATTAAAAATGTTGTATACTTGCATATTTTAACAGTACATGACTTGAAAAAACAAACCAAACAGTGCTTTTTTAATTACTTCTTCCAGCGAACCATGTAGAATGCTTCCCACTAAACAATATTAGAATCTGAGGAACAGCCCAAGTACTCTCACATTGACCAAGTGAGACCAACTCTTCCAAGTGTCCACCAAACACCTACTGAGCCATTAGTAATACTGATATCACTGATCTGCTCCCCAGCTAATTAACAGTCCACTAGGACTGGCTTTTCCTCCTTTCAAAGTAAGTGCCATTTCATGATAGAATATAGGTTCTTAGCTTCAAAATGCATACATTTTGTGTTCTGTCTCATGTTTAATATCCATTTATCTAGAAAATGATCACTAAACAAAATAGAACCTCAAGCCAAAATAGTTACTAAAAGAAAAATAAGACCAGCCTGCTCCTGAGAGGTTTCCAAGACCACTAGACCATGTCAAAGGCAGTGCCATCCTGTTCTGAAAGGAAAGCTGGATTAGATGGCCTCCCGAAGACCCCCCAAGCCTGAACACTTTCATGATTTGTAATGTAGCAAGTGGGACTAGAACTAGATTCAAATTGTAAGATCAGCAATGTATCGTATGTTCAGTATGTATGTTTAGAATGCTCAGTATTGTTCCAAACCAGTCAAAATAGAAAAAAATTCTAAAAGAAGTCAGCGATATATGCCAAAGTTTGCTTCTAATTCATATAAAATGGTTAATTCATTATCTATGACAGCAAACTGCCATTTCTCAATTGGTTTCCACTGGCTTAAATTGCACAGTTCTGAGGGAATACAACTGTCCAAACAGTTCCAATGAAAATATTATGCTTCTTAAAAAAAAAAACCCACGAACCCAAACTTCCAGATCTGAGTACCTGAAAAAAAAAAACAAAAAGCACAACAACAATTTTTTAACTTGCAAAGGGAATAAGAAGAGCAGAGGCTTCTTGGATATTTCCTAGACATTCTAAGAATAGCATTCCAAGCCCTGCTCCTGGGGCTTAGTGCTATCCTAGCTCCCTGTCAACTTTAGAAGCAGCTGTTTGGAACATCTGGAGATGAGCAGCTTCCTACAGTAACTTGTAGTGCTACCAGAAGAGAGTACATTTGGCACTTTTTATTTCTATTGCCAAGATCTCTTCTATTGTTTGCTCAATGAAAAAAGAGTGCTTTGGAGTGGTAGAGAGTTCTCCACAAGGAGCACAGAAAGTACTTAATCAGATTTAGCTCCTTAGCTAAAGGTAAGGATTAGACTGCAGTGATCAGAAGGGTGAAAATAGCATCTACTACACAGTTTGTGGTAGCAGATGCAGTTTATGTCCAATCTTTCTACATGCTGGCTTAACACTAAGTAACAAGTCCACTGTTATATGCAGCAGATTCAGATATAGATTCAGACAGAAGTCCTCCAGGAAGTGAGTTTTTCATTGATGTTTAAGGTTTCTTTTCCACATCCCAGTATAAACAATCAAGATATGTTTCCAGACCTGCTCTTTTTCTCCCCCTCCCTTTTTTTTCCATTAATTTTTTAAAATATTTGAGGACTATTTGAATGGCTTACAGAAAATACTAAATGTCTTTCCAAAGTGGAAAACTATGAAAGTTGGCTAAAAACTTTGGCATAGTACTTCTAAAGTTCCAGGAAGCTAAGCTTCTAGTCAGGTTAGGTTTCAGGTGGTGCCTGAAGAGAGCAGTTTAAGGAGTTTACAGCAACCAAGCCAGCAATGTCAGTTCCTGCTGCCTCAGTTTTAGTTCTCCATCAAGTCTGACAGCACTTGCAGAGCACAGAATAAAAGCTGGAAGTCTGGATGATGCTTTCCTGAACTTTGACTACACCAGTGGAACACAGAGTAGGACAAAGAGACAGAAATGGGTCAATGCAAGAGCAGCATGTTCACAGTGCACACAAGTCCACCAGGAAGGCAGAGCTTTCTTAGCTGTGTATGTGTGACTCCTCATGGCTGTGACTGCTGATAGATTAGAATGGTTGCTTTTCCTGTAAGTACAGTTCATGTCTAAAGCCACCCTATGGATGAGAGCAGCAGTTTAGAAAAGGGAACACATTAATTTCACTCAGAGTGATGAAACCATGAGGCAAGTATGTAAGAAGAAGCTACCACCTTCTTCCAGCATTCTGCTTGCCAGGAGAAATACCTAAGGGAAGTTTCCAGGCAGTAAAACAACCTCAGCTGTGTGAAGGGATATTTCTGTCTAATAAAGCCAGGCAACTAATTATGGCTGGGATAAAAAACTGAGTAAGACCACCATGTCATGACTGCTGGTTGAGGTAACTGACAGTTTCATATAGGAAGCAAGTTTTAGTTGTATGTAAAAGCAGAAGCTGCCAGCCCTACCACAGAGAAGAGTTATCTTCACCTTATTGAAGTACAAATAAAGACTCATATGCATAAATCCCTGAATTGAACCCAAGGTTCCAATTCAAAGGCTCATCTATTATAAGCATAGCTGGCTTGGAAATCTGTACTTTGTCTCAGACATTACTACCTCAAAATAGAATTCTGGCATTACCTTTCACTAACTATTTCAAGTGACACACATGCCAAACTGGAACTAGTTTTATTTTTCTAACTGGTAAACTAACTCTGAGGAGTTGAAAGGACCATCTGCTGCAAGGCACAAAGCTGACAGCATCAGAAAATTTATTTTCCAGTAACAGTTAACTTCAATAAAATAACTGGAACATGTAAGATTGAGTTTTGAGTTTCACACTGAATACAAACAAAGCAGTTCAGGTAAGCAAAAATGACTCACAAAAGCTGAAAATGATCTTTTGATAAAGGATTCCCAATAGAAAGGGTTAATACGAAAGCCAGTCTCTTAGCAAGTCACCTCAGTGCAGAAGCAATCCACACATGGAAATAGCAAAATGGTGTTTGGAGTCAAGCTCTTAGTTCTTGAATTGTCTGTCACTCCTCACTCAAAATTTGCCTGCGATTACCAGCAATAAGATTTCCCCCTTTGTATTACAGGATGAAAAGACAGAAAAATAAAGATAAATAAAAAGGCAAAAAGATAGTAACATATAAAAACACACAGCCTTGCTGCCAAATAAGAAACAAAGGAGAAGAACAGAACTGAACTATGCCTGCAATCTTTCCAGACACAATTCTGCTGGAGATGCACTGCGTCTACTCCCTTTCTTCAAGCGGATTAATGATCAACCAACAGCCACTCTAATGAAAGTATTTTAAGCCTTCCCATAAATCTCCTGACTTGCTGAGAACTGCTGACAGGTGAGATCAGTCCATTTCACAAGTGCACAGGAACACAGTTTTGGCAAGACTCAGATTCTGTAATAGAGAAACACTATGCAAGGTTTGCTTGGGTGAAGGGTGTGGGGATTTTTTACAAAAAAATCTCACAATCTTCTCACAATCCAATTAGAAGAACTCAATTTATTAGTCACAGGCCATGTCTGAAATTTCAGATGGTATCTTGCAAGATATGTGAAACAGGCCATTGCACAGCATGCAACAGACCTTGAGACACTGCTGAATTATTTTCAACAATTATTATATAATGTAGCAATATTTCCTACTCTAAAAATGTTACACATGGATCTTGCATATCCTATTTCATCTGAATACTAAGAGTTTTCCATCTGAGAGTAGATTTTGACCAATAGTGGAAGGAGTTGTTAACTACAAAAATAATAAACTACATAAACCTCCAATCACATTAGCTCTCAAATTTTGACATCAGACTGTGGAAATCAGACTAAATTTGTACTGGCCTTGCATCTTTCAGATAGTCTCTGATAGTTTCTCCAAGAGTCATTTGTATGCCTTCATGCCACTCCAGAAGAGCAGACACAGCACTAGTAAGTGATGGGTTTCTCCCTTGTGTTCTCCCTAGTCCTGTTTTAACCAATCACTGCACACAAATTTTACATTATCACTGAGTTTAACAACTCATTCTATAACTGCAGAGTATTAATAAAGCAGAAGCTAGCATGACCAACATCTGCTTGCTAAACATAGGCAACATGAAGGGGAAAATCAGAAGGGAACTGAAGAACCAGGTCAAGGTTCCAAAGTCTCCTTCCCCTATTTATTGCCTTTGGTATTGAGTGAAGTGGTTGCTGCCTGCTTCATTGGGTATGACCCTTGGTCCCATAAATAGTGTCTGTTATTTACACAGCAATGAGAAACAGGAATCTCTGCTCTTGTCCATTTGGGGATGGAAAGAAAAGGAACATTTCCTATCTGTAAGCACATGCAGGCACACATGTTTCCTCTCTAGAAAGATGCTCTGAGATCCACACAAAAAGCTTGGCACTTCTTTCCCACTGAAGCTCCAGACATGGGAAACACATTTCAGATGCTGGGTGGAATAGGACTGTGTTATTATTATTATTTGGTTAGGTTCAGATCAGACTCCCTGTATACCACTACCCAACTGCTCTTGTGTCTTGCTAAGACAAAGTTAAAAGGCATTCAAAACATCCTGCAAACAAAGACATTAAAGCCAGATTTACCATAGCATTCTTTGAAACTTTCAACATTAACTAGAGGGGGATTGGCATAGTTTAGTGAAAAAAATTTAAGTAGAGGGAGGAAGGTAAGTCACATGATGAGTTGTGTATAGGGGCAATGAAAGGCTAACACATGCATTTAGGAGCAATTACATTAAGTTCACACACTATGTCATCGGGAACTCCTACCCCCACAGACAAGATTACTTACATAGATCAGTCCTGAGTAGTATCTCTCCTTCAAGTTGTGAAGCACAGAAGCCTCATTCAGGCATGTCAGCTCTGCCATATCTTCTACTTTAGAGAATTTGGGGGGGTTCATCTTCTGGATGTCATCCTTATTTACTTTCACTTTCTTTCCATTCTCTGCCAGTTCCACGATGGCTTCATCTCCCACTTCTTCCTTCAGGCTAGCTGCCTCAAAGCCATTCTTCTCTGAGGGAACCCATACCAGCTTCTTAGCTGCCCAGTCAGCCTGAGTCAGGGGGTTATTGATGATGTTTTTGTCCACATAAAGGTACTTATCTGCGTCTCTTTGCGCCATTGTGGTTTACAGCTGGGGACCTGTGAACAAAGGGGGAAACAAAGAAAAAAGTTATTTTTAAAGCCTCAAATTGCCTTGCAACTTCCCAGAGGCAGACAGGCACATGCTAAGTACTCTGAATCCCTGGTCATTAGAGCATGCCTCTCCCTCCTTTAATTTCACGTTAGTAAGCACTGCTAAAGTTGTCAAACTTCCAATAAGACCAAGGTTTTGCTTGCCAAGAGTATGAAAAAAACCAAACTAGCAAGCAGTTTATAAAAAACCCAAAACCTACAACAAAACACTGACCGTTAAACATTTGGAAGCCATTATTCGGCAGAAAAGAGGAAGCACATTAAAGTGGCAAGCACCAAACAATTTGTGCCAATCCTCATAGCATCAGACACTATGTCAGTAACATTCTGGTCAAGAGCAACCTTTCACTGCTCTACTTGGTAGAGATATTGGCTCAGAAATAAAATCATAAATGTGTAATCAACACTTTTACTTTGTATCTCCTTATCCTGATAAGCTATAAATCAAAACCCACAACTTCTCAGAAATGTCAACTACCAGCCTAAAACATGAGGTGCAGTTTACTTCTAAAAGATAGCAGTAATTTGCAGACACCAGTTAAGACTGATAGTAGATACTTTCCATCACCAGCTTAGTAGTAACACCCAAACCACCAGTTTATATCTCTTTTTTTTTCCTAGATAATGTTCAGTAGCAAAATATCTCCAAGATAGTAACAGAATAAATCAGGAAGCTTTACAGCTAAATATCTTCTATTAACATCCTTCTATGAAGCTGCGGTCAGATAGAGGAGAGAGTTTCACCCCTACAAAAGGGAGACTTAGGCTGCATACTTGAAAAATGGCACCCTAGATTTAGTGTTTCATCAAAACCAGAACACTACCGCCAGGGATTTTCCAGTTTATAAGGCAGCAATTTTATTAGTGCCATTCAAAAGTCCTTTCAATCAGAAAAGGACTGCATGCGTCAAGGCTCATTAACCATGTAACAGCAGCCTCTTTACAAGATCCCATAAACATTACTTCTCAAATTCTCCCTCACAAAGATACCAGTGTCCTCAATGTATGTTTCTCATAGCTTGAATAGAAACTAGAGCTCTTTACTACCTAAAGAACGGGAAATGAAAATATGAGTACTCGTGTCCTAGAAGGCTATCAGGAGCTATATGGATAACTTCTCTACAGAATTCATATTTACAAACCAGTAGGCAAATCAAGTAAGTGAAGTCTGACTGCACACACTGCAGACAAAAAGATACTGAAAGCAGGACAGAAGCAGCTCAACTCCCAAAACATGCATGAAAGCAGCAATAGATGCAGAGTCCCAGCATTAGCAAACAGTGAATGAAGCCAGAAAAGCATCAGCCATAATAATGATGGGTGCCAATGCCCACACTAGTCATTTGTAAGCGTGTAGGGAAACTCCTTTCAACAAATGTCTCACTGCAGGGAGTACATAACTTTGTGCCAGAGATAGCTGTATGGATAGCTGTATATTCACAGTCAAAAATTCTTCAGCAAACAAAGAGAAAATCACTCTATAAATAATCACTTTCTTTAGTTTGAGTTTAAAATCTTTGTCTTAAGCCTTATTGGATATGCCAAGCACCTATTCCACACTTGACCTCATCTCTCCTTCCCCACAGGGTCACTGACACTTCCACCTCAACCTCAATGGTGATTCTCAGAGCAACTCCTCCTTTTCATATTATTCCTGAAAACTAGATTTTCATGGATACATGATGAAGAGATATGTTGTAAAGACAAGATGCAGCAGTCTGGAGGCTGCCATAAAAAACCTGAGCTGTCAGGAGAGCTCCAAGACCATCCTATAACAGCAAGCCTGACAGAGTATATAGCAAATAAAGAAGGCCAACAATTCAACAGAAGATATTAGGAATTCATGGCACTGCAGAGTATCATCTGCAGGCTGTGAGCAAATGGTTAAAAAAGGGAGTGGAAGGAAAGACAGGAAAAAGAAAAAAAAAAAAAAAGAAATAAATATTCAATTGTGTTCAGAGTTGTATCAGGTTTGGCAAAGCAACAGCTGTACTCTACCCTCCATTACACAGCTTCCTGCCTATGCAACTCCCAGAATGTAACCAGTTGCCTTTTTTGGCTATAATCAGGCAGGACACAGAGGCACTATGCTTCAGCTAAATTCAGTTTCATCATTTCCTGAGGAATCCAAAGTAACCAGCCATCTGAAGTGTCCTACATTACAGTGAAACACAGTCCTCGCTTCCTCACTGCTAGAGTACATGCATGCATTCAGTATACCTTCAGATACATTCTAGGATGAAGACTAATTCTTTTTTTGGCAAAGGAGTAGATAAGATCACAATAAATCTTTCAAAGACTATCCCCAGTCAGTCCTAGATCTGAAGAGAACTAAGAAAATAAGATAGTTACGGAGAGGCTAATCAAATTCCTTGCAGGAAGAGAACCCCAAATTATCTCACATACTACAAGAGTGCATTCTTCAGCCAGTAAGAGATCATTCTAGAGCATCTATACCTTTTTATTTTCAGGGCTCAAAACAACTTTCACAGTAAGAGGAGAAATAGCCTAACACAGCTATTCTAAAATCTCAGCAAACACTAAGTTCAAGATACTTTTAATATATTAAATATATATTAATATAGTATAATCTAGTGTATATATAAATACATATATTTAATATAATTTTGAATATTTTAAGTACTACCAAACAGTAGTGAGAAGATTCCAAAAGGGTCTGCACCTCAGACTTGAAACAGACTTGAAAATTCCCCTATTGCATGGCAGCAGCAGCCTTCTTACCATCATCTTAAACTAGCTCTCCTGTGCTCCAGAACAGATCCTCACATAGCAGAAGTAACAGACAGAGGCTCAAGCTGAGATAACGTGGCATCAGAGCTATTCTCGACGCTGACTGAGAACCCACAGGGCGTCCAAACTAGCAACACCACAAACCAACCATTAATCTGTCTTCTCCACAAGAACAGTACCAGAGGAATCAGATTCAGCAAGCTCCATCTCATGGACTCCTAAACTTATCTTCCTAGCTTATGCTGCATTTCACTGGGCATTTCTAAAAATCCCTTAAAGCAGTCAAGGAAGGAAGCAAGCCCAGTAAGCTCTTACACGAACTAACAATGAATGCAAATTATTGCTCTTTTAGGAACAAATTAGGAAGCAATTTGCTTGCCTGGTAGTTTGCATTTGGGGTGTAGATAATTATGTAGGACAAGGACATTTATCTTTACATGGCTATTGTGCAACTGCCAGATGAGAATACCATTAACAATATTCTTTTTGATGCCAGTCTATAGGCAAGAGGACCAAAGAATACAGAAGGAAGACAGACCATCCTTGTTTTGAGTTTAAATGTCTCCTTCCTAGTATTGTTTCCAAAAATGACATACTACAGTCACTTCCCTGTTAACCCAGTATGTTTCCTTATTGTGGTTCAGAGCAGTCTGGGGAAGAGGACGGTCAAACTTTGCTTGTTTTCCATTATTTCAGAACCCAAGAGATATTCTTTGTCATTGAACTAACTACATAATTGCCACAAAGATGCCATACAGCCACAGAGAGAGACAAAATGCTCCCTCTGTGTCATGAATGGGACCAAGACATCAGTATGTAGTGCAACCTTAAAAAATAATACCAACTGCCCTGTTAACATACATATTTCCCAGCAGACAAATTCTTTTGAGAGGAACAAGTCAAACACTGGATTTAATTTAAGATGACATGCATTCCCATTGAATTAGGCAGAATTACTCCAAACCCTCACTGGAATACAGTCATATGGACAGAAGTTTGCCTTAGTCTCCTGCAATTTCATAGCCTTAAGGCTTGAATTAGAAGACACTTCACACACACTCTACTTAAAGCAACATCAAGTCCTTCCCATAAACCTGGGAACAAATACTTTATCTGGTTTGGAAAGATCTAAAGGCTACCTCTGCTGTAAGGTCCCTTTCTTTCAATAACAAGCATTTTACAAGTGCTAAAAGCACAGAACATTACCTATTTGCTATTAAGTTTTCAGTAACTATTTGTATTACATCCCCCATACCCCCCAGACATTCACTCTGTCAGCAGCCACAGAATTGTTCCTGGAGGGAGCCACTGCTCAATTAGATAAGCATGAGCTTTACTAACTATTTAGCTAGCAGCTGAAGTAGAAATAGAATTCACAAGAATTCTATACTTATTTCATAAGAGCATTAATGCAAGAGTTAAAGCATCACACTTACAGGTACTAGAACACTGGCTGGGCAAGGAAACACCTCTAATTTGAGTTACCTAAACCATCCTTAAAGTAGGGATCCCCACACTGTTCTTTCTTGGCTTCAGCCTCATTCCTAGCAAAGATGCATTACTATACTGGAATAGACAGCTTTATTCACACACCATTTCATTTCCCTGCTTTAATGAATTATGAGAAGTTTGTGAAATACTGTGCTACCGAGGATGCAAAACAGCCATATACATGCACAGAATCCTTGGCAATTCAGATCAACACTTCAGAACTTTGCTGTAAGACTGAGCCAGCTTGAAAAGGGATGTAAGTGGATAATTACCGGAAGTTTTCTTCTGCTTCATATCTGCCAGTAAAACACTGTTACAAATCTTCTGTGATTTCATATTAAACAATCCTCCCACATGGTTTGCCCTAGCGGCCTTTCTACTTGCAGTGCAAGAGGAATTACCCTAAAGGGTGACAAAAAGAATGAACAATAAACAGCAAACATATTTAGACTACAAGTTAATTTCCCTTTCTTTAAATCGTTCACCTTTTAAAAGCAGTTCATGAATACAACTTTGCCACCACTTTCCAGACTATCTTACCTTTAGCAGCTTGTCAGAGGGTGCAATACAAGACAAAAGGCTCTTTCCCAGAACAAAAGGACTGTACACCATTTCTATAAGCAAGACAAGATTTTTGCACTAGAAAGTTATAGCACTGCTGGTCACTCATGGCCCTATTTTAGGTACAACTAGGTTGCACTCAGTGAGAACTTGGATTATTTATTAATACACAGCATTTAAAAAAATAATCTGAGAAGCTGCAAATTATTTAAACTAAGTTTGGTCAGTAACAGTCATATGATGGGAATCCTTGCTAAGCTATGATCTGAACAGCTAATACTTGTATTATTCCTACAATTCAACTATTTCACTTTCCCCAGCCAGCTGAATGTGGTTCCTCAAATCAGATTTAAGAGCAGCTAGAACACTAGACTAAACTAGTCTAAAACAGACTTTAGTGGCCAGGCTAGCTACAGCGACCATGAACTGACATTATAAAACCCCTAACCTACCAATAAAAAACTTCCTATAATTCCCTTGTATTCAGTAAGGAACTGTTCAGACCTCATTCGTTTAGGTTAGAGTGACACTTCACAGCTCCAAGTGACAGTATATTTATGGAAAAGAAAACTGTAAAGTTTGTTAGCCCAAACTGCTCTAATTTGTAAGCAACACCCACATAAAAACTGGAGTTGAAATTACTAAGGGTGAGAAATGAATCACAAGGCGGCAGAGGGAAAGGAAAGGGAAAAGCTGGCAGGAAGCTGAACTGATGGACAGGTTATAGCTGCTTATTTCCCAAGTTCAGTACATTGAGACACAGCAGTGCTTGATGCTTCAGGCTGAATGCAAGAATCATGAATTTCAGTTGTCCCACAGAGAATACACCACCAGGCAAGTACCTGAACTCGCAATTATCACCCCCTCACAGGCAGCCCCGCTGAAGGCACCGCGCTGCACTTACCCTTTCCATTCAGAATGCTGCCATGCAGACTCATTTCTTCTATTTCAGCTTTATTTGGGACTCATAATGACTGCTATTAGGCTTACTGGAGTTCACTGCTTTCCTCTCCAGTCACAGTCTGACGCACACAATACATTGTTGAAAGATTTATTTCACAACTGGAATGCAGTTTGCTAGCAATTATTGTTGCATATTCAGTTTGACTGTAGTGCTGCCCAGACTTGCCAGCTACCCTGTTTATTACTGTAAATTAAACTCAAGGTAGAGCACTAAAGTGCCCTCTCTGTATGTGGGGCTCGAAGAACCAACAATGAGGAATCTAATTATCTAATGCATAAGTGATGCTTCTATTGCACAGAAGTGACCTACTGGCCAGACTACAGGTAAGACAAAAGAAAGAAACTGAAGGAAATTCTGCACCTTCCAAGTGGCCTAAAGGTACCCAACACACATCCTCAGAACAGTGAACATGAAATAAATGTTTCTCGGTTTCTCCATGTCCAGCCCTCTTCATCAGCTGCCAAGCACCACTCTGGTATGTGTGAAGCAGCACTTTCATATATTCTGCTGTAACAGCTCACAGAGGGGGTTTGCTCTGGCAGCTGGGACACCCAATAGCAAAATGCAAAGGCCACAAAGCCACGTACAAGAAAGACACTTACATGCCACTTAATAATCACCTTTTCTCTCCACTGGGTTCAAATACAGTAGGAGTGTGAGAACAGTCCCACAAGCATGGCATATGTTCATTTAACAAATATTAATGCCAATCTGAAGTGGCTACTGTTGGGTACCAAAGACTGAAAACAGGGTAATAACGCAGTGGCTTCACCACAGGCTAGAGACAGAAGCACAGGAACAATCTTGGGCAACCACACTGCATGCAGTAATTAACGACTGTAGGTTACAGGCAAATAAAGGCAGGCATAGCTTCCTAAGTTAATGCTAGGGAGGGTATGCTTGCCTCTATTTTAATTGCACCTTGTGAGTTCAGGGAGACATAAAGACTACTACACTACCATGTAGATGGCACCAATACAGTTAACCAGCTCTATGAAGCCTGTGCATGCTGTCCAAACACACCAAACACTGATTTAGGGAGGGGGAGGGTAGCCTTCTGTTGATTTCAAGTCCAGTCTTTAGCATGACAAAGCTAGGCTGGCTGCCACCCAACCCCATTCACTTTGAATAAATATTCAAAGTTTACAATCCTGCATAATACACTTTCTGCAACTGTTGTTTCTCATTAGTGGAGTACAGTACATGCCTTCTCAGCAGAGGAGAGAACTCCTCTTACAGAGACAGTGTGCCCACAAGGAAAACATTCCAGAGGGAGAACACATTCTTCGTGACCACTCAGCAAAGTAATCCCACTTAAGGAGACAGCTGTAGTTCAGAAAATTGCAGCCCATCCCTGCTGTTCAAGCTGTTTTGCTGGAAGACTTGTTTTCAGGAGGCATAATGGCCTGCATAAGTTCTGATCAGGCATGCAGAGTTCCCTACGGACATGGCAGGAGAGAAGGGGAAAAGCTTAGAAAGTTTTAACCTTTGTTACCTCGGGGTCACTTTTCATCTCTTCCCTGATATTCTGATTTAAGGCAAAAATGTATCTGCCAAGAACTCTGAGTCACTGTGTAAGGTAGCTCTACATACATCAATTAGCACTCTAGCATCTTTGTCAATGCCGGGTTTCAATTCACTGCAAGAGTGAACAAGAAATAAAACAATTACATCTAAATACAGAGACAAAAAATACAGGGCTGGTTCACCCTTTTAGATGCAAATATTTAGCATTTATCCGGCCAAGATAAAGTCATCTTACAGGAACAATTACTCTTGCTAACATTAACTGACAAATTACTTTGATCAATACTACTAATCATCTTCCAGCTCATAACGAAAAGAACAAATCATCAGTGTAAATATGTCCAGTAAATAATTTTAAAAAGTATTATTTTTACTTTGCAGCAGAAGTTTCTCTAGAAACTTCCAGTTCAGCCTACTGTGCCAAACTAGGACTGTGTACAAGCAGCCTTCTGCTACATCTCATATTTTTATTTTCGTTTCAAATCATTCTGCTGCACATTTACAGCAGCTATGGGGATGGCAGGCAAAAATCCTGGCACAGAGAAGTGTACTGTCTTTGCAGGGTCCCAGCTGGATTCTCAACCCTTCCAGCAATACATAACAGTTCAATAAGAAGACCTACATCTCCGTTTATGACAGTGATGTCTGAGGTAGGGGTCTGAAGAATGACTTTTTCTGGACATGAGAACACAGCAACTCTTACAACAGAGAAGAAAAAGCTACATAGCCTTTACGTTCCAGGATGTGTAAGGAGGCCAGGTTGAAAGTATTTATGTTTTTCTTTGTATTATATTTGTTTTATAAATACTTACGCTCATAAATATCATGTTCCAGAGGGTCTAAAAATCCAGATTGTGGCATTTCCCTACTGCATTCAAGGTCTGGCACAGCCTCTTAGCTATCCATTATAAGCATTGCTCTACAGAAAGCTCCTGGTGCAGTAGAGCACACGAGGAACACCCAAGTTTGTCTTCTGGTTAGCTTGCTCCCTCCCTGACCTGTGCTTTCTTCTCTCATTGGCAAATATATCAGTCTTTAAAAAGGAACAGCATTAGGCATCACTAATTTTAGAATTCACCCAACCGTGCCCTCCTGTCTGGATCTCCTGAAACACGGATTTTTGTGTTAGAGGAGAAGAAAGAACTCATCTTTCAATCTCAAATGAATAAAAGCAAGGGCACTTGAAGTAGAAACTTAGTTTGGACTATTACAATCATGGCTATATGGCATATAAAATTTTCTATATTCTGGCAATTCTAAAAAAGACTTTTTTGGAAAAAAAAGAAAATTATCTCCTTTTGACAGGTGACTGATATGACACTCCATGGTTTCCATAGGAGGAAACAAATATAATTTGAAACTTTCCAATAAAGTTTTGCTTTCTGCCCTAAAAGGGCAAAAAACAACATAAGGAAACACTGACCACACAAAACTGTTTTGTGTGTTTCCAGCATAGTTAGCAAGACTGTCCACACCCATATACACAGCAGTGCTGTGGTGGTGAGGCACTGGAACAGGCTGCCCAGAGAAGTTCTGCATGCCTCATCCCTGGAAGTGCACGAGGCCAGGTTGGATGGAGCTCTGAGCAACCTGGTCTAGTGAAAGGGGTCCCTCGTGGCAGGGGAATGGAACAAAATGATCTTTAAGGTTCCCTCCAACCCAAACAATCCCGTGACTCTCTGATATTCTTCTCCTTATCTACACGAGCAAGAGCTGAACCACTACTGCAGCTGCACTTTTTCCTAACACAATTAGCAATAATACAACATGGTGATATCACTTTAGTGCTCAAAAATCTAGATGTAGACTGAAGAACTAGAATTTATTTATACAGTTCTGCCCATTATGAAAAAAATTAGGATTTGCCACATAACAGATTAGCTCCCACCATGTGCAAGAAGAAGATAAACTGATTTTGCACATGTATATGTCAGTGCTACATGGGCAATGCAGATAGCTTTTAGAAGTTACAATAATTTGCCTAATAAATTGGCAATCCTTCTTTTATGACTAATACATCTTTCTCATCACATTTGTGTGTTCTCATTTTACTTTTCCCAGCATATACTGCATTAAATTTGGAAAGGGCCATTAAACCAATTCACAATAATTTACTGTGTAATGAAATGTCAGACTTTAGTGTCTGCTATAAAGATTCATACTGCAACATAAACCAGTTTGCTTAGCTTTTATTGCCTGGGTAAAGTCACAAATCTTAAGTCACAATTTAAAGAGTTTTTGTGCTTGTCGAGAAATCTTATTTGGTATTTATCCTCCTTTAAGAAAGAAGATTTACTTGGTCAGTATGCAGACACATACACTTGAAACATAGCCATTTCAAGAATCCAATTATTTAACTATTTTAGGTAGTCAACTGTATATCTGCATCCATACTTCCATTTATTCAAACAATTCTGAGAAGTCTGAATACATTCCACTTGATGTCAGAAAGGGATAAAATCATTTCTATCTCTGAACAATGGGGAAAAAAGGCGACGTCTGAACCACAACTATGAAGAACAAAATATCTTTAAGTGGCATTCTGCTAAAAAAAATTAAATTCCACTAATACAAAAGAAATATTTCTTAGACTACCTCATATGCATTTACAAGTAAAAAGTAAAGTTGTTTTCTAGATAGTTACCACAATGAGGAATTTATGAATTAAATTGCTGTTTCTGGTTATCTTCATCTCAAATCCTCCCATTCTGACCTGTTCCACTCACTAACTGTTAAACACACAGCTACCCATCCTCACAACCACCCAAAAAACCAAAGCAAAGTGTCAATACCTTCCTCTACATTTAGAACTATGACTGATACAGCTAAAACAGAAGCCTGAGAGTATTTTTTTAACTACATTTAAAAAAAGGTGCAAAAATCAATTTACCATATAAACCAACTAGTTTCAAGTGCTTTCACAGGAACTTACTAATCTAGTTCACTGGTTTGATTTCAGTTTTACATTCTGTATTTCCTGAGAAGTTCTTTCATCTAAACACCCTATATCTGTTCAAGTATGTCTAAATCCTAAGATAAGGTTTCTTTTTCTTAAATTGATAGCACATCAATTAAAATTACTTTGTTCATACATTCCAAAATAACTGATTTTATCAATTCTGGCACAGAAAGATTGGAATCTCTTGCAATAAATGGCAAGCAGACCTACATGTAACAGTCCCTGTCAAAAAGAACTTACCAACAATTGACCTACAAACTGATACTACAGTTCTGTTAAGTCAGTCACATTTCGAAAGAAACAGAAGCAACTAAATTTTTAATTGAAATTTGGCTGTAGGTTTCCTTTCTGTTTTTTTTCTTGGACATTTAAAACAATTCTGTTACTAAAACTAACTGGGTTGGTTGTTGACCATAACCAACTTTAACCAAAGTCAAATCTACTGCTCCTCCAAGGTTGAGTAAAAGAGTGTAAATTCAAATGAACTGGTCAAATCTTGAGCTTAAAAGAAAAACACAGGTGAATGTACTCTCATCACTACAAACAACAAAAAGCGAAGTAAACTATTACAAGAGCATGCTTTAAGTCTAAGATTTTAAACAGGAAGCTGCCCAGCAGGAAAAAAAAAACCTCTGATTGCACACAAGTGGCAAAATAGAGCTGTAAAATTTCTCTAAACCTTTTTTCTTACAAGTCTGAAGGCCCACTTTGCTTTCACGCAAACCAGAACTCCAGTTCTGTGCAGAGGGATATATCACAATGGATTTCCTGCTGAGACTCATTAAAATGGTAGCTCTTGATGAATGGAAGTATTCATCAGTTAAGAAGACTTCATGATACAGATTTTCAAGTTAAGTTTCCCTTAACATATTAATTATTAGCCTGAGATTACTGAAGTCACTTACCCATGTGGTTTTATTTACTGCTCTCAGTAAAGTCAGCATACATGCATTAGGAGAAATTTATATTTCTAGTCATGAAGACAAGCAGAATCCAAACCCTATGCACAAAACTCTAGAGGCATAAATTTCATAAATAGGTCATAGAGTCAAGACACAGCATACAGCATTACATTTCATTATACCTCTCTGCGACCAGCAGCAATACATTTGTAACACTTCTACAAGAAAAAATTTACAGCAGACAAAGTATGCCAGATCAATTTCCAGTTTCCCTTTTGCTATGGTTAAAAAGAACAGGACTTAGCAGTACTAGCTCCAGAAGCATCACACAATGAAATCAATCACAGCTACATCACCAGAAAACTGCAGACACTAGTGTTTCTCCAGACTCTTCAGGATGCTCAGAATGGCAACAGATTGTGCAGAACAGTAACAGGCCAAAGGACCATTAATTGAAAATGGGGACTAACCCATTATGCTGAACACAACTGGGCTGGAGTGAGGTCAGAAGCTTTTAAACCACTACAGTGGCCTAGGACTACAAGACGAATCAGTGTTGAGATTAGTACTTCAAGTACTCCAAACAAGTTCTCACAGCCACTGAAGAAAAAAGCGAAGCGGATAAACCATAATTAAGATGAACTTGTAAATTGATGCATTTCATTTAGTTGGACAACACCCATTTGCATTAGCTTCCAGGGCAGAAGTTGCATTTGTGTTTTCGCTTCAGCTTACTCTATTAAAATCAGGTTGCTAGTTTCCATCTCTTTCTACGCTAGAAAACTCAATTAGAACCATGCTGTGGTTAAACTGAAAAGAAATTTAAGGTACAAGGTCACCGAGCCACCATTAAGTTAGAACAACTGCCAGCAAAAACAAAGCTGCTGTAGGCAATCCTCTGCTATTATAGTTTTGTTCCAACCCACAGAAGACTTAATGTCAGGCACACAGTTTCTCTACTTAACATGCAAACAGCTCTGCCTCAATTATAAACTAAGAAAGCAGAGAGTAACGAGATATTTACACAAGAAATCAAAGAAAAAAATTTATGTTAGAGGGCACTGAGTGCATTATTAAGTCAAACAAACAAAAATACATTATATCATACACTGAGGATTAAGGTTTTGGACACCTTTTAGTAGACATGCACACTAATTGTGAGTGTCTAAAATGCACTCCAGTCATCAGTTAGTTTCAGCATGTTACCCAATAACCCAAAGCTACCACACCAAAAAGTATATGTACTGTGGGGATAACACAACCTTAGCTTTGACTTCCCCTTTCAGTAAACCTTGCATTAACTAGATGAGTTCCTGTACCTCCCATGGGCCCACTTATAATCTCACCCTATTACGGTCACACTAATCCATAAGCGACATCAATCTGGGCAAGACACAGGCCTAGGGATGGGGTGGAAGAGGAAGACTGAGAAGAATCAGTTCAGAATTCACAAAACCTCTGACACATGTCCTGTCTCCTTTGTTCTGGACATTAACAGAGCCAAATCTGAAATTTGGATATAGACAGACTAATCTCCCAGTACAACTGAAGTCTATTTTCACAAAGCAAGCAGTAGCTGATATTCATGCACTCCCTCGTACCTGCATGTGAATAGCCTGACACATGACCAGCCTGTGAATTATTACAGTCAGTGCACTGTTTTTAAAGACCTTCCAAGGTGATAATGGTTCATGTTTTCAAGATAGTTTGTTGAAGTGGTAAATGCAAGTCTCGCATTTGTAGAAGATACATTTACAGTGCAAAGTAATGTTGCAAAGAGAGTTAAGCACCTGTGGCATCCAACTGCAAGGCAGTTTTCAACTTGAAGATGAGTGAGTATTAGAGCTACCACTGGCTACACAGCTTGAACATTCTCCAACATTTTTCATAATACCTAAATAATATGCTGGACAACAAAGATTATTTTAGCTTCCTAAGTGAGAGATTTTTCTGGTCTCTTTCCTATGATTTTACTGGACAAGGTTGGTTTTATTTTTATTATTATTACTTTTTCATTACAGTCATTTAAAAGATTACAGTATAGCTCTCACAAGCTATTTGTCTTCTTAAAACATTCTGAAACCAATCAAAATCTATGCAGAGAAAATAATGAAAAAAAATCTTATTCTTTATCTCTTGAGATGAAATTATCATCTGGCAATATTTTTCTTACAAGATTAACCTGAAAGAAAAAAGAAACAAAGAAATAACCAAAAAACCAACCCACAACCATGGCAGAAATAGCCTAACAATCTATGCAAAAGCCTATAAAAGTTTCTCCACTCATTCTTTTGGGGCATACAGAACCTGACTATTAAATCTTCCTGTTTATACAGAAACAGACACAGGCTATTCAGCAGTGCAAACGCTTCTCCAGAGGCCTTCCAAAGTCAGACCTTGGCTACACAAGTCAAGCATCCAAGGGATAACACCAGATTCCAAAAAGAACCATATTACTCACCAGCTTGGTGCCAGTCACACTCACCTGGACGTTTCAGATCCCCATTTTTACCCACTACTCCCAATTTTGCTTCTACTTTAGTACTATAGAAAATTTTGCCTGTCCACCTCCATGAAGACAGTGCACACAGTATGAATAAGTGCAATAATACATAATTTCAGCAGTTCCACCTGATATGGAGCATCACAGAACTGCTGAATGATTTCCTTGTAGTTATTTTCACAAGGTCAGATTAGCATGAAGTCTTGTGTTTATATAGTTTGGAAAATTGTGATTAACAACTTCAAAACCCTTCTGTGCCACTTACATTTATCAATTGCTTTCCCCTCATTACAACTTTCTAGTTAATAAAAATATCAGTTTATCTCATTGAAGCCTTGTGAGTCAATACCTATCTTCACCATGATTTTTGCTGCCATTTTTGCTGGAATGCCATCGATAAGTGAACTTAGTCACATCGTGACCTAGTGACTAATTTCAAAGGCATTTTACACAGGCAGTAACTGATTAGAGGGTTGTTACTTTGGAGTTAAAACTTTACCATACCTAGCCTTATGAATAGGAGATGTATACAAGAGTCAAGAATGTGTAATTTAATCTTCCAATCCATGGTTCAACAGTCTCCATATAAGTTACCTTGTATTTCCTTACAGCAGGCAAATTATAAATGGACCTTGGCCTGCAGACTACTACAGTATCTTTACAAGTTTGAAGCATATTTTTTTAATGCATTGTTTGAGAGATTACTCTGTTTTGGAGGACCTGCCCAGTTATAAAAAAGCTTAGGTTCTTAGTCCACTCTGATGGAGTGTGGCTCAGGACATCGTGACAGGATATGGCAGAAAAACCTACAGAAGAAGAAAGATCAAGAGCATAAACTGTGCTTCGAGAGGAAAAAAAAAAGGAAAGGAATTGTAAAGAGGAAAACAAAGTGGAATTAAAGAGTCACTGCATGCAGAGTTTGCTGACCAATGCAGTTTACTTCTGAAAAATCCTCTTTTAGTACCAGAAGCATGTTATTCTTTTAAAACTCATTTCACCCTGTGTTTAGGCGAATTAGGAACAATTCTCATTAAATTTCTTGGGCAGGCACCGCGCTCGGGGGCTATGAAACTCGTTACCTTCCACACCTACAAGTCGGCAAAGATACCACTCAAAGCCGGAGAACTTTTACTACTCGGTTGGAGGTGATGCCTGAAAACACAAGCTATCTGCAAGAGCTCCCGGTGCAAGCTTCATCTTGCCCTGTCACTCCCTCCCCCCTCCCTCCCTCTCTCTCCTGGCCCAAACCGAACGAGGAAGTGGAGCCGAGCGGGCGGGCGGGCGGAAGCCAAGCCCATGGCGGTGTCTGCAGGAGGGCTGTCAGCCCGTGACTCAGGCTGCAGCCCTGACAGCTGCGGCCCCCGGCGGCCCCTGCCCGCTGCCGCCGCGGGCCGGGCAGCGGAGGGCAGCAGGGAGGGGAAGGAGCAGGCTGCGGCGGCACAGGGCGCCAGTCACCCACCCCACCTGCGGGAGGCCGGTGCGCGGGGCGCGCAGGGAGCAGAGCGGCAACTCCGCGGGCACGCACGGCCCCGGGGCACGGGGGAGACACGGGGAGCACGCCAGCCCGGCAGGTCCCACGGGGACCGAGCGGACACGGAGCGGCGGGACAGCGGGAGCCTTCTCGCCCGGCCGGACAAAGAGGCGCCAAACCCGGCGAGGGAGGGAGGAAAGCGCGGCGCCAGGGGGGAAAACCCGAGCCCACCCGCGCCCGCCGCCCCGCCCGACCGGCTTCACCTGAGCCCGGCTACGGTGGAGGGAAGGAAACGCCGCGGCGGCGGCTGCGCTCCTCACGGCAAGAGTGCGGCGTCCTCCGGCTGCGGCTCCTCCCGCGGCACCGCGACCGCCGCTCGCTCACCGGCTCTGCTGAGCCGCCCGCCCGGGCGGGGCTGCCCCGCCCCCTACGCCGCCGCCCACCAATGGTGCCGCCGCTACCGAAGATTGACGGCCAGCATGACCAATCAGAGTGGCCGAGGTGTGCGGAGGCTGAGGAAGCCGTTGAGCCGTTAGCAACGCCCGTGCGCCCCGCCCGGCCCCGCCCCGTCCCGCTCAGCCCGGCCCGGCACCGCGGCCGCTCGGGCGGGGAGCGGCGGCTGAAGGGCTTCGGGGGCTCCGAGGGCTCCACCGTGCCGGCTGCGGGGTCGCGTAGGACTCCCCCGCTCCGATCCGCTAGGGTCGAGCCCGGCTGAGCCGGCCCCACAACGCCCCACGCCGCGGCAGCCCCACAATGCCCCGCGCCGATCTTTGGTGCTGCCGAGGGCAGCGGGTGCGGCCCCGGCCGGGAGCAGGAGATGGGCTCCGCGGGGCCACGGGACCCGGCCCCGGCCGCGAGCAGCAGTGGGGCTCTGCGGGGCCACGGGCTGCGGCCCCGCCGCCCGGGACCGTGCCAGAAGTCCTCCGAGATGGGGGTAGGGGTTGAGGGGTGTCCCGGCCAAGAGGTTCCCAGTCAGCCTCGTTGTAGTGCAAAATACGTGCAACAGTCAAAATTTTGTTTCACAGAGTCATTTAGGTTGGAAAAGGTCTCTGAGATCATCGAGTCCAACCTATGACCGAACACCACCACGTTAACCACACCGTTGCACTGAGACTGCTCCACATGCAGTCTTTCCTTAAGCACCTCCAGGAATGGTGATTCCCCCACCTCCCTGGGCAGCCCATTCCCATGTCTAATCACTTTCTGTGAAAAAATTCCTTCTAACGTCCAGCCTGGCTCAGCTTGAGGCCATGATCTCACCCGGTCAGTGGCTGCCTGGGAGAGGAGACTGACCCCCACTTGGCTACAGCCTCCTTTCAGGCTGTTGTAGAGATTGATAAGGCCTCTCCTGAGCCTCCTTTTTTTAGGCTCAACAACTGCAGGTTCCTTGGCTTCTCATAAGACTTTTCCACCCAGGAAGGTAAAGGATCTTGTTTCCTTTCACTGGCTTCTAAGGGACAAAGCTGAGGCAGGCAGAAGCATGAGTGTAAGCAGCCCCTGATTCTGCTGAGGTCTTTGAACAGCCAGTGCACCTGCTCACAGAGGTCTAAAATGTATTTTAGAAGGCAGGCTGAAACACTGATGTGTGAAAAGACAAAAGGGTGTAATTCTGCCTCCTTATATTAAGTGGAACCTCAGGATGAGGTACAGGAGGAAGCAATAGCCAGGATGTGAGACCAAAGTCCTTCTGAAAAGAGTACAGCATATCTTAATCCATATGCCAGATCCAGAAAAGCAGATAAGGTTTACTGCACCCTTTATGAGAATATAGAAATGCAAGGGTCCTTCCCTTTATGACTTCCTACTTTGTGCAAGGAGGTTACATTTGCAGATGTAGTGCCAGTGACAGAAAATGCAAGGCAAAATTTACTGGTGGCAGTATCAATGCTACAAGCAGAAGAGGCAAATGAAGTTAAAGAGGCTTGAATAAAGAGGGAAGTTAATGGAGAAGTATCTATAGTAAGCATTTCTTGTCTGAGTGAAACACTTAAAGCTTAGAAAGGTTCACTGCAGCAGTTTGGAAACAATCCTAGACATTTTTATCTCAAGACACAGAAGACAGTGGGAGAAATCACTGAAAGGTGATTGTACAGCTGAGTATCAGGGACACAGAAGTGTCACTGTTAGAGGCAGAGGTGAGAAATGTAAATACAGATGCAAAATACAAGTGAGAATTTAATTTGGTCATGAGAAAAGAATACTGGGTAGGTGTCCGCTAGTGCTTCAAGGTAGAAAATGAAAGGAAGCTGGAATTGTGACAGCTACCTACATAACCAGATACCTTTGGATTTACTGTGAGGGTGATGAGGCACTGGTAGAGGTTGCCTGGAGTACTGAGTAACCTGGTCTAGTGGAAACTGTCCCTTCGTGTGTCAGGGGAAACTGCCTGATCTTCCAACCCAAGTCATTCCATGATTCTATGGTCAATCCAGTGGCTCATATTGAGCCATGAAAAAAGTGACCAACATATGAACAGATATTTATTAGCTGAACAACATGGTTTAAACTTCTCCCACAAAAATGAAGCAGAATGAAAATAGTGGAGGTAACCAAATATATAAAAGCTTCTTAAGAACATGAGAAGCTGCATCGTTAGCCATGTGGCTGAGAAAGGTAAGCAAAGGAAATCAGTCAGTATCAAGTCTAAACAGGGCTTTTAAAGGAGGAAAAGTAGCAGATCTTAGCTAGGAAAACTAGTACAAAAGGCAACACGAACTGACAGCCATAGTTACTTTGGAAATAAAAGATAATGACTGGAAGCATGAAATGCAGACATAAAAAGGTTGTCACAAAGTCATTTTTGAAGAGTGTATATTATTGGTAGTTTAAATTCTTTTATTTTTCTCTGATTCTCACACTCACTAATGTTCTCTGCTCTTCCTAATCTGCTCAGATTTAAGGATAAGGTCAGATTGGACTGCCTTCTTAAGGTTTGGCCCTTTTTTCTTTTCTTTTTTGTTTTTTTTTTTTTTTAATATAAATCTAAGAATTTGGTCTTACTCCTGTTTAATTGATATTAAAACTTTCTTGATGGCTTCATCAGTAAAGCATCAAAACTGAGCTCAGAACAATGACTGGTACAGGTTTACACCATCCTCCTCCTTCACAAAAAGTGTATCCCACCTCTATAGAAAACTCTTGTGTTTCCCTCATGGTCAGATTTGTAGATGTGCCATACTTAAGGCAAGTCAGATTTTAAATGTCAGTGTTCTGTAGCTTGATTACCTTGAAAACAAGTGCAATAGGTTTTTGTTGGCAGGAAGTTACCCAGGAAAGGGGACACGCCTCAGAGAAAAACAAGAGTGACTAAAAGAGCTATCAGGCTGATTTTATACACCTGTTACTTTCTACAAATTCACAGGATGTCTAGGTGGATCTTTCTGATCAACTTCACTCATTTTTTCCATCAGTCTTTGCAAGCCAGCATGATTTGGAAGAACAAACCTGTAATGGTCACTGAATTCTAGAAAACATATAAACAGCAAACAGATTTACCAGTTTGATGGGAATAAATTGATGGCACTGTAGTATTTCCAGAGGGAAACAAATCTATGAGGCAGTGAGCATCTAGAGATACTTTGCCAACTTTTACACACCAGACAAGGGCCACTTTGCTCAACTACAGTGTTTTCTCCTACACTGGTCTAATCCAAGACCAGTTTGGTCTTCAGTTTGTTGCAAACAAACTTTGCTTAAATTTGTTGGCAAACAGCAAGTGCTGGGAGAAGCCTGCACTTCATCAATCAGGAATAAATGTAGGCACATTTGATTTTTGTATCTGACAAGTAGATAAAAGTGGCAAAAATAATTTTGATGACTAATTTCCAATGCTTTGGGGGGCAGAAAAAAACCTCTTCCAAAACTAGTTTCTTACTAACAAGCTGGAGAGAGTGAAACAAGAGGAGTGACAGAGACAAAAAGGTGTTTACTCCATGGAAGGAGTCACATTGCTAAACTCTAACCACAGTGGCTGTAGACAGAAACCACACATGTACAGATCTGGAGAATGTCACAATCTGGTGTTGCTAAGAAGCCTGAGCTCTGGTTTTACAAAACTTGAAACCTTAGTTGTTTCAGTGCAGATTCATAATTAGAATTTCTTTAAAGAGGCAGCTCTGAAGTGGCTTTAATAGATACACCCATACAAAGCAGCAGCTATAAATGCAGATGAGAACTTGAAGCGTTTTCAGGTGTTGTAGCAAGAGGAAGTGGCTCTTTGGAGGCAGGCCTGTAGAAGAAAGTCACTTATGTCTGTGGACTTTGTGCCTCTGAGCAACCTGAAATTTGTCTGCAATTTAAGCACCACGTATTAACACATAACTTCCTCTTCCCTTTATACCAATTCTTTATTGTTCTCCTTCCAAACCAAATGCCACATCCAAACTGTGAGAGTGTGAAAGAAAGGTGGAAAGCCATCTTAAGAGATGTGGAAGGAGTGAAAGCAAGTGATGTTTCCCCTGAGGGCTGGGAGGGGTGTGTGTGTCAGAGAACAAGTCAGTGAAATGTGTCCCGGCTAACCTGTCTCAGAAGCAGCCAGCAGCAGATGTTAGGAGGAGAGCAGTCCTTTTCTTAAGGAATGGTGTTACTCTTAGCAGAACTACCCAGCTTCTGGCATGGCTTTAAAAAAGGTAAGGCTTAATTGGCTCACTTTCACACGTCAAGGTGGAATTCCATCATGCCCTCTTCATCGGCAAAACTGGTTTAAGGTGTTGTCTATTCTCCCATTAGACTTTTGGTTTTAGTGCTGTGACATAGCTTACCATTGCTCCAGCAGTGATGGGGAAGATGTTTAAAAAGTCATATTGTATACTGGATCACTGAAGAACAGCTAAAAAAAGAAGGTCAAGAAAAGAAGATCAGTTCACTGATCTAGTTTATAGGCCCTCAGAGAGATGCATCAGCACAGCTGAGGCTCTGTGATGGGAGATGTTTTAAATTGACTTTGCTGATGGAGAAAATTTAAGAAGGAAATATATGTGCACCCCGAGACAGGGGAGGAAGGGAGGAGCTGTACCTGGCATACTTAAAGTATTTAAGTATTTAAAACACTTATTCTATTTTTCACTTCTCCCCAACCCACCACCCACACAGTTCCATGTGAACAACCTGCTGAACTCCTGCTCTCTCATTGTAGGTCTTGTTTCAACTTTAGTAAAAAAGGAACATGTTTTTACTTTCTCAATATATTAATGACAATATCTGCTGCTGAAAAACAAACCATTTACATACATGTGGTCACTTGGGATACCATTCAGAGGCACACTTCTCTAACACTGTACTGCAATAAGTGTATTTATCACATGCCAAAGTCCCTTCTTTCAATAAAATGCAGATGACACCATCCTGTAGAAAGGACCCTATTGGAGAAGCAGATGATCAAACAGCTGTGCTCTGAAGTCATGAAATATCCTCAGAAACACACCTAGATGAAAACTGTCTGAGGCAAAGGAAAAGTCTTCTTGGTGCTTGTGAGTTCCTCCAGTCCCTGAGATGAGATTACAGCTCCATTTGGCATGGTTACAGACACCACATTCCTGATCTGACATAGTAAGAATAATGGCCCAGAGCTCTTTATATCCAAGAGGTACCTCTGCCATTTAAATGGAACCACAGTGCTAAGCAACAGACATTTTTTTAGTTCATTATATCCTCTTCCAAACTGTGTTTCCTCTAGCCCTGTTCTCTTGCTGCTCACTGCATTCTAGTCAGCTTTAAACACTAGTGGAGGTAACCAAATATATCAAACATCCAACACTAGTATGCAAAAGGACCAAAACGAATACAAGCTATCCAGCAAAAGAATCTTTGTCCTAAAACTCAGTTTTGGAACTCAGGAATCTGAGTTTCTTGCCTTGGGCCTACCCAGACTTGTCCTAAATGCCAGCAGAAAACATCCTGTTACCTGCCTCAAAAAAAGCACAGCAAATGTTGGATTTTTTTTTTTTTTTTGGTTGGTTGGTTGGTTTTGTTTGGTGGGGTATTTTTTCTGAAGAAAACAATAATTTTCACAGCATCTGTTACACCTTAGCTCCTTCAGTGATATTTCAGCAAGTACAAAATTTTAGGCTTGTCTGCCCTGGCCTCACAGTTCCCCAGTTCAACAATTGCAAAAGAGCCTTTATTAACATCTCAAATACCTCCTTTTCCTTCTCTCTTTCTCAAAGGGGTAAGAAATGCTTCAGATTCCTGAGTTCAGAAGGGCTTGGGGGCATTCCTCTTAGCAGAGGATAAGTTGAAAAGAGAACAGCATCCTGCCCTGCTGTCACACTGCACCTGTCATGCTTATGACATGCCCGCTTGGGCGAGGTATTGATAAGGAAAATACACTTTAAAAAGACTGACAAATCCATCTAAACACTGTTTAATTCACTCTGATAAGGTAGGGCTGTGGAGAGCTTTCTGTCACCTTTGCTTCTCTTTTCCTTCTGTAGGTCTCAGGCTGGGCCAGAACACATAAGAGTGACAGCATTTAACTACGTCACAAAATTTATTCATTGTTTTAATTGCTTTTCAGCATCAGCCACCTTTAATGGACCTCTAAACAAAAGGCATCTAGCTGAATATTCACATCCCTTTTCCAGGGGGAATTTAGTCACCCTTTTTTTTAACACCCTCCTTACAAAAAACCAAGAAAGCACCCCTACTTTCAGCTTGCTGCCTTTCCTGAGGTTACTTTGTGAGATTCTTCTCCACTAATGGTGCCTCGCAGTTTATCCCATGTCCGCTGTTTGTTTTTGGGCTCAGCCTGCTACAGTAATCAAGGCCAAATATTTGCTCAAATGAAGTAGCCCTGTGGTTCTCATTCCAGGAAGCTGGCTGAGGACAAAGTGAAACTAGCTTGAAATTCTCTAGTATGCCCAAGAGATGTTAAGAGCAAGGGATTTTTCCAGTGCTGTAGAAAGTCATCCAAATTCCCACTGTAGCTCTGTTGTGGGAACTGCAGGGGAACTAAGTTGTTTATAGCCTACCCCAATTAAAGACACCACTTTTATCTGCCAGAAACCAAAGCTGGTCCAGTCAAAACCAAACTTTGGGATCATTCTGTCAGGCTACAACCAGAAAGAAGACCCAACGTGAAGTTACCCGAACGCTCATTCTCCCTCTTCTGCAAGGCTGAAATCCACATTTTTCTGATAAGAGGAGGCTACGTCCTTTGTGCTTGCAAGTCAGTGGCAGGTCTTATAAACACACCCACAGATTCTCAGCATAACATATTGCAAGCTCTGTGCATCTGGAGCCAGTGCATGCTTTGCTCAACAACCCCCCTTTCATTTCTGCCAAGATTCCCTCCCACATTTAGGACTTTTTTCCTGCTCCCTTGAGAGCCTCTTCAATTCTCCCAGCTCCTCCTGCTTTCTTCTGTAAGCACAGACTGTTCTGTATGGCTTTGCTGGTCTGCTCTGCCTTTGGGAGCATATGGACCAGTGCAGGAAGCTGGGCACAAAGATCTGTGCACTACCCTTATTCCGGGTTTGGGTCAGGGGGATGCACCAGAAAAGTTCACTGTCAGTGAACTGACAGTGCTGACACAGAAAATTCACCACGACTTTCCTGAGGCATTAGCTTTGTAGGATGTGAGAAATTGCCAACACAGATACATGAGGTGCCATCACTGTGGGAAGCCTCCTTTCAGATGAGGTGAAGATGAGCTCCATTTAACACAGTCACCCTTCTGTCCCATTTATCAGATCATCATTTCCTGGGATTACTCTGGAACAAAGAAAACAACTCACTAGGCATCCTGTGTGCTTTTATAACACACGGATTCTGGTCAAAAATCAATAACTCACTGAGGAGTAGCAGGCTTCTGAGCTGCCCGGGCTAGCACCTGCTCTGCAATTTCTGAGCTACCAAGAGACAGGAAAGGGTTAGAGGAATCAAACCCACAGGACAGAGGTGCCCAGGGACTTCTGGCGTTCCTTCAGGTGAGGTAGCAACTTGTGTTAGGCCAAGATGTAAGGAGTCTTGCAAACACTGCTGCCTTCTTGTACTGCACTGGTCCCAGGGAAGAAAAACAAAGCAAAGCAAAACAAAACAAAACAACAACCAAAGAAAGGATGTTAAAAGGTTTTCTGTGGAAGTGAATATTATGAATATTATTTGGACTTTGAGTTATAAACCCAAGCATGACACAGACCTAAAACACAAAATAAGGTAGCGCTGCTCTATCTAATGGGGCAATTCATTCAACCTGTGGTAAATCCTGTCCTCTCCCTCCTTAACTTTTCTGTTTGTACATAAAGTTAAATCATCCTTAAGCCTCTTACTATTCTACTACTCTCCTGATTACAGCTGCATCTAACACTGGGCTTGAAACACACACACCTATACCTAAGTTTGCAGCTAATTGTGAGACACTGCAGAGGCCTGTAATTCTTTGCCTCTTTATAGAGGAATGCACATGTATAAAAGCCTTTTGAATTTTCATAAGCTGCCCCTTAGATGTGGGATAGCAAAATAAAAAAAGATGAAAACAAGATGCTCACCCAATGATTCAGCTTTCCTGCAAAGTTTCTTCAACCAGCCATCATAACCCTGAAAATTATCACCCCAGCCCATTTTTCCTGTGGGCTAAAAACACATCAGCAATGAGGATCATAATTTAAGGGTTTTTTGTTGCTACTAGGAACTAATAAGAAAGAGCTTTGCATTACATGGAAAAAGAATCACATGCAGAAAAAGAAAGCGAGTATGTGTATATTTGGTATTGTTGGGCTTTGGTTTTTGAGGATTTCATTTAGACTTTTTTTTTTTTTTTTAGTTTAAGGAATTCTAAATCAGGTTTAGCTTTGCTAGGGGACATACCAGCTGTCTCCAAGCTCTTTTTATGATGATCTCTCTTGTACTTTAATTTAAAAAGCAGGGTGTGGAAGTTTCAACAAAGGCTCCCCTTTATAGTGTGTTAATTAGGCACAGGAGTTAACAAAACCCCTCAGTTATAAACAGTTACCTTTCCTCAGGCTTACTTTCATTTTCCTGCTATTGCATTCTTACTAATTTTCTATTAGGTTTCCAGAGTGGACAAGACTAATTTCTAAAATTAGTTTTCTAATTAGCAAGGAAAAAAAATCCAAACCAAACCCAAGCAGGAAAATAAGTAAAGGAGGAGGAAAAATACCACTGTAATTAGAAGCACTTAAAGATGCATATTTTTTGTGCTTCTTCAGGATACAAGAGACCAAGGTCTTTTAAGTTCAGTGTAAAGTCCCCTCTAAAACTGAAAATGGAAGTGATTCCGGGTGTAAATGCCTGGGCATGAGAAAGACTGTGATCGGAATATGTGTGCCCTAAAATGATTGCTACCCTCACCCCTCCAGGAGGAGGAAAGAGAGGAAAGTGAGAATGGCTGCAGTTTCTCCAGACATCTCCTTGCGTGCCGGGGTCCCGGCTGGCTGCTCAGCATGTGCTCCAAGTCGGGACACACAACAGCTGGGAAGGGAGCGGCCCCTGCCCTCCTCCCTGTTGGCGGTGACCTCACCCATTGGCACCGCTGTGCCCAGGGCACGCCAGCCACCCAGGCACTGGAGCCCTCCTCCTCCTCCTCTTCTCTCTGCCTCCTGCCGAGGGAAGGAGCAAGCCCCAGGGGCTCGGGGCCGTGCTGCCACGAAGAGAGGCAGTCCCGATGATGGAAAACTGTACTATAAGAATGATTGCCATCTTAACACCAAACTTTTTTCACCCTGTGTTAGCATGAAACCTTTCACGCTGCTGCTCTCTAATCTTGTTTTCTGATTAATTTCTGGAGAAAGGTCGAGCAAGGCATGTGAATCCATGGTATTGGAAGAAACACGTCATGATTCAGTCTCCGGTCAGCGCCACACTTCTCTTGTTGCCTCTGATAGTGCTGTTTGCCCAACACCTTTACAACATGGAAGGCACCACATATTCAAAGTTGTCTTTGTGTCCAAGGAGCTGCCCAGAAAGCAGGGGAGTAACATTTCTGTGGGACTGGGGAAATAGTAGCTCTGCCTACATTCCCAATGGAGGCTGCGTATCCCATCCTGCCAGCAGACCTGGAAAAGACTGTCAGGGGGATACTCATAATTCTTGGTGGCAGCTTCCCAAGCACAGCAGTTCTTATTGGGAACTTGCCTCTCTTCCCTGGAAGAGACTGCAGATAACCTAGGGAAGATAGGCATTCCGACCTTTATTGCTGCACGTCAAACCACTCCTCCCTTCTCCCTGTATTGCAGCAGGGACTGATTCTGAATTCAAGATCAGCTCTTGCTGCTTTCCCCAAAGAGCCTTAAAGCTCAGACAGACCAGGAAAGCTCAGTGTGAGAGCACGATGAGAAGTGAAGGAAGGCTGGGTGTGGCCTCCGTGCCTGCAGCAGGTCTCGGGCAGGCAGTGTGTACAGGTCCTACCCTGAGTGACCAGGCAGTAGAGAGCTGAGGACCCCATGGCAGCACAGAGCTCCTGCACGTACATGGAAAATGTTTAAATTCTCTACTTGGGGCCCACAGGAAACTTTTGAGAAGCGTGTGCTGGGTCTAAGACAGGAACCAAGAGAGTCAGTGTTTAAAATATGCACTGACAATGAATTGCTTCATTACTTAGAGAAAAATTGAGAAGGGGGAAGGGATAAAACTCAACCACATCAGGAAACAGGCAAATAATTGTCTGACACCAGGTCTCCTGATTGCTGGTCTAACACTTTGCTGCTGCTCAGCCCACAGTTTCTTACTCATCATGATCTCCTTCCAGGAGATATCAAAGTCTTCTCTGCATTTAGGTATGAATCCCACACTCTGGAAAAGAAACAAACAGAAACACGGCAGCTTGCCATTTTTGCTAAGTGTCTTATTTTGCCCTGATTTACTGTTTTGTGTTCTCCTCCACCACCATACCCTGTTCATACACCCAAAACTGAAGAAGAAAAGTGACACCTTTCAAACCAAGGAAACTTTTGGCCCATGAGCTGCTGGAGAAAGACAGATGGGTGGACCACAGTCCCTCGTCTGCAGCACTTTGTAAAACAATTGAACAGTCCCAGGCCCAGGAGGAGACTTTCTACAAAAGCCAAGGCAAGGAGTCGTGCAGGGCAGAGCACCTGGAGAAACTGGATGTCATGACCTGGACTTGCACATCCATGTGAGAGACATGGGAAACACCGCCTTTCTGGAGCTGGAGTGGGGAGGGGAGCTCTGGAAGCTGCAGGCAGGAAGAGCCTGACTTGGGAAGAGCAAAGCAGGTAACAATCACACAACTATTTATGGCTTTTTTTCCTTGTGACAATCGCAGCCTTATAAGGGCAAGAGCGCTCCAGTCGGGGCAGAGCTGCGGAGGTGGAGCCTCCAGGGGCACTCCTGATGTTTGCTCCCAGGCTATCTGCCTGCCCAAGCCGCTGACCTCGTTCCCGGGAAAAGCCCTGGGAACCCTTGCTGAATCCAGCTGTTCAAATCTCAAACTACAAAACGCCTCGGCTGCCCTCCCCTTCTCCCCATACCTCCTACTAGCTGGAGCTGTGGAGAAGCAGAGACGTCTGCTTTTGTAATATCGTGGGTATCCGGGAGGTTGGAGAGTGCCCCCACAGCCGACGTGGGAAACATATTCTCATCTGGTTGTGACAGTACTGAGAACCGGAAGAAAAAAGAGAAAAAAGAAAGAAAAAAAGAAAAAACAAACAACCCTCCCCATGGCCCCCCCAGCATTGCTTGTTGGACACAAGGGAGTGTGTGAAAGGCTGCAGCTGGAAAATCTGGTGCACAAACTCATTTGCAGATCCTTTTGCCCATGGATGTGCTTCAAGAGCCCCCCAGAAACTTTGGCTGAGCTTCCAGTATGTGTGTTGGGTTCTTACACATTTCAACCCTGTCCAATCCACCCAGCTGAACTATGCTGGAAATGGTTTGCAAATAAAACTGAACATAAACATGCTGAAAATGTCACTGTCATCAGATAAGGTTGCTATGCACATGAAATTCCTGACACGAGTTCATTAAACCAAGGACATGAAAAGTTAAGCCAAATGCCTATGTTGCCTGGGATGGGAGGAGGGTATGATGAGTGTGGATTCAGGCTGTAACTTTATTTTTTAGCCTTCTACCAGTGCATAGCCATCACTGTGGTGTGACTCAATTTCTCCCAACAGGAGGGGGAAAAGAAAATAAAATAGAATGTTAGAGCACCCACCTCCCTCTGTGAATACTGGTGTGATTTGGGAAGGAGCAGGAGGCAAGGGTTAGCCATGCCACTGGGAGCTGTGGAAGGCTGGTTTTCCAGAGGGCAAAGCACACACTGACAAAGCCAGGCCTCAGCAGCCTTCACCAAAACCTGTCATATTTAGCACTGCAGGAGGTAGTTAATCTCTGTATTATGAAACAGGCACTAAGAGCTTCCTCTATGGTACACTTCTTGTAACTGGGGCTGTATTTGACTTGCAGAAATGCCTGGGCTAGATGCTCCTACATGGACTTACCAGTTCTCAGTCACCCCAATTTGCAGAAAAGCCAGATGTAATGACCTTCCCTACTGAGCTGTTATAGATCTCACACCACATATTTTAAGAGAGGGGCAGGAGCTGTGGGAGTGATCTACAGATGGGAGATTTCAGAAGATGCCCTCTCCTAAGCCTATCACTCAGTCACTCTTTATCTGCCTTCTCTTCTCAAGAAAGATGAACTGTGCACACTTTGCCCTGGGATGAGCAACATGGGTTACATTAACCTGCAAAGGTGGAACATCATGTTCTCCTCACCCTCTCAAGGTTCAGGCTTGGGGTTTGATGACTGTGTAAAGCCAACCCAAGTCTGAGCAGTCTCTGAAGGAGGGTTGTTCCCCTCCCTCCTCTGATCTTAGCACTCCCACTGCCAGTCTCGGATGACAGCCAGCTGATTCAGCTGGAAATAACCCTGAATCAAAAGAAAGACAGACGTTTCAAGTTTGATAATTTTCTTGGTACATTTGACTACGCGCCTGCTACACAGGTGCTGAAAATGCACAGTCATGAGCAGCCAGACCCACAAACTGCTCTGAAACTATGAGGGAATTGAAGCTCAGTAGAGGCCAGAAAGCCTCCTTTTCAGGGATCTTTTGAATTAATTGAATTCAGCTGTGTGGCTGGTCAGAGGTGTTCTTATGGCATCCCACAGGCAAGTGGTTGCAATCAGTATCTGAATTAAAGAATGCCTACTATCAAATATGTCCCATTACCAAAATCACAGCATCATTTAGCATAAGAGGTAATTTTGGAGATCTCCAGGTCAACCATCTGCTTGGAGGAGGACCAGCCTTAAAGTTAGATCAGGGTGCTTAGGGCCATATGCAACTGGGATTTGAAAAACTCAGAGGATGGCAAATCCACCATCTTTTCCCTCTTGTCATTCCACTGAGCACATTTGGCAATGTGGCTTTATCTTCCACATAACCCCCACTTGGATAGTAGAAGTCAGTGGTTAGACAGTCCCCCTTGTGAGCTTTCTTGTCCCTTAGCAAACCAGCCCAGCTCCCTCAGACTCTGCCTGTGTGTCAGATGGTCCAGCTCCCTTGGGCAGCTTCATAATTCTGCCCTGGAGCTGCTCCAGTTTGTCAGTGTCCCTCTTGCAAATGTGCAGGACCATCCTGAAGCAGCCTGAGGAGGGAGGGCAGGTAGAAGCTCGAGTCTGCCTGCTTGTAGAAGCTCGAGTCTTTGAGTGTGAGTGTTGGGGTGTGCCTGCACAGCACCAGCATATGTCCATGTGTGTACACAGCATCACAGGGCAGCTGTGCATTTGCCTCTTGGTAAATATTGACTCAGGAGTTTAGGTCATAAAAATGGGTGCAAATTCACTCAAGGCCCTGGAGCTGTGGTGGTTTTTGTAAGCAGAGCTTTCCTGCAGGTGTGCTGTGTGAATGCCGTCCACACTGAGTCCCAGGGATGTCTGTGCATGGTCCTCCTGCAGCAGCTCTGCACCTTAGCAGGCACAGATCCTCCTTCCCATTATTGTTGGAGAAGATGTTTACAGTCAGGTTTAAATCTGGTCAGGTAGCTTCTTGATTACTCATTTCTCAGCTATTACTCTGCTTCAGTAACCCTGAAGCTCAGGGAGACAGGGTGTACCAGTCAGTAGCCACGTCTGGAAGACAACAGAAATCATTTTCTGCTCTGGTGATGTTGCCAGAGGGCAACACACCACTGCTGTGATGTCATGACCATGAGGCACAGCCTTCAAAGCATTAAAAAAACCACCCATTACTGGTGGGCCAACAGGTGTTTTTGAAGGAGACAAGTGAAAAAGGGACACCTCAAAACTTTTATCTGCTTGCTGTCTTGGGGTATGGTAGGCAAAATGTTGTGTAACTGTGAATCAGCAGTGCCTTTTGAAATATTGGGATTGTGGCTAAATGAGCAATCCCTCTGGTGTCTTCATAAGTCTTGGTACTGTGGTGTTGGTGGACAGGGCAGGGTAGAGCCAAGGCTGGGCCAGTGACTGCCCCAAGCTACAGAGGCAGCAGCAGCAGCAGAAGAAAGCCCTGAGGTGCTGGTTTTTAGCTGGCCACATCAACTCCTCATTTTACTGCAAGAACTACATCAAGTCTCTGTCATAAGGAGCTTTGGTGCTGCAGCTCTGGGTGCTTGGATGCCTGACACAGAAGGAAAAGGGGTGTTGGGTAAAGAACTCCTTGGTGTTAATCTCCAGGCTGGAGCTGTAGTCTTACACAGAAGAGGAAAGGAAGCAATGTAGTTTGCTATGGGGAATGGAGATGTAAATCTAGGCTAACAGAGGGTGAGGTGCTCAAAGGTCTGACCCAGATCAGAGCCAGGCAAAGTTTGTTCCCCAGCTATAGAAAATTATCACAGAAATGCAATAAAACAAGGTTTTACTATAAGTCAAGGGCAATAATCACCAGCTGTTTATGTCACCCAGCTCCCTTTATTCTGAAATAATTTAAGGACTACTAAGGTGGCATGAGGAAAAGATATTCAGGTCAGATTTGAAAGGCAGAATTTGTTTCAGGGATCAACATCTCCTTTTGAGACCCTTTTATAAATACCAAAAAGCAAGGCAGAGAGGTGAAATACAAACTCAGCTGATCTTCCCTATCAGCTCCACATCTGGATCTGAAGGATCCAGCTGGGATGCCCTGGGATGTGTTGGGACAAGAAGCTGTGTCTGCACCACAGCACCACATGTTAGAAGGCCCAAAATATGTGCACAGCCACCATGAGCCATGGACTTTGTGCTCTGCCCAGGCCAGGGTGGCCAGTCCTGCCCAGCTTGGCAGCCTGCAGAACCTCACCAAGGCTTATCTGGTTCTGTGCCCTCCTCCCTCCCCAGACATACCCCTAAGGCCAGGTTTTCCTGCTTCACCCCAAAGGCTTATTTTTCTTATTTTAAAACAAACAGAGTTGTGTCTGTTTTGATTTCTAGAAGAAGGTTAGAGGGAGGTCAGAGCTGACATCTGGCCTGGAGATAACATTCCCGTCTAATTAGCAAGCCCTGGATAATGAGGGCCTTCCTGTCCCATCCCCCTGCCCTGATGTGCGAAAGGACAGCCACCTCAGGCTGGTGAAGAAATGGGACAAGAGAACACCCTGTAGGGCAGCATTTCATCTTCTGGTGTCCCCAGCCCAAGCTCCTGGGCTGCTGATAGGTGCCCGTGGGCGATGGCTTGAGGCCGCTCCTCCTCCATCTTTATGAGGACACCATCATTTATGAGGTGCTCAGCCTCTGCAGATTCTTTCCAAGGCAAAGGCCATGGCTTTCCAAAGTGCCAACGGTGCTGCCGTTCACCTCTCTGCCAAGCAGGGTTTATGGATTTAGACACCCTGGGTACTGCCTGTGCTGCTGTGCGTGTGGCAGGAGAAGGCACCGGGAAACACAATATTGGTGGGAGACAGATGAGATGAGATGAGATGAGATGAGATGAGGACAGTGAGGTTCCAGAAGCATGGCTGGGCTATCTGCTGCTCTCCCCTCAGCACAGGGAGCTGTACATTGGCAGCTCCATCCCTGCTCTCAGGAACTGGGTCATTTATCAGGGCAGCGCAGCCCGCTGGGCTGACACGATGCAGCTGTTTGTGCAAAGAGGAAGCGGCCACAGCCAGAGCCAGCTTTGCTGGGATGCTGGGCTGGGGGGGAAAAGGGGCAGGAGTGCTGGGGAGACCCAGTTTGTGAGGCTCCTGCAATCTGCAGACACAGCTCCCTGCAGCAGGACAGGGAGATGCTGGAATAAGGCCTGACTCAGCTGACAGAAGCTCCTCGGCTGAATCACCCGAACGCCGTGCCTTCCCTGCAGCTCCCCCGCTGCGGGCTGCCGGCGCTCTTGCAAAACCCTGGGACATTACAGGCATGGGCAAACGTGGCAGGGCTGAACTGCAGCCAGGAGCTCTCCAGGTGAGAATACACAGTGGGCACACCTGGTCCTTGGAAAACCCCAGCTGACACCCCTTTAGCAGAGCCGGTGACACACCAGCCTCCTTGCCTCGTCAGCTCTGTGGCAGAGGGATTTGCTGCCAGCAGCCTCAGATTCCGCCCTCAACGGAAATGCCACAGCCTGTTGATTCCTTGGAGGGGATGTGACCATCATTCCTGGCCTCAGTATAAAACCCCAGGGGGGGAAGGAAAAAGGAGGCAGGGAAACAGGGTTTGGGATGTAACAGTGGCAGAATTTAGGCATCATGACCCCAACTGCAAGCTGGAGAAATGAGGCTGGGAACAGTGCCCTTGGGTCAGTCATGTGCTGCTGGCCACCACAGTGTCACAGGGAGGCACAGCATTGTGAGGGAGCAGCAGAACAGGGAGATGACAGCAGCCTAAGGAGTTTGCTTGCAGACATGGCCACATGGTGCCAGTTTCTGTGCTGGAGGCTCCAATGAGACCAGCAGTGACAGGTCCCTCACGTTCCTGCATCCTTTCATCTCAAGGATGCTGCCAGCTTCTGCCTTCGTGTGCGAGGCCAGACAGATTAAGAAAACCCCAAATGTGCTTCCTCCTGAGAGTTGCCAAAAAACTGAGAACAGAACTTGATCCCAGGGTCACGGAAAGGGGAACAAGAACTAAACAGGGTTCAGACAGGTACAAGGGGGTTGGAGAGCTGGGCAACCGCACAGTTTAGCATGAGAAATGCAGTAGTAGATGTGATAGCAACAACTTTTAGTCTTTCCTGAGCTCTGTGAAAAGTTTCCATGCTCTTGCCAGGATTTTAGGATGAAGCCCATGGGACCTGCCTGGCTGGGAAGGGGAAGCTGGATCTCCTCAGGTAGCGAGCTGAAATAGCTTAGGCTGAAGGATCAGCCCCTTGAGAACAGACCTGGCAAGCAAGAAGAATGTGGTTTTTTTTTCTTGTAGCTTCCTGCCAAAAACTGGCATAGCCATAAACACAAGTGCTGAACAATAAGGTCTCCTGTCCCAGCAGCTGCTAAAGCTGTCACCTGGGAAGCTTCCTGCAATCAGCCAGTGGTAGGACAAAAAGGAGCTCCCACATGCTTTCCTGCAATTTGTCATATGTCTGATCTCTGTTCTGCTCAGTGCCTGTCATCCTCCCTTCCCCCAGAGCCATCTCACGCTCCAACAGGAGGATGTGATTATGAAGACCAACCTCTGGCTCATTGTTCAGCCTTGCTTCTCCCAACAGCAAGAAGTGCTTCTCTTTATGGCTTCTGAGTCACCCTATAGCCTCTCCTCAGAAAGTATTTCCCTTGGGCTGGTTCTGCAGGCACTGGGTGGATTTTCCTGGTGCCTCAGAGATCCACAGCCCTCTGCAGATCCTCTCTGCCTGCCATGTGTTGAAGCTCCAGGGCTTACAGTGACCGGAGTTGGCAGGAGACTGCCACTGGCTTCCTTTTCTGACCACTGCACCTTTCCAAGGCGTTAATCTCTGGGTCTGAACAGTGCCATGCTGGATCTCTCCTCACGGGTAAGTATTTTTAGAAAGTTTGAGCTCAGACTATGCAGTCACTTCTGAGCTATGCCAGGACAAAAAGAAAACAACCACTTCTGCCTGAACAATACCAGCACAGAACAAAAAGCTACTGTAAATGAGGTTTTTCGGCATCACTCAAAACTAGCCAAGCTTTGAAAGATGAAACTTGCAGTCAAAAAAAAAAAGAAAAAGGTTCCTAATGAACAAGTGAACAGAAAGGGCTTTGACAGTTTACTTAAATAGCTGGATTAAAGCAAAACGATGTTATATAAATACCAGCGGGCATGCTGGAGCTTGCATCACTCCTTCTCCATCCCGTCTGCTGTGACAGCCAGAGTCAGGGCTGGGTTTGTTACCTGCTGCTGCCTGTGCCATGGCCCTGCAGGTAAAGCCACCTGCAGGGAAAGGAGCCCACGGGCTACGGGCGCTGCCTGCGGGGAAGCGTTATTGCCTCACCATGGAGCAAGACAGCAGCCCCGGGGCACAGTCCTCTCCTTCCCAAGGCCATGGAGCTCCATGTGCAGAGCCTGCCGGGACAAACACCCTCTCACTGACAGCTGTGTGGGGCTGCCATGGAGGAGCTGCAGCCACGCGGGTGACCAGAGGTCACCATCTCTGGAAAACACCGAAATCTCTGATGCATGTTGTACCCCCTGGATGACTTGAAGTCAGTGTTTCTGAGGACTCTCACTGCAAAAATTTCCTGTTTTTCAGGAAGTTGCTCAACCACTTCTCCACTCGTAAGAGAGATTGAGCCAGAGTACCTTTAGCAGCAGAGTGAAAGAAGCATGGAGGGGCTCAGAAAGGTACAGGGAGCTCAGCCTTGCCTTGGGTGGGAGCAGGCTGGCCCCTGTCCTTTTCTGTCAACAGCTGCAGCTGCTGGGCACATCTATGAGTCACAAAAACTCCTGGCACTCTTCACAACAGAGAACCAGAGTATGGTAGTACATAAACATGTATGTATATACACATACACCTGTAGGGACCTACCTTATTTCATGCAGGCCATGGGGAGAACCCATCCATTTTAGTGCATTTTTATTGTGACTTTTGGATCATGAGAGCCTAGGAAGTCAATGTGAGGTGGGAAGTTGGGTGCTGCCCTGTCGCCTGCAGCTTCCAGCTGTCCTCCACCCTCAGGACACGAGCAGCTCCAATGTCCCCCTCTGGCCTCTCCTTTGTAGGCTGTTTCCCTGTCTCACTTCCCACCCTTGGGCAAGGGACCCTTTGCCACCAGGAAGGCAGCCACAGGGTTTCTCCTCACTCCATTCCCACTGGGATGTGGGCAGACCCATTTTCAATCTATCCCTGTAGGCCTCTTGTTTTCACCCATTTGGCTCCTCTGGTCTAAGACATTCAGGGTTTCCCCTGCTGTTCCTGCCTCCATCCTTCCCTGGCTGGTAGAATGCACAAAGAGAGAAAGCAACCAGGCATGCTCAGCACAGCCTCTGCCTCCAGACTGCATCTAGCCTGGAACTACCACTTTCCTGAGAGTTGCAGTCTTTGGTTTTTGCCTACAAAAGGTTTTAAGGGGAAAAGTGTTGCCAAAGTTACAGAGCTGCTGAGGCAGAGAAACCACAAAGCTCACACAGGTACCCCACATCCTTGAAAAAAACAGGACATGGCAGAACACCACCCCTACGTGGTGATGGACAGTGTCCTGATTTAGACTGGGACAGAGTGAATTTTCTTCCTAGCAGCCAGTGCAGTGCTGTGCGTTGGATTCAGTATGAGAATAATACTGATAACATACCAATGCTCTACTTCTTTCTAAGCAGAGCTTACTTTAAAGCAAGGACTTTTCAGTTCCCTATGCTCTGCCAGTGAGGAGCTACACAAGAAGCTGAGAAGAAGCATGGCCAATAGAGCTGATCCGAACTGGCCAAAGGGATATTCCATGCCATAGGACATCATCCCTAGTATATAAACTGGTGGAGTTATCTGGAAGGAGCCAGTCACTGAACAGGCTGGGCATCAATCAGCCAAATGGTGAGAAATTATATTGTGCATCACTTGTTTCTCTTGTGTTTTCTTTCTTTTTGTAGTTTCCCTTTTCATTACAAGTATTTTTACATTATTCTTACATTTTACTTTATTCAAATTATTAAACTGTTCCTGTCTCAACTTTTGGTTTTGCCTTTTTTCCCCCGATTCTCCTTCCCATCCTACAGGAGAGGTGTGAGTAAGCAGCTGCCTGGTACTTAGCTGTCAGCTGGGGTTAAACCACAGCTTGAGCCTGGATGTGTTGCAGGGGCAGGTAAGGAGGACAAGAGACTGTGTAACAGGTGATCCAGGCTGGTTTTGGCTTGGAAATTAAGCCTATGGTAGCTTTATCTTATCTTTTTATTGACTAGACTATTGCAGCTGCTGTTATTCTTTAACTTGCAAGAAAGTCACAGCAAACACCTGCCACCATTTAAGCTCTGAACAACACAGAGCTTAACATTGCTGCTAACAGCCTTGCAGGGCTGGAGAATTTAACTGCTGATTCTGTCTCAATCCTATAATTACTTGGATGAGAAAAATGAGGTGTGTGAGGGGAAGCTCAGAGTGATTAACAAACTGTTTGGGCCAACAGCCTGGCTGGGCTGGTGAAAGGCCCTGCCTAAGGCAGTGTCAGTGGGGGCCATTTGCCTGTTGACATGGAGCTGGTCTTTGTTTTCTTCTTTGCACAGGAGGAATCTTATTTGTTGATAAAGCAAGGGATTTACTAGTGACGCTGCCAAGGTCAGACCTCACTGGAAACAAACTGGCCCAGACTATCCCCTTCAGAGGACCATATATACACAGCCCATTGTGTGCTGCAAGCCAAGCAACCTGAGTTTTCCATCCTCTACCAGGCCTTGAAGCTGGTCTTGGCACAGCACCTCTAGTAGAGAAGACAGCAAAGCTCTCCCTCCCTCCTTGCAGATATTCACTGAGCCAGAGCAGCTGGAGATGAACTCGGAGTTCAGCAGGCAGGCACAAACATCTTGGGGAAAGGAGCAGCTGTGTTAGGGCTTGATACAAAGTGTAAAGCCAACAGAAATGAATGGAAAACCTCTGCTTGCCTGGAATCAGGCGCCTTGGACAAGGCTGTGAGGACAGAGGCACTGTGCCTGACCCTTGGCGTTGGCTTCAAAACATGCATGGGGAAGAGAAGTGGGCTTAGCTGAGTGTTGCTCCCCTTGGGAAGGCACTGATTGCCACGTACTCTTAAAATAGAAACGAGGAACATTAAGAGCTGAGAAAGCTGCTGTTAAATAGACAGGCTTGGGTAGGAGAGAGCAAATGCTTGACAGATCAGAGGAGGATTCAAAGTGCTTAACTCCAAAAGGGAAAACAAACTTCATCCTCACTGGAGAAACATTTTCCCAGCTGACATGGAAAAAACAACTACTGCTGAGGAATTACCCAGCACTTCAGCTCCCTTCAATTGGAAAAGGCCAACATCACATTCAGGTGCCATGAAAATTGCTGTGCAGCCCCTCTTTAACCACTACATAAATACACTGCTAGCACTGCTTCCTGCTTGCACCTCCTGTTACTAACACCGCTGTGGGAATCCCTGAAGCCTTCTCCAGCAGTTGGCAAACAGGGAGCTGAATTAAAAACCTGTCAAAGAAAGTATCCTTCGGCTCTGAGTCCTGTCCTGTGCTAGAAACCTTGCAGGCTACTTGAGGAATCTCAAGCTGTCCCCAAACCCTTCCTCCTACTGTCCACCTGTTACACTGTTCTGAAGGATTCCCACAAGGCATCAAGTATGTGGGTCTTCAGCATTTATCCCAAAGAAACAGTTGTGGCTTTCCCATAATGCACCCTAAAATGTGCTGGCAATTTAACAGCTGAGTGACACTTTAGCTCTGCTTTTCCTTAGAAGGAAGCAATAAAATAACTATTTTATACTGCCCCTTAATCACACAATGCAAAGTCACTGTGTTTTTTCCTGTTCTGTAGGATGGTAAGGCAAGAAAGTTCATTATTGTTGGGTATGTGACGCTGTTCCCCTACTTTTCCTGCTTGTGCAGGAAAATGGAGAGTCTTTACTAGAAGTGTTTACTGAGCAGGAACACTGAAACTGCAGGGGAAATTGCCCAGCCTGAAACCCGAGGAGGTCAGGAGCAGCACAGCTGCTGTGATCTCTGGAATAAAATGAAATGCCAGTTTTTATTGATTGTAACTGACCAACAGTTCTTTACCAGATTACATTCAAGTGACATCACCTCTAGTAGCGTGCCAGGGGTGAGGTCAGCCCAGACCCAGTGGGAGGCACCCACCTCAAGAGACCAGTACCACCTTGTGCTGTGGCCCTGGCTCCAGGGGGACAGAAGCAGGTGGGAGCAGTGATGCCAGCCAGCTGCACTGCAGTTGCAGCAGGACTTGGATCACCACTCCCCTGGTTCCTTCAAAAGTCATAAATTGTTACTGCAGAGGTGCAGAAAAAAAATTACCTGGCTGCTCATATACCAGGGAGGTAAAATGGAGCAATGCCAAAGCAGATTTAAGACTGACTGAAGGAAACAGAAGCTGTGGTAAAAAAAAAAAAAAAAAAAGTAAGCTTGTACATAGTTATTAAGCATTTACAATGTTCTCATGCAGCTTAGATAAGCAAGCTGGAATTAAACAGTACAGTAATCATCAGTGCTGGTGCTGTGCTCTGCCTGCAAGCTCAGGAGGAGGCTGGGAGCACTCAGAAGCCAGGTTGACAGGAAACAGGTGTATGTGAGGAGGAGGAGGAAGAGGTTAGAAGGGCTGAAGGCTGCTCAGATAGAAGCCCACGGCTGGTACCCTTAGTCCAAAGGTCAGGGCAACTGAAGTCAAAAGGCTGCCTTCTGGCAGGGCTCACCCGTGTGGCCACATTGAATTATTCACGACAGGGAGAGGGAGGCTCTCAGCTCCACAGACAGGGAGGGGTGAGAAGAGCACAGGGGGAGGGAGCACAGCTCAGGTTCCCTGTGTGCAATGAGCAGCTGTTCATCTGTGTGTGAGAGGTGAGTCCTCCCTCTGGCCCCCTGCATCCAGCAGCACACGAAGGGGGTCCTACAGGCAGCACTGGAAGTCCCATGGAAGGAATACCCTATTTTGTTTTTAGCACATTACCTTTTAGTAGGGATCAAGTCATAACCTGTACTTTCACAACTCATCATTAGAAACTGTGCTGCTGATACTCCCAACTCACCTCTCTGGACAGACAGATTTGTGAGAACTGAGTTTTATTCTCCTGGCTAGACAGCAGTGACTGATAAAAGTTCTCTACTGCTGCAGACAAACAAAAGGAGATCTATAAAATACTTCTCCCTATTTTCTCTTACTAAATTATGGTGGGAGCCCATGGATTTGTGGAGGAGTTGTACCTGTCCCATCAACACAAGGACAGAGGAAGTAAAAGACAGGTTTCACAGACAAGGCAGAGGCATTCTCAGCTTTAAACGATCCCACCCAGGGTAGGTATGTACCATCATCCTGCAGGGAGCAACTGCCCTCTGCTCTGGGCTATCAGATGTGAGGCAAAGACAAAAACATTCCTCCTCTTAACTCAGCAGCAGCAGCAGCTCTGCATGTCAGCTCTTGGCTGATAAACACAGGCTCCTAATTCCAGCCACATTCCCCGTTTTGAGAATAAGCAGCCCTTTGCAACTACTGCTGCTCATGAGAAGGGGGAGAAGGAGGGAAGGGTTACAACATTTTCCATCTCCTAAAAACACCAAAACAGAAGAAACCCCCGGGTTGTACAGGGCAGGCAATTGACCTGCCCACAGCCCTCCCAGGCAAGGAATGCACAACATGGACGTGTCCAGAGGCAGGGGTACAGCCACCCTTTTACTTCAGGCTCCAATGAGTTTCTTGAGGAACGCCTCCAGCTGATCCTCGTCCTTTATGCCCACAAATTTATCCACAACGTCTCCGTTCTTCATAGCCAGCACAGTTGGCACTGCTGACACCTGAGGCAAGAGAAACAGGGAGACAGGTGAGCAAAGCCTGCAGGAAGCCACCTGCCCCTGGTCTCCCAGTGAAGTCGAAGGAAGTGGCTACAAGGGAACTGAGCACACACTGCTCTAGGGTAAGATGTCCACTCACAAAACACGCCAGCTGAGCTCCATGTTCCCCCTCTCTGCACTGACTTACACCACTCTACTGGAGATAAGGCTGAGCTGCTTTTTGAGTTTAAATAAGACCCAAATGTTTAAAGACAAAACCACAACTCATACAAAAACAATCTCCAGTAAAAATCTTCTTCTCCTCCTTCCCTTTTGTCCTCTCATAAACAAACACATCTAGGACACATCTCAGACATAATGACCTTTGGACATTTTATGGCCAGAGTAGCATGAGACTGGACCCGTGTTCTTCTCCAGACAGGACTGGAGCTCTAACCCTGACCCGCCCCACCATTGCACAGGCAGATTTCCTGCTCATATTATGGAAACGACAATCCCCTCCAAGCCTTCTTCCTTTCCCCAGTTCTGTTTTCAGTTATTTAACTGGTCACAAACCAGTGGTCATTCAGTGCAGATCCCTGATGATTAGGTAAGAAGTGAAAAAGTCCCTCTGACCAGAGCTAGCAGGCAGCTGTGCTGCTCTGGGTGCTGCTTTTTTAGCTCAGAACAAAGTTTGCTGGGAATTATCCAAGAGAACAGTGTTGGAAATGACAACATCCCCAGGGACTTGCTGGTTGACTGGTGACAGCAGAAACCCCAGGGACATGACTGAAAGAAGGAACAACCAGAGCTTGGAGAGCTACAGCAGTGGAAGATCTGATCACATTTCTGACCCCACAGCTTATCTCTGCAAGGTTTTCCCCCCAAAACACATCCTGTCCTTATCTTGCCCGCTGACTCTTCTCCAGCCTGCAGGGCCTTCCTGTGTGCACTGCCAGCCCTGCTGCCAACAAAGATCTGTAAATCCCTCTGGAAACCCATCAGAGGGCTGGCTTTTCTCCCAGTGGGAGCCTGAGATGAAAGGGACATTTTGTCTTCCCTTCCCACCCGGTCCCAGCTGGGCAGTCCAGCGTGGCTCCCCACAGTGTCCTTCAGGGCTTGTGCAGCCTCATCTGAAGGGATGGGAGCGTCGGGGCTGCTCAGTGCACAATCTTCAGCTCCTCCTAGTGACTGCAGAGAGCAGATCCAGAGGGCTTGGGCCATAGCACCGCCGATGGTGCCAACATGTTCCCTTGTGATTTTGTGAGAGAGAAAAGATGCACTGCACTCAGCTGCTCTGTCCCTGAGAAGGCAAACCTCCACTGAGCCTCCCTCTGGTTTGCACAGTGGGTTAATATCCAGCAGAGTTGCTCCAGTCCTATCCAAAAAAAAAAAAGAGCTGGCCCCTGTTAGGGCTGGGGTGAGGAATAGGCAACTCCTGGAAGCTCTAGTGAGAAGCAGCCAACACCACGTTGCCAGGCCCTGCAGGCTGACCAGCGCACCCAGCAGTTTCACATGGCCTTGATTCCTCTGTCTCCTTCCCTCTTTGTGCAGGTGAGCAAATCCAAAGAAAGAGTGGAAGGTCTGGGGCTGGTGCTGCAGAGCCAGATGAGAACTGGGGGCAAAGAGCAACTTTCCTCTGCTCAGAAAACACGATGTTTTTGTCAGTTTCCTTCCTGCCAGCTGCAGTAAGGGCAGCCTATTAATGGAGCATGTACTTTGTTTTGCTGGTTGAGAAGCAAATATCATGGGAATTTCTAGAATGCAAAGTTGAGGGCACTTTTTCTTTTTTTGACTCCCATCTGCACTGAACCTAAACAAACTTTATTTCTCCCTGAAGAGCATTTCTATAGAAAAAATCAGTCTGCTTTTGATTAGTGTTGACCACAGATAAATAAACAAACATGCCCATCCAGGTTATTTGTGGCAACACCCATACCAAGGGAATTCTCCCCCATCTGAAACTTTTATACAAGCTCAGATGCCACACAACAGAGCAGGGGGAAGTATTTCACCCAGGCCTCTGAGTGAGGAGGTAACCAGATGGAGCTCCACTGATGAATGACCACCTCTGTACCCAGTGGCCCTCCTGAGCTGCCCACCCACAGTGGCCACAGAAGGGGCTGCCCTTTCCTGGTCACCACACACAGAGGCAACTGGCTAAGGCAAGAGATGAATCTGAAGAATTTTAAGAGACTGCAGATAAACAAAAGTATTTCTTCTCCCTTTCTGCTCTTGGGGCGAGAGGTCAGGATCTGGCTGGAGCAGTGGAGAAAGGCCACAACCAGAGATGAAAGGTATTTGATAAAACAGGGAGTCCCCAGAGAAAACACTTTTGTGCTGGGCATAACCAGACAGGGAAGGGCACAGGGGACATTCCTAGTTGCAGGAAATGCATCCGTGCTTTGTGCTAAGCTGGGATGGCCAAGAGCCAAGGGCTTGTATAAAGGAATGTGCCAGAATTCCTCAGCTCTTCCAGGGGGCCTCCCCTCCCACTGCCTCCCTCTGCACCCAGGAGGCTGCTCAAGAGGACATTGTGCAAGCAGGCAGCAAGCTGGGGGTGCGTGTGTGCGGGGGCAGGGGAATAAACATGGATGGAGTGAGACTTCCTGGCAGCTAGTGAAGGAGTTGTGGGGGTGGCATGGACACTGAAAACCCCAAACAAAGACTTCCTCAGCACGCAGACATCTGATTCCCTAAAGAATGACTTTAAAACAAATGTTTTCTGCTTCCCTCTAAACACCACCTCTGGTTTTCCTGATCTCTCACAAACACTCTGGTCTCTCTTTGATCTCAACTTACTGCCTTCCCATCAGCCTTTACATTTCTCCTTACATGGTAACTTCCCAGATGAAGCAAAACCAAGCACATGCTCAGCACATGAACAAAACTTCTGCCTCAGAAAGGATGCTCCAAACTTTGAAGATCTGAGCACAAAATTCTGCCATCCCCCTACCTGTCTGCAGCTATGGTACATGAGACAGTCTAAGGACAGTGTTTTAGCCACGGGGATAATGGCCAAGACAAGACACACACGCATCACTCCAAAAGTGGAGGAGGGCTTCTTGCAAAACAAAAATTCCACCATGTTTGTAAATAAGGTTCCTGAATGAACTGCTAGAAGCTGACCCTTCCCTGCAGCCTCAGTCCTACCTGCACACAAACACACACAGCAGGCAGAGCTCTCTCAGCACCCGTGGGGAGAGGACACCCAGCACATTATCGAAGCTGCACAACTTGGGACTTTCAGCCTCTTTTCACCAACCTTTCTCTGCATGCACACACCCTGCTTGTCGTTTTCCACTCATCTGAGATTATCCTCTTGTAATCTCAGCTCATTCTATCTACTGGAAGGTTTGGAACAATACATGAGTTGAGCTAATAATCTCTATTCTCTTCTCCTTAGCATGATTGCTACCAGAGCTTTCCCTGCATCTATTAGGATTTACACACTTTCAGATCATCACTAAAAACAGCTCATCCTCTTCAACTTCTCACCAGCACCCTCTGAGCTATGCAGGATTTTGGGTTTGCAGCAGCCAGCCCTGCTCAGGAGCCAGCAGCCATCTTCCTTGGCCTGGGGTATATCTGCCAGCACGCCTCCACCCTGGAGGCTCTCATGCTGAGCTTGTGGGAACTGCAAATCATGACTGTGGCCACCAGCTGTGTGGGCACTCCACCACAGCACAGCAGAAAGGTCTCCCTGGGGAAAGAGTGGGAGGGAACAAGCTGTTCCTGCTTCCGTCTGCTTCTGTCTCAGCAGGGTGCAGGAACGGCATCTTCTCCAGGCTCAATAAATTGACAGCTTGCTCAGGAGATAGTTCACACTTTTCAGGGCGGTTTGAGGAGCTTGCTGAGCTAGTTGTCACCCTGGGAGCAGGACTTCATCTGCAGAGGGGGAGCAGATCCATCTGCATGATACCCAAGTGAAAATGAGGCATGTTTTACCCCTGTAAAACATAACAGCAGGATGCCCAAACTCCATGGGCAGAGTGGTTGTTTGCAAGGAGAGACAACAGAGGCAAGCACGGCCCTCAGAGGGGCTTTTGTGTTTCTTAAACTACCTAACTACTGTCAGAGGGGACAAATAAATGAATCATGGAAACTAAAGCCATGGCCTTCTCCAGTCATTCTGCTTCTTCCTAGGAGAAAGGCAGCACAGGGAACACACCCAGCAGTAATGTCACACACTACTGTAAGCACCAAGGTCCTCCCCTTTCAAGAGCAGGACGTGTGCTCCTGTTATTTTTTCTGACCTGGCTTCTACCTGTCCAAACAAAACTCACTGTGTCTCCTTGTGCTGCAGCTTAAGGATGGGGACGTTATGACCCAGCTCGAGATCCTGAACAAGGAAGGGAAAGAGAGGACAGGCTGGCTGCACAAAGAACCATGTTCAGCAGCACAGCAGAGTGGGGTTTGTAACTTCACGATCTTGCCCTGCACCTGAGCACCCCAGCTGGCAGCAAAATGCCATATGTACTCCAGGCTCCTCGAGGAGTGTTTACACTCACAGGGAAGTGCTTACCCTCACAGCCACATGCAAGGCCTAGAGACACCTCCCTGCAGAATCAGAGGTGGGGATGCTGGGCACGACCAGCAGAGCTGGAGCAGAGCCAAGCAGCAAAATCCACCTACTGACAAGTGACCCAATGGATCAGGAACCTGTAGGCTCTGGGCTTCCCCTCCCCTCCAGTGCTGCTGCTGTGCAGGCACAGTTCTCCTTAGGGAGGCACCTCTGCACTGCCAGCCAAACAAAGTCCGTGCTCTTCCACCTCCTACCTCGTACTCGATGGCGAGGTCTGTGTGATCATCAATGTCCACCTTGGCCATCAGCACCTTCCCCTCCTGCTTGGCCACCAGCTTCTCTAACCTGGGCCCGAGGATCTTGCAGGGACCACACCACCTGATGGAGCAGGAAAAGAGAGGGCACATCAGGAGAGGCAGTTTCAGCCATGGAAGGCATGCTGGAACACCAGTGCCTTTGCCACCACTGCTGTTCCACTCAAGAGCCAGCCTGGAAATACAATTCCTGAACCACGGCTTAGAAAAACACTTCTCTCACAAAGGAGCTGTCAAAGGTTAAGGAAGCTCTGCATCCAGCTTCAGGCTTCAGTTAATTGTCCTCTCCTCCCTGGATGATCCCAACTAGTGCTCACTGTGCTTTGTCCCTTGGTTTATTTAGAGCAGAAGTTTTTTGGCTGTTTTGTGTTCTCTTTGCACCAAATCAGGTGTAACAGGCTCACGTAACAGTAACTGGAGGACTATGAAAATACGCGAAAAAACTCAAAGATAGTCAGTTAATATTGTTAATTATCTTAATCAGTTAAGACAACTGTTAATAGAGCAGATAGCATCTAGGAATAGTTTTACTGGCAGGTGGATCACAGCATTTTTATTGATGACAAATGCTGTCATTTGTGTCACATGGCTGTTATTAACACATAAAAACATTTGCTATAAAGAGCCTCAAAACCATGCACCTTTAAGAAACATGGAATGATACACCATAACAATGGTGAGGCATAGCAAGTGCAGAGCTCCTCGAGGACACTGCATTCATGAAGCCAAATAGGGCAGATATCAGAGCTTTTTCCTGAGGAATCCTTTATAGGATGATGCAATACTGGGGCTGGGGTGACACCTGGAAAGTGCAGCTGTGCCACCCTGGGGAACGCCTTCCTGGCACTGCTTGACACTGCTGCAGGGTGTAGCTGTGAGGGGAATCTTCATGGATTGAGCCTGATGAGCAGAAGCATCTTTCAACACTGGACTCCACATCTTGGGAAGCCCTCAGGCATGCTCCTCCATGGTGAGCCCGGAGTGCCACCACATCAGGAAAGTCACAGGGACACACCTGCACGGGTGGTGGTGGAGAGGGGTGCAAGAGCCACGAGTGGAACTTACTGTGCATGGAAGTCCACCACAACGGGCTTGGGGCTGTTCACCACCCGGTCCTGGAAGTCGCTGCCATCCTGCACGTTGAAAGTGTTCCTGCGGCCCGCTGAGGTGCCAAAGGCCCTGCCGTGGGATGGCAGGGGCCCCCGCGTGGGGAGCGCCAGCAGCCGCTGGAGCGCCAGCCTCTGGGCCATCTGTGGGGAGAGTGGTTGGTGGGGCGGGTGCACCCCACGGCCGGTCCCCCTGCAGCAGAGCCCCGATCCCGCCCCCAGCCAGGAGAGAACCTTATGGGGTGTGACGTGATTGCTTCCTGCCCCCTGCCCAGCCCTGCCCGCTCTGCGGCTCCAGCCCAACGGGCACGGGGCTGTCGGCTGGAGCCCGCCTGCTCCCCGTTCACAGGGAGACAGCCCCAGGCACAGACTCCCCGTTTCGCTCAGCCCTGCGGAGCAGAGCTGCCCCCACGGCCCGTTCGCCCCCACCCACAGGGCAGAGTCAGGCCCGCTCCGACACCGCGGGGCTCCGTCAGCCCTTGTGCAACAGGCGGCACAGGGCCCCAACGCTGTGGTGGAGAACGGCCCCAGAGGCCGGTGCCCCGTTGCTCCCCGCGCCCGAGGGCGGGAGGGCAGGGCCGGGAGGGCCCCGCTGCACCCGCCGGGCCCGCGGCCCGCCCGCACCTTCGCGGCGCGGAGGTGACCGGACACACCGAGCTGACCCGCACACACCGAGCTCCCGCCCGCCTGCACCGATTGGCCGCCGCCGCCGGAAGGCTCTACGGGCGGGCCGGCCGCCCTCGCAGCCCATTGGCAGTCGCCCGGAGAGCCGGGCAGCTCTGATTGGCTGCCGTGCCTGTCCTTTAGGCCGCTTTGCCCCGCCCCGGGAGGGACGGTGGGATGTGTCACGTGGGGCGGACCCTCCCCTGGGCGCGCTGGCGCAGCACGAGCCGCGGCGCGGTGCCGGTGGCACGGCCGGTCCCTCCGGCTGGCGGCTCTCTTCAGCTGGAGGCCGGGCAAGGGGCTGCCAGCGTCACCTGCTTTAAGCTTTCCTGGCAGTGCACAGCTCTACAGTCCCCCCGACAGCAATTAACTCCGTTCCACAACGCGCCCGCACGGGAAGGGCACCGGGAGCAACCTGGAGCCCTGCACTCAGGGGTGACCACAGACCAGTGGGCCCATGCCACCCTCTCCAGCTGCATGCGAACAGGCACTGCCTTCCAGCAGCAGCATTGCTTGCAGAGCCCAGCATCCTCAAAGAGAGCAAGAACTCCCCTGTCACTTCCTTGACCTCTTCTGCTTCCCTGCCTCTGCAAGGAACTGAGATTTCAGGGAAACAGCAGCTGAATTCAAAGGATTGGGAGAGCTTTAGGTACATGTAAGGTACAGCCTCCCCTCAGTTTGGAAGCAATAGTGTGCATTTTGCAAGAAGCTAGAGAGTTGGAAAACGTGTGGAGATAAAAGCCTGTTCCCTTCATCCCTCCTCTGTTTCCTAGAAATCACAGGGACATCACGAGGTCAAGCTCAAAACTGCTCTTGCTTTGCAACTCCAGGCCCATGGAAGGAGTCCAAAGGGAGGTGATAGCCAAGCATATGTGGATGACAAGGGGAGCAGTAAAGTGCAGACAACCTCCCCGTCAGTCCCTCTAAAATCTCAAGGTGACTGGAGGGGAATAAAACAGAGAAAGAGCATTTTAACAACATCAAACTTTCTTGATGGGACATAGTGCAAATAGGAAAAATATTGGTCATGCTTTATAAAAGACAGGCTAACCTTCTAGGCTGCTTGGTGTGGGAGAAAAAAACCATGAGGACAGCAGACCCAAACTCTGTAAGTCTGTGTCCCAGGCATTCCAAGCAAGCTACTCATCTGTTGTGGAGGAAAGAGTCCCTTGTAGTGTTCTCTAGAAATTATAAATTATCTGACCTATACAGCAACTAAAAGAAAATAATCTTTCCTCACTCAAGCTACACAACTGCCCTAACTCAAATGGAGGAAAAATACCAGGAAGTTTGCCTGGAGTACCACTTCAGGATTCAATGCAGAAACAAATCTTCAAGTATGCACAGCGTAGGGCATCCAGGGACCAGAGAGCCACAGGCTGTGAGCAGGCCATCTCTGAGGGGGACGTGACATCTGAAGTTTCCCAGGCATTCCTGCGCTCACTTCTGTGGCCTCTGTCACTGCAGATCCTGGTCAGTGAGATAAACACCAACACCATCTTCAGGCCACTCTGAACTCTGCAAGGACAACATGGGAACCTCAGCATCGCTGGGTTTTGGTCCCTCAGTCCTTCAGAGGATGTTGGTCCTCTTTGTAACAGCAAGATCTGAGCAGGTCTTTGGCAACTGACAATCAGTGGGAGGCATGGGGATGGAAAAGGGATGCTGGAAAGGGCAGAATCCTGCTGTGGATCTCTGTTACAGTACTGTCACGAGAGCACCTATGGATTTCAGTGTGCAGCAAGAAAGGTTAAAGCTCATCCTTGGCATTAACAAGATGCTGCAGAGGACGAAGTGGTATCCCGTGATCTCTCATCAAGTGCTCCTGTGAGCCGTGGTGGCTGTCAGGGGGTCTGTCACCCGACAAGTCTGTGTGAGTGTAATCCTGGAGCAGCCCAGCCTGTACTGCGTGCTGCCGGAGCTCCTGGCTCCCCAGCAGCCCCTGCATTCGAACGTACCCCTGCTGGCAGGAGGGAGGCAGCTTCTGGTGGGTGAAGGCAAACAGGAAACAGGACTCTGCAGGGGAAAGGAGCAAAGGTTAGAGTCAGCAGAGACACCCCGTAGGGAAATACTCCCATAAACTTACAGGGACTTATTCAAAACAAAAGGCAGAAAGGATGAGGGAAGATGGCTGGAGTTTCCCACTTGCTCCCCTTCCCTGGGTGGCAGCACAGTAATAGATGTACTTCTGCAGAGCTCAGGAGATGCAGAGAGGGATCCCCAGTCTGCACACTGAGAGAAAAAGGAGCTGGATTTGAGCTTGCATCCATCTGGCATATTCTTTGTGCTACAAGATGGCTTCCCTCTGTGCACCACGTGGGCTTCCTGCAGGAGGGCCCCACACCAGTGTTAATACCAGGAAGGGAGGCAGCAGAGGCTCTTCACCTCTCACATCACAGCACTCCCATTTCCCATGGGAAAGCAATCCAATCACCAGTACATGAGATCTAGTACACAATGGCACAAAGACATGTTCAGATAATGAAGAAGAAAGGAAAGCTGCAGCTAGAAAAAGGATTGAACCCAACCTTATATGCCTTTCTCTAAGTCCTGGCATGCCTGGGCCAGTCTCCTTCTAATGGTGACAACAGCAAGGACTCTTTGGGAACATACACACAGAACAGCACTTTGTACCATCTGGTGAGTGCCTTGAGGAGGTGTGACTGATGGTGAGACACAAGCAGCTCACCACAGGGAGATCTCAGCTATTTACATAGGAGATCACTCCTGTCCCTTGTTCCTCACATTGCTCCTCCTCTTCCTGCCACTTCGACCCTGTGCACAAATTACCTGCAAAGAAATTGCGCAGGTCGGTGCCGAGGCAGTTCTCCAAAAACCGCCTCAGCGGCAGGATGTGAGCATTCGGGGCTGTCCAGTCTGTCAGAAAGTCCTCCACAATGTGATGGATGGCATTTGGCCGGGGCAGAGGCCAGTCTGGGGGACGGAGTCTCATCTCACGCTCTGCCAACACAACATTAAGGGAGGCTCTTAGAAGCAAAATGGCATTAAAAAGAGCTTGGGGAGTGGAAAGCAGCTGTGACAGCTGTTTCTGCTTTTGTCCTGACCTTTTAATCCATTACTTTCATTTGCAATCCCCTCTGCTAGCTCTGTCCTCAACAGCCCTGCCACTCCACAGCTGCCCTCTGTCCCTGTCTGTAGCATTCCTGTCATTTCACTCCCGTTCCCCTTGGGCAGGGACTGCCAGATGGGCTACGTTGTGTTTAGTGCTGCTACCCATCATGCTGATTTCCGAGAAGGCAAGCTGGACCCTAACCCTAGGTTTCTGGAGATGAAGATTTCAACAGTAATTTCCCAAGGAAGTCTACCCTAAGCCTGTTTGCTGCTGGATAGAACACTTCTCTTCAAATCCTTGCCTTTGGCTGCCTCTATGTCTGTGTGACCTCTCAGACCTGGGCCTGCCAGAGAGCAGCTTTTTCTTCGCAGCAAGATGGCCAAACAACAACACTCTCATCTGTCAGGTTCTGCAAAGTTCACATAGGGTGCCAGCCAAAGGGAAGAACTGTTCCTCTTTTTGGGCATGAGGAAATTTCCAGCACGCCTGTTTGTTCCTATTTTCAAACGTGACGTCTCTGGTCCAACCCTCCACCCCCTATATCGGTCTTATGGATGGAACTTTCTTGCCAACTCTCAGCTTCCTTTTCAGCTCATACCATGGTGGGAGGTGTCTCACAGGAAGGGGGAATAGTGCTTTCAGGTACCACCCCCACTCTGGCTCTGATTTATCTTTATCCCTCTTTGTTTTGGTTGTGTCACACAAGTAGCAGGAAAGCTTACCTGTTGGGAGGTGTTTGTAATAGTAAATAACAGGATGTAAAAAGTTGGACTGCCAGGCATGCTGCGCCTCTCCCACAGCACGGTTGTAGTAGAAGACATCCTTGTCAGCCCCAGAGAAATTCCTGCCATACTCCATAATGATGACAAAGAGCCCACTGCGAGCCTTTCTTCCCGTCTGCATTTCGAGCTCAGCCAGGACTCCAACAGGGTACTCTTCCAGGTATTCAAATGCTGTGGCATTCCTGTGAATTGAAACACCATTGGAATTTTCCACCAGAGAAAGCCAGCTGGGATCCAACCCACCCTCAGCTGGTCAAGGCTAAAGCCAAAAAGTCATCAGATAGTAATTTTGTTTGGTCATTACAAATCTGAGCTGGACTTGATGCAGAGCTTATAAAGGCTGCAGTTACTGTTACAAGACACCATTATTTTCCTAGATTATGGGAGTCTCTCTACAGTAGCACTGCTCAACAAAGTTTTTTTCCTGGGGTCAGTAAAAGAGTACTACACCTCTGAGCCTAGAGGGAAGGTCTGGACTGTTTCAGCCCTTTAAGAGGGAGAAACAGAGTGCACAATTGGGCACCAGTTGGAGCAGTAGTACAGGTTTGGGGTGGCTACCTATGCAATGGCAACATCCTTGGGCAGGAACAGCACAACTGGTGTAGGGGCAACATGGGAGGCAGTGGTAAAGAAACAGAAATGAAATTATGGAGCGCAGTGCTGGGAATAATTACTCACTCACTCTCTCAGCAGTATGATGTCAGCCAGGACACTGAACATCTGGTAGAGGCCTGAGGCCTCATTCACCCTCTTGATGATGGAATTGGTCAGCTGTGTAATAGGGTAGACTGTGGATGGCCAGGGGACACCATGGTGACGGTTTTCCAATAGGCGATGGACTGCCCGAGCTAAGACATGAACAGAAACAAAGACAGCTTATTTAACAAGGCAAGCTCCTGCTTTAAGAAATCCAATCTCTGTGCTGCAGCAGGAGGCAATAAACAACCTTTACAGCTCCTCTGAGCTCAGGATCTCCCACCCCAATCGCCAGTAACTGCAGTGGAGATCCCCTCAGAAAGCTGATGTGATGCTAAGTGGTGGGGGAGGGGCCGGGGGGTCCTTGGGGATATTTCATTACTTCTCAGCACTCCTTTAATGATAAGGATGGGCACACACACATAAAGAAGGAAATTCTCTCTACTGCCCACAGCTGCTGGGTTTTAACTCCACAGCACAGACCTCTCACCCACAGCCTGTCACAAGGCAGAGCGTCTGGCAGGAAGAAATCTATTGTGTTACATAAATAACAGACAGCGGGCAAGAGAGATACAAGACAAAACAAAGACAGACAACCAAAAACTTCATATATGACCCCAAGTCACTTCTCCTCCACTTCAGATGATGCAGCTGCAGCTTGACTGTGTTTTGTCCTTTTTATTGCCAAAACAAGACTAAGGGCAATCTCTTTCCAGCAGTAAGCTATGGATTGTTCCTTTGCAGGGAGGGAGGATTTCCACCTCTGCCCTTTCTGTACACCCCAGTACTCACTTGTATACCGGAATCCATGGATGAAGCCCCCAGCAGATTTCCTGAAGTCAACTGAATGGCTAGCAGTGCCAAGAACAAAGAGCCCCCGAGTGCCTCTAGACTCATAGCTGGGTTTGATTTGAGGATACTTCTTAATATTCCCTTTTCCTGGCATCATTCTCAGGGATCTGATATGCAAAAGAGAAGAGCAGGCTATCAGAAAGGACAGGAGTAGAAAAATAAAAAGGGTTTCTGATACACATTATTTTGCAGCCACTGCAAGATTCTGCTTCATACCCCTGCTGCCTTCAGTGGAGTTTACTACTAAAATGAGGATCTTTGGAGGGTGTTCATCTCAAGATAGCCCTGGACAAGGTCTAATTCTCAGCTGAGCCACTAACAATGAATTTTGGAAGACAGTGAAGTTAGCAGTATCATTTTCAACTGCAGGATGTACCAAGGTGGAATGAAGGTTGCATCCTCAGAGAATTTTTTTTCCTCGACAAAACCTTTTTGTAGCAATCTGCACCTTTATCATCCTCATTTCAGAAAAAAACCCCAAACATTGCTAGCCTTGTCCATGTGATCTGGCAGGTCAGGATGTTAAGTTCTAAAGGTACAAGCTTTTCTGTGTCACTCAGGTCTCACTGCTTCCATCAGCACAGCCTTAAAGCCTGTTGGTCAGAGGGCAGTGACACACATTCCTGCTGGGACACAGCCTTACCTGCAGGATAAACAAAGGACTGTGCAGCACTAAGCAGCTCAGAGCACACGGAGGTCCAAGCAATGCTGCCAGGAGAAGACCTGTTCTTCCCTTTCCTCCCTACCCAGGCCCTTCATCCTAAATACCTTTTTTCATGGAGATCCTGGTTCTCCCTCACCTATTATAGATAGAGAAGTCAAACTTCCAGCCCAGGCAGCGGATGACACGGTCGTAAGGTGCGCGGGTGGCAAAGTTGTCCAGTTCATCCTGAGGGAGGGTGATGAAGTCGATGCCTGCGCTGATGTTCCTGTTCTCCAAGTAGAACCGCAGTGTGATGTGCAGCTTTCCCTTTTTGTCCTTAACGATAGCCAGATCTTCCAGGTCACCCTCCAGAAGCCCATCCAGAGATTTCAGCTGGTAGGTGTCCAGCAGGCCATTGTTAATTGCTCTATAGAAAATACAAGAATGTAAAGAAAGGAGGTTCTTAGCTTCTGAAAATGGGATAATTCATCAGGCATCCCAACTCCTCTTCAGTATAAGGGTTACTCCCAGAGTCTCAGGGCTCACAGGAACAGCAGAGGTAACATTGCCTGGCTGTCCTTGAAGGATGTAGCCAACCTCCTAACTTTCCTCTGTAACTAGAAGCAAGGGAATAACTTGAGAGCCAGTACATTTTAAAGATTATAGTTTCCAAGCAGACATGTTTCTATTTTAGGTCCTAAAAAGCTCTCACCAAGCCTCTGTGTTCAGCAGCTGCAACCTGGATTGCTTTAAAGCAAGGACCTATGGAAAGCCCCATGTTTTCCCTATGGCCCCCATGACCACAGCACCAGTCCAGCCTGGTGCCTGGGAACAGGAGCAGTTCCTTACCTCAGATCCCCGACATAGTGGGTGGCCCAGGAGAGGCGCACGCGGGAGCGGCTCACCATGTGGATGAAGTTCGTGACACCCAGGATGTTCTCTGCTGTCTCGAAGGCCGAGTTCCCTCGGCCCAGGATCAACACGGTTTGGCCAGTGAAGTCCTCCGGGTTGATGGACACGGTCTCGTAACCCTCAACATACTCTGAGCCAGGAAAGTTTACCACATTGGGAACCCACGTTCCAGCAGCAACCAACAAAGAGCTGCAAGAACAGGGACAGCACATGGAAATGCAGGAATTTCAGGAAAGGGGCTCCATCTCCTCATTCCTTCCTCCTCCCTCCTCCCACTGTGGAAGGTGGCTGCAATGTGACCCCCACAGTGACACTGGACCAGCTGCACAGGCCATGGTTTCAAGAGAAACCTCTACCTAGCTTCAACTAATGACATGCTCCTCTCTTCCCTATCCTCAGGACAACCAGGAACACTATTATATATAGCAACAGCCAGTGTGGGTGCTGTGTATATATGCATCTCCCTCGCCTGTTCATGAATGCAACTTCTACTCGTATGAACTCACTGACAGTATCACAGGTTGATTACATGTTGCATAAAAATGATTTGGATTTAAAATTTGAGTTGACATTTGGCAGAGCAGAAGTCATTTTTAAGACAGGAAATAGTTTTGATATTTTGAAATGTAACTGCCAGTCATAAAAATACATTAGCAACATCGCTAATTGTTAACCCCCAAAATAACTACAGTGATCTTTTTATATCACTCCATAAAAGCTTTTACTTGATTCTTGAGGAAGTTTTTGTGACTTAGATGGAAGCACCAGGCGGCTGAGGCAAGCAGCACTGCCTGCTGTCCCAGCCTTGCTTACACAGCGTCCCGAGAGCAGCTCGCTCGCGGTACGTGGGTGTCCGGGATTGCCTTCTGTCCCCTCGGAGCCTGCCAGCAGCACACCGGCAAGTGACAGCCAGCACGACCTGCTGTCGTAGACCTGAGACTCTCAGGAGAGGTGAGAAATATACTCCGTATGTTCACACGAGTAACTTCGAGGTTTTTAGGAACGGAGCTCAGTGGTGGTACGGGATACATACACGTAAATAGGACGAGTGGAAGGGGAATTCAGCGACCAGCAGCCCTGAGGGTTATTCTCACAGTCCTTGCCCTCCCCCAAAAACTCCCCACTTTCCTCTGCTTCCCCGCTGCCTGCTCCAGCTCTGTGCTAACCAAGGGCTTCATTTGTCTGGGACACACCCCTGAGCACATGCGGGAAAACGGGAGCAAGATGTCACTGCTCTGACTCAATCCAGTTTGTAATAAAGGCAGTGCTGACTGTGAGTACAACTGAGTTACTTTTTCCACAGACAGCAATTATCTAGTGATAAAACAAAAGCGCCTTCAAGCATACTTATCAAAGACAGACGCTGCAGTGATGGCCATGGCAGCCAATTTGTGTCTGCCCTCGCAACCTCCTCAGCTGCCCAAAGCAAAACACTGCTCGTGAATGGCAATGCCTTCCCAGGAGCAGTTATTCCACCCATCTGCCTGCCAATTCCTAAAAAATATTTTCTGCCCCTGATGGTGATTAAGGTTCTAAGAGGCTGTGAAATCTCCATCCTCGGAAATACTCATGCCTCAAAAGGGCAAAGCTCTGAGCTGCATGTCAAGCCCATTACCTGCACTTGTAGTTCTTCCTGTCCTGGTCGATCAGGAGAAAATAATGGCCGTTCCAGGCCTGCTCATTCTTCTCCAATGTCACATGGATGATGGCTGTGTTGTACTGAACCCGTAGCTTCAGCAGGGAAGCAAAATCCTCCAGGTAACGCACCATGGTGTCAGCGTTGGGGAAGAAATCGCGCGAGTAGCGTCGGAACAGCAGCCGCCGGTCGTGGCTGAGGAGCGAATTCCAGTCGTGTCGGAGGTTGAACTCGCTGTTGGACTTGCCCGTGTACTGCTTGTTGATGCTGATGAGTTTGCGGTGCCGAGGGTAGAGCGCGAAGAAGCTGCCGGGAGCATGGCTCCGCTCAAACACGATGTAGTCCCGGCCGGCTCTCTGAAGGAAATAGGCCGCCTGCAAGCCCGCGGGCCCGGCCCCGATGACGCAGTAGTCGTGGTACAGGAACGCGGCTCCACTCACCGCGCACAGGCCGCTGGCGTACATGGCCAGCCCCAGGAGCGTCCCGCAGACCGCCGGGGCCATGGCGGTGCTGGCGCAGCCGGCCCTGAAGGGAAGAAGACCGGGAGGCATCACCCTGGGGGCTGCAGCCTCCCCACAGGAGACCCCCGACCGCACCAGTCTTGGCCCACCGCCGCCCAGAGCCGGCCGCCATGACGTCCGCACACAGCGTGGCGAGTTGGAGCGAGGCCCTGCTCCCTGCCAGCCAATAGCAGCAGGGGTCCCGGGCCTTCCAGCCAATGGGCGCACAGCAGCCCCCGCCACACCACCCAGGTGGCAAGGTGGGGCAGCACCTGTGGACTGCTGGTCGCGAGCGCCTCTGCGCCTCACCAGCCAATGAGGACGGGCGGCGCAAGCCCCCCAGCCAATGGGAGAGGGAGTGCCCTGCGCTGCCCTGGCTCCCCCGCCAATACGGTCCCGCCCTGATGCCCCCGCCCCCGCCAAACGGCGCACGAGGCGCAGCGCACGTGACGCGCGGGCCCGCCACCGCCCGCCCGGGGCCGTACCTGCACCATGGAGCTCCCGCCGCTCCGCTCCGCTCCTCCCGCCCTCTCCCTCCTCCTTCCCGCGCTGTCCGGGCAGGGCAGGGCGGGGCGGCACGGCGCTGCCTCCCGCCCGCTGCGGGGGCGAGCGAGGGGGGCGGCGCGCTCCCCGCGTCACGTGACGCCGCCACCGCCGCTTCCCGCCGCCGGCACCATGGCGGCGCGCGCACCACGTGTCCGGGGGCGGGCGGCGCTTAAAGGGGCAGGCGCGGGACGGAGCCGTGACCGCGGGGGACACTCGAACCAGGTACACACACACACACACACACACACAGAGCCGGCAGTCGGCAAAATCAACTTTATTCCGCTTTCCCCCGTTTATGATCGATGTGCAGCACAGCCGGGGCAAAGGTACAGTCACAGCCCAGCCCCGGGACTGGGGCTGCCCAGGCACTGCAGCCCCTCCCCTCGGTGCTGGTTGCAGGGTTCAGCTCTCTTCCTCTGAAAAAGAATAGAAGAAGAAATTAAGCAAATGCAGCTGGAGGAAGAAAACCCCAAAACTGAACCCTCGCTGTCAAGGAAATGCCACAAGGAACACAAAAAACCAAGGCTGTCACTTTGGGAGATTCATCCCACCTCCAACTGTCTCCTTGCCTCTGTCCAGCTTCCCAACAAACCTGCCCATCAGCCAAGACCACACACTCGTCATAAACAATTTACATTCCTAAACAAATTACGCAGCAACCCAACTAACATTTCCATAATAAAATCCAGAGCAGCCGGGCTAAGCTTGCAGCCTAAAAATAATCTGGGAGATATTTTTTCTATCACAGAAGCAAGAGCTCTAGGATAAATGGTTTTCCTCTGTCAGTGAAGCACATACAGATCTCACATCAGAGATGGTTTTAGGCAGCAAAGGGAAGGCAGCAGTTGTCCACTGATGCTCCAAAACTCATATCCAGACCAGCCAGTGATTGCTCAGCTTCAAGAGTCACTTCAGAAAAGCCTTCACCACATTACCTCAATTGCGCTCTGTCACCACGCGTTTGAAATGTGTCACCTTATAGTCACTGCCATTTCTAAAACTGCAGTCAAAAAATATCCCAGTACCAACAGAAATCAGCACCCACCCACTCCTGCAGACCTTGGGGCTGCTGAATGAAGGGCTTCTTGGCAGGCTTCATTCTGCCAGGCAGTGCTCTGGATGTGGGACCTCCCCCCAAACCCTGCTAAAATCAGTCTTCATCGAGTATCTGTACAGAGGCACAACATCTGCATCTCCAATTCTGCGCTGTTCTTCTTCCAGCTGAGTACTCCCAATGTCACCCACACCTTTTCAACAGAGTCCCATCCTTGGGACCACACATTCTCCAGCCCCATTCCTCTCCTGCCATTGCACTGGTCAGATCTGACCCTTTAACTCTGGTCTTAATCATACATAACCCCGTTTCATCCAGACTAGAACATCACTTTAAAGCATAAAGCACCAAGTAGGCTACAAACCTTCCTCTTCCTCTTCTTCCTCCTCATCCTCCTCATCTTCATCAGAGCTAAAGGTGCCATCAGGCAAACTGTAGATGCGGATCACCTGCTTGTTGGGGTCCTTGAGGATGAGGTACTTCCCCTCATCCAGCTTCATGCAGATGTCAATGACACATCGCAGGATGCCCCAGGCGTTCTCTATGCTCAGATTAATCTGGCTAGCAAATTCATTTGGCTTAAACTGCTGTGTGCCCAGGATCACGTGGCGGGCAGAATCCTTCACGTGGTAACGGGATACGTACCTAGGGGGCAAGAAGAAACCACAAGGGTATCAGGAGATTACACCCAGACAGCAGAACACCAGCAAGAAAAGCAGCGTGATCATCTTATTTTTGTCTTCTGGGCTGAAAAATCCTAATACTCCAACACTGAAAGCTAAGAGGATTTCTTGGCTACAAACTGTCAATCTGCAATGCACCTGGAAATCCCCAAATCGGATGGAGAGGTACAAAAGATAAAGAAGAATTAGCCCCACAGATAAAATTAAGAAATAGCACGATTAGCTGGGAGTTTGGAATGAAAAAGATGGAAAAGAATCAATTCTGTGTCTGTGGATAGAACTGAGCATGGCAGAATCACTAGAATTCATTTAGCAAAAGCCTCTAGTTCATTACCTGCAAAATCAGTATTCAACTGATTTTAAGCAGACAGTTTAAATCCCCCCACCACCTAATTTCTCAGTTACACGGCACTGAGGATCTCAATCAGATTCCTGACAGGCACCACAGTCACTGTATTTATTTCCCTTGTTGGTGACCACAGCAAAGAGGCTGAGAGCCCACACAGGCCACCTGTCCCTCCTGTGTGGGTCAGTCACAGCTGGATGCTGAGAGGAAGCAGCTTACACCAAGGCTGGTGCCCTCACCACAAGCTTTCCTTTTTTGGCCACTCAAACACTGGTGATTTTAGCATTACTTGTTCTGTAAACGCTTCACTCAGCCATACACCAAGTTTAATACTAGAAAATGCACCTGGAAGACATTTGGTGTGAACTGCTCCCCTTACCCGAGTTTAAGGTACTCTGATCCAGCCAGCAGTGCACAGCATGTCCAGCGGGCCAGCTTGTAGCTGTTGTTCTTCAGCTCCGTGGCAATGACAGCCCCTCTCTGAGAGTCCAGCTTCTGGCGCCAGTCCACCCCATTGCAATACTGAGAGGAGAATCAGAACCAGGTTCAGCCTGACAAGCCAGCAGCAGCCATCCCTTCAGCCACCTTGTTATCACATAGGGAAGCTGTCTAGCCTATGGTACCACCTGAGGGAGTGTGAAGTGCAGCCTACAGAGAAAGCTCTTGCACTGGGAAGGCAGAAATGCAAACAGCTGGGATTGCTCAACATTTGTGGCACTGGTTAGAAGGGGCAGTTCGTGAGGAAAGAATTCTAGAGAACCGTAAGAACAGACTGACTACTATGCTGAACACCCAGGGAGACAAAAGGGTTCAAGCCAGCTACCTCACATTTAGAGGAGAATCTCATCAGCATTGCTTGTCCACCAGAGTTATACTCCTTAGTGGAATGTAACACCCGGGGAACACGGCCAGATGTTTGTCTCATCTTCCCTGCTGTACCTGGCATGTCAGGCAGCAGTGAAGCAGTTAAGAGCTAGTTTGGGGATCCTGTTCTTCCTCACCCTCGAATCCCACTCGTTCAGTGTTTTGATGTTGATGAATGACACTTCTCCATTAGCTCCTGTCATCACTCCATCATGCTCGCAGCGGACAATGAGATCTATATCATCTCCCAGCTTCCACCTTCGGTACCTGCCAATAAACAATCCAGCTGGTTATTTCTGACCTTTGTTCTCTTCCAGATCCATGTAAGCATTCAGCAACATCCTTTTCTCCCTTATCTTTTCATTGTGAGGTCATCCATGGATCCCTCTGAAGGTAAAGCTTCTATCAATAACGCTCCCAACCTGTTTTGCCTCCGTGTCACACTGAAATCCTGCCCCCCTGCCAAATCTGGGCATCAGAAATATCAACTTACCTGTATGCAACAGAGGCTACTTCATTTTTATCCATGTCATCCTCCACAAAGGGGTTTGGGTTGGGAAACTTGTACTTCTCCTTTCCCTGAAGATGAAAACAGCAGAGCATGTTAGGAGACAGCTTTCCTCTATTGGAAAAATATTCTTTTACAGTAACAGTTGCTGATTTCCCTTATGTAGAGAAACACCAAAACATTAAGACAGCTGATGAAAGCCTCATGCCCACATTAGTCACAGCACTATAAGGAGTACTTGTACTGGCACTTAGGCTTCATTAAGTGTACTGAGAAGCCTGTCTACATCATCAACGGGAGTAGGATGATTTCCCTGTGAAATCAGGGTGAAAACCTTTCTACAACAAAGTCACACTGCTCACCAGAAATAATCCCACCTCTTTCAAAACTGAAAGACCACTGGTATAACACAACTGTCAATTAAAATGCTTCTGTTCTGTATTAAAGCAGCCTCAATGAAGTCTCCTCTTGAGATTCCGGAGCACAGACCCACTACTCATCACAGTTCCACCTTACCATCCTCAGACACTGCTGGGAGAAGTTATGATTGATGTAGGTAGCTTCCATGGCCAGGTTGCGTGGAGAATTAAAAGAGTTGCCTTCTTCCTGAGGTGGTTCATTGGCTGTTTCACTCACTGTCAGGAGGTCTGGGAAGAAAACCAGATGCAAATGGTTATACTTGGGGGAGTAATATGTCAGCTTTAATGAATTTCTAGCCCCACATCAGAGCAGATCAATACTGAAGTTCCCCACACAGCTATCATACATACTGCAGTAATAGGCTTGTTCAGGAGGCTCAGTGCAAACACCTAAATAAGCATGAAGAAAATTAGACCCTACAGCTGCAGAAATTCCTTTCAGGACTTTTTCTCACCAAAATCTGAGTTGTCCCTCTTGTCAAAGAAAAGCTTGGATCCAACTCTCTGGACAATGATATCCCAGGAATAAACAGAACGAGTGCAGCTCATCAGTGTGGCCAGGATGGCATCTGTGGCAAACACATTCCCTTGTGTCTTGGCCAGCTGTGAATATAGAAGGTGGAGAAAATGGTTTCAGCAATAAGAATAGATATCCCTTCCCTAGGTAGGACAAGAAGTGCTAGCAAACCAGATCACTGACTTCTTCTGCTGTTATGACTGAGAAAGCTGTACTGGTGAGTACCCCATCGACTGCCAGCAAAGTGTACTGTAGCACACAGCAATCCTGGCCCACCCTCACCCACACAAGGGGAAAGTAAGAAACTGCTATGAAATATTAATTCTGTTGGAAAATGCACAGCTTCTCACTGCAAATCAAGTCACAAAAAAGGAATGTCTGAGCCTTCCTCACCTTCAAAAGCAAGGCCCAAGGATTGTGTTTCTGACCTAAGTTTTCCTCCCAACATACCTCAAGTACTGGTCTGCTTGCCCTTCCAGAATTTTAGCTTTTCCTCGGCCAGTGTTCCTACCTCTGCATTAATCTAGCTCTGCCTTCCACCTCAGAAAAATACTGGTACCAGCTAATGCTTCTTGCTTTTGCCCTTTGGTCTGATGGTGACAGCTGGTCTCCAACAACAGCCCACACTGAGTTTCACAAACTGCTGCATACCTTTCGGATAACTGGGTCATCCGTAGTGGTGACGGTATGGAAGATGCGCTTAATGCTCCTCAGGAGTTTCTCATTCCTTGTTGTAATGCGGTCGAAGGCTTTGTCGTAGTACTCTAGGGCTCCACAGCACTCTCTGCAAAGATAAGAGGACCATCTGGATACCCCTCTTACAGATAACACCACCCATGACCCACACAGGGCCTGCTGGGTGTTCCATTACCTCCCCTTGGTTTTGGTACTTCAACGAGAACATTGGGACCAGGCAGGAGACCTCTGAGCTCCCGCTTTCCAAAAATCCTGTCACCTCAAGGAGCAAGCAAGGGCTGTCTTAGGAACTCACATGTCCTGTGGCTCTGACACCTCCAGATAGCGCATTTTCATCAGCCGAGGGAAATCCATCTCTTCCTTCACCTCCCAGTCGCTGCGAACTTCAACAGAGGAGTCACGAGGTTTCTGCTGCGCGGCCAGAGGGGGGACACGTACAGAGAGAAATGGAGACACATCAGGATTTGTGTGAGAGGAGCTGCCCTGTGAGTGCAGCCACAGAAACCTTACCGTCAGAGGGGGCACAATGCTCATCAGTTTGTCTACCTGTGATTTCTGGTCCCACTTCTGCCTCACTCCAAACTGCTTCTGAAACTTCTTCTGTAGGCGCAAACGATCTCTAAAATGACAAATGTGAGAAAAGCCGTGATTCCTATATGCCACAACCACTCCTCCACTTCCAAACCACTACCAGAGGAGCACTACTTTCAGACACCGAGCTGCTGAAACATTTGTTGAGCCATCTGTCGATCACGACGCCCAAGGCATTAAGAAGTCTGTTCTTTGCTCTGGGCAGCTCTTTATATAGTTCTACCTGAAGACTGAAATGCAGTTTTCAGAAAGGATATTCTCTCTTTAGAATGCCACCATTACTTTCTAAACACAACTAAAAAACTCTCCTAAATTATTAGGCAGCCATTTGAAATCCATGCTTTTAAGTACTACTGACACTAGAACAACACTGGACTCAAAACACCCTGAAATTCTTTGCTGACTGTTTGCTCCAGCAGATTCTGTTACTGTAAGTTTGCAAATTCATCAACAGTGTGTTCACACACTCCAACCCGAGCTCAGTATGCCCATCTCTGCAGGCTCACCTCTCCTTCTGCTTGGCACTCTTGGGCAGTGTCTGCATGCTGAACTGCAGCATGTTCCGACGGTCCTTGTCTCTCCGAAGGTTTCTCTGCAGAAATGACAGAAAGCAAAAGGAACAGATCAATTGGGAAGAATCCTGTGGGGCTGAAGCTCCCTCTGATCCCGTCTCAGGGACACCCTACCTGTGCAAACCTCATGCGGTTCCTCTGGTACGCCGTTTTCTGCGTCCGGGCCGTGTCCACCAGCTGGAAGCTGGTCTCATCCTCCTCGTGGAAATAGGCATATTGGCTTCCACCACCAAACTGTGACGAGTACTTGTCTGGGAACAAAACAAAGCAACTCAGCACCAAGGTCCTAAGGAAAACCCTGATGCTTTGCCTCTTTCTCTCCCCATCTGCCTTCACCAAAGTCTGATACCTAAACTAGGACTCCTGCCTTACACCTGCATGTCTACACTCCTTCCACACCTCCCGTGCAAGCCCAGGCAGTACAAAAACCCAGAGTAAGCCGCAAGGACAGGGAGAGTCCCACAGAGCTCTCCCAAGGGTAAAGCACACTTCCTAAAGTAAGCTGCCTGTCTTGCTGAGGCGTGCAGGTAATTACAGGGTGGCTATGAGACATGAAAGCAGGAACGACGCTTGGAAGGAAACTTTGCAGAAAATAAACCCCCGAAACAGCCAGCAGACCACACGTACTTGTGTATCTTTTATCCTGGTACGTGGCTCCTGTCCAATCGGCCACCTAAGAACGAGCACAAACAGTTAAAAGTAAGCATTAACACAACATATGCTCCATGTCTAATCCTTCTGACTCTCAGCTCTGCCTGCCAGCCCTGCTAGGTGTTCACAGTGTGTCAGGACGCACTGCCAAGGGTGCCGAGGAGCAGCCAGGGTAACAAAAGCGAGCACGGCAGGCAGCGTGCAGGGGGGCCCAGCACGGCACAGGTACCTTGCCCAGGCGGTCTCCTTTGCTGAACGGCTGGTAGGGCATGTCCTTGAACTGCTCGGGCACAGCACACGGGCCCCAGCCGGAGGGGTTGTCCTGGATCACGGGTGCCACAAACTTCGCCATTTTTTAATTTTCTAAAGGTGAAAAAATGAAAAAAAACCAAAAACTCTCAAACCCTCAGCTGCCGCACGGTGTGGCACCGCGACCTGAGGCCTTGCTTCGGCACAAGCCACCGCCAAGGGAAGGCGCCTCCGCCAACCAGGCCCGGGGAGGAAGGAAGGGTCCCGGTGGGCGCTGCGTGTGCCGGGGAAGGGCGGGGACGCGGCCCCACCGGAACCGGCGGGGCGGGGCCGAGGGGGGGGGGTCTCGGTACACGCGGGAGGTGCCGGCGCGGCAGGCGAGCGGCTCTGGTGCGACCCCAGCGCCTCTCTCACCTGCGCGGCCCCGGCGCAGCCCCGATGGCGGCGGATCCAGCGGCGGATCCGGGAGCGGCTCCGACGGCGGCGGCGGCGGGCGGGGAAAGGGCCGCGCGCAGCCCCGGCGCGCCCTTGACGTCAGCGCCGCGCGACGGCAGCGCCCTGCCGTAAAGGCAAAAAACCGCCAGCCCCGGAAAAGCGAGCACCAAGCGCGGCTGCCGTAAAGCGACAGCGTTGTCGCAAAATGTCAACTATTAAAAAAAAATTCTTAAGAGAAGTTGTTCTTTAATGTTTGATCTTTGTGTACTTTCAGCTCTGATCAACAAGAAAAGAGGTTTAATCTGTGGAACAGGAGCTGAGAAACAAGCTCCAAGTGATGTCCAGGTGTTAGAAAGACAAATTACTTGACAGTAGAACTGCCTTGTTAAGGTTTAGGGATCAACGTTTTTCAGTGACCTCAGGGGAGGTTAACAAAGCTTGGGAAGAGGGATGTACCACTGATAGTGGACATGAAGAATGCAGAATTTACAAGCCACAAAGACATTTGGCAGAACCCCCAAGGTAAGGAAGAAACTAATAAAGACATCTCAGCAACTGTGCTGAATCAGCTCCAACAGAGTAAAAGGTGATTCTGGCAGGGGGAGATCATGGCCACTGACCCAGGAAGCCAGCAGCTCGAAAGGAGAGACACACTGAGCATGCAGACTAATTAGCATGAGCAGGGAGAGGCCCATTAACCAATAGAAGACAGAATACTAATTTAAAAGATAACTAGGTAACTTGTAGCCAAGGGTCATTAATGCCTTCGTTTGCCAAAACGTATAAAGAGTGAGAAGTTTTGGTAGTTGTGCTGGCTTTGTGGATTTGCCAGCTAGCACCTCTTTCTATGCAGAACTGTAAATAAATCAAATATCTGGATTATGTGTGTGGATTGGCCTCTTGCAGACTCGGTGAAAAAAACAATTTTGGGACAATACAGTCATTTACCAAAATTTCATTCCTGCTTAATCGCCACTTAATAGAGAAAAAATATGCAGGAGTGGATGAGAGTGTTGTTAAGGATAGTGTAAATTTGCCCTGCTGATTAAAATGCTTGAGTTTGGCTTTTAAGTGTAAAAGCTGGGGGTGAGGTGTGACAAAAGCCATTCACTTTGTACCCAGATGTCATAAAGAGGAGGAAAACTTGGCTTTCTGTGTGTGCTGAAGGCTCAGCAGAGCACATCAGCTCAGACAGTGGTGGGGTTAGAAACATCTTCAGTGCTAATTATGGCTTAACTTCCTGGAACTATGGAACTTCTCTTGGCAGAGGTATTCAGCCCTGTGGTAGGCAAATGCCTGTTGGGAATCGTTTTGGTGTCAATGACATGCCTTTTTTTTTTTTTTTTTTTTTTTTTTTTTTTTTTTTTTCCTTTAGAAAAACTTGAGTTCAACTTAATTTACAAATCATGTATTGGAAAAATATTGATCCTCAGCTTAGTCAAATACAGATTTCAACTACTAATGTGCAGTTCCCATCTGGTTAAGTTTTCTGTACATACATATGATGGAGTTACTGTGAGGTCTGGCTGGTAAATTCCTGTTTTCCCAGATAAAAATGGAGATAGAGATTAAGAGATGACTTTGATAGAGAACAGACTTACAGGACTCTGGACAAGAAACATGTCAATAAAATCACATGCTAGGACAGGAAACATGACTTGATGGTGTGCTTCTTCCTTTTCTCACACACACAACTTCTTAAAATAAAAATTTATTCCAAACTCTGCAATGATGCTGTGGAAAATCAGGTACTTTTCAGGCTGTAGTTGTATGATCATTCAACCAGCATTTTGTTTTTAGAGGGTGTTACAAAAACCACTTGACTTTGAGAGTTAAAGATGGGTGAAGAATGGGAATTGCAGTTGCCCTTGCTATGTTCACAGTGTGATATTTGAGCTTTCCCATTGTTCCTGATGGCTTCCTTGGACCTGCTGGAGGCAGACCTAGGGCTGGAAGTTGGATTCAGCCCTACAGCCTCTCTAGGAGACCACGAACCAGTGATTTAATACAGCAGTGCCTTGGGTCCCTGTCTCTGTAATTGGGTTAGTATTTCTTCTCAGGGAATGAGGACAGTAAATCATTAAATCCCAAATGTTCTCATGCCAGAGTGATTGAAATTTTCTCTACCCCTAAAAAGAGCAGGATCTGGTTTACAAATCTCTTCAGCTCACAGGCTAAAAAACTCTTTAGAGAATTTTACTGAGTATCTTTTACCTAGGAAGAGTCCAGATCAATATTTTCCAGGCAGAGAGGTTGTGCATTTTCTTCTTTATTTTCCACTTGTGATTGCTCCTCGAGAAAGAACCGATGCTGCAGCGGTCTTTGCTTTGACAAGACACCCTGCCATTAATCACAAGTGGGATTATTAAAGTGCCTCTTCCCGCTAGCAAAAAAAAAAAAAATCCACTTATAGAAATACAGTTTATAAAATACAATTTGTAACTGTCTCACCTAAACAGCCTTTTTGGAGACAAACATCATTAGAGCTGGAACTGCCTGGCTTGTCACTTGCAGAGGCTCAGTGGGATGCCAGCTCCACAGTGCCTATCCCTTGTGCCCCCAAGCTGGCTTTGTGGGCTCAGAGGGACTCAGCTCAGGAGATGGTGAGGAAAAGAGGAAGAAGTTCCAAAGAGAGAAATAGACTTGGGAATGAAGGAATAAAGAGAAATAGACTGATAAAACAAAATCCTGTGCTTTCCTCCATTTCCTCTCCATTCCCGGGCCTGCGTGAGGTGCATGCAGAGAATGTAGTGCTGCTGCTGTCTACCAGAGATGGCAGATCATGTGCAGCTTGGTCTCAGCCCTTCGGATTTCCTTTTCTGGTGACACAGTTGGATATAGCTGTGGATTGGAGGAGATGGCATGCATAGGGAGTAGCTGCTGCCACTGGGATAAACACTCCCCTGGGCATGAATCCAACCTCCCATTTTCTTAGCAAGGAGAAGAAGAGTTCTATGAAAAAAAGAATACAGTTCTTAAGCAGGGGAGATTTTCTGCCACATTTAGAATCATAGAGTGTTAAGGGTTGGAAGGAACCTTAAAGATCCTCTAGTCCCAGCCACCCTTGCCATGGGCAGGGACACTTCCCACTAGACCAGATTGCCCAAGGCCTTATCCAACCTGGCCTTGAAGACTGCAAGGGTTGAGGCATGGACAGCTTCCCTGAGCAATCTGTTACAGTGTCTTCTCACCCTCACAGTGAACAATTTCTTTCTAATATCCAGCCTAAATTTCCCTCTTTCAATTTGTAGCCATTAGTCCTTGTTCTAACAGTACAGCCCTTGATGAAGAGCCCCTCCCTGGCTTCCTGGTAGTCCCTCTTCAGATACTGGAAGGTTGCTATGAGATCTCCATGAGATCTTCTCTTCTCCAGGGTGAACAGAACCAACTTTCTCAGCCTATCTCAGCTCACATTTCCTAGGAGAGGGAGCGGGTCTGTCCTACTTCCCACTTCACACCAAGCACTGCACCTCCCGTGTCCTGCTGGGGCCCTGGAGTTCTGTGTGCCTCTGCTCCTGTCCTGCTGACCCCACACTCTGCTGCTGCTGCCAACAGTTCCCCTCCTGGCCTCTGGTTTTCATGAAAGGCACGTGAAATACATCGCTGCCTGGAAAAATACTCCAAATACACTTGCCTTGCAATCATTTGATCCTTGATCCATAATTTCAGTTCATCAGTTAATTAGTCATTTAATCAGTTAATAAGACTAATCACTCTTCCCTGGAAGATGCTCATGAGAACAGCCAGGATAAATTGCTCCCATCTGTTTCTCTGTTCTTGTCTCCCACTTCTCTGGCTTTGGGCTCTGTGCTGGTGTTTGCAGGCCCATAAAACAGGGACTCATTCCAGCACCTTAGATGTTCCAGTCCAAAACCTTCTCTGCCATCCATCTCCTCTGCAGTTTGGGGCTCGCTGGAGAACTGTCACCCCCTGAGCTGGCGCTGTGTTGAGCAGCCTCCTTCTGCTGAGAGAGGATAATACACAGCTCAGGCCATATTACCGGGGCTTGCCAGGTTTAAGTGAAGGACAGCATGTCCAAGCACCCAACCTGTTAGGGACCTTTCCTAGAAAATAGATCACCTCTGCCTTGAAAAAGCTTTGGAAAGCCTTAAGATGGGTTGCTTTCCAGCTTGTATGATGGTGCTTCCAATCAAAGAGGCAACTGAGGATTGGAAGACTAATGTTCACATTAAAGCACCATTTCCCAGTAGTTCTTTTTTCTCATTCTTATAAGAAATGCATCAAAAATAGACAGTTGGGTTCCTGTTCCTCACTAAAGACCAAACACACCGTATGCCTGTGCCATATGCTTAGTCTCCACTGCCCCGTGCTTCTTGACAAAGCCAGAAACCAAGGGAAATAGTCTTCAGCCTTAACACCTTCCCACTGTGGGGAGCCCTGATGTTCACACACACCTCAGGTCAGGTTCCTCTTCCGCAGTCATTGTCATCATCTTTAAAGCAGCAAAGCTTACTCCTGGCTCCAGGGCTTTTGTTGTAACCAATTTTGGCCAAGTATGAACTGGCTCATGCCCCAGACTGATGTTCACAGGCTGGGAAGCCCTCCTTCCTTCCCTGTCCCTCCCCTTTGCATCCTGTCTTTTCCATGCACTTTTATCTGCCTCCTCAGCCTGCTGTTCTCTCAGGCCAGGTCTTTGCTGCAATGCTTGGCCTCCTTTCCAAGAGCTTCATTCTACTTGCTGTTGTCCTGGTTGCTGAACTATAAACCTGTCCTCTCGTCTGGTGGTTGCTCACCAGCTTTGTCAAGGAAATTCTTGGTTGGATTTCCAGGAAAATTCTTGATTGAATTTTCAGGAACCCTGGAAAAATGGCCACAAAACAGTGTTACAGTGTATGTGCAGTGAATCTGATTTTTAATTTGCTGCCTGTGCAGTCTGGTGGGGCTGGGAGCAGGTGGCACCTGGCAGATTTGCTGTGTGTGTTCAGACCAGCCCTGGCTGTCCAGTAAGGTCCACACAAGGAATGTGCTGAGTTGTTCTTGGTAGCAGATAGTGCTTTCACTGTGAGGCTTTTCCCCTCTTCCTCCTCCTGCGGTGCTGAGCTCTCCCTGGCTACTGGGCTGGATTGTCTTGCCCTCACAGACAAACAGAAACTGAGCAAGGACACACTTCCCCTTCTTAAACTACACCGCTTCTGTAGGCTGGGCTCAGAGCTGTCTGCTCCTTCCATGCTACCAGGAAAACCACAAAATGTGATGTATCCAAAAATTGTCTTTCTGTGAATTAGTGTTGTCTCTTGCCTTTTTTGACTATTTTTGCCACCAGTGTCAGACCTCTCCCAAGGTTTCTGTAGCTTTGACCACCAGGGTCTGGACCACATGAATTGATGAAGAGGCAGTGTGTGTGTCATGCTGCATCCTCACCCTTGGCTGCTGAGCACTGCCCTTTCCAGAGCTGCAGAAGGAGCCCTGGGCCCGCTGCCTCCCCTCAAAGTGCCAGCAAGATTGTCTCCTTTGATCTGCACTCAGTGCTGGATTTTATCCTAGCAGCCAACAGGCTAATTCCACAAGTTTATTCTACAAAGCTCAATTAGAGCAGCTGGCGCCAGCAGCGTCCCTGCTGGCTCCAAGCCTGCATCAGGAGAGGAAGGCTGGTGCACTGGCTGGGGTATGAGCCTGGGAGTCCACAGGCTCAGCTGCAAATCCCTGCTCTGTGGCTGTTTTCTAGGCCACACCAGAGAGCTTCTGCAGTGGGAGCTCGTCACCTCCATGCTGTGCAGGGAGGGACAACATTCCCTGCCTGACTGAAGGAGATACAAGCTATGGTGATGGGGAACTGTGTCAATAGAGGCTGCTGCTGCTGGGAAATGCTGCATAGATCCAGCCAGATCTACAGCAGGGAGGAGGATGTGGCCCTGGGCAGTGGAAGGCACACAATGCCTTCTCACCACTGAATTAGTGGTTTGCTTTTCACCTGCTGGAGCCCCGCTCTGTGCCCTGTGATTATCCAGTGCCTGAGTTGTATGCTGCACTGCCCTCAGAAAGGATCTCAGTGTGGGCAGAGCTATGGGCAACATGGGTTTTCTTCACAAGGGCCCTTGCCCAGCACAGAAGCACTCATGGTTATTTCCTTCAATATCATCACTGTTAGAGTAACTTCCATGGAAAATCAGAATCTTCTGGGGCTAAACATGCTGTGCAAATGCTCTTGCCTGGCTGGTCTCTTCTCTGGAAGGCTTAATGTTTATGCCAGCCAGGAAAAGAGGTCTAATAGAATATCAGGAGGCAGAAAAAGAGTGCAAGCAATTTCTGCTAGGAAACACAGTTGAACCCTATTTGCACAAGACCTACTTTCAAGGCAGTAAGGAGCCAAAAGCAGATGCTACCTCTGTATAACATACTGTTCCCTTCCCAGGGGCTGTCAGGAAGGTCCCCACAAAAGAGAAAGGCAGCAAGGGATAAGCAGCAGCCCAGCAAGTCCATGGTAGCCATTCCCTTCTCTGCTCCTTGGTAAATCAGAGACGAGGCTGGCCGACACGCTTGGCCGCGGACAAATGTGCCTCTCGGGGTACAGGGAGTGCGGAGGGTACAGGGAGTACGGAGCCTCGGGGCCATTCCTTCCTCTCCTCTTGAGCAGATTTCAGCGCCATCTGCTCTCTTCTGTCTTTGGAGGAGTCAGCCGGGTGCTTTTGTCCCTTCTGGCAAAGCTGTGCTGCGTATGTCCCCCATTGGGCAGCAGGTACCCCGAGGCAGCTGGGACGGATGCGCACTCTCAGCCTTGCTCCAGAAAGCTCCCACTGCAGCAGTCCAAGGTCTTTCTTTCTCTTCTTTTTCCTGTCTGCAGCCTGTTCCTCTGTATCAGGCACTTCCCAAGGTCACAGCTGACTCCCAAGGTCAGGCCCAGGCTTTGCACTTGGCCCCTGCTGTAGGGGATGGGAAGGGATTTTGGCTGGGAAGGAACCTTCCCTTCACCCCTTTTTCCCCAAAGGATCCACAAGCAGCACCAGGTACTCGAGGGAGAGTAGCAAGGGCAGAAGGAGACATGGGGCAGCCATGGGACTCTCTAGCCTTGGAAATGCTTTGTGGAATTATTCTTTTCTCTGCATGCATGAAATATTACCCTATTAAACACTCGTAGATGATCCCTAGCCAGGCACCAGTCAGAGCTGCAGATTTTGGAGTAGGAGAAGCAGGGGGACTTGCTGATGATAAGCAGCTTCCTGGGCCATGCTGCCTCCTACCTCATGGCCACACCAAGCTCACACTAAGAGCTCACTGTCTGCCATCCTCTCCTAAAATAATACCTGCCCCTGTGCTGGCTGGAGCCCATCACGGGTGGGTCTAAGCTGAACCCCCATGTAAATTATGTCCCTGTGTCCCCTCTGAGATACTGTCAGGAGAGGGGGAATGAGGGAAAGCAGGTAGTGAGGAGCCCTGGAAGAGTGGAAGAGTCCGCTGGCCACCCCTGTGCGCCAGGGGGACACCGGGCAAGGGTCCGAGCGCTGCATCTTCCCTGGAAGCTGTGGGGCTGCTCCAGCTCCCGCACAGTGCGGCTGTGAGGCTGCGCTGCTGTGCCGAGCTCGTCCCACGGGATGGCACTGCCTGCTCAGGAACAGGCAGCCCGGCCGGCGCTCCTGGTCGGCATAAATGCAGCAAATTAAACCGTGCTGGCAGATTCTGATTGACAGGTCCCTAGAGAGCAAAGTCCCTTGTTTTTTCCATCCCCGAGGGGATCAGGAGCAGCAGGAGGAGCAGCAGCAGAGAAAACCCTTTCCCGAGCCCGGTACTTTGCCCTTGTGGATCTGCTTCTGGGACTCAGCCCGCAGCCGTGCATCTTGACCCCTTTGCTGAAGCCGCGGGTGTCGGCCGGCCGGCTCCTCCGCTGCGGGCTCCGCAATGTCAGCCGCTGACCGCTGCAGAGGATGTGCCGAGCCCGCCGGGGCCCGGCCCTCGTGGTGTACATCAGCCGCGGCACCCTCGTCGCTCCGAGCCCAGGGTGCAAGGCCCGGAGGTTTCAATAAAGGGCAGGCGAAACGAGGCCAGCGGGCTTTGGCGTCATTCGCACGTTACTCCTCTCCGCGGTGTAAAATTGGCACAAGTGACAACGCTCTGCCAGAATGGTTCACGTCTGTGTTGGCTCTGCCAGAGCCAGGTCAAAGCTGGGATTTGCAGCCAGGAAGATGGAGGCAGTCACCCAATTTTTGCTGCTGCAGTTGTGGGAAGCAGCATGGCCCATTGGGGTGTCCTGGATCCTCTGGCAGGGTCCTCAGTGCGGCTCCCATGTTTGGCAGGTCCTCAGCACCCCTCTACGGGCCAGCAGCGGATGGCTTGAGAAGGCATAGTCACCATGGACACTGGGACATCACAGATGTTCTCCCTACCCTTGTGGGCAGAGATCCCCAGATAAAGGTGTTTTTACGGCCGTGTCTGGTGGCAGGACCCTGTTCCCTTTCGGGCTGGAGGGGAGTTTCTCATCTCCATGGGGCATCTTGGTTGCACAGCTACTCTGGAATTCTGTGGAGCCAGCAAACTGTGGTACAGGTATGCTTGGCTTGATCAGAAGTTCTGTAAATGCCCTGCCTGGGTGAGGAGCTGCACACTACACAGCAGCTCATGTGTGGTCCAGCTCCATGCCTTAGCTTAGTGTGAGGGGTGACTTGTTTCCCACTCTTGGAGGTAAAACTGAAGCTGGTGGCATTTAATTCACATCTGCTTAATCTGCATAGGTCCTACTCAAATTTTTTCCTCCATCTGCCACTCTTCCCTACCAAAACTGTTGCCTCTTCTTTCTGTTTCTACAGAAGATGTCCAGAAGAGCCTGGGGAGAGGAGGGGAGAAGGCCCCAGCAGCTGGAAGGCCCCTGGGAAGGAGATGCCAAGATGTCTGGACCCACCTCTACCTTTGGGGATTCTTCCAGGCCATTCAGATAGCCTGTCCTTTGCCATCCTTGCTCACCTAGCAGCTTTAGTTATGTTGACTGTACCTCTTCACAGACCGTCCTCCTCCATCATCTCTGCTTCTCAAACCTTTCTGTGTCCTTGGCCTCGGTGCTTGGCTTTTGAAAGGCGAGCTGTGTGGCTGTCTCCTTCCCCCGTGGCAGTCCTCACACACAAGCAAGACAGCAGGCTTGCGTGTCTGACGCTTGGCCTCTCTCTGTAGTCATCTGGCACTAAAAATTATCTGCAGAGAAAAATACTGGGCTCCATACCTGGGACTTAATATCCTCCCTCACCAAACCATAATTACTAATTACCACTCCTGGGTGTTTAAACCATTTGAATGATGCAGTTAAATGCCCGATGTTAATTTAATAGCCAAGTATCTGGGTTTCCCCACATGAGGAGCTCTCAGAGCGTCTCCCACTGAAGCAAAGTGCAGCCAGCTCTGGCTGTGGTCCATATGAGAGAGGCAGCAGAGGAGCAGCAAGCACATGTTGACAGCAGACCCACACACGTGAGAGCTTGGGCATTACTCAGCAGCAAGTGCTCCCTTGCCCCACACCATCCCCCAAAGGGAGCCCCCTCTCCAGCCATGCTGTGCCTTCATGGGATGGAAGACCTGACACTGCTGCCAGTGCAGGCCAGCATCCCTTTGGCACTGCAGGCCCTCTGGAGCTCAGATCCTTTGCCAGAACCATCCTTGCAAATTACTCTGTCTGAGTAGGGTAGCACTCTCTCTGGCAGATGCCCTGCCTGCCTTCTACCCATCCCTGGCCAGCATTTGAGAGTGTGTCCTCAGGTTTGGAGGGGCACTGTCCAAAATCATCCCTGTGCAGGGCCAGACACTGCATTCCTCTGGCACCCGAAAGCAGGGAATGACCATTGGCCCCAAAGAGGTCACGGGCCAGGGCATGACAGGCTGAAGGCATCGGACCAGACTCTGCCTGCTCCATCTCCACTCTGGCTGTGTTGCAAGGGGCCTGCTGTCTCTCCTTCCTCACTGCTGAGGCTTTGGACTGGGGCAGGAACTTTTCCAACCCAAATATTTTAACTGACCTCTCAGTCACGAGGCCTCAGTGGCTCAGTGCTGTGGAGGAGAGGACCCTGGTGCCCTGCTCACCCCTGGCATACTCAGGGCCTGCCAGAGCACACCGTCAGCAGTGGGAGAGACAAGCACATGGAATGGGGAGCGCTGAGAACTGGGAGGGGAGCAGGAAAATATATTAGGGTCTCTCACCTACCTAAGTGTTAACGTGTCTGGGGAGAGATGGGGAATGAGAGCTTCTGCCCACGCACAAGTCGTTTGCTTTCGATGCTGCCCCTCTAAGACATCACTTAATATGACATTAATTAGTTAATGTTTGCAAAGTGCTTTGAACATGAAAAGTGCTGTATAAGTGCTGAGTATTAGTACTAATTATTATGGCATGGAGGCTGGCACAGTCTGAAGAGAATTCCCCACACCTAATTTCAGGCCGGAGCTGCTTCGCTGTCTCATCCCAGACAGAGAAGGGGAGAAGCCTCTGCACCCTATGAGGAAGTGCACCCCTCATGGAGTTGTGTGGAGGGGGCGAGCTGTGCATGCCCTTCACTCCAGGCAGGACATTGTGTGGGAAGTGTGTAGCCACCTCTCCCCAGTGCCTCACTGGCACTGAGGAGGATAAGGGAGCACGCTCTTGCCCCAAGCTCTGAAGCAGGCCAGGATTGGAAACATCACAACGTGGATGGAGGATATGCAGGGAGGTTCCTTCAGCTTATCCCACCCATGCCCAAGCAGGAGCACTCAGCATGGAGGGAGGCTTCAGAACCAGGCAAGGAGATGGGGAGGAGGTGAGAAGGTTTTGGGGTCTGTGCACTGGATGGGGTGGGAAGACAGGTGCCTCCTAGATGTGCATGTGGCAGGGCCAGGAGCTCCTTGGTGTCCCCCAGACAGGCTCCTGGCCTGCTTTGCTGCCTTTCCCCTCCCTGTGCCCTCCTTCTTGGTGAGGACGCTGCTGGGAAGGGTCCCTGGAGGAGGAGCAGAAATGGGTCGGCGGGTGCCCCCAATACCTTGGCAGTGGAGCATCCTGCCAGCTGGAATGCTGGGGTGGGTGTTAGGTGCTGCCAGGGGCCCAAAGGAGGGGGATGAGCTGGAGGAGCTTGTGCTAGAGGGGGTGCAGTGAGGGCCAGAGTGGGGACCCACTGGTGCTGCCCAGGGGGTAGAGATGCTGAGCACAGGTATCAGCATGTGTGAGGTGCGTTGGGCAGCGGGGAGAACTGCAGTGCTGTGATCGTGCTGCGACCCAGCAGCGCCTGCTGGGACTCCTGGAGCCAGCTGTGCCTTCCTTTTGCTGCCAAATCAACTGCCCTGCTCTGACCTGCTCATTCAGCTCGAGGGCTCACTTGTCTGCTGTGGGTCACACACAGAGAAGCTTTGTCACTCAGGTGGCTGTCCTCCCACGTCATCCCTCCAAGCTGGCGGTCACGGAGTCTGATGGGGATTCTGGTCTGCTTCAGAAAGGCACGGAGGGTCTCACGGGAAGTGAGAACCCCGTGCAGGGGGAAGGGAAGCTCATTGGTGACACCCTTGCTGCCAATGGTGAGTGGGAGGGGACATGCCTAGTCCCCTTTGTGGGGATCTCGCCTCCCTGCTCTACTGCCGCCTTACCTGTTACTGGGTCTGCATCTCCAGCTGTAAGTTATTCCCCCGCTCCAAGCTCCTACCTGAGCATTTCTACCAGGCACCCACTGCCAACACAGCTAGTGAGGAAATTGCCATGAGTGGCTGAACAAAACCCCAAAACAATGCTGGAGTCACTTTCTTTTTCCTTTTTGAGCCCTCCAGTGTGTATGAATTCTGACCTTGCCGGCAATTCTTGGCTTGCCGTGAAAGCCACTGTTTCCAGTAGGAATTGGAGCATCAGCCTTTGTGGTATCTCCACCCCAGGAAGAATGGCACAGGAGGGGAGATGCTGAAGCTACAGAGAGGCTGGAGCAGGTGTTTTGGAGGGCAGCAGAGAAAGCCCATGAATGACTTGAGTTTACCCACACTTACTTAAAATAAAAAGTTTTGGCAAAACACTCTTCTCTTGCCGCATCCATTCCTGTATCTTGAAGACTATCTTGAAGCAAGCCCATCCTCTGAATTTCCAATGAGGATGAAATTGTCCACAGCAGTACCTTCTCTTGCTGGGTTTTGAGGTACTCTTCAGGCACTACAAATCCCCCCCAAGTAAATCCACATGAATAAGGACCAAGTTATAAAAAAAAAAATCTTTATTTCATGTACCAGGATTTTTTTTGTCATTTTCTCTTTTTAAAATTTTTTTCTTTTTAACAGTCTGAAAAAAACCCACGAAATAAAGGAAATGGAGGTTGGTTTCTTGTACTGGTTTGAGCTGGACATGAGCAACACTCTGGGGAAAATTCTTCCCTTCCAGCCCTTGCCTCCTGCCCACGCTCTCCCGGCGCCCTCCCGCACTCTCCCCGTCCCTCCTGGCCCCGGGGCGCGCTCAGCCCTGTGAATGCTCCCTAGCTCCGAGCAGTGTTGGGTGGGGATGGAAACCCCAAAGCCACCTTCCCTCTACGCTGGAATCTGGGGAACTGGCTTTGACTTGTTCCTCGGGAGGCTTTGGAGGGGGTGAATATCCCCTGTGAATCGTTCTGAAAGGGCTGGGGGGCCACGGGAGGGGATGTCATTAGTGGGGTGGGGTCCGAACAGCCAGCCGAGGCGCTCGCTGCCGCCTCTTGCCCCGCGATGCCGTTTCGGGGGTGACCCCGTCCCTGTGCTGCCCCCGGAGCGGGAAAGGGGGCTGAAGCAGCAGCGGGTCGGGGAGCGGGGAAGATCTGGCTGCTTTACAACAGAACCCCCGCTGGGACCTGGAGCGGGGACTGCGCAGCTCCTAAAACTGGAGCAGCAGCAATGGGGACGGAAAAAAAGTCGAAAAGTGGGTCTGAGCTGCCGAAGGGCTCAGCGGCCCCATCCTGCAAACTCTCGGCTTTGTGCCTGACCCGGGCCCTCCTGCTCTCGGTGGCAGGCCCAAAGGGCTCCTGTCCTGGCCCCGGGCTGGCCGCTGTCTGTGGGTGTCACAGGGGCACCCCATCAGCCCTGTGCCACCTCCCCTCCAGCCTCCATCGGCAGGGCTCCCGTGGAGGGAGCAGCATGGAAAGGAAAGCTGGCACCCCGGTGCCCCCTTCCCTCCCTGAGGGGCGCCAGGGAGGGAGGGGGCGGCAGCCAGGCCAGGGGTCGGGGGGCCGGGGGGCCCAGCTGGCCTTGCCCTGCTGCTGTGGAGGGCCCCCCAGGAGGAGGAGGAGGAGGGCACAGAGCGGCGGGCGCGGGGACACCCGCTGGCCTGGCACCTCTCCGGCACGGCTCGGGGGCTCTGCCGTGGGCACTGGCAGGGGCGCGGGTCGAGGCCGGGAGCCTGTGGCCGGCTTTGGCTCGGGGTGTGCTCACCGGGCCCAGGCCAGGACGGGAGCGGTTTCAGGGGCGGCTGGGCGGCCTCACCGTGCCCCTGCATGGCTGCAGCCCCGCTGATGCGACCCAAGGGGGATCTGGGCAGATTTGAGGGGTGCATGGCCACCCTGGGGAGCCTCTGGAGCATTCACAGGAGAGCGTGCGCCCACCAGGGCAAGAGTGTGTGAGCATGGACACACGTGTGCGCGAGTGCTGTCCCCCCCACATCATCACCCTGAAAGGATGGGAGCCCCAGCTGCCCTCCGCCAGCCCCCCCCACCCTCTACCTGTGCCTCCCACACAGCTCCCTGCTGCCTCTTTTCTTTTTGTTCACAGTTTAAAGCTGAAGAAAACAAAAATTAAAAGAAAAAAAATACTATCTGTTGTTCTTGGAAGTAAATCCACTTATTATATTTACATTTATTTATAGCTGTTGTTTTATTAAAAAATTGCCACTTTATTTTTTTAAGAAACCTCTTTTGTCCTTTTTTTTTTTTTTTGTCTCTGTGTGTGTCTTTATTTACTGTGTCTGCTTGTTTTTTGCACTGTCACCATTAACCCCAGGGTCCCCAAGGCAGGGGAAGTGGGGACCCCCCTGGGGACACTGTGGACGGTGACTCAGCATCAGCTCCTGCGCTCCCTGGGGTCACTTTAAACCCCTATGGATCTGTGGAGGATGAGCAGATCCCCACGGATCCCAGGGGAATGGAGTGGACCCCCGTGGGTCTCAGGGGAACAGAGTGGGTCGTGGCTAACTCCAGCACCCAGGATCCTCCATAACTGGCCCGAGGACACCGAAGTCACTGGCAGCCAAACCCCCATCCTCTGTTCCCCAAGAAGCCTGTGCTGGGTTAAAGGTAAGTGGGAAACAAACCATAAAATAAAAGAGTAAAACCTCCCAAAATTAAAAAAGCTGCCTCCTCCTCCTCTTCCTCCCACTTGATTTATTGTCATTTGTTATTTCTTTGTTCCCTTTTATTTTTTTAATCTGTTTTTATTAAATGTTAAAATAATGGTACATGGGAAATCATGCATTTTCTTTTAAATTTATTTCTATTTTTTAAATCTCTTTCTCTCAGTTTTAAGGATTTTCTTTTTTTTTCTTTTTCTTTTGCTTTTTTTTTAAAGAATTTTTTTCACTGTTGTCTCTTTCCTCATGTTTCCTTTTCGTTTGTTTGTTTTTTTGTTCACTCGCTTGTTTGTCTGCTTATCTGCTTGTTCCTTCGTTGTTGTTGTTTGTTTTTTTTTTTTTGTCAGTTTTTTGTTTGCTTTTGTTGCTTTTTTTTGTGGATTTTTTTTTTTTTTTTGCATTGGGAAGGTCCCCACTCCACCAAGGGGCGCTTCCACCTCCTCCTTCCCCACCCCCCTGCTGCCCCCTGCCCCCTTCCACCCTCCCCACCCTGCAGCCCACCCCCGTCTCCTCCTGCCCGTTCCTGCCCCATTGTCAGCTCCTGGCGACGGCTTCATACCGGGGTGGTCCGGCGGTTGGCTGTGTTGGTGTGGATAGAGTCCTTGTTCTCTTTCTGGATACAGTTGTGAACCTGGAGGAAACTGTTATCCCTGTCGGAGTTGTAGGTGGCGGTGGGGGTGGTGCTTGCCTTCAGCGGGTCCCTGGTCAGGGTGTACATCGAGATCTCTGTTGATGGCAGGGTGTTGAACCCTTTGATCCCGACGGGAGAGGCATCCCTGGAGTGTGAAGGCTCGGTGGAGCGGGAGCTGGAGCGACTGCGTCTCTGATAGCGGTACCGGTAGCTGGGGATGCGGGTGATGGCGGAGGACTGGAGGTAGTCCGTGGCACGAGCGTTGGCACGCAGCTGTTTGTGCCGGTCTATGAACATGTGGACAGCCAGCACTCCCACCATCTCGGCTATAATGAAGGACAGGGCCCCGAAATAGAAGGACCAGCCATAGGAGTAGCTGTTCTTCTTGGAGTCACTCTTGGAGGGGTCTCCAGCGTTGGCTGATATGTATACGATGATGCCAATTATATTACTCAGACCTGCAAGCCATCCGGCGGGGGAGAGAGAAGGAGATGTCAAGAAGGTCACACATGGCAGTGGTGGGTCTGAGGGGTTGAATCCCCTCCTGGATGGGCAGTTTGCCTTGGCAAAACCCTCCTCATGGGCCTGTCACTTCCCTGGACCACACTCCTGGTCCCTGAGAGATGTCGGATGTTAGAAAAACTCTCCCTCTGTCAGCTCCCAAGCGGGAGGAAAAGCCTCTGCCTGCCTGCCTGCCTCTGCTGGGTGAGCAGGCAGGATGGAGAGGCGTTCTTGTGATGCTGCTTTCAGCCCAAATAAGATTTAACAGGGCTGGGAAATGTGCACGCTCCTGCCTAGGCAACTGTACCCCAACGTCCTGGCTGGGCAGCCCCCAAGCCCTGGAGCCCACCCCCCGGGCATCAGGCCCTGTGCACCCCTTTACCTGCAGACACGAAGAAGATGCCGGCACTAAGGATGATGTTGTGTCGGGTTTTGTAGAACTCGCTGGCTGCAATGCAGAGTCCACCCATGAAAAGCAGAATCACACTCAGGATCGGGAAAATACTAGAGGCTCTAACAGCCCCTGCAGAGGAGAGAGGGAGGGCAGGGCAGAAAGAACAACACAGGTGTGAGAGAGAGGAAAAAGGGGCATGGAAATGGCACCAGAGTGAGGGGGACACGCAAGCGCGTTTAGTGGGTGGGGGTGAAGGGGAGAGGCAGAGGGCAATGTGCAGTAGGGGAGTAATTAAAGGAGAGATAAAGGCATTGGGGGATGGAGGGAGGGAAGGAGAGAGAAACAAAGTGTGTCAGAAAAAGAGAGTGGTCCAAAGCAACTCTCCCATGCCCCGGCCACTTCTGCTGCCACAAAGCTGGTGGTTCTGCATGGCGAGGCAGAGGAGGCTGTGGGCTGGTGACTGGGCTGGGAGCCTGCCTGCATTGTCTGTGCCCCCTCACACTGTTTTTTCCTCTGTTTTTGGGGGGACTGTGGGCTGGAGGGGGAGCACAGGCACCATTCAGCTTCTCCTTCTGCAGGGCTCTGCTGCTCAAGCCTGCACTTCAAAGAACAGCAACCCAAATGCTTCCTGCAGAGCTGCTCAATCTCGAATCCTCCCAAAAGGACATGAGCAACTCAAGGAGATTTTTTTTTTTAGGGCTGAGAAGGAGCTCGTGGTGCCATGCACTGCTCTGCAGTGAGGACTGAGAAGAAACAGTCCCAGCCCTGTGTGCTGAAATGCGGGGCTTAACCTAGTGATTAAATGACTGGGCTGCTTCCAGAGGGCAGTGATGGTTTGGATGTGCCAGCTCCCACACACGCACACTCTCCATCGGTCGATATGGGAAGAGCTCAGCCAGCAGAGGGCAATGGCATAGATGCACAGATGCACGTATATGCTCGTATGTGCATGCAAAGCATACCCCAAAGCTTCTGGGGGGCCTCACTTGTGTTCCTGCAGGGAAAGGCCACGTCTGTGTGTACGCACACCCACACACACACGCACACACCGCTCGTGGGCGGCTCGGTGGGAGCCAGAGCTCTGCCTGAGTCTGCATTAGGAATATTCCTATTTTTTTTTAACTAGGAAGGCCTTCTCTCCTCCCTTCACAAGAGAAAATAAGCTGTTAAAGTGTGAAATGAAGCCTTGCTTGATAAAGAAAGGTATCAGACGGGCTGGTGCAATTCTGCTTGTGGAGCAAAGATGTGGGAGGGGGGATGAAAACTAATCCTTCCTTGCCTGCAAGAATGAACCCAATGAAGCAAATGCAGGACTTTTCCCTAAGTGAGCAGAGACCCCATTTCAAAGACCCTGTTGGCCTCTGGATCCTGCTAGGCACAATCAATCAGCTCTTTGAGGGGGGCCTAGCCCACTGCTTGTGCATGGAGAATGCAGAAGGCAGGGAGAAACCTCTCTTGCTTGCTTTCCAGCTCTGCCTGGCTGTGTTTCAGGGAACAGGATAACAGTAATAACCATCTTAATAGCTTCTGGAAAACAAGGTGGCATTTGACGATGGGAAGCTTAAATGGCAGGAAGAAAACATCAAGCAGACACCCACTGTTGAGAGGCTTTCTAGGGGGATGCTTGGTCAGTCCTGCAACCTGGTCTACATCAGTTTTATCTGTGTCTTAATTCTGAAATTCACGTCTGTGGGGAGAACACAAAGTTGCTGACTGACATGGGAAGCTGCAGGTGTCATGTGATGGAGAAGGACAGCAGTCTTCCTCAGCCTTTCAGGAGGACCATACCAGCAAGAGAGGAGGAAAATAGCATCCAGCCTTCCTGGATCGAGAGCCTGGGGCCTAAAGGAAAGGGGCTGGTGGCATATGCTCCCTAAACTCACCTGTGTCTGCTAGCAAGGAAACACAGGGATGCTTCTGCTTCCTCTCTGATAACAGGCATTTGATTTCAAAAATCCTAAGACACCTTATGTGGATGGTTGGCAGAAATAATGGCTAAAACCTTCTAGCCAGGCCATGGACCCTGCTCCATCACTGTCCTAGTCCCCTGGGGCATGAGGGAATTGCCTACTCTGACACAGATAAACAACTTCCTAGCTGTTCCTGATGGCACCGCCAGGCATTGCCCACGCAGAGCACCCAGGGACTCCGGTTTGACAGAAGTTCTGGGAAGAAGCTGTTCAGTGGGGTCCTTCTTCAGGTAGGTCTAAGCCAGCAGAAATCTCAGCTCCCTCAGGAATGACCCAAATCATCCTTTATTGACTTGCCAAATCCCTCTTTGAATCTGGTTCTTTCTTAAAAAGGGCTTTACCCTGGGGACACTGTCAGGTCCTGACATTGGGCCAATTTTTGTCTTCAGATCTTGTTCTCTCTGAGGGAACAAACCCATCCTTCTTGTGATGTTTGGCCCCTTCCCCAAACTCTTTTTTCTGAAGTGCAATTGATGCTGCAAGCAGCTTCTTTGCTCCCAAGCAGCTCTGCAAAGGCTGATTTGCCCTCGGAGGCAGCCTGCAAACCTTTGGCATCCCTGTGCCAAACCGGATCAAACCTCTGTGTTTAGCTCTGCTGTTCAGGGGCCATGCAGCAATTAAGAGACCAGTGCTGCAGAAAAGCAGCTGAAAGAAGCAATCTCCCTCAGTTATTTACAATTTACAGTGGATGAAGGACTGTTTGAGAATCCAAGAGGAAGCAGCATAAGATCTTTCTCTTTTCACATACAAATGAGCCTCACAGATCCGAAATTATCTCTCTCATCCCTGCTGCAGGGCTGGGTTTCCACATCTGGCTTGGAGCACACCCGGATGACAAGGAGCTATTCTGAAAGACTCCCGGTCTTTGGAAGCCTCTGATGATTAACCTTGGAAGGTCAAAAGCACTTATCTCAAATTTCTGTTGGGAGAAGATCTCATGATGTCAAAAGACATTGGGCTTGTGGAGGGAGGGCAGGATAGCAAGGTGGAGACCTAAAAGGAGTGTTCCCTGTTCAGCTGTGCTGAAGGAAGAGTAAGCACCTGCCTCCAGGGTGGGTGGAAATGCTGGCTGGGGAGGGCAACCAGGCAGGGCAATGCATGATGTGGATCTGTCCTGCTGGCCAGGGTGCTGCTGTGCAAAGCTGTGTGAGCTTCACTCACACATCTCAGGTGGGACTTGGAGCTCAGACTAGGTCTCATTACAGACATGCCTTGTGCCTAGGGTTCAGCACCTCTCCTAGGGGCTCTGGGTGAGCACCAGGTCTTTCCTTCAAAGGGCTCTGGCTGTCCTGCTGCCTGCTCCCATCACTAAAACCAGCAAAGGTCAGATCTGCAGCCTCTGTAGGGAAGCGGTGTTTGGGGAAAGGTGAAGACAGCAATAAGAGATCCTCAGGCAAAAACCAGCTAATTTCTTAAATCTGGTGCCACCAGAGTATCAGATAAGGAAATATAAACTTTCTCTGCTTTAGGAGAACATGCACACTCACACACACACACTGCCCCAGCTAGGCCAGTCTGACCTTAGGCTCAATCAGCAGCTTTTCAGTGGATTTGAATTAAGATCTGATTTTATATCACAGTTAATTGCTGCTTATAAAAAAATGCCATTGGTTATGTCTGTGAGTTCGAATTTGTACTGTTTCATGGGCAGAGCCCCTGGGAAGTGAGTGGAGTAATTTTGAGGGGATGATGAGGCTCTGGGGTTTCCACTGCGCCTCACAGGTCCCAGTGTCTCCACCACCCTGGGTTCAGAAACAAAAGGCACCCAAGCCATTGCAAAAAGAGCCTGCGGACTTACGGAGGAAATATTCTGCTGTATCGGCTTCATAATCTGCATCCTCAGGGAAGTGATCGATTTGCTTACACAGACCTTTAAAATTCCCTAGGGAACAAGAGAGAAAAAGAACAAATGAGAACACCAAAACCTGCCTTGCAGGAACAGCTGCCCTCTGCGTCACCTTTTGTGCCCGCCTGCCTTCCTCCCAGGCAGCATGCCCGCTCGGGTGTGCACGCTCGGGAAATGCCCGGGGCCTCTCCTTGCACACTTGCACGTGTATTTGCACAGGAATGTGGGGTTTGCTGTCAGGTTCCAGCCTGATGCCCACCTAGCCCAGCACACGTCACTCCGAGAGGAGAGCCCCAGGATCTCTGTCACTCCTGCACTGCCTGCCTGCAGGGAGGCGGGATGGGAATGGGAGCCAGGCTCTGGGCAAAGCACAGGTGTCAGCTCCCTCAGCATCACAGGTACAACTCTGAGTTACAGCATCGGACCTCAGTGATTCCCCTGGTGTGGCCTCCCTGAACCCCAGCAGTGAGGGCATCAGGGCAAGATGATTAGGTGTGGGTTGCAAAAGTATTTTTTTCTCTCAGCTCTTAATTCACTGCCCTCTAATTCTGTGGGCAGGATACATCCTTTTGTTCAGGTTCGGTGTTAGAACAAAAGTCCTTAATCTACTACATCTCCATATGACTGCTTGTTTCTGCATACCTTTGTCAGGCCTGCTCTTGTATCCTCTCACAGACTGAGGCTACAAGAAGCTCGGTGCAAGTGTGTGCCTGCAGCTCAACAGCAAAACACCTTGGTGCTGGGGGAGGAAAATCTTCCACCATAAGTGAGGGAAGCTGGGCTGGACACAGTTCCATCAGGCTGGTGTATGTAGAGGGCCTTCTGCCAGTTTCAGTTATGGGACACCCTTTTTCACACACTCCATGACCAACAAGACCATCCCAACAAGGGGCCAGTGACATCTTCCAAGTATTCTGTTAACTGGGGTGTCTATCAGGCTCTTATTTTCATCACTCATATCTCCTCTTGACATCAGGAGTACCACTCCAGAGAGGTACTCCTCAAGCCACATCATAATTTTCACCATGACCACTGATTAATTAGTATCCCAAATGATCAAGTTGTCCATTCTTGTACAGGGTTGCCCATGTGAAAGACAATTTCATTATGTTTCTTGGGGTTCCCACAAATTTTTTCTCCTACCCTCCATTCTATTTCCCTCTGGACACTTGCACTGACTGGCCATTAACACGGAACTGATGGACACAGTCTGCCCAGAAAGGAGAAATACATTGTCTGCATGATGTGTGTGGGTAGGCATGGTGATCCTGTGGGCCTCCTCACCAGATGTCAGCCCACAAAGGGACTCAGGCTCACTGGTGCCTCAGCAGAAGCATTTGGAGCCCAAGTCTGAAAAGTGACAAATGCTGTGGCAGCCTGGGTAAGCTCCTGCCACCCTGACCCTGAACCCAGCTTCTGGACCAGCTGGGTGTGGAGGGCAAGGGGAAAATGAAGCCAGCACTCTTGAGGCTGCTGCCTCTGGGAAGAGCAAGAGAGCTCTTCCAGACCAAACCTACCCAGGCTGAGACCCGCAGTCACCATGTCAGGTCCCCAAGTCATGTCCTGGAAGGTCTATCCCAGATGGATTGGAATGAACTTTCAGATATTTGTGAACACACGGAAGAAGGACCAAGCTCAAAGGATTCTCCCTGAGTTGCTTCTTGAGGCCAGCCCTTGATGGATTAACGTTTGGGATGCTTTGGGAGGCAGTCCTGAGTAAATATCTGAGTAAATGGAAGGCAAGTAGGTGGGTTCCTTTAGGTCTACCTCCAAGTTTGGCTTCTTCTGCATCCATCTGGCTTGTGTCTGATGCCTCCAAGGTACCTATTGCATTTAGCTACTCATTTGAAGAGCTTGCATGAAGAGACTGGAGACAGCAGAGAGGAGTGTGTGTGTGCATTAAGAGGTAAGTAATAGGAGAAGAAAGTCGGAACAAAGCCTCTCTGTGTAGCTCTGACATACTATTACCACACTAAAACTGTGGGTTATGAAAGGTTATTAATCACCCATCCCAAATCCAGTTACCTTGTTCAAAAAGTGTCTGCTTCTCAGCCATGGCTCTTCTGGAAGGAAAGCTTCATTGCCAAGTAAATTGCCTTGGCACACTTCCACCCTGCTACTTGCCCACTAAAATCCCTATGAGGCAGGCAGATACAGCATGAAGGGGGTCCTGTCCCTGCCTTGCCCCTGACTGCCTGGGGCCATCTGCCTGTGACAGATGAGCAGCTCCTCATCCTGGTCCTTTGGCTGCTGTCACTGCTGTACAGTGCATGTGAACACTGGCACACTCCGGGGCGCTGGGGAGGTCTCCAGCTTCAGATTTCAGTTCCTCACCCAGCAGATCCTGAACACTGAGTTCCTCCTGCCCGTACATGCTGGGGGAGCAGGCAGAACCTGCATACACCTCCCAGGTGATGTTCCTGGCACACAGCCGGAGCCTCCCAGTTGGAATCAGCCAGGGAGGGAAGACGCAGTGCATCTGGAAACCCCCTCACTGTGTGACATCCTTTCCCTGCTTCCTTTTTTCTCCCTCTCCCCCGCTCTGTTTCTTGCTGAATTTGAGGCTGATTAATTCCTATGTAAAGAATTGAGCTGCCTGGGGAAGATGCTGCATCTGGTGCAGGCTGTCTTTTCTATGGACTTGCGTGGGACTAGCTGGTTAGAGGTTCAGCCGCTGAGGCAGGCTGAGGGATATGCAGGCTCTTTGAAAATCTGCTCCTGGTGCTCAGTGTCCCACAGGCTTTGCTGACCTGGCTCCGCAGGGAACTTGGCCATTGGAGTGTCCAGCCTTGGCTTGCTTAAAATGCTGTGACATTGTGGAGCTGCCCTTCTCCACAGGCTCGTATGCTGTGCCAGGTTGATTCCCCTCCCTGGATCAACCCTACTGGGGTTCATGAGGGCAGTGGTGGTGCCACTTTAGCCCCTGCTTTGTCTGTGCTCAGCACAGAGTGCTGTGGGTTTGGATGCTGACTGTTTGCCTGTGCTACCACACCCGCTCCTCCAATGCCTCCTAGCTCCTCTGGGCGATGGATGGGGAAAGGATGCAGAATTTAGGTCATTAATGCGCTAACTGGGAACATAAGAGAACAAGATTCAGTTTTTGCTCTGCCACAGGCGTGCTGTTAAAACCACTTCTCTCTGCCTCAGAGTCCCACCCTGTAAAATGGGGGTGACAGCGCTCCTCTGCCTGGTGCCGTACGGGGACGTGTTAAACAGGGCACGGTGTGGGTGTGCTGTGCCAGCGGCTCCCAAAGCGCACAGAGTGAGTGAGTGATGGATGGCAACGGTTCAGGAACCCGCTCGGTGTGGGGAAGGCCTCGACGTCACTCCTCGTGCCAAGGTCACTCGGCAATTCTCTGACGGACATCTGTGGCCTGCTGAGATGGTACAGCAGCTTCCCTGGCACCTGTGCTGGTGGAAGCACGGAGGGGGGATGGAGCAGCTCAGCAGTGCTGCTGAGGTCTGACACAACAGCCTTTCCTTGTGCTGCACGTGTGGTCTGCGGAGCCAGGGATGGTGAGAGCCCTGTGCCACCCTACAGTTAAAACTCCTGAATGCCTGAGCAAGATCGAATCATTATATGGCTCTGGGAACCCCCCCCAAGGAAGCAAGAACCACATCTCCTCTCTGCTTGAGTCCCTTTGCCCTTCACATTCTTCCCAACTCAAGATATTTCATGCTGTGAACTTTGAAACGTGGGACGTATCTCTGTCTTCTCCCACACACGTCTCTGAGACACTTAAGCCACATGCTTCCACCTCCTCCAGTAGCTCTCCCAGTGCAGTTTGGGCTCTTTCCTCATCCTTGCTCATGTTGACCCATCAGATCTTTCTCCTGTTTCTCCGTCCCTCTCATTCATGCAGCCACCTCCCTCTCTGTGCAGTATCAGTATGGCCATCCTTCCAACAGCCTGCTTTGGGGTGTGCAGGCTGCAAAGAAGGTGGGAATGAGCATCAGCCTGTCTCAGGAAAGGAAGGCTGCAGATGCCCAAGTCCATAGAAAAGCATGGAGCAGTCTCCACATGCCTTGTGTGTTACTGGGAGTCATTAAGCAAGACCACCATCCTTTGCTTGTTGCCCATCCCAGCTTTGGAAAATGCAATTTGGAAGAGCCAGGACTGGTGCAGTAGGCACCCCTCCTGTGCCTGGCCAAGGACAGAAGTTGCCCAGTTGGGTCATTAAGAGCAATCTCTCATATTGCCAAAAGAGACTAAATGGCTAAATGTCTAAGATGAAATTCAGCATCAACTGTGTGTTCATCTGTGAGAGAGACCTCCTCCAGTGTGGCAGGATCATTGTTTGGGTATAAGCTGTCTATTCAGGACAGCTGGCAGCCACCAGGCCTGCTGCAGCAGTACTCAGACTGAGCTACCCCCGATGAGAACCTGGCTCCGTATTGTTGGTGATACAGTTTATTTTTGTGCCGCTTTGTGCAGCCCTCTCTCTTTCAGAAGTCTTGCTTGCCTGCAGAGTGCAATCCATTGCAAAATAGTAAGTTCCAAAGAATGAAAAGCTACTCCCTTCCTGCGAGGTAGGAACACTTTTAAATGGTCAGGACCATACATCTGAAAACTGTGAGCCAGAAGCAGAGGAAAAGACATCCAAAAGGAGAGAAGCAGACAAAGAGGGATGAGAACAGAAAGACCTGTTTTCCCAGAATGATTTGTGATATTTCCATTTATGGAGAAAAGCAATCCACTGAAAGCTTTCCTTCAGTCTCACTCTCTAATTTAGCAGAGGTTTTGGCATGATGGCTTCTAGAGAAATAAATAAAGGGGACTGGATATAGCTGTTGTCTCTAAAAGCTGAGAAAGATGGTTTGGTGTTGGCCAAGGATTGAGTATCACTTTTTGTCACACACTCCCCATATCATATTAGGCAAGCCACTTACCCTCCCCCACCCACCTCTTCTTTCACTCAAAATGGGAATAATGTGCTTCCCTGCCTCAGGAGAGTAGGCTGAGGATATTTGTATTAAAAATATGAAAGTGATCAGACACTGGATCATTTGGGCCAGATAGTTCTTCCCACCATCTAGTTCAAATGTGACATGCTCATTTTTGATGTGACCTTCTGTGCATGAAGGCTGTGCAAACATGACAGTTCTCGGCAGTTCCCACTTGTGCTGCCTGCCCTAGGAGTAAACTTTGGTGCAGATTAAACTGTTTGCTATCTGCCCATGAAAGAGATATGAGAAATGGCACAGGACAGGCAAGTAGTGAGACACAAACACAAACGATTCTGCTCCAGGATTCTGTTTCTGAGCAGTGTCCCTTTGGTACCAGGTGGTGAAGTGGGGCTCAGAGCGCCAGCCTCTGGGCTATGGAGACAAATTCCACAGCTGCATGGCAAACTGCTGGCATGCCTTTCTTACACACAAAAGGCTTCCAAGCCAGGAGAAGAGGTCTGCCATCCCTGTCAAAAATTGACACCGGTGACACTGAGTTGTTAATGCCCAACCTGACATGACTGCAAGAGGAAGGAGTGAGGTTTCATGAAGTGACAAAGAGCACAGGAAAAGCCTTTTGAAGGCATTTTGATTGCTCTCCTCCCTTCCAAGAATGAAGCACTTGAGAGCACACATAATTTTGGGGTATTTGGAGCTGATGAAAAGTGCGGTGGCAGGGAACACAGACAGTGCTTGTGGGCATCTGCTTTTACCCAGCTGTCCTGACGCTCCCAGAAGAAAGACTGGCCCTTCAAAAGGGCTCTCTCTGGGGATCTCTCCATAGATAGCACCTTACAGAAATTAGGCCATCTTTTCACCTGCCTCGGTATGCAGGTTACAGGGTGTAGGGCTAAACCAGCAGACAGAGCACAAGGGATGGTCATTCTGGGGCTGAAGCAGGTGCTGCTCTTGCAGCTCTGGCCCTGCGCAGTGGCAGGGGATGCTGTGCTAGCCTAATACCTTTTGACCCAGCTGGGTAATTTTAAGAGTGAAGAATGCTCAGCTGTCATTAGGAACAAAGGGATTTTCCACCACAAGGTGAAGGTCAGTGGGGCAGTAAATGTGGTCTGAGGAGTTGACCCTGGGACAATAGCACAGACTCCATGGGAACTACAGGCCATCAAAAATCTTGCCACCTTCCTGTCCAAATCCAATGCACCTGCTTTGTTGTGGTCTTCTTCAACGCAAACACACAGCAATGCTTATGTTAAAAATCCCAAACAAAACCCTAGCAACATAACCAGTACGTGGCATACATAATTCTCTCCCTGGGGAGAGGATAAAAGAACAAACCACATGTGACTGATATCAAGCTCCATCACTTAATGTGCCAATGGAATTCATTCAGATATTGTGCTGAAGAAGCCTGTAAAAGAACTGGTGCAAAATAGAAATTGATCTTATAGTTATGAAAACATATCTGCCCCTGCCTGTGAGGTAGAACCATTGTACCAGCTCTCCTCACCTTATAATTAATAATCATGTTTATTACAGCTGTTGCCAAGGATCAGATGATAAAGGGAGTTGCAGTAAAAATGTTACAAACACTGTCTTACAGACCACTGCTGCCTTGATGAGCATGAAGGAAGAGGTGTATCACAGCACATTAGCAATGACCAAAGCTACAGCAGTAAAACAGCCTAAAACATACTGGTTCTGAGGAGATTAATTTATTCAGGAGATGGCTGATAAATAGGGAAAGAAAAGCAGACAGAGAAGGGAGAAATAAGTGGGAGAAGCCAGTACAGGGGTAGCATTGAGGAAGAGATGATGAGATGGAAGGAGAAGGGTATAGGGAACTGCCAGTATCGAGCACCAGGGAGATTAGTCCCATTCAAAACAATACCAGGCTCCTGTTCTGCCTTTTTCAGCTCTTCTCCTCACTTACTCTCTGCAACCATCCCTGACAATCACCTGGCAAAGGAGAGGGAGCTCTTGACAGAAGGATCACAGAATCATTTTAGTTGGAAAAGATGTCCAAGATCATCGAGTCCATCCTTTGACTGATCACCATCGTGCCAACTTAACCAAAGCACTAAGTGCCATGCCCAGTTGTTGAATGAAGTCTTCCAAGGATGGTGACTCCATCACTTCCCTGGGCAGCCCTTTCTAACACTTAACCACCCTTTCAGTGTGACAACCACATGTGCTGCTGGAGGTGACTCAAGTCCCTCCTGCAGAGCCTCAGCAGTGTGGGAGCGCAGGAGAGCTCATCCCACCCTGGCATTGCCCGCATGGTGCCTTGCAGAGCTCTGCTGCAGCAGCCAAGGGGGCCCACGCTGTGCTAGGGCTGGACTCTGCAGTGCTCTCAGCCTGGAACCGCCTTGCATTTTTCCTTGGAGGTGGCAGCCTCCCCTCCTTCCCACCCTGCTCAGTGCTGCTGCTGCATGCTGCTGAGTAGCCCATAGACTGTGCCTCAGAGCTGGCTACAGCTATTCCATGTACGTGGGTGGAGATGCAGTGGTAGCAAAACCTATTATTAAGATTATATGAAGATTTCCATTTATAAACACCCTCTTTTTACAGGGTTGTAACTTTCAAAAATATCCTTGCTGTGGCTTGAAATTTCCTGTGCTTTGTCATAGGCGGAGAAGTGAGATTGGCTGGGAAAATTGGGCAAAGGCTCTTGAATGCGTTTTGGTGCAAACACAAATCCAGCATGTTTGAGCTTTACAAACTGAAACATTGCAGGTGACTGCATTTCAGGGTCTGCTACAAATCTGTCCAAGTCACAAAGGAAAAATCTCAACACAGCAGTAATAAAAATCATTCAAAAAATCCTTTTTTGCAGACACCCAGTACAAATGTCTCCCATGGTAAACAAATGCCTCTGTTTCCTAGACTTTGCCAGAATCAAACCTGGACTGAATTTTTCCTGAAAATAGTACTTAACACAAAAATGTATTTGGCTCATCTGAATCATTGAAAGCTGTGGATAACTGTGCTTCTCCTAATGTTATATTTCTCACATTTGCCTTCAGCACTGACATTGAAAATAATTTTACATATACATATGTAACAAATGCCTGATTTCATTTATATGTCAATGAAATAATTTAGTTCTCAAATATCATTATTCAAATAGTGATATTTGCCTGTGTGATTCAACGAATGAGTAAAGCATGAACAATATCTCTGGTTCCTCAACAAAGAGATTGGAAACTATTTCTACTGCTGTTAGAGTGACTAGTGTCACTCTAGGAAGGAAAAAATATATGAACCTTCTGGCTAACAAGCCCCATAACAGTTTTCAAGGTATATTAGCTGAGTTAGTAGAAGTACTGCCTTTGCCTTGCAAGAAGAGACAGAACTAGATTTGAAATGAGCTGGGAACCAGAAATGGAATTGAGAAAAATGTTTGTAAGTAGTTGTGCTCAGATGTTGTAGCATGATGTTGGGTTTCAAATTTGAAGAACATAAGTGCTGCACCTGCTGTGGTGGAGGATAAAGAAATAAAAGCAGAAGTTGATCAGGACATGGAGAAAAGTTCAAGCAAAATAGGAAGGGCAAGTAAAAGAAATCAAGAAATTATAGATTATTTAAAAAAATCTATCAATTTGTAGCAAAACCATTTATATGTGTGTGTATGTGTGTTTAATGAGTCAAATGTGACACTACAACTGTGAGTCGAGTGACAGGAAGGGTGGTGCAATTATCTGCAGTGAGAGAGAAGTGATGTGCATAAGGTGTGGGAGGAGAGGAGATGCTCCATAGCTACCACAGGCAATCCCAATCCACGGCTGCACATCCAGATGTGACAGGAAGGAAGGCAGTAATGTAAGCCTGCATGGAAAGGGGTGAATGGGATGGAGGAAGCATTAAGAGCTGGTTCTTCTGTTTTCTTTTTTTTTTTTTTTCTTTTCCCTATCACAGCAACAATATTGTAACTAGGACAGTTTTTGCATATAGAATTACAACATCAAACTCTCAGAAATCAGAGCATGTAAACAACATCCTAGCTGGATGAGGGCATAAGGACTGAACCATCTCGAATTTGAACTCAAAGATCCGGAGCTCAAGTGGATTAATCTTTCCCCAGAAGTATGTAAAGGAAAACCATGGGCTAGAAAATTTCTGATTTAGATCATCCTATTGTGTTGCATTTTTCTGCTCAGATGTAACTGTGTTGCTGATGTATGAGTGTGCATGGAAGGACAAAGCCAGGCTCACCTTGTACAGTAGGTCATGTTTTGGATCAGTGATGAGACTGTAACTCTAGTGGTCACTGGAAGTAACTGTGCACAGACATGGATTTATAGGCAAGAAGAGAGGGCAAACCAGCCCTGCTTACATGGTGAAAAGTGTCCTGCACAGCCTGGGATGAGCCACAAGCTGCGCATGCCTTGGTACAGTTATGAGCTGAGCCCCTAACTCAGCAGGAACCAGGGCTTAGCTATTCCCAAACTCCAAATCTTGAATCCTGCAATTGTAATGCTGTGTTCACAAGGCTTTTTGAATGCAATTTCCTTAGTCATTTTTAAATTATGAAGGAGGAGAAAAGGCACTTCAAATCTTTCATCTCCAGCTCCACATTGCATTTGTCTCTGACATATCCAGCTGGATCTATAGGGAGACACTGTCCTCAGTTAAACTGGTGTAAATCTAGTGTGGTTCTGAGCTGCTCCTTCAGCATTTAGGGCCACAACCAAGAGAGGAATTAGGCTCTCAGCTGTTAATTAGCTTATGAAGTATGTGGTGTGCTTTAGGATCCTTCAGAATGCAAAGCGCTATATAGAAATTATTATTAGTTATTAATAACAAAAATACCCAAGAACCCCAGGGAAATAAGCCAAAGAATGGAACAAGTCAACGACAGAGGCAGCTTTTAATCCATCCTCCCTCTTCTGTGGCACTTAAGATCTCCTCCCCCTTCCCCTCCGAGGCTCAGACACATGGAGGAAGGGACAGCCCACCATCACACATGTTTAGCAATTTGGCAGTCTCAGCAAGTCTCCTGTGTTCTCCCACACAACATCATCAGGCTGCAGTAGGAATTGTGAAATCTCTAGCAGAATTGACACCCAGCAGTAAAAATTTTGGGGAATAACAGTGTGTGGGAATTCCTCAGCTTGCCTCTCATGGAAAATTGCAATCCTGCTCAGTGGTCTTCAGGACTTTTAATTTCATTGCCCTCCCTTCCTCTGGGAAAACGATGGAGAAGGTAGGCACCGCTTTCTTTAAAGGTGAGAGATGCGACCCCCCTAGACGAGAACTGGGGGTCCATTTGCTGTTGCCTGAGTTGGAGCGAGTGGCTCCACTGGAAATTGCCAACCTGTTCTAGCCATTCCAGCCCAGGAGATGATTGTGAAGTCTATTTCAGGTGAGGAAACAGAACAAGGGAAGGGCTGGACTTTCTCTAGCTCTTTTTTCCCCAGGGAGCCCAAGGCCCTTCACACGGCGCTGACAGAGGTCCCGCGGCGCGGAGCTCTGTGGAGGAGTGTGGCAGCCATTACGCGCTCACTGAGCGCGCACACGCTTGCCCTTGGAGAGCGGAGGCGGCTGTGCCCAGGCAGGGAATATTGGTTATCCCTCAGTCTGTTCAGGAAGTGTGCTGGGATTTTTGCTGTCCCTCCAGGCAGCCCACCAGAGGTGGCCAGAGGGAGCTGGGCGTAGGATTTCCTTGGCAGGAAGCCCTGCTGACTGCAGCGCTTCAGGTTGAGCTGCAATGTGCAGGGCCAGGCACTCACGGAGCTTTTCTGCCCTGTGTCCTTTCTGCCCTGGAATGCACCACCTACAAATTAGAAAATGAAAGCCCTGGGGAAGAGGTCAGGACTTTCCAATTTTGCAATTTCCTCTGGCAGTCGCTATATCTCACCCTCCAGCACTGGTGTTTTGGGAGAAGCCTGACCCAGAACAGATACCCTGCTGTGCTCTGGGGAACATGCTGGGATGAAGGGAATGTGAGTATGCTGAAGGTCTTCAGGATGCTCACTCCTGATGAGTCCAGTCCTGACCTGGACCTCACTCACAAAATTATCCAAAGCCTCCCAAATGTTCCTAAATCAATAAGGAATAAGAAACATGAGGGAAAACAGGGCAGGAAGAGCAGAGGACTTATTTGACGTATAGCAAGCCCCTTCCTACTGACAGCTGAGGAGGAAGCCCCTGGTCCTGAGCTAGCCACTTGCAGAAAGGGTTAGTCATGTCTTCAGGATGGGGACAGCCTCCATTGCATTGCCCCCCAATCAGCCTGAATGCTGAATCCAACCATGGCTTAATATTGTTTCTTGCATTTCCCAGCTATGCTAGGATTCGGGATTTGAAGAGTTGCATGGATTTGCACATATGGGTTCCAAAACATTTTAGGCTGATAGCTCCCTGTGCTTATTTAGGTGCAATTGCTGGCAAGGCAGATATCCAGAGTAACAAGACTGGTCTGTGAAAGTTGTAGGAAAGCATTGCCCTCTGTTCTGAAAGAGCCAGGACGCAGAGTTTGCTTTGTTACACATGTTATGCTTATTTTTCACTTGGGTCACTGGAGTTCAGAAAATGTTGGTAAACACAGATTATATCCCACAGGGCCATGCAGGCTAGCTGTGAGTCTGATCAAATTGCCTTAGCACAGCTATGCCGGGGCTCCCAATGTCTCCAAACAAGCTACTGCTGTTCTAACTTTCTGCTTTACTCATAATCCACATCAAACACTGGGTGTTAAAGTAGATATTGCACAGATTTGATTTTAGGTCCCTTTCTATGCAGCTGAGCAAAAAACAAATGCCAAGCCTTGCAAGTGTTGCTAGCTTTTAGAGGCTGCTATTAGAACATTAATAATTTTATTATTGTTATTTCCTCAGGGCTGCAGGTACCCTGGTGATTTACAAGAAAACAAAGTGATTTGGCCCTCTCCTTAAGCTCTTACAACAAAAGTTAGACTTAAGCACAGCACTGGGCTTATTTAACAAGCAAACAGTGCCAGCAGGGTGTTTGGAAAAGGGAGGTTTATAGCAACACAGGATCATGAGACATTTATGATTGTGTGCACGTGTATATCCTGTTAGTTTATGCTGGCTTTTAAAAAGAAAACCAGAGAGGGGGAAGGTGTGCTGGAGTTAGGGATAATGCCTGCAAGAAAAACAAGTGGAAATGAGTGAGGGAAGGATGATTTGGAAAGGGGAGGCTGAAGGGAAGGCTGCAAAGGAGGAGTGTGACTCTTCCTGTGGCACAGCCAGGGAAGGCATATGGGGGAGCAGGTACTGCTGCTCAGTCATAATAACTCTTTTGAAGCTTGACTGCAAGTCGTGCTGCTCCACCAATATTTTTTCATCCACTGAGCACACTAATTTATTGCAGAAGAATCTGTAGGTGTGAGCTACGTGCTAAGGCTAATCTCTGAAGCGTTTTCAGCTACTCTACACGTAACATTACTCTTGCGTCCCAGGGAGGAGGCTATTCATAATGGAATAAAATTTACTCACAATACTAGACTGGGGAGTATTATTTTTAATGTGATCTGGTCCGGTTACACTCAGTTAGAACCTGAAAGGCCGTTTCAGGGTTTTGAATCATGTCCAAGCAGGTACCAAGCCACCTTCCATGTCCTGGATTGTACTGCCTGGAGATATCCATCAGAGCTTCTTGTACCAAATTGTACCTCTGTGCTCCCCACCTACACCACACATGGAATAATGTAGGTCTCAGAACTGAAACTTCCCTGCTTTAAAGTCTTTAACATGAGAACTTGTCTCCTAAGACTGCCAAAACCCAAATCCATTTCATATCTGCCCACTTTTCCTTGGAAAATATTATCAGTTCTCCACTGGAATCACTGGTCTGAAGTACCAGCCCCTTTCTCAGTTTCTAATTTACTGCTATAGCTGCAGCAGTCTGTGAAGTAACAACAAAAGTTGTGCTGCATCTTAGATCTTAACCTCATTCTCTTACCTTTGAACTCAGTTGCCAGACAAGAAAAGTGCTTAGATCAAAGAACAGCAGCATCTCAGCCTCACTGTGTGTTTGTGTCTCCATGAGTAAATCCCTTTTTTTTTTGTCTGTGCCACAGCCACTGCTGAAAGTCTTTCTGTCTTGAAGTTGGTCAGCATTTTTCATTGAACATTTCTCAGACGAGTGCAGGGACTTTGACCTGGTCACCTGAATCCCAGGGGAATAAAGTGAATACCTGAACTGTTGCTTACTGATAATTTCAGTCCATCTAACTTATGGTTTTGGTTTAAACAAAAAAAAAGGCATAAAAACCTATCTTTTTCCCACCCCAATGTAGAACCGCAAGTTTTGTAAATCCAGAGCTCTGTGGGATGGGAAAGTAGCTGTCCGTGTTTTTCCAGCCTGGTCTCAGCATCTGCGTCACTTCTCGTCAGCTACCACACACCTTACTCAGCACATGTTTGCAGCTTCTCTTTGGGTCCTGCTGGGACAGCTGTGGCTGCTGAAGACACAGCTGGCCAGCTGTTCCTTGGGCACCACTTGGCCACTTTACTTACAGTTGCCACACCTCAGTCTACCAGTCTGCTCCTTCAAAACTGACTTCCGAAATCCATTGTGCACCAAGACCTCTTGATCAGCACAGCCTTGGAAAGGGGTGGCCTCGGTTTTGCTGAGCCAACACCAGAGTCAACCTCAAACATGGAATTCAGTCTGTGCATTAGTCTCTGGTCCAAACTGTCTCTCGTGGAGCCCCTTTTATTGAGTGTCTAAATGAGTTTTGGCCAAGCTGGAACTAAAACCATGCAGGTTTTCCTCTTGTTTCCTGTGTAACCTGACATAACAAATGGATTGTACAAATGCCTCTCGAGAGCTGCCCTCCACTCCTCCTGAAGGGCTCCTCTTTTTCTGTAGTGCACTTCACAGTGCACTGTAGAGCAGAGGCCATCGATACAGCAAAGAGAGAATGAACAACTTTGCCCAACCCCGGGATCCTGTAACAGCCCCAGCACTGGAGATTCCCCTGCAGGGGGTGGGAGGGGTGTGGGTGTGGAGAGAAGAGAGAGCATATCCTGGCAAGCTGGAAGCCTTGTGTATAGAATACCTGTGGAGACTGGCAGGGAAAGCAAGCAGGCTGGGACTGGATGCCTTCCAAGCATCAGAGCAAAACTGAGTCTCTCAGTGGAGGATGCTAAATTTTGACAACGGGAAAGAAACAGATAGACAAGGGGTGAGTGGGAGGGGAAAGGCTTTTCCTGATAATGCTGTCTGCTTGTAGCTTTAAGCATTATTATGTATTCCAACATGCCATCGTGTGCGCACAGCATTTTACTGGCAGCTAAACAGGCAGAATTTTGTCCCTAGGATTTGTGCATGTGCATGTGGGGCACTTGCAAGTGAGGGTACCCAGCTCTTCACAAGAGGCTCTCAGCAGCCATTAGGCAGCAGCTACAAGTCCTGGATCCCGCTCCTGATGAGGTCAGTGGGAAACAGAGGGGACAAGATTGGGCCTAAGACTTGCAGGATGAAATGAGGGAGGGAAGTGCCTGAGAAAGGTCACAGGCTGAGTTACGGCATGTTCATGTCTTGTTTGCTCCTGGCTTTGGCTGTGTGTATCTGAATCATTCCTCATTCCAAAGATGTAATATAGTAAACAAAGTTAATAGTCAGAAGGGGCAAAGCTTGCCAAGGGCATAGGAGAAGTGGAAGTCATTAACGCAGGGAGACTAACTGCAGTAAATGAGTCCTGAGGGCAGGCACAAGGGAGGTGAATAAGGCTGTGCAGTGAAGGAGGGGAGAGGACAGCAGGAGAGGAGGAGCAGAGTCATTGCTGCAGGGCAATGGAGGGGGCTGGGGAGGGGCAGATGTGCTGAGTGAGCACACAGCAGCATGGGAGAGGAGACAGGGAGCAAGCTCCAAGAGAGCCACGTGAGGCCTTGAAGATGAAATGAGAACCGAACTTTGATGTAGAAGGAGTCTGGAAGTCAGCACAGGGATTCAAGAAGAGGGAATGACACAAGTAGAACAGCAGGTAGGGAAAAGATAATGTAACTGCTGCATGCTGGGTGTTTTAGTGTGAGTATTAAGCCTGCCCTACAGTCCTGCTGGGCCTCTCTGGCTCTGAGAATTGAGCGGGTTTGTGCTTTCATGATCTGGTCTAAACAGCTGGGTAAAACATTTTCCCTTTATTGCTTTTGCCTAATCAATCATCCACACATCAGGAGTGTTCATTTGTGAGGGAGGCAGTGGCAGGGAGAGGGCTGTCTGTGAGTGGTGGGATGGGTACCACCAGAGCAGCAGAGCAGTGTCACTGAGGGGCTGAGGATCTCCCAGCACAGGCCACAAGCTGTAGGGCACAGAGCATTTCTACAGAGAGAAAAGTTGTGGGATTTCCTTCAATCTCATGATGTCCCCAAAAGTTGATCAAGGGGTAATCCCAGCAGCAGAACATTTCCCACACTCTGCAGGTTCCAAAGAAGATCAATATCATTGTCCTGTTTATTGTATCTTCTCTAGGTCACCTCTTGTCAAGGGTGCTTCCTGCAGGACAGAATTCCCAGAATAAGCAAGAAACATTCTTGTTCCTGTGGCTTCTTCTAGGACAAGCTTCATCTCCCATCTCTGAAACCTTGAGTAGATTCTATGTAGTTTTTTTCAACAGCTCATCTCTCCATTCCCCTTTGAAACAATTTTCTACATGTGAATTTCTTCTATTTTATTACCTTCCCTGATCTTTTCGACTTCTTAGTTTTTAGCTTATTGTTCCAACTCTGGTGACTTTCTTCCTGCTGCCCCTTCCTCTTTCTTCTCCTTCCTTCTTAACTATTGGCATGCAGTTTCTCAAATGCAGCTTCCTGATCTCTGGGACTCAGTCCTAATAAGGTCAACTTTTCCCACCCTACCCGGTGCCACTTTGCTTAATTTGCACCAATCCCTGTTGTCTCTTAATTTCAGAATTACACTAAAACTTTGATTCCCTTCAAGCATTTTCCTCATATGCCTATTAGTGCCCATCTGCAGTTTGACTGGCTCCCTCCTTTCATCTCTCTGTCAATTATGGCAATACCTGCAGTGCTGAGTTAATCTTCATTTCTGTCCAACACCATCTGCATTAAGAACCAAACCCAAACCTGAACAAAATCCATTACTTCAGGATCTTCTTCAGGATGCTTTAGCAAGTCTCTGATTCACAATAGTTTGGGTTATACTTTCAGGAACAACAGTGTGAATCCATGTTCATATCTACCAGGAGACTTAGGGCAGCTTATAAAGCTTGCTATTCCTTCTCTGCTGCCCTTCCTCCTTGTTCCTCTGACACCACTGTTATTCCCAACACACCCATATTGTTTTCACCTCCTAGCTCTTTTCCAGACAATATACTTTTCTCATCTTTCAATCACAGATTTCCGAGATTTAAATTGTTCAGACTTAACAGTCCCCTTTCCTGAGCCTTTCTCATGCCTTTCCTCCTACTCTCTTTGCAGCCCTGGAAGCATCTGACAAAATTCAGTCACCCAAGAAAACAACTACTTCTCTTGACCCTGGTACCTCTCATCATTTAGGCCTATCTCTTTACTCTGTCTTTTTACTTTACTCCAGTGTGTGTTTCCAGTAATTCCATAGCTTCTGGTACTCTGCTCAGCTCTTTGAAAAGAAGCCATTATCTGCTGTGTCCTCAGGCTCCTCCATCGACACCGCCGTTCCACTTAACAAGCACCCAGAGCCTCCTTATTCTTCATAGAGCACTTAAGAGAGTCACTCCCTGCTATCTCTCCTACATGACCGTCCTCATCCATTTTCACTCTAGGTTCATGCAGACCGCAGTGCAGGAATCTAATGATCTCCTCTTTGCTAATGATGCCTGGTCCCATTTCTTTTTTTACCTCGTGGCAGCCTTGTGAAATGGTTGCCCACTCCATCCGTCTCGAGGTATTCACTGCGATGAAGGCACTGTCGTTTCTTAGCAACTGCTCAACTTTCAAGTGGCTCTTCGGATGGGGATGCCTCTTCCGTGCTGGGATCCCTTCCCCAGGGATAAATGATGCTTTTAATATTTCTTTTTCTTATATTATAATCATACCTAACATTCATACTGCTTTTCACTCATAGAGCTCAAAGAATTTTGCAAAATCAGTAAGCATTGTTTTCTCCATTGTAGGGACAGAAAAGCTGAGTCACAGAGACACTAGGGCCAATATTTTCATGTGTTCATTCATTTTATGCATCTTCATTTCTGGGAACTCAGTCTGAAATAACTTAACCTAATTGCTTTGCTGTAGGACATGAAAGGGAGCAGTAGGTCTTGAGCACCTTTGAAAAATACAGAATAGAACAGTAGGTGCAAAATATCTCAGATGAGGCACAGAGAACTGAGTACCTATGAAAATGTAGTTGTATACCATCTGATCAAGACCACAAAGAGCTCCCTTACTTCTGACATCAGAGCCAGAGACCTCCATTCATGAGCCTACTGCTGCTTCAGGGTCTTCTTTCTGCCTTAAGTGCTGGAGAGATGTGATGGTGCAAAGCATCAGGGTATTTTAGAAGTTTCAGAGTAACTCTTCATGCTGTGACGTATTCATACCTCCTCAGCTGTTTTTTATTTTTTTTCTTCTGTGAGGAAAGTAGAAAACAACGCTGTCCTAGAAGAACTGGTGGACTAGTAGCTAGACTTAATATTGAAATGGTGGAAACTGGTTCAACATTCTTATCACCCAGCAAAGACTTCACCCTGGCCTTCCCATATTCCAGATGAGTTCATTAAATATTTGGTTCTTCTGACTGCTTCTTCTCTCCTTCTGGCCAGCGAGTCCATTTCAGATCTAAGCAACCTTTTCCAGAGACCAGAACGTATGTTCCTGCAGAATGTCAGCTTCAACAAACTGTCATTCACAGACAAAAAATGTATGAGTAAAAAATTTCTGTGAGCTCTATTGGCCACGTTAATGTCAATAGTACTCAAATACACACAGTTTTATAACTGCAATGGCTTGTCTCTGCTACCTGCAGCCTCTCTTGCCTAAGGAAGTTTCTGGATTCGTATCAGCTTTTCTCCTTTAACTTCTTCACAGGTAGAATAGTTCTTCTTAATCCAAAATCCTTCAAATAATCGATATAACTTTCCTGTCCCTGTTTGAAACCCATTCTGCTTATGTTGTGTGATGGCTGATGAACAACTCAACATGAGCCAACAGTGTGCTCTCTCAGAACAGAAAGCCAAAGGAATCCTGAGCTGCATCAGCAGGAATGTGGCCAGCAGGGCAAGGGAGGGGATACTCCCCCTCTACTCTGCTCTTGTCACCCCACACCTGGAGTGCTGTGTACAGTTCTTGTGCCCCCAGCATAGGAAGAACATGGAACTTTTGGACCAAGTCCAGAAGAGGGGCATGAAGTTGATAAAAGGACTGGAACACTTCTCCTACAAAGACAGGCTGTGGAAGTTGAGGCTGTTTAGCCTGGAGAAGAGAAGTTTGTGTGAAGACTTCATTCATTTTTTCAAATCTCTCTCCTTTATTTTCCAATCTGGTTTGTTCCAGTCTGTGCCATTATTCAAATTTCTCTGCTAGCAGGGGCTTCCACAGTGTCCCACACCTCCAGTTGTTGACATGTCTTTTTCCAATACTGCTTCCTTTGCCTGGACTAATATTTCTCTCTCTGCTTTTTAAATTCTCTCTCTCTCCCTCTCACCCTCTCTCTCCCCTGTCTTGATTTCAATTGATAACAGATTTGTTTTGCAATTGTTTTTTTAAATTTTAGTCCTGGGTTTTTCCACTGTGAACCCAAGCCAGCCTGCACTTTTCTAACACTCAGTACAAATGTTACAAAATATAGGATTGGTAAGTAACATAAAACTGCAATTCCATGCATGATCAACAGAAAGTCAAATTTCTTTTGAAGAGCCTGGGAGATACCCATTTCTCAAAACCATTAACAGTCTCTCCCATGTGTTTTAAGATAATTCTTGAAGGAACATAATAGTTTCCCTTAATTTGTTTGTTGATTGACTTTTTTTTGACAGCACAAGGGCAATTCAGCCTCTGACTTGTTTGCTAATCCATTTCTGCCAGCATGGCTTTAAGTATATGAGATATGAATTCCAGTTATTTTCTAACTGGAGACATGTATTCAATGACTTTTATCCTATGCCATCAATTGAAAATGGAAAATATTTGGGTTTCCAGTTCCCCCTCCAAAAGAAATAATGTAACAAAAATATGCCCAAAAAACCCAGATGCTTTTGCAGCTTTTCCCTCATACAAAAAATTCCTAGTAATTTTGGTAGTTGTTTTAACTTGTTAGTAGTAGTGTCTCATCAGAGTGAATACTTTTTGGTTATAGAATCAACATTTGCTTTTTACAAACATGTTCATGTAAATGTTGCCATTTGAGGGAAAACCCATGCCAGTAAATATGTTTCTGGAACAGTCACAGAAGGCAGACAAATGGAGTGGGAGCACAATTGAAGCTAATTTGTTTAAAGTAAACTGAATGATCATACATAAATATTTTGTGTGATATTTACTAAAACCTATGTTCTTGCCCATCAGATGACAACTATGTAATTTTTGCAAAGTAAAACAGGCGTGTGAGAGCCTAACCTGTCCCTTCAAATGGTAGGAATTAACCAACACTGGGAGATGTATCATGCCGAGTTTTTCTTTAAAGAGTAGTCTTAGAGGTTAGTCTTAAAATTCAGGTCTCACACACTTTTCACTCCAAATGCACGTATACGCTCAGCCAAAGTTTGACTGCATCCACAGACTCCTTCTTTGATGAAGAAAATGTGACTACAGGATCAATACCTTAAGGTTAATGACAGGTAGAGGGTATGAAAAGCTGCCTTCTTTTGGTGGAAATATATCAGCTTTCTTAATTATTTGTCTGTCCAGCTACGTTTCTTTCCTTGGCTGCTACAGGAATGCTGCTGTTGTAACACAGGATAATCTTACAGGTGCTATTAAGGAGCACCACATCTCTATCTTGTTTATTGGACAGCAAGGGGCAAGTGTGGAGGAGTCAGTCCAGCAGAAGTTAAGGTGGTTTAAGCTGTGTGAGTTACATGCTGGCAGGACAGGGAGAAAGCTACATTACAGCAGCTCACACTGCTTTGGATTCACTCAGTTCAAGCTGTGAACGCAACCAAATAGATACATTTTGCTGGCATTTTTATTAGTTATAAACTTCCGTCTTTCCCATCCAAGCCAGTGAAACAGCTCGTGTAGCTTGCTGGGTGAAAAGCCTTTGCTCCTGAGGGGGGAAGTGCCAGAATTATACCCCAGATATTTTATGCAGTGAAATGGCTGCAGCACAAAGTAATGGCTGTGAATAAATAAAGTTGGTATTAGAAATTTATGTTGCAAACATCTGATGAACTGTTCAAAAGAGAGATTACAGAGATGACAGTGTTGTCACATCTAGCTCCGGATCAATCATGCCACTGTACACCATTACATGTCTAACATATAGATTATAAGCCAGCTATGAAACTGATGAACAGCCCTGGGAATCACACATATTCCAAAAGGAGCAAACCACCGAGGGCTCATCATGGTGCATACTGGTGACTGTGAGCAAACAAATCTGGGCCTGTTTGCAGAGCCATATGACTGGGTTCCTCTCCTACACAGCCTCAGGTTTGGAATACTGCATCTCTCTCCAACATAGCCCCATTTCCCAGCTGGCCTGAGAAGCCAGCTCCAGGCAAGTGGGATTAACGACACGCTGACACGCACATGTGCAAGGAATTAAGGGAGGCGACAGTAAAGAGGAGATGCCTGTGACCAATGCAGCCACTTCTCTGTCAAAGGGGGAAGCTTCTGATGATACAAGAGGCCCAAGCTGTTACCAGGGGTCTGCACAAAGCTGTCTGCAGCTTTGTGTCTGCAGCATCACTGTGCAGTGCCCCGAGGCGCAGCCTCGCCGGGAGCTTGGGGTTTGGAATGGCTCCTGTGGCTGTGGTTTGAGTGCCCTGACCAGTGGGCAGCCTGGAGCCTGTTTTGTGTGTTTGTCTAACATGTATCACAGTAGGAGGTACTGCTTTATGAAATACAGCTTCTAATTGCAATCCAGGGTTTTCCAGACCAGTGGCATTGGCTGACAGACGTTCACGTGGTCCCAGATTGCCTTTTACTGTGTTTCTCATCCTCCCATTTATCCAATAGACCATTGAACTATTGAGCAGCTCTGGCTGACACATTTTTGCAGCTCTGAGACTTACAGCACATGAGCCTCAGTATATGGAGACTATGATCTCTTGTCACATTAAGGGAAAAAAAGAATATTTTTTGTCTGAAAACAACTGAATTGGTTGGTGTTGCTCTTAAAACTTTCTGCCTACTTGTCACTGCATGATGAGAGTTGTATGATCCTTGAGCTGTTGTGCAATTTCCCAAGTAAGGAGCCAAATAAATGGGATTTCAGAGGAATATTTTTTTCTTTGTTCTTCCTGGCAGGACATTATACCTCAGCGGAGGAGTTCAAATCTGGTAGCATCCATGCTGACCAGAGACAACTTCCCTGCCCCTGCTCCAGGACTCTGAGGATGAGCTATGATATGGTGATTGATCCAGCCTGACCCTTTGCCAACAGTAAGCAGTAAGTTCCTGTTTCATGATCAGAAGCCTGTAAGAGTTCGCTCACAAAGAGAAGTCCACCCATCCCCAGGACAGAGGGGAGCCCCCTGTGCATTTGACTTCAGGGACTAGAAACAGGGTGCGTGGGATTTCACCAACTGGTGCAGAGAGGCATCAGACATGTTCCCACGGGCTCAGAGCCTTCAATTCCCACACAGTGAGCTCCCAAGGAGCTTGATTCTGCAGAGCACATTTTCCTACATCTCTTACTCTCTTGTTACTGTGATAAGGTAGATGAAACGCTGCTATCTCTTTCCTTGTGTGCACAACCTAGGAAAAGCCATACAAGGTGCTTCCTTTAGCTTTCTTACAAGCATGTGGCCCAAGCAGGGCTTACAATTTTTATTGATTTGAGATCCAGGATGGGCTATTTTCAATTCTTGATGAGTACCCACTGAGAACTGCCAGAGTGAGATGGGATAAGTCTCAAAGGTGTGATGCACAAACCACTAAGACGGAAGTATAAGTTTTTAAAAACCCATATGTCTCTGGAACTTTGGGCATAGCTGTTCTTCAGTGATACACCACATTCACTTGGAGCTCTGCTGGGATGTGATATCCATGAAACCTAGCTGCAGCTGAGTAAAGCCCTGAGCAAACTGGCCTGGCCTCACAGCTGACCTGCCTTTGAGCAGTAGCTTGGACTAGAGAATTTGAGAGGTTCCTTCCCACCTGAATGTTCCAGTTATCCTATGGTTCAAATTCAAATACCACACACAAATGCCTGATCAACCTTTTCTTTATCCATAACCCTTGTGCTGTGTCTAGAGGGTGTATATAAACAAGCACAACTGGAGGTGAAAGTCAGTGCTATGCCATTGCAAAGCCTGTAAATAGAGTGATTCAATGCATACACAACGTGGTAATGACCAGACTATAAACACCTATGGAGCAACTCTAAAATTTCATTCTACCACAGGATCCAGCTGCTGAAATTTGTGTTATAACTAGAACTTACAAGGAGAAAAGGAATTGGATTGAAAAAACATACAGGGAAAAACAGACTTTCTCAAATTGGCAACATGTTGACAGATTTCTGTCAGTGCAACATATATTAAAGTAAAAGAAGCTTCCATGCTAGTCCAAACATAGGAAATGGGTGAGTGCTCCAGCAGATCCACCCCATTGGCTGGTTATAATGTTCTTCAAAACTTGTTAAATCTCTGAGAATATTTTGAGATGGAAGCCCAGGCTTCCAGGCTAACCTAAGATTTATGATGCATTATAGTAGTAGTAGTAGTAGTAGTAGTAGTACTAATAATAACAAGAATTATTATTATTATTATTATTATTATTATTATTATTATTATTATTATTATTATTATTATTATTATTATTATTATTATTTCCAACTTACCAGGGAAACTGAATCATTTAAAAAACAACTGAAACTTAATTCTAACTCAGGTCAAGGATGTTTTATTCAGTTTGGGTTGGCCATGGATCTCCCCACATTTGAGAAGAGCAGGAAAATTGGAATCCCAGAATCCCAGTGAAGCAATCTCAACAGCCAAAAAACAATGCACTTCATTGCATGTTACTGCATTCTGATGGGAAATAAAAGAAACAGCTTGTAGTTTACATGAAAGTGCAGCAAAAATCCAAAATCTATGGACTTCTAAAACCACCAGTAAGCCCCAGTTCTTCACCTATCCAGCCTGGGGCATAAACTTCCCTCAGAGTCACATTCCTGTGCATGCACTTACTCTAGAAGCAGAATTGGGATTATCACTTTTGTCCCTTCTCCAGTGGGGCCTGTACAAGTTCATTCCATTACTGCACTGATGAGACTGGTGCAAGCAATGAGGTCATGACTGCAGTTACCTTGGACCTTCGAGGGTCTCTGGGGAATCATAGCCCTTTTCTCTAGGAATGCAGCTGCACGCTTTCAACCTGCATTTATCTTACAAAGCAGCATGTCTCCATTTGAAGCTCTGCACAACAGGATCCTTCATAATGGACTTGACAAATCTGGGGCAGTGCACAGAAAATCTCCCTTCAAGGGAACAGGTTCAGGTGCCCCGACACTGATTTTCACTTTTCAGCAGATGGAAGGCTATTTAGAGGTAGAACACTGAAGATGGCATTATTTGCCAAGAGTTGCATTCCAGAATTTAAAGGAAAGGATCTGTCAAAGAGAGAGGTTTTGCTGGTAAGAAACTCCAAGACCACCCCAACTCCATTGCATCAGGAGGACTGAATGATCAGTGATCTTGAGCAGATGCTCCTCTAATGGGAGCAGAGGCCATCGGGAAGGCTTTTTGTAGCTGTGGAATGTGTTCAAGGAGAGATACGAGGTGTGTATAAGGAAATAATCTAAGACAAAACAAGAAAGTGTACATCCATCCAAGCATCTGGAAAGAGGTAGCACTGGCTGACCTGAGAGACTTGTTTGTATGTGCATGGTGAAGCCTGAAGATGAGCTGCCAGGGATGGCTGAGCACATTCTCTCCCTGAGGATTTCTGGATGGGATTCTCAGACTGGGATCTATCTCCCTGTGAACTCACTGAAGCATACACCAGTTCCAGACTCTGTTGCCATGCTCAGTAGCTTGTGGGAGAGGAATGGTGTGAAGTCAGTTCTTGCCACGCTGGACTTAAGAGGTTACTCTGAGAAGTGGGAGCATGTCAGGATCTTCATTCCTCTGCTGCAATGAGGGAAATGTCCCAGGCAGGAATCGAGTTCTGTGGATAGGGGTGTATGACATACAGAATAAATCTGAGGTGCTAAGATGACCATATTTCAACTTCTGATGAATGGTAAAAGGAGAAGGATGAGCAGGCTCTTCCTTTTTTTGTCCTATCATGCTGTCCTATCCTCTAAGGCTGCTGAGGTATTGCTAACTCACTGTGTTAGAATCTGCTTGTTAACTCTCCATGGAGTTAACAAGAGGAGTAAGAGCACATTTGGGAAAAGGTAGAAAGAAAGAGAGTAGGGAAAAGATCTTGGAAGAAAAGCCAAGGACAAGCAGATACAGTCATGATGCTTTGGCTGGGACATATATTGAATAATACTTCCGAGTTGCCCATAAAGTCAAGCTCCTGGCAGAGGGTGGATCTGGATGCTAACTCAGCATTTGTATGCCATGAAGACAATAGCATGGGGACTCAGTCCATTTTCCTCATTGAAATGATCAACTCAAGTGAATTAACTTGGTTTCCAACTCATCCAACCCTAATCATCCTCCTTTGAAGTTCTCCTTCCTCATTCATGCTGTAATTGTGCCCTATATAAAAAGCCCAATGTGTCTCAAAGGCAGCTGGAGTACAAACCACAGAAGGGATGTGGAGGCCTTTTATCCAAGACAAACCTACACTGAAAATAATCCTGGTTTTGGACACAGTAATAGCTCTCAGATTAGAGAGACAGAAGAAGGTAGCATGGCTGGACTGCTAACTATGCCTCTGCTTGCTGCCCTTGAAAGGGACTGATTCAGGGGACTTTGTTCACCCAGACTAAAATACTTGTTGAGTTGGAGGAAGGTAGAAAACCTTGTTCTGGTGTTACATAAGAACATCATGTAAATTAAACTGAGGGATCAGTTCAACTCTGTAACTCTGAGCAAGCATAACTATTGTGAAATAAAATTGTTACAAGAAGGAGTGAGAAGGGCTTTAGAGACTGACTTTTCTGTCATATCTCTTGGGAAGAAAATCTCAATGAAAGCCACCAGTATTAATGAAAGCCAATTGGAACTTGATAGGAATTATTTTGCTATTTTGTCAGCGTTGGTTGGAACACAGGGATTTAGGAAGATTTCCTTTGTAGAAGCACATCTAGGAACACTGTTCTGTCTCCTCTGAGCTGTGAGATGCACAAGCCTTTGGGAATTTGTATTTCTCTCAGGATCTGGTTTGTATGCAGCTTTTCAGATTTTCATGGAAGACCAACAAACCCACATTACTGGCATCTGTTAACTGAATGAGAACACACAAGCCCACACCCAAATCCTACCTACATGCCATGAAGGAACTAGAAGGATAGAAGGGAAATTCAGGTTGCCTGGAATCACTGTGCCTCTTCTAAAAAATGTCCCCATAAACAAATACCTTATCACAGTGGGGTAAACTGCCAAGTCCCAAAGGCCCCAAAGAATGGGCTTCGAGAAAGTCTTTCTCAGGTTATTAAACAGGTCCTATCAAAGAAATGGCAAATGAGAAAGTGGCCTTTGTTCTCCACAGTCATAATGGGTCTAGGGACTGGAGTGGTAAGGGGGCACAGTTAGTGGGGACCAGCACAACATATAGGGGTCCCAGAGAATGGAGCATTCTACAGTTGAGTCATTTCCTAACTGCATTTGCTGGTATTGCACTTGGCTCTGACCAGGGCATTTCATTGCTTTTTATTGGAAGCACACAAACATTCTGTCCCATTTGAAAGGAAGGAGAGGGAAGAGCTCAGCTGCAGCAAAGAATAGAGAAATCAGAGAGTGAGGGAGGGAGCTGCAAAGAAAAGAGCAGGTACAGTGCATGTCCGATGAGGTCCATCTGTTCCTCATTAACCAGATGTCTCCCACCCACCTCCTGAAGTGCCATTGACTGCGTATTGTCAGGACAAGAAGGGGATAACAATGCCACCATGGTGCAGACATTCATACACCAACAGGAGTCCTGCCATGGAGCCATCCCTCCCTCTACTACCCTTCCAGATTGGATGCCAAGTCCCTCTTTTTCATAATCAGCTTTTAAACAGTGACATCCTCATAAAGCTTTTGCATTATAATTGCCATTTGTTTCATCCCGCTCTGAAAATGGCAAGTTATTTCAGCCCACTTTACCAGAATCAGACCTTACTTCCTGTAAGTGTGTCACAACTTCCTGCAGCATTTAAAAGAGAGAGAAGTGAATACTCATTTTAAAAAGTGGTTTCTACTTGCCAAACTTCATCATTTTAAGAGCCAGAGAGTCCTTGGATTCACACCTGTATCCAAAGTACAGGAGTAAATTTATGGACAATTCAACGTAGTAAAGATTATTTAGAAATGCAGGAAGAAGCATAAATTACTTTCTCTATGCTGTTAGCCAAGGATCATTTATAATAAGAGCCCATTGAATCATCCTTACTCCAAGGGTGATCTGTGCAGCGGTCCATGTGTGGGCATGTCAGCCCACACAGGAAAACTCTGTCTTATTCTCTAGGCTGTATTCACAGCCTGTTCATGGCAAGTCTTCCTTTACCTCCATATCCCTGATGAAAGCAAAGCACTCTGTCCTCAACCCTCTAAATCATTCCACAGCACAGCTCATAAATTGTAGTGTGCAAATGGAGCATCTGCTGAGCTGCAGCCACAGATAATGTGATGCTTCCACCTATTTTCCTTTGTAAAAGCATGCAGACCATGCTGTGCACTGGGCCCCTGACTCATGTAACAGTTAGAAAATAGCCTGTGTCATAATCTTGTCATTTTGGTCTGAGCTCCTGGACACTGAACTTGAATGGCTGGAGGAGATCTGGGTGGGCATGTGCCCTCCAAAAGCAGCAGCTCTGAGCACTTGCCAGATGAGCAGCTGAAGGCCTCAAGAGCTTGTTGAGATAAATATCTGTACCTCTTTCAGAGTCATTGTACCTAGTGAGCCTGTAACACTGCTAGAATAGCACTAGGTTTAAATGCCTGTTGAACAGCTGGTGCTGAGCCTCATGTTGATGTGAGACCTCTGCATGAGCTGTGCACTCTCCTTGATGTCAGGGTGTTATTACATTGCTGTCTCTACGAGAGTAACTCCAGTGTGGATTCCTGCTCACTGTGAGGCAGAAGAGTCCTTCATACATCAACAGCAGTTGGTCCTTGAACCCTGGTGGGTGATGACTGAGACTGCACGCAGGGGCAGTAGGATTGCTGAGCCCTGCACATGTTGCAAAAAGCCGAACAAAGCCAGGTAAAGATGGAAAGGAATAAAGAAAGACTTGGCTGAGCAACAAAACAGGAAGCTTCATCAAGAGACAAGAGAGAATGGTTTTTTAAAGAGAAAAGGCTCATTTGGTGAGGGGAATAGCCATGAGCAGAAAAGACAAATTATGAGCTGGCATTGACAGCAGGAGATTTCCCACTGAGTAAAAAAGAGAGGGAGCTGTTGGGGGGAACATTGTTTTTATTGCTTTTTCATTATCTGTTTTTCCTGAGAGGTGATGGGTTCAGATATTATATGCAAATTTCATCTTTACCACGCGTCCATCTTTACCATGTGTTACATCTAGCAGTGACTGTAAGTGAAAGGGTAAGCTCATGCCTCATGATAGGTTTCTGTGAAAGGCTGTACTTAAGCTACCTGGGGAAGCTGTGTGAGCCTGCAGGGAGAGGCAACTGCAGTAGGAGGTCAAGTTCTCAAGAAGGAATGGTCGATAGAGCTTTGTGCCCCTCAGACATCCCTGGAGATGCCCAGTCAGGTTTTGTAGTGCTTTTGTCTCTCTTTACACTCCAGAGGCTGAAAGCACGCTGGAAACTCAGCAGCTGGATTCTGCAGCAGCAATCTGATTAGTGTCCAACAAATGGCTCCTAGCCAGGTTTGTGACAACCTAATCAATCAAATTCAGAAAATTCCTTTTTAACTTCACAGATGACATTGGGAAAGATCTGGGAACATGCTTGGGAATTGAAGGCACCTGCTGAACATGAATGAGAAAGAAAAAAACCAGACAGGCAGATGGAGAAAGAAATGAATGGAGGTTTGTGTGATGATTCCATGTGCTGGTGTTTGGAAGAAAGCAAGCCACCTTAGGTGCCAAATAATGCCCTTGCCTCCATCACATGGCAAACATGAGACTGCACTGTGATGGCAACTTAATGTGGATGCATTTCCATGTCTTGCTTTTGCAATAGGAAAACACACCTGAAAATTTCTCCAGGTGACTTAAAACTGACATGGAAAGCCTGAGGAGAAAGCTGGGATCCAGCAAGACATGGGAGAACATACCCAGAGTGCCTGTTGTTGCTATTAAACACCATCTATCACAGACCTATGCAGGAATTCAGTATTGGATTCTTCTTCCATCACAAAGGCTACATGAAATAATCTGTGTCTTACCCTCACATGCATCATTGCTGAATGTAAGAATTAGTAGTTCATGCTCACTTTTAGTAGCCATGGATTGGACCCAATATGTCAACTTCATGACTTATTTTCCTGACACTGCCCAAGACTTAAACAGCATGGATTTTCTTTTTCTTTTTCTCCCTTGTTGTTTTCTTCGCACTCAAAGCATTGTAGAAATGGTTTGTTTTTTTAATAAAACCTTTTTTAGGTGCCAAGTAAGCCTGCAACTGCAGCAAGAACAATACCCCAATGTTCTCTCTTTCCCCTTTGGTTCTAACAACCTCTGAGTATCAATCGAGCATTGCTTCACAGAGGTAAAAAAGATAACAATGAATGACTTAAAATACCTCAGCTCAGGAAAATATGAACTTGATTTCAGTTTCAGAGGGAATGACATTTTTCCTAGCTCACTCACTGACTCTAATTGAAGACCAGCAAGATCTGGTGTGGCTCCAGCAGAGACCTCCTATGTTCAAAGTATCTGGGAGCTTGAAAGAAGTACCGTAGGTTTGAATTTGCTCTAATATGCTACTGATTGCTATCCATGACGTTTCCCTGGAGCTTTAGAGAACATCTGCGTACTTCACACTTGGAAAACAGTCAATATCCTTCCATGGTGTGACAGGCAGTGGGGCCAGGTAAACAGCACTTTGGAAGGAAGGCAGAGTGATCTAATAGGGATTTATGGCTCGGTGAAAAGTGAGTTCAGCTCTGCTGCAGTCTTTGTGTATACTTGGCTTAGCACTTAAACTTCCCATGTCTGAAAATTTCCACAACTAGAATGGGCATGGGAGTATTTTCTTGTGCTCCAGAGACACTGGGTGATGGAAAGCATCAAGGGGTGAAAAACCACGCACGACCAGAATGGCTTCCATTGCTTTGAGCAGAGGACAGCAATTGCATGCATGGAAAGCACAAGCTGAAACCTCACCCAGCAGCACTGGTTTTGCAGCTGCAAATTGGGATCTTGCATTAAGTACTTTATCTGTTAGCCTTTGTTTACCTGACTAGTGATGACACTAGTGGGTTTGGAATGTCATCTTGATTGGCGCCAGTAAAACTTTCAGACCATGATCTGCCACTCTCTGTTCTAGAGGAGCCATGTGTGTAATGGAAAATAAATTTATTTTGAGGAGTAAAAAAATGTTATTGAGACTATTCTTACATTGCTTTCCTGCAAAAGCAAGCATCAGTTACTTCTCAGATAACCACACAGACCTCACAGGAGGCCATAATGGTCTTTTTAAAAATGCTAAAATAGTCTCTCTATGCATAAAAATGCCAACATTTTCAACTCATGCCATTCAAAGTGACTTCTGGAGGGAAGCTGTGGATTTCCAGCTTTTTCAGTGGTGTCTGAAGCAGGATGGTTTGTGTGGGGGCTAAAGGTGGCTTTGTGCTGCATTTGTGTTTTTCTGATCACCAGACCAGAAGAGATTGGCTTAGTCTCTGATACAAGCTGGAGTACCTCAAGGCTGTTGCAACACATACCTGACCAAATCCTAACTGAAAACAAGGGACCACTGTAGCAAGGGACTCCTGGAACTTGATGTCTTGTACTGTTCGTCCTTTGGCCACATCCTCTCTGTGAGGGAAAGCTTATGCATTTCTTGGCTATGTGGGAGTTCCTGATAACAGGAATTTAAACCACCAATGTGCAGCAATGTTAGCAAAGGGCAGGATCTGACTCCATGGAGTCCAGCAGCAACAGAATTAACTGAAATAGCATGATGCTTTCTGTCTGAAAAAAAGGAAACCGCTGCCTCAAGACTAGATCTTATTTGTTTTGGGCCTTGGGCAGGTGTTGTTTTGGAATGCAAAATCACAAATGTCACAGTGTCTTCTTAAACTAATAAATGAGAAAAATGCACATTTTTCAGGGAAGAGATACTTCAGCCATGAGAAGTAGCTTTAACTCAGTGCAGTAGAAGGCTACATAGCAAACCCTTCTCATCATTTCCCTGATGCACTCCAACAGGGCTCCCAATGAGTATCTGAAGAGCCCAGCATGACCTCGAAAAAACCTGTGTGACACAGCAGTACCTGATAGAACCAGTGCAAAGTCCGACGATAACCTAGCATGACCCACAGGACTGACCCTGTGACAACATCTGATTTATGGCAAATGACATGGATTTAATCACTCACTGGAGAATGCTGAATGACGCAGCACAGCGTTGCTCACTGTGGCTCTACTGAACTGGCACGCTCCAATTGGCTTTGGGAACACACCCATTGGGTGATTCATACAATTAAAGAGCTGCCAATCCTCCCAACACTAATGAAATGCATCTCTGTTTTACTGGTAGCACTTTCTAGCAACCCATTTAGGCTTTTCTGCTGCTCTCATCACCCTAAGGTATGAGCACATTACAATTGATGGACAGCTGGTTTGCTGTTGAGGTTGAAAGGAAAACCTGGCTCCAAATAGGATGGAATTGAATAATTAATGAGTTAGAAGCAGAGTACAAATATTCAGTCAGATAATTAATTACTATACTGACTTAGAATGGATTGGATGAGGTACCCCCACCTTGGGAGGGGGACACATTAACATTAATCTAGGAATGCTAAGAGCTGTGTGTTGTAAGTAAACTAGCCTTACAAAATTGTTGTAGTGTATAAACTATATCTGAAATGTGGTTTGAGATTTCTTGCAGACTGTGAGAAAGACACTGTGGTTCTTCTCCACTGGAAGGAAAAGTAAAGATAGCTTCAAGGTGCACAGCAAGATGCCTACTAAGATCACTGATGTATGAGCATACATCAGCCAGAGCAGGTGCATAGGGGTCAGTCCTCAAATTCATTCCAGTTGATTCAGCCCATTTAATAGCACAAAACAACAAATAATTTTGCTTACATTCCATCTGAAGACATTCCATATATAGGGGAAATCCTTGCTTAAGTCTCTTTTCTCTTCCTCTGTCATTCTGGACCAAGTATGACCCAGACATGCTGGAAGATGTAGTCTATCTAGGACAACCAGTCAGGTCTGTCATGAACTAAACTAGTTCAATAGTATTCTCTAAAACCTTACAACAGACCTAAATTTCCTATTAGAGCCTCAGTTTCCTTTACTTCCTTTGGTTTAACACCCATGAGGATCCAGCTCACTTCCTTCCCTGTGTGAAAATGAAATCTTCCCTTGCCATAGGGTCAGTGCTGACTCCCCACACATGTTTTGCTGCTGTACAATTAAAAACCAGATTCTCCCTCATTCACTCTCCCCATCCACCTAATCTAATGCCCTGGTGTTATCCCGATTACAGCATGTAGAGATGTGAACTGATCTGTCTCCCATCTTGTCATCAGTTCCCAGGGTCTGATTTTGTACAACTACGAACATTTAGTCTTGAAAATTGATCACTGGCCCAGAGGCTAGATGTTTGTTACCCGGAAAAAAAAAAATGACGTTACAGTTATTTTAGGTCCTGAAAAGGGCAGGAAGTCCTACTACATTAGCAGTGAAAGGATCAAGAGTGGCTCAAGAGGGTCTTGGCAGGTTCAAAAAGTCACAACATTTGAAAGCATAGTCCACATTTGATCACCTATCAACAATTTATCAATAGCTCAGTGATTAAAAACAAAGCTCTTTCACTTCATTAAACACATTCAGTGCCGTTTGCTCTACATTCCAAATGGCTGAACTGATGTTCCAGTGCAGCCTATTTTTAGTCTTTCTGATTAGTTCATTATTTAGGAAAAGCTACTGACTGTGTATCTGTTGCAGGGATCTAATTCTTCATGTGGATCCCAAGGAAGAGAAGAGCTTCACATAGGTCTTAAGTATTTATTTGAATGTGGGTTTGACCACTGTCCCTGCTGTGGTGCAGCTCAGTGAAGTGATGAGCATAGAGCTTTCCTCTCCTTGAGTCTTTTCCTTCATTTTTGTTATGGGAAGAAGCCCCGTAATATATTATAGTTCTTTTCCCTGAGAAAACTAAGATACAGATTGACAAAACTAGCAGTCTCAGTGAGAATTAAACAAGATACTCAAAATAAGTGATCTCTTGGGTGTCTGAGTAAATCACCACCTCCAGATCAGATTTTATTTATTTTGAGAACAAACTATTTCTTTGCTGGTAAATCCTGCAGTTTTGTCATGAATCCAATGAATTTTTCTCTGGTAAGTGACAACCCTGGAGACAGAAGTGGCCGTGTATCCCCAGGGCAGACACCACATGGGCAAAAGCATTCCAGCATTGCCTCTTCAGCAAGCTTCAGCCCTCATGTGAAAGGACAGGATCTGCAGGTCACATGGAGATTAGTCCCTGAGTCCTTCAGCCCTGCCTGCTAAAACTGCAAAGGAGAAATCCAGCTGTGATGGCATCTTCTGGCTCCTGATTTCCCAAGCACTTGCACACATATCTGGGCCAAGCTCCATTTCAGAACCCCAAATAACACAATGCACCTCCCATAGGGACAGAATGAGATAGGATCATTCATTTATTTCAGACCACCTGTGGTTACCAAGCATGAGGGAAAACCCCTCCAGTCACTTAGGTATGCCTCTTTGGGGATATGGGAATTAGATCTGGACTGAGAACTGAGAGAGGCTCCTACTACAAGCGCCCGTGGCACGATGGAATGTGACCTTGCATGGGTTTTGGAATCTGCACACCTGAGTAAACACTGCATCCTGACAACTCTCAGATGCACAGCTAATTTGCCTGTGCAGGGCACCATGCTTGAGTGGCCATTAGAACTTGAAATACCTAAGCTAGCTTGCTTAGAGTTATTTGGGAATCTCCTCCTGGCACTGCCCAGTGTTGGGCAGGCAGGGTCTGTTCTGCATTCTGCCTGGAGAAGGAGATGAAGTCAGTTCTAGGTGTAATACCCTCTTAGTGATGTCAAAAGCAACAACACAGAAACAAGTTGTACACTTTTGCTGTCTTCTGCTTTGCTGCCTTTCACATGTCATTTGTCATCTTAGAGTGTCACTTCTTTGATGTAGGGACAACAGTTTTGTGTGTGCACAGTGTCTAGCATAAAGGTGTTTCCACCCTATGTGAAGCATTTTTTGTGCAGCTGCAATAGCACAATGGCAAGAAAAGGTAAAATTCTCAGAAAATCTCCACCAAAGAACAGCAGCCAGAGAAGAGCATTAAGTGTTAGTTCCTGTGCTTTACCAAAGATAATCTAGCCAAGACATGGGTTCTTTGCCATGGAAACTATACCCAAAGACTCGAGAAGGAGGACAAATTCATGTTCTTCCAGTATGAGACCAGCACAGAGCCTCAATATATGAGGTGGCCGTGCCTGCCTTTCTTGGCATCACCAAGTCAAGTCTAAAATGTCATGCTCCAACTAGTTTGTTTCTTCTTTCCTTTTTCAAACTTCACTGTATAGGGTCAAAACCACTGGTCACACTTTCCAAATTGCTGGAAGTCCAAGACTGGTTGGTCTATATGATTGATCCTGCCTAGTCTTTCTACGTTTGAACCCTTTCTCCCACAGACTGGGGCAGGAAGGAGTGAGAGGGAGCACTGTTAGTGGTGCTAGATGTTGGCATCAGTAGGTGAAAATTCATCCCATTCCACAATTCAGAGAAGATGGATGAGGAGGTCTGTCTCTCCATCCATCCAGCTCTATCTGATACTCCTGCTTCTCTCAGCAATTCAAACCTCTCCTACCTCTGAGTCCCAGGATTTCTTCTGACTCATCTTCCTTTTTCAGACCATGTATCTCAATTATCTCCTTCCAGTACACTGCATTCCTATTACCACCTTCCCTTGTCATGCTGTGGCCAAGTCCTGGGTCCTCTCTTGCCTAATGTTTCCTTCTGGCCAGCTGTGCTTTCCAGCTGTCACAGACTTTTCCAGCCCCAAATGTCCCTCCATTTCCACCATGCAGAGACGCTTTCCTCCACATCTGAGTTGGTTTATTCCCAGACACAACCCATCCCTTCAGTTTCTGCAGAAGAATAAAAGTCCTCCCTGGTCCTGGTGCCTTTATATTGTCACAATGCTCTTTCTCACAGTCTTGCTTTGCTCTGAATGCTTTCCCCCTCACTGTTCCTGTAAATGTGGGCCAAGCTGTAATGATGCAGCACGCAGAAAAACACCTTTCTCCTGTGATCTTAGACAGCCCCTGGAATTAATTCCTGGAAAGTCATTCTTGTCCTTTCTGAGTTATGCTTTCCTGTGAACAGATGGACAAAGTGATGGATGAAGAGGGGAAGAACGGAACAATGATTGAGAAAGAGTTGTGCAATGATTAGGTGCTCACCCAAAATTTAGAAAAATTGTCAGTCCCATGCATTTTTCTATGCTGTGCTGCTGTTTGCATTGCAGTTCACTCAGCAGGGTAGACATATTATTTTCTCTTTTGCTCCCTTTCCCAACAGCAAAGCAGCTGCACTGCTCTGCTCTGCTCTTGGCAGTTGTTCCCTTTGAGGCTATTGAGTACAGTTCCAATGGAATTCTCAGCTAAAGGACACTGTGCAATGTTGAGCTCCAATTATCTCCAGCAGCAAGCCTGTTCACAGCTGCTGTGTTGCCCCAAACGCTTGCATTTCATGAGAGACCCTATCATCCTCCCAGGCTTCCTCCCAAATTCTTCTATTGAACTTTTTCTGTGTATTTTCTCTTCCTTGAAAGAAATACATGGCTCCTGCTTTTGGAGACACATGGGCAGCAGGAAAGATTAAAACAACTCCATGTTTGGAAGTCTTCGAGGTCTAGTCCATTGTCCAATTCCCCCCAAGCCTAGAAGATATGAAGGAACTGGTTATTTTTTAAGGAGCAGCTACATGTCTCCACTTCTGTTATTTCACAGGTCAACTTACAATTTCTCTCTGTGCTGCATACACTGAGATCATAGGGCTCCAGGCAGGCATTTTGAGGAATATCTGGGACAGAAGCTTCTACACCAAACTGTAGCATCCCCCATACCAAAAGCATGCACTGCAGTTGTGCTTGGAAGTAATTGGAGGAGAAAGGAGCCTGGAGATAGCTATTCCTGGACCTTTCCTCACTCCTGCCCAACTGCATTTCCACAGTGCAGTGGGGATCTCAGTCTCTCACTCAATTGTTTCCACTGGACACTGGCCCCTCTTGCTGTCCCCAAAATAAACTAAAAGAGCTCTTCACCCTGCATAAAATGTTCCTACTGTCTGTGACCAATTAGGAATTCCCAAACACAGGGAAACCATCCATCCTGTGGTTGTGAAATTCAGTAAAACTTCATAGTGGCTCCAACCCATTCCCTGTACTTTTTGTCTCTGAATATTTGATTTCCGTCCCCCTCCCCCCTGCCTTCAGGCAGGATGACATTCTTTTCTGCTCAAGTCCTTTCCGTCCTTACAGATCTTGAAGCTCCCCAATTACAACCACTTTTCTTGCGATGGTGACACCTTAAGAGACAACAGCAGCTGCCTATAAAGGGCCTCTGCCATCTGTTTCCTCTGCCACTTCTTTGAGACAGCTCTAGTTATATACAGAAAAATATTTATCACAGTTCATTCACTCCTCACTCAAAAATGAGCAAGAGAAAAATGCCTTCTTTCATGGTTCTGCCACTGCCCTTCAAAAATCCATGACCCTCAGCCTAAGGAAAAGGACAATGCTTGAATCTAAAACAAAGCAGCAGAAATTCCTGAAGGTTGGTCCCTTGAGACCCTGTACCCTGAAGGCAATTCTGGGGGGCATCTACATTTGGGAATGGCTCCTCATGGCTGCCTGAAAGGCAAAAGTCAAAATCAAACCACTTCATCTTGAGTGCCAATCTTTCATACCAATCATATCTGAAAGGAGATGCATGTGTGCACATGTGCACACATGCACATTTGAACAGACTTAAGTTGTGAATCCTTTTCCACCACCTCTCCAAAGAGGCTGGATGGGATGGGATCGAGTCCTCCTCCTACCCAGGAGGACTTTGGGCTAGAAATGTAAAGGGAAGAGGGGAAATGTCATCAAGGGTTAGGACTGTGGGAGAAAAATCCACACATGAGAGATGATGTGGAAAAAAGGGAAAAGATGAAGAAACAGCGAATTCTGAAGAATGATGAAGAGAATGAAGAAAACTGAAAACCAAAGGTGAAGAAAAATGAAAACCAAAGGTGAAAAAAAAAATTGAACTAAGAAAGAAAAATATTATGCAACATCCTCAGGAAGAGATGAAGCTTCAGGAACAGGTTCTCAGAAATTTACTGTTTACAATGGACAGGTCACAGTAAGGTTGCAGAAGTCAGCAAATAGGGTTGGATGAAAAGTCGTTTGATTCACAGTGATCTGTGATACTGAATGAACACAACCATAAACTTGGGAAATATTCAGTGTTCAAGCATTATCCATCTCACTGCAGCTACTTTGGTGATATAAACAAGACCTGAAGAAAGAGAGAAGTTCCCTGAGTGATAGCAAATTTAAGAATGAAATGTTGTTATGAAGGAGTGGGAGGAGAAAAATAAAACCAGCACTAAAAAAAAAATATCATGTTCAGAAGGAGAATGAAAACTGAGAAATAGGAAGAGAAAAATCAGAAAGGGATAGAAAATCCAAGGAACGGAGGTGGATAGTGTTATTCTTTATTTGACAGAATGTATTCTTTATACAACAAGCTAAATCAGAAATTTATAGGTGTTTGCTTCTAGCAAAAACACACATCAGAAAAATCCCTACCCATGAATAGGATGACATTGCATTCTCAAGTTTTTGTATACCATCCTCATTTTCTGTTTTTCACAGCTAGAAGATAGGAGTATATGCTCTGGGGGAATAGGAAATGCAGCATAAAGTCCATATGCTTCTCTGGGGAGTTATAGATTTGACAGGAAGCTAGCATAAATACTTTAGTCGCCTGTGCCACAGAAACAGAAGTGGATTTCACCTGTCCTGCAGGGCTTGATATGAAAACTCTGATTGAGTAGCTTGGAATTTTATGGGAGAGCTTTTCTGTAACACAAGGAGAATAAGCAGGTCTGGGAGACAGAAAGCTGTCAATAAAAAAGGGAGATTCACATAAAGATAGAAATGCAGAAAGAAGAGAAAGAGAAATGTGAATGCCAGCAAGTTCATGATCACCTCTGCCATTTTACACACTCACCCATCCAAGGTGAGGAATGTGTATGAGAATTTTTGCCCCACAGGAAGAGCAGCCAAATAGAATTTTCCTAATGAGGGTGAAAGATGATGTTAAAGAAGGAACTGCTGGACTTGGTGAACAGCTGGCATAAGTAAACGCAGAATCTCATTACCTTTGGGGCTGTCTCACCCACTCACACTAGAAGTGAATTTAGCCCCTGGTTGGTTGGGTACGTCACTGGCGGAGCGGGGACACGCGGTGACCTTGGGGGCATGGATGCTGGAAGCACGCACAGCCCTTCCTCAGCCTCGCTCTCCCCTTGCCTACACGGGCAGCGTAAGCAGTGTGGCTCCGTCCGAGTCCCTGAGGTCACATCAGAGCAACGAGGGGAGAATTGGCCTCCATCTCTTGTGCACAGAAACACTACAGTGCTGTACGTCATTGCATGCCAGTGCAGTCATCATTTCCACAGATACAAGAGGAAAGAGACACCCTTGTTTCTAATTTCCTTGTGATAGCATCAGAGACCCAAAGCCTATTGCTTTCTGGGAAGCAGGGACTTCAACAACAATAATTCGTTGCACATATATAGCACCTTCATTGCCAGCTACTTACTTTATACCCTGGGGTGTGAAGAAAAAGGACTCCACTTAATTCCATATGCTCTTAATTGCTCTCTATCCCAGATCTTTCCTAGCAAAATATGATAGAAATACCTAAACTTACTGTTAATTTGTCAAATTAGGGCAGTCATTGACACCAGCAGAAATGCAGGCCTAGTTTGCATCTTACATTGCAGCTGCACAGCATAGCATCTAGAAACAAAAGAAATGCCAGACTAAGTAAATCTGAGCTCTGTTTAATCCCTGACAAATGTTTCAGGGAAGAGGCAAGAACCACATGGCAGTCAGATAGGGGATAGACTGCCCTTGTGAAATGTTATCCTAGTTTTTTATGGCGACTGGCTTAATTGCTGAATTACAAAACACCCAAAATGCTGTTCACATCCATTAGGAGGACGCTTAATTTTCGTGAACTCTGTCGTAAATGCCCACTTGCTTGCTAAATGTTGTTAAAATCTTGGCCATGAGAGCTCCAGTGGCAGTGAGCTCCACAGCCCTGATATGCATCAAATGAGAAAGCTTTAACTGGGTCTCCTGTGACTCATGTCAGGTCCTCTTGTCTGTGTGTTACAAAATGGGGAAATCAAGAGCTACTGATCCACCTTCTCTAGTCCATTCATTATTCAACACAATCCAATCACTTTCCCTCTCGTTTACCTCTTTTTCCAGGCAAACATGCCTAACCTTCATACACAACCTTCCTACACTTCCTTGTCCCTGTCCCCCTTTTATGAACCCTATTCTGACTTTGCAACATCCCACCCTTGAATAACCTTTGCTTCTGCACTCTTGCTGTCCCCTTTGCTTCACTCCTTATGCTTGGGGACTTGCTGGTGGTGGGGGGTTTTCTGTCTGCAGCCATGTGCTGCATTAGACCATTAACAGCAATGTCCCCATTTCTGGCACCCAGTGAGTCACCACGGTTCATGTAGAGCCCTGCATGGCACACAGTCCCCCTTTTCTCACCAGCCAGTGATACCCTCTGCCCCTCCTCACGTAGGTTCATTCAGACAACCATGGGGCTTGGAGCCCCCAGCCCCATTCACCTCCCCACCTTAGGTATTCCTGAGAATCCCAGAGAAAATCATTCCCCTGAAAACAGTTCAAAAAGGACGACTGCTCGCTGAGACTCTTCTCCCTGACAACCAGAGATCCTTCACTGTAGTGCACAACAACTGCCCCAGGGTTATGGCTTGAGAGACCCTTATTTTCCATTTGGATCCTGGCCTGATCCATGTCTGAGGGTTGCCAGGGAGGGCATTTAGGGCTGCCATGAGCTCCTTCCAGCCCAGTTGCTGGCTGCACGCAGATGAGCCAGCTCATCAGCTGAGCTGCCAGTGAGCCCTCCGGCCATGGGAGGTTGGAGGCAGCAAAGTGGAGGGAGCTTGGACTGACCACAGGCAGTGAGCAATGAAGGGAGCAGAGGGAGGGGCTCGGGTTTCAGCCCCCTCAGAGGTAGCTGGGCTGTGAGTAAGAGGAGACAGTGACAGCAACCGGTGTCATACACTGCTTTGAGGAGGGGGCACTGGCTGGAGAAAGGAGGAGGGGGACAGCCAGAAAGAGGATGGAAAAGTGTTTATTTAGAGCACACAGGCAGCACAGTTCCAAAAGAATGGGGTCCTTTAGCTGGAGGGAATGACTATATGAAAGACAGGGGGAAATGATGGCAGGGAGAAGAGGAAAGAGGATAGAGAAATGCGACAGCAGCAGCAAAGGGGACGGAGAGGAGCAAGGACAAGATAAAATAACAGAGGATAGGATAATATAAGATAAGATAGGATAATATAACAGAGCAAGGGGGATGGGCCTCAGAGAACTTGGAGACAAACAGGGAGAAATAATGAAGAAGATGCTTTTGAGAGAAAGCACAGAAGAGACATAAAGATGAAAGGGAAAAATAAAGAGGAAAAACAGGGGAGGGAAATGAGAACAAATTAAAATGGAGATGGATAGAATGAGTCAAAGATGGAGGATGAGGAAAAGCTGGGGTTATATAGAGAAGGGAAAAATAACTTTTAGGTGTATTGTATTTACACTGCGTTCTGCATATGCCTAAGCAGAGGCTGCCTAACTGGGTGGCTGCTGCCTTGGATTGGGGGCTGAGCAGGGAGGACATAAAGCAGGAACCCTGTTGTAAGCCATTCCTCCGGCAGCAGCCCCCTTCTCTCCTTGAGAGCCCCCTGCAAGAGGGAAGGTTTCGTGCCCGTGAAAGGAAGGCAGCAGCACATCCCCTGACAACGAGTGCGATATGGAAGGGAGAAGCAGCGCAGAATGGAGCAGCGAGGGCTCCCCCTGGGATAAACCGGGTATGCTTGATTGGGAATCTGCTCTTAAAACAGGGGCAGGGGGCAGAGCCATCTGAGAGCCTGAAATGTTCCCTGCTCCCCCCGGCAACCGCCTCGCTACTGCTTTTAAATTAAATAAATATGGAGATTCTGCTGTCAAACCTCAGTGGTTCTCCTCCCCCAAAACTCTTGCTTAGATCATACCAAACCGCAACCAAGTGAGACGGGGGCTCAGAGGGCTGCATGGGGAAAGGGATGGGTTAAAAGTGAAACGTTAGATAGGAATAGCTCCTGGTCTCCCTGGCAAAAAGACATTTGTTCTATCTCTGTGTAATTTCTTTATACATTACTGCTGCCACACTGAATCTCCATGTCCCTCCCACTGCATTTCACTCTCACTCTTTTCAGCAAGGCAATTTCTGGTGCATTTCAGGACAGTATTAACCCATTCCTCTTTCTCTGTCAGCAGGAAGATTCATAATTTAAAAGCAATTTAGAAGTCTGTTCTATCAACTCACTAGTGAGGAACAGCATTTCTTTGTCAGATCTTACAAAGGAGCTGAGCTTGCAGGTCTCAACCCCTCACATCCCTGTCTTCTCTGTGACTTCAGTCAGGTGTGAATTTAAGCTGAGAGGAGAACCAAACCCACCCAAGTCTGGGATCCTGAGTAATTCTTCCTCACCATCTGCCACCCCACTTTTTTAAAATCCTTTATCTTCTTCTTCTTCTTCACCCAAGGCCTGTCCAGCTTTGAATCCTTTTTTCCCTGTCAGATGTAATGCCAACAACAATCAGCTCTGTGCCTGGTCATTTCCTTCTGCTGCATTTCTTGGCTGGGCTAGGATGCTCCTGGTCCTGAACTGTGAACACATGGAGACTCTGATTTAATCTACTGCTACACACACTGAATTTTCAGATAAGGCCCTGGATTAGGTCAGCAAGGATGAAAGAAAACGACCCTTTGTAGATTTATGGATCCTCGGAAGTAGGACGGCAGGCAATTCTGAGAGCAAAACTAGGGACACTGACAGGAAACAACAGCTGAAAGAAATAAAATCATGAAAGGTAAGAAGGAAAACAGAAAAAACCTGCATATAAAATGGATATGAAAGGAAAGAGGTTCACCAGGAACAAACAGCAGTGGGAGAAGGCAGTGAGAGGAAGCGACGCAGTGCCAGAATCGTCTGGCAGAAGCTTGTCCACTGCCTATGCCCTGCCTCACTTTGCTGTCAGCTCTTCATTTTTGCAAACACTGGATCTGCACTTAGCTCTCATGAACTGTTCAGATATAACAAGCTGGAAAGGGAACAGATCAGCTCATTAATTCTCCTTGGGAAGGGTCTCTAGGCAGGAATTATTTTCTCCACCAACATCCATTCAATTACTTGCCTTCACACCAGTCAGATCTACAGGGATGTCTAACCCCATGTGCATCACTCATGCCTGCCTGCCCAGGACTCTTCTCTCCCGCCTTCTCAGTACAAAAGCCTCCCAGACCTATCCGTTTCTTAATAATAATGACAACATGACAAAACCAATAACCTACAGATATGAAATACATTTCATTTGCTTGCTTCATAAGACCCTGATAAGGCACCATCCCTCACTTTTTGAGATCCTGTAGGAGATCTACAGGAGTTAATGAAAGAATTAGACAGGGCATCACTCATAATAAAAAGCGGTTTTAAACATTCAGTGCCAAAAAGGAATTAGGCTGGAATATCCGCAGCCATTTCAAAGTTGTAAGAGGTGCAGCATCCCTGTGGGGCATGAGCTTGCAGATCTCAATTGTTCAGTGCTCGTGTGTGTTTTGTATCTATACAGCTAAAGGGTGGAGAAAAACCATTTTTCTTGAAGGGCAGAGACTTTTGAATGGCCCAGAGACACATTTGGACAACCCCAAAGTCTAAGAGAGAATCATCTGGAGGAAGATTAGGGAAAAAATCAGAAGAATGATCTGCAGTAATGTGAACTGACACCACCTGTCTGCTTGAGTCCCAACATGGAGCAGGGGCTCACTGTAGGACACAAGAAAGGGGGGAAAGAAATCCCAATAGAGGAGGAACTTCCCAAATTGCACTCTTCTTTGAAGTAATACAAAGATCTGAAAGTGCTGACTGAAAGTCCATTGTAGGGAATAGAATGACTAAAGAGAGGGAAACCCAAAAATTGAAAGCCTGGGAATGAAATTCTCCAAGACGAGCTTGCAATTCTGACAACAATGTATCTGTGCACAGAACCCAAGATAAGTACTCACATCCATTTTTGCTATGGGATCTCTTGGCCAAGAAGAGAAAAGGCAATTTAGTATGATAACTTTAATATGAGGTGTCCACCATCTCTGACAGCCTACAGTGTTGACTAATGCCAGCGTTCCTCCACGTTTCCAGAAATGAAGGCAACATTACAGAGGCTTCCTACCAGTAGCAGATGGCAGTCTGAACTCCTCCTTTGATTATTTTCTTGTTACAAAGCCTCCTGCCCTCCTCTTCACTACCTCCCTCACCCTACAGACCTGCCCTGACATCTACCCCAGGGAGAAGAGTGCCTGCCCCACATCCTTTATCATGTGCCTCTGCCACACCATGGGGAGGCTGTGCACAGACCATGGTTTTTGTCCTTTTTATAGCCTCCTGAGACGAAGCTCTTTTCTCCATAAATCTACCCACTCTATGTATCATGGGGGAAAGGTGCCTTTGCTGCATCCTTCTCTCTCCTGTTCACCAGCAGGAAGCTTTCACCAGGGAGAGGAAATCAACCAGAGACACAGTTCTGATTCTTTATGACAAGAAAGAAGATACCCCCATGACTAAGTTGATCAGACATGACAGTAAGAGCCCTGCCATCCAAGGGCTGGTGGGGATATTTGGCTGTGCTGTCCTGGGACCAAGGGAGTGCCAGCCACCACCCCATGCAGGCTGTGGGGCTGCAGGAAGCCAAGCAGAGGCATCCCAGCAGTGCCAGTGCCAAACCTAGGCTGTGCCACCTCACGAGGCAAATCCATGCTCAGGCCCTGCTCAGCACGTGCCCATGGGGATGGTTTTGCCTTCTGCTGAGATGCTCTTGAAACCAAGTCTTTATCCAAGTTTTAGTGCAACCTGTGCCCTCAGGCATGGCACTCAGAGCTGGGCTCAGCTCCCCTGTGGTGCATTGCACCCTCCTACCCCACTTGCTGCTGCTGCCCAGCATTGGGGGGCTGAGGGATTGGGCCAGCCCGACCCTCATGGGTGTGGGGGTGAGTGAGAGCACCCTGCCAGGGCCATGCAGCTTGTGCTCAGGCAGAATTTCATGCCGTTCATGCAGGGCTGTGAGGGTTTTAGCCCACTGGAGAGCATCAGCAGGGAGGGCAGGGAACCTGGGCTGGCAGCACAACATTGTGGGGGCTGGGGGCACTTCAAAGCTTTTAATTGGAAGCATCCTGGCACATTCTTTTGCCATGCAAGCCACTTCTCAACAGTGCCTGTGGGGTCCTGTCAGATGTAAAGGAGAAGGAGCCCCGAGCTCCTCCAATCTGACAAACCTCACCCGCCCCTTCCTCCTCCCCCTCAGACCGCGTCCCTCTGGGTACGGCTCTGTGGGCAGATAGACATGATCTGAATTCACTGCCTCTCCTGGCTGGGGTCCTCATACCTTCTATCTCAGCCCCAGCCTCCCTCCACCCTCCAGCTTGGGGACACGGCTCAGGAAGGGAGTTCATCCCTGCAGCCTCTCTTCCCTGCATGGCTTTGCATTTGGGCTTTTTTTTTTTTCCTCTCTCTCATTAATTTTTAATTAAGGAGATGTCTCCTTCCCTGATTGTAATGAATATCTGTGTGAAAGGCTTTTCATTTTTTATTAATATATACCTCTATGTATTTATCTATTTGCAGGAAATCTGTGCGTGTGTGTGAGCAAGTGTGTTTAAAACATCCCCCATTAATTTACTGCTATTGATTTTCTGGCGTGGATACAGCATATAGTATTCAGCATAGAGCTCCTCTGCAGGATATGTTAAAAGGCAGCAGTTTGGGTTGACAAAGGGCACTAAATGCAGTATGCGTCAAATAGACCATCGCTCAATGAAGTCACTTAGCTATTCAAAACATGTCCAGCCATCACTCAACCATTTGCACCAAAAACGGGGGGGAAATTCATGCTTCTTCCAGGACACAACCATTTCCAAACAGCAGCTTTAGCTTTCTTTGGTGAGAGACATCAAAACATACATAGTTTATTTTCCCCTTCCCCCTGCCTTCCATCTCCCAGTGCCGGGTTAAGAAAATAATTTCTGCGGTACCCACTTGCCGTTCTCTCCCGACAGGGAGCTCCAGGCACACCCAGCTCCAGTGGACACCGGCAGGCACCGATCTTATCCCTGCATGCCCATGAACCCCAGCAGCCCACTGTCCAGCTGGGAGCTGATTCACTAACAGGGCTTTCACAATGGGCTCTAATGTGCGCTCCTGTTCTCTCACTCTCTCCTCACTACGTGTGTAACACAAACCGTGCATTTACATTGCTTGCCCCTCTCCCTCCAGCACAGGCTGGAGACCACCTCCCCAGCCCACATGTACGCCAATAGCAGTACTCAGCAACACATATTTAAAAGCGAATCACTGGCCCCTCTTTTCTTTCCCTCTCCCTTTAGAAGGTCTGATTCCAGAAGTTGGCTGCAGTGGTGTCTCTTCTGTCATCAGACATGTCACTGAGTTGCTGTTCAGTTTCACCACATCAGGCTTCAGCTGATTTCTCCATTCAGAGACTTGTTTATTTTAAGCCTTTACTATAAACCATAAAAAAACCCCAAAACCCCCAAAACCAACGCCAAACAAAACCCACCTCCCAACAACAAACGAACTGGTGAAAAACCCCAGCCCCAAACCAAACCAATCAGCAGCAAACTAGACCCCTCTGCATCCAGCCCAGTGAGATGTGGTTGCCTACAGACATTACAAAATGCTCTGAACTCTGTTTGAGATGACTGGTATCATTCTGTATGAGACATTTTGGATATAGCACGGTTGCTTCCCTTTCTCTCTTTTTCCTTCCTAAAGTACACTAAATTGCATCCAAAGTGCTTTGCAATCACCTCCTCCCCACATTGCCCCTCACTCACAGTCTTGTCTTTGCAAATAAGCCTTGTGCAAAGAGAGCAATTATTTCACTCTCTGGTTGCAGTCGGAGCACGGCAATAACACAGCATTTTGGCATTGCTTAGTGAGGCAATACAAACAAGCTGAAGACAGGCAGACTGCACAGTTGCTTTTTGAAAGGATCTCTTGGTGGTTTTGTAACACACACATTATTCTAGTTGGAGGGAGGAAGTGAATTTTTGGAGAAGGTGGGAGTGGGGAGGGTGGGAAAGAAGAAGGAGAAGGGAACAGAACAGTGAATGTTTTGCCTGTCTTCTTGCCTCTGTGCTCTGAGTAACTGAGCCCACCACTCTCAATCCACCGTGAAAGGAATGAAGTGAGAAAATGGTGGAATGTGGAGGGATTTATTGGGGGGAGGAGGGAGAAACGTGGGGTGGTGGGAGAGGAAGGGGTGCGGGGGGGGGGGGGTGTGGAGGTCCAGAATCAAATACCTTCTAGGCAGCAGGTTCTCCATAATCCAGAATGGGTCATGACTTCCTCGTTCTTTTTGCTGGTTTCGTTCTCACTGACAGTTTTAGTCTTGCAAACCCCTCTGGAGTAAAGCCAGTAGTCGGTCCCCACAGCTATGGTCATCAGGCTGAAGGCAGCGAAAGCACCAACGGTGGTTAAAAGCATCTGAACACCTCTGTCAAAGAGCCCCATAATTCTTCATTATACAAATACCCAACCGCCTTCTGATTCTTGGGGTGTGTGTGTTTAATAAAATAAAAGAATAATAATTCCGACTAATAATATAATGGGTATAGAGAGAGAGAGATAGATATCAAAAAAGGGAGGTAAGAAAGCCCACGGAAAAGAGTGTAAATTAGAAAGACCACACGGGAAGAGGCTTGCCTTTTAAATCGGAAACGTTCTGGTTGAAATATAAAAAAAGGAAAAAGGAAAAAGAAAAAAAGAAGAGAGAAAAGAACCAAGAAAAACCAAACAAATAAAGAGAGAACCCCCCCCAAAATGAGACGCCTTAATCCCTTTTTCTAAAATTCTGGTCTCCAGTTTCCATATGTAATGGCTAATTTGGAGATGGCTTCCACAGTGAACAGGGGAGCAGCAGCAGCATCCTCAACACAATCTCTCATTATCTGGACCTAGACAGTTAGAGACTGTAAGAGCAGAGATGCAACCTTCAGTCTTCTTGCTTAGCTCTGCAGCCTGCGCCATGAAAATCCTTTTCCTTCTCAGTTATCTTCCTTGGGTTTTTATTTTTTTTTTCCCCGGCAGCGGCAGTCGCTCCAATCCTCTCTCACTTTTTCTTGCTTGCTTCTCCTTCCTTTTGCTCGCTCCTACCACCAAGCCAGAGTGCCCAGTATACTGTAAGCCCTTGATTTCAGCTGAACAGGTGCCGAGGTCTTGCCTCCCATGGCTTTTCCGCACAGCCGCGGCGCTCGCTCCCGGCGGAGGTGGGCGAGGAGAGAGGGGGGCTCCTGGAAGGGGGGGTTGGGGAGGGGGAGGAGGGGGACAGGCGCGGCGCCCCTCCCGGGCGGGGGTCGCAGAGCGGAGCCCGGCTGCGGCGCCCCCTGCCCCGCGGCGGCCCCCGGCGACTCCCGGGCCCCGCTACTGCATCAAGCCGGCGGCGGCGGCGGCGGCGGCGGCGTTGGCGGCGCGGCGCTGGACGGCTCCCCCGCGGCAGCGGCGGCGGCGGCGGTGTCGGTGTCGGCGCTGGCCGGCGGTGCTGCAGGACAGCTCCCCGGGCGGCGGGGCGGGCGGAGCGCTCCCGGGCCGCCGGTGCTGCAGGACAGCTCCCCGGGCGGCGGTGCGGGCGGAGCGCTCCGCGGCCCGCGGTGCTGAAGGACAGCTCCCTGCCCGCGCCGCCCGCCCTGCCCGCGCCGCCCGCGCCCCAGCATCCGCGGGCGGCAGCCTCCCTCCTCCTCCGCCCCGCTCCGCTCTGCGCGGGCAGGCACAGGCAGCAGGCAGGCAGCGAGGGGCGGGGGGGGCAGCCTGCCCCCGCCCTGCGCCTCGCCCGCCGCTGCCGGCTCCGGCAAGGGTCGCTTCCCCGCGGCCGCCGCGGAGCCCAGGGGAAAGACGGCGCTGGGTCTCTCCCTCACCGATCGCCTTTCCCCCCACCGCCGCCCCCCAGCTCAGCCTCCTTCGCGTCCCCGCCGTAGGTACCCGGAGCTGCGAGTGCGACCCGCACACCGCAGTTAGACCCGCACAAAACTTCAGTCAGCCGTTTCTCTCCCCGGGAGGCAGGTGAAATGTAAGGTGGAAGGGTAATTTAAAAATAAGCATGTATTTCTGCTCTTATTGCTGTTGTTATGATTTTTAAGTGCTTGCTCTTCACTCTTCTCGGGTTTGCTGCAAGTTGCATATGTCTTGGTGTTGCTCGTTTTCCGTCCCTCTGCCTCCCCCTGACCAGCGTTGTGTCAATCCCCGTGTTCTTACTTTGTCTTTGGGGATTTCACTGAAATCCCAATGCCTGCTCCAAGAAGCAGACATTTTGGGAAGATTCTTCATGAGAAAGGACAATTTATGATAATTAGTATCATTTTGTTAAGGAAAGACACAACCAAAATTGAATACCTCCACCCCCTCAACCCTGGGAAAGCAATCCACCTTTCACATCCTCATTTTACACAGAAAGACGCATGAGCTGAATGGATGCAGACTGAAATCTATCACTGCTTAAGTTTTCTGTGTCAGACACAACCCGATAGTACAGGGAACACATACAAAATTGTGCAATACTGACATCTAAGTATGTCATAATCCTCTCTCTCTTCCTCAGCAGTATCATTACACCAGGTTAATTACATTAGTCACCTCCTGGTTCTATACATGTAGCTGCTCATTAATGCAACAATCATGAAGAAAAGAAATAATCTAATTCTTGATGCAACCGATTTTGTTTCTCTGTGATCAGATTCATTGTTCAGTGAAAAATTAGACCAGGAGATCTGCTTGAGGTTCACTGCTGCTCTATGCGGGGGAGCAGTGCTGGGGGAAGGGGGTGCTGGGAAGTTGAACCAGTTGGAGAGCTTCAGCCATGCTGCAATTTCATAACTCCAGTTACCTCTTCTCCCTACTCCCTCTCTGGGTGCAGACTGGGACAGGCCTTCCAGGGCAATCTGGCCCAGGAATCATGGACATTAAGGGCTCTATAGCAAGCAGTCAGGGGGCCACTGGCTGCCCTACAGACCCGGGGTCATTTCCCCCATTTGGAGGGCACAATCCAGGCTTCCCTCACAGCTGAGACTGAGGTAGAGGTGTTTACCAGCAAGCAGTCATGGTGTCCAGTATCAACTATATACAAATCACCACCAGCAGGCAGAAGAGGACCCAGGGAAGGCAGAAAAAGGGAGAGGTCATAGAAGACAGTGCAGGTTGAGATCACTGAAATCTTCTTTGTGGACAAGCATAGTACCTAGTTCATCTGGGGGAATCCTAGCCTTGCCCTCTGCCATTGGAGCTGGGGGGGCTCTTTCTGTACCCTGGAGCTGCTGAACAGCTAGGGGATGAACAAGGGGGCAGGTGCATGCTGTACTCTGCATTTTTAGTACTCTGAGTACAGCCTGCTGCAAGAATGTGGAGGATGGTAGTTTGTGGGCAGGCTCTCTGAACTGTTGTCCTTGGTGCAAAGGAATTTGGGAGGCAGAGGGATGTGGAGAGCACGCCTAAGATGGTGGGAGATTATGGCTCTATAAGGGATGGCCTGTGCTGAGGAAGCTCCATGAGGCTCTTAGCTTGAAAGCTAGGGAAGATCACCCAAGAACCTCTCCTCCCCTTATATATCTCCTGAAAGACGGAAGGGGCCTTGAAGAGGAAGGCATAAGGGAAGAATAAATAATTCTTGGAGCTTTGAGCATTTTGTTTTTGTGTTAGTGGTTGTTCCTTTCCAACCCCACCTCAATATTCAAATCTTCTCATTCTTCAAAGAAAGATAGAAAGCCTGGGCCAGGAGTCTGAAAGATTCTGAAGAAGAAAAATCTTCATTTGGCTATTCTTGCACTTAAATCCAGCAGGCACAAACATCTCATATGTGGACAAGAAAACCACTCTGGAAATTTGGACCTCATACTTCCAAGGAAGGCTGGCTCTCAGTTACTCTGTACTCTCAAATACTGTATTACAGCAACAAGACAAGGCCATGTTCTCTCCAAAGAAATTGCCAGTGTAAGAAGGCAAACGCAGGGTGGCAATTTCTATAATCTCTGGCTAACAAAAGTCAGACCTATGAGAGCTCAGTGCATCGCAGGATCAGAACTGAACATGGCTTCCTGCCTCACACTTCCCAATTTCCAGAAATAATTCTCTTCCTACTACCCTACTTAAATACTCCTAGACCATTCACAATAATCCCTCTACAGTTCTAAATGCCACAAGAGAAGAATGGAACAAAGGCAATGCAAATGCCAGACTGTCCTGTGTGACTGCTTGTGCTGTGGTTAGATGCTGTGCTGAGATTTCGTCTTTCCTACAAAGAATCATTAAAATTATAATACAAAACAAGAATACAGAATAAAATCACTGTGGCAGATTTTTACAACAGTCGCATCTTCTGAATAGCGCAACACAGAATGACATCTATAGAAGAGTAAGGAGAGAGAAATTAATAGTCTGGAGGAAATAGAGAGATTTTAAATTACATTTTAAATTACTTGAAATGAGAAGCTGATGAGACAGGGAGCCACAGGAAGTCTGCTTCCAATGGAAAACCAAGAGTGCTGCTATTTGTGGAGAGAAGGGGCAGTGCTGTAGGAAAAAAAGGGGCACGAGAAAGATGCAGGAAGCGAGATGAAGGGCACAAAGTCGGAAGCAACTCCATGGGATGGTAATGAGACTGAATAGTGTTTGTGAATTGAGTGCTGCAGTGGAGCTCTTTGGCACATAGGATAAAATCAAACAGCAATAGTGTATAAAAATTTGATCTAGGAATCTTCATCCTGGGGAGGCCAGCTGAGAAGGAGCTGTTGTAATGAGCTGTAGAAGAGATAGAGTTGGTGCAGTTGCATTTGCAGGCAGAGCAGAGGTGTTAATAGGGAAATGCACCAGCAGAGGAGATGTTAGAAAAAACAAACTGGGGTTAGGGTGATGATCACAGAACTGGAAGCCAATGGGGCCGAGAAGAGAGAAATGAGATATGGCATATAAAGAGAATGAAAATATAATATATTCTACTGGGGAAGAAAAAAAGTCACATATCTGTATTGTTAGAAAAGCAGATGGGGTGATCAGAGCAGTCATCACTGACATCCAAAGCAGAGGGTCTCAAAGCACTTAAGAAACATTATTCGCATCATATCTTCATACTGGTGCTTTTCTTAGCCCAGTTCAACAAACTAGAAAGCTATGGAAAGATTTGTGGCTTTTGCCAGAGACCTGCAGGTGAAGGAGCTAGAGATGGAGATGATAAACGTAGGGAGATAAATGCAGATGGAAAAAGCCTCCCTGGGCCTCTCTTCTTATCTTCAGGTTCATGTAACTTGAAGATCAACAACATAGTTTAAACATCAGACAATCAATACCACAGCAAAGTCATCTCTAGTGTAACCCTGTTACCAAAAATTAAAGAAGAAGGGAGATACAGGATATGGACGTCTATCAATTTAAATGAGCAGATTTCCATGCAAAATGGGTGCGGGTTCTGCCCTAGGAGTGCCTTAAAAAAATCTTATGACAGGCAGGAGTGGACTCTGGTAGGCACCAAGTATGAGATTCTAATGCTGCCATACAGAAGTCCCTCAGTTTCTCACTTATGTCCTCTTCCAAGATAAATCTTGTACAAATGGTTCATTTAGCCTCACAACACTCCTACAAAGTAACACGTTCATTAGTTTGCAGAGGCATTGGAAAATCCAGAATGTGTTCAAAAAGCACACCAAAGTGAAGGTGTTTGCGCTGATTTTAGTGGTAGCTGGGTGCTGCTATGAATGAATTGGGTACCCCAAGATAAGTGTTTCAGATTTAGTCTTGAAGCTACAACTCCTATGCTTTCCATGTGAGACTCCTTTTCCCCTTTTTCTTACACACCTTTTCTTCCATTGAGTGGTATATTTGAAGATGGTTGGGAAACAAAGAGTGTCCTCTCATGAGCCCTGAGGGTTGATTTCTGCAAAAAAGGAATGCCTTCCTTCTCTACTCAGAAGAGATAGTTGGAGAAGACTGAGATACAGGATGAATTTTCCGCCATGATGAGTTGCTGCGATGTGAACTGTTTTGCCTCCCTTTCTCTTTCCATGCTATGCTAAGGTTTGTATGTACAGCAGCCTCGTAATCAATAGAAATAGAAAAAAAATCAATACCTGCAACCCATTAGCTCTAACAGAGGGCAGGCTGCTAACAAGTCATCCTAGCTGGAATTCTAGTATTTGGTAAAGCACTCTCAGTGAGCATATATGCATATGGATATATATATATATACACACACACACACACACACACAAACCGAATATGACTAGTGGAGAATATAAGTTGTGAGAACATTCCCCCTCCCACCAGCCCGTCTATCCCTGTGTATTTACATAAGTATGCTAAACTAAAGACACTCTTCTCCACTCAGATGCTGTGCCTCATACTTATCCTCCCCAGAACACACGTTTTTCTACACTTAATCTATAATCCCAGCTACCTTCATGTTGGACTATCTTGAGTATAAATAAATACATGCCTCTACACTCCCTTACTCCTGCCTTAACCATATGCCATAGAAATCCAGCTTGAGATCCACTTATTCACAAGCATATAGTCATTGTTTTGCCTTTGCTGTATCCCTAGATCCTTAATGGAAATTCTCTTTTTAGTTCACATTCATATCCAAAGCCAGGCACAGACAGTTCCCACTGACATCTACATACATCCAACCCTCAAAGCATATTCCAGGTAACAAAAAGTTGGTGAAAATTTTTGGCACAGGTTTTGTAATCAGAATCTGCTCTAGGGCCTAAGTCACAGGGAAGAGTCTCCAGAATAGATCAGAGAGGCAATGGGACTCACTGCCCTTTGTGTCTGAAATATGGGCACCAATAACTGTGTTACCCCCAGTAAAGCCTTTGTCCATTTATCTACTAACTGTAACTAGATTAGACCATCACTCCTGATTTGTCTCCCATAGAATGGGCGGTTTCTCCTGGTCAGAGGACTGGATTTCAGAAAGTCCAAAATCCAAATTAAAAGCAGTCATCATTTCTTGACAAACAGCTTTATGAAACTTCCCTGAGGTAATGTATATGGGCTGTGGTTTGGTTCTTAAAGAAAAAAAAAAAGCATGTAATCAGTTAATAAATCAAAAAAGAGAAAGGCCTTACTTTTTTCTAAAGGCTTTCAGAATCTCTTGGAAGCATCAGTGCAATGATAAATGCTGAGGTAAAGGTGAGGCATACAGTGAGGATGGTTTGTGTTGACACTGATCGATATCCTGGGATATCAGTCTTCCTTTCAGTGTAAAGGGCACAGATGGGGACAGACAAGAGAATCTTGTGCAGCCGCATCTCTTCAGCATCATAATTTAAAGCCACAATCTGGCCCTAATTTGAGCTTTTGCCATCTAGACCTCTGCAGCCACAGAGGTATCACTGGGGCTTCCTCTATGGACAGACTTGGTCTCCTAGGTCTGGTGGTACTGACACAGACAGTACTGCAGGACAGATATGCAAACTTTCATCTTTAGGATACCCCAAGCTTTTCTTCTGTCAGATAGTTTAGGGTATCGAGGCAGGAATATTGGACATTTAACTTCTCTGATGCTCAGTTGGTATATCAGGGTTAAAAGGATTCTTGAAGGAACATCCCAAGAAGAGGAAGAGAAATGGTTAGTGTCTAGGATAGGCTATTTCATCCCTCTGAATTTTCAGAGGGACAAATCAAGAGCAGCACATATCACAGCACCTATTCAGTTCAGTGAGTTGGCATTCTAAGAGAATTCAGAATCAGCATATCCCACTGATGCCAGAAACAGGCTACCAATTTTAATGTGAGAAGGATTTACTTCTGTAGTCCCACATAGTCAGGGAGGGATCCCATGAGGAGTAAAAGCACCTAAGACACTGTTTCTGAGCAAGTCAGCTGATACATCGTGACCACAGAGCTCTTGCATGAATTCCTAAGATTTGTTTTCGCATTATCATTGTAATGGTTTAGGATCCCTCAAGTGAATTCCTATAGAGGAAGTAGGTTAAACACATCAGATTAAGCCAGTAAGATGCTAGACTGGAGCATTATGGTGATGCATAGAAGAGTATTCCATGGATAGAAATTGTCAAGAGGTGGTATTCTCTGCCTTGGGAATAAAGGCCTGCTTTAAAAAAGGAAGCAAAACACATAAGTCTATTTAGGCTTCTAACTCCATGTTTAGACAGTGAGGAACTGTCCTGATTTTCAGTTGTGCTAAGGAGTCAGCATCTCATGTCGAATTTAGAGGGGCTCTAAACACCTCTGAAAATCCAGATTTCTGTTTTGATGTTTTAATGTCATTTAACATAATAGTTTTGATCTCATGAACCAACAAATTTCTTAACAGAAATTAAATCAAAAATTCCAAGGCCAAATAGTGGGTTCATCAGTATTTGACACTTTCAGTCATTCACTGCAGCTACTGACCACTTTTAAAATTTTCTGGGAATGATCAGAAAGCAGCACTCATTTATATGGTGGCAAATCATGGGAAGTGAGAAGCCTACTGCAGAGCAAAACAATTCCCAGCAGTGCACTTGGTTCATACAGCCCCACCAGACCACGCTCAGGGCCCTGATGATGCCTCTCTGCCACTATGTCTATGGGGTTTTTGGCAGCTGACCCCAGCAGAGGCTGACCAAACACTCCAGCCCATCCTCCAAGAGTGTGGAATTATGGCTCTCCTTTGTACTTCTCTAATTTATTTGCTCAGTTGTTGTGCTCTTTAACAGAGCGAGCTAGTCTGGCAGAGGACACAGGGAAGCATCTCTCAGCCATGCTCTGAGTCCATAGCAGAGACACGGGAACACACACAGGAGCAGGCAGTTCAGAGCAGGAGAAAGGCTGTTTTTTCCCTGGGTTACGGGGGCGGCTAGGAGATGAGCAATCCCCTACGCAGAGCTGGTCCTCCTCCCATGCTCATCACTACTGCATTCTCTGACAGGATCCTTTTCCTGTGTCTGTTAGATAAAACTATTCATTTGCCATCTTTCCACTAGCCAGTCTGAAATGACAAAACACTTCTCTATTTCACAGACCATTGGGACTCTTCTCTGCAACTGACCTATATTGGTTATAAGCTTCATTTGTTCTGGCCTGCACTCCTCTCTCTTCTCCCACATGGAGCACATGCACTGCTCCTCCCCCTCAAACAAACACCTTTACACATCCAAGGACATTGTAAAAATAAAATTATCACAACCTGGCCCTCCGGGAACCTCGGTTTTACAGTTTGTCCCACTCTGATGCCAACAGAATTCACAACCCAGTTCAAGAGAGACAGACAGTGAGTGAGAGAAAGCAGGCAGACAGGCACAGACACAAGGAGATGGAGGAATCGGGGAGAGAGAAAAGGAGCAGAAGGAAAGAAACAGGGCTCCTAGTTCAGAACACAATGGAGAAAGGGGGATGGAGTTATAGGGACAATAAAAAATCTAAAATTATAGAAAATTGAAGGAGAAGAAAAATAAGTAGATAGGAAAAAAAAGCAGAGGAAAGTACAGAAGAAAACAAATGGTCAAAGGGAAGAAGGGGATGTCAAGTCAGGCAGCAAAGCAAACTGGTGTCTGTGAAACAAGACAGAAGAAATAAGAAGGTGCTTGTGAATCTGGGCACTACTTTTTCATGTCTCCTTTTCTGTTATGAGTACACTGTGAGGAAAAGGGCAAGAGGAAAGGGAAAGGAGGATAAATAAATACCTGAGCTGCCATCTTAAACAGTTTCTAATAGTCAAGCAGATATGCTTGAAATAGGCAGACCACAGGTTGCAAACACTCAGGTACAAATTGCAGTTCAGCAGGTAGGAAACTGTCTGCACTAGCATAGTGGCATTTACATTTCTGGGTCCACTGGGTCTCTCTGTGCACTGGCAGCAAGCCCTGAATGCATAAAAATGCTTCTGTTTAGTACTGGGGAATAGTGCTCTGATGGCTGCCCTGCCATCTCTTTCAGGTTCCAAGAAGAAAACCTCAGCCCCAAACATACAAATGCAGTCTCCCTTCTTTTCGTACAAATCCCTTCCTCCTCACTGCCTGATGCCAGCTTGTTTGCATTCCAACGGTTGATCTCTATCTAGCATTGTTCTTTTGTTGCTCTGCTTTCACTCTCCTCTTTCCTTATGGCTCCCCTTCCTCACTTCCATTCATTCAGCTCACCCTTACACAGGCCTGTATAAACACACACACACAGAATTTACCTCTGCAGTTATCCACTTATCTATGAGTGTAGTACCTGGCTGGCACACATCTCTCTCCCACAGACAATCCATTGATTTCCACACCACAACCCTGCCAAATCTGCCTGTCTTTCCCTCCTTCACAGCCTTTCTCTTGCTACCCCCAGCCACTCGGTTTCTTTGTCTCTCCCTGCACAGCTCTGTATGTTTTTCCCTCTCTTCAATCCATTCTTCCTTCTTCCCAACTCTGCCCATCTGTCTGTCCCTCCTTCCCACAGTTCTCTCCAGCTGATACACATGTACCCCAGTGCCTCTCTCCCTTTCTCCCCCTGCCACATTTCATTTCTTTGTGTCTCCTACACACCCAAGCCCACACTTGCTCTCTCCCATACTGAGAGGAGGCAGCAGCAAAGAATTTGCTGCTGACCGCTGCATTGCTAGGAGGCAAACACATGGCCGGCCTTGTGCAGGCCAGTTTCTGCCTGAGTGCCCCAAGTCACATATCCCCAGCATCATCTCCAGCACTGGGAAAACAGATGGTAAAATAAATGAGCACAGTCTGATAAAAGGAGGAAAGGGTGCCTGCCTCGGATGCTCCTCACCAGCACAGAGATACACATCCAGCATGGGCACAGCCCTCTCACTCCTATACCAGTCCAGCTTTGTGCCAGAACTAGCCAGCTGAACAGGGCACAAGATCTTGCCTAGCACCAGATGGAGAGGGGTAGGAGAGGGCGGTAGTAGATAGAATGACCAGTGGCTATTTTTCTGACCACAACTTCTAATCCTGGAAAGCAAAGTACATGGGAGGAAATAGGCAGTCTTAAGGTCACGGGGATGGCTGGTGTCATGGGAGGTGTAGCAGAATTGTGGGGACATATAAGACCTCCACATGCAGAGATAGGAGGAAAAACACAAAAGGCATGGGCAGGGAAAGGAATCAGGTATCAAAACAGCTGTGGACCAAGATGGTATTTAGGGATCACTTTTATCTCAGTGAAGACGGAAAGCCAACCTACTGGCAATCTTAGCTGAGAGGGTCATCAAGAGCAATGACATACTCTGCTGAAGGGAAATAGCTCCACACCTCAAAAGGGACAGAAACCAGAGAGCAGGGTGTGCATTACTCTGCTTTTGCTCATACAAGAACCATCCTCCTGCTCTTATCCAGTTCCACAATACTGTCCAAGAATGTTCCTTTACCTCCTCTACTACCTCCCCAGGTACCTCCATCCAGTGACTTGTAGCATCCTTTCCTCTGCATTTACCTGTTAGAGGAAACCTATACTTGTTACCCTTTCCAAACCCACCAGAATTCCTTCCTAACATTTTCACCTTCATTGCAGCCTCTCTTTGCTGACAACAGCACTGAAAAGCATTATCTTAACCCTGCAAGACATCTTTCCTAGATACTCTGTTCTTCTGTGCCTACAAGCTGATTTTATGCTTGATGCTTCAACTGTAACCTGAATCTCAACACTTTCAGTTTTACAGTCCTCAAACAGAAGCCACCCAACATCACAAAGTCCTATAACTGGCCCACAATGGCCACACATAACTGTTAGACTAAGAGAGAGCAATCCTTCACAGGAATAAAAATGAATTAGCAAAATCAGAGAAGGAAAACCAACACAGAAAATATTCCTTCCATCCCTTTTTCTGTATGAACTGATTGTGAAGTTTCTGTTGTGAGATATCAATGCTCAAGTAGTAGCAGGCATTTCTGTCGGGTCAGGTGGAGGTGCAGGTTCTCTTTCCCTTTCCTGAATGTATTCATGATGCAGCATCACAATTAGGCATAAATGTATGTGTTGTTGTCCACTTTCCCCCTCCCCCTCACCAAAAAACAAGAAAAAGGGTTTAAGCAGAAAGATCATGATAATTTTTGGCAAAGGAAAATAGAGATAGCGTATATAGCATTGGAATTATTTTGTGTTTTAAATGTGTTTATGAAGATGTGTGGGTACCAGCTGTAGATATCTATTTCCCTTCACTCAGAAATTCCCTCAGAAGAGCTGTACTCAAATATGAATTTCCAGCATCTCTTCACACTCTTCCACCCTGATAGTCTGATAGTGCCCTCAGCATACCTACTCTATTTTTTCTGGTTTCACCTAGGTGCACTGTCTCCAGCCACTGCTGCTCACAGCATCACAGCTTGCTGTGCTTATCTCCCCCACACTATTCCTAGGTTTACCATTCTGGATCCTTGCTACTGCCCTTTCAAATTCCAGTGTCAACCCTGTCACACAGACTTTAACTCTTCCTGCCTTGCTCTAATGCAGGCCCTACATCTTAAACCTAAACTGATGGCTACCAGTAGCCTTCCTCATCATGGCTCTGAACCTCCTGTCTGCCCTTGGCCCTGAGAGCTTGGCCTGGAAAATCTCCTTTCAGTTATTTATTCTTATCACTTGCCCTTCCACCTGCAAGGTCACCCAGCTCTACCCTGTATCCTCATTTTCCCTCAGTGGCTCATGCAAAAATTACTTTCCCTCCCACTTTATTTCCATACAGCATTCTAAGAGACAGGAAAAGCCTCAGGTTTTCCCATTCCTAAATCCCACCCTCCCAATCTGCCTCAGCAAATCTTTTGGGCTCTTCATGAAGGAATACAGCCCTACATATTTCCTACATATTCCTGTTCTCCTAGTGCTCCTGCATTTTCCACTGTCTGGGTCACAGAAGTCGATTCTTCTGCCTTTATATCCTTTTCCTCACAGTCCCTAACTGGCAGCCCTCATATTGGCTATTTTTCTAGTACTTGTGCAGAAGGATCACAGGCTCCACATATCTCCAATTGATGTATATCTGGCTGGAGGGAAACTCATCAAACTGACCCCATCCCTGACCCCAGCTTGACATGTAGGTTCTGTCACATTTCCCTTTTAAACATTTCCAGATTAAATCTCAGAAACCAGGAAAGGGAGCAATTCTAAGCTTCTTTTGACAAACAACTCTAGGGGGGGAAATACGTGAAGCCATGACAGATAAATGAAAGACCTCCAAGAAGTAAAAAAACCCTACCAAAAATTCCCACCAAAACCCCAGGTTAGAAGAACAGGCAGTGTCTGACAAAGTTACACTGCAGCAAGCTCTGAAGAGCCCAGATGAGGCTGCCAGGATTCTGTTAGTGGTCTCCTGCCAGGAAATTACACCCTAGACTGAGCAACACTCCCATCTTTCAGGTGACTTCCACAGGGAGTCACAACAGCTAAAGAGCCCTGAAAAGACTCAAGACTGAGTCTAGCTCTCTTCTTCCTCCCTCCCCCAAGCATTGTTGTTCTGGGTCAACAGAGCCAAGGGCAACTGGCACGTAAGACATTGTTCTCCAGGCTAAATGACAGCAGGAGGAGGAAATAGGACATGAGGAGTAGAGAGATGATGTGCCCCTAGGCCAAAAGGGATGTTGTGGAGGCCAACATGGCCCTTGAAGTGCTCCTGCTCTGACTCCACCTTTGAGATGTCCCTCAGCCCTAGGTTCCACAGAGTACCGTCTGCAAGATGGAAAAATTACTTGTTAAGAGCAAGCAGAGGTGGATACTGTCCACCAAGGAGCAGATATGAGATAGGAAAAGGACTGAGAATGCATGGGGAGAGAGGGGTCCCATCATGCAGGTGTCAATAATAGGGATGTCTTCCTGCCACCAGCAAATAATCTGACATGATGCTGCTGACTTTGTGTAGGCAGATGAGACCACAACTGCAAGCAACTGCCACCTGAACATGAGAGATACAGTAATTATTAAAAACAGAGCACAGCCTTGAGTTGCGTAAGGACCCCCACAGATCTGCATAAGCAGCAGCAGAAAGCAGTTGCTGCCTCCAGAACAGAAATGCAGAGTTTTCCCTGCTGTCAGCACCTGCGTCAGGCTCCCAGTTTCTCTTGAGATACAGCTCTTAATTGGGATAGATTGTACGTTTTCTGCCCAGCTCCCAGTTTAATTGCTAGTTTATGGCTTAGCCTGTTTTGTGCTTTCCATGCTACTTCTTTCCTCACTTAATCTAATAGAATTATAGAAAGTATTGCTGGGAGGACCTCAGGAGGCCACATAGTTTATCCTTCTGCCCCAAGGCTGTATTTCATTTTCAACAACATCATGTGTCTTTTGCTATCAGGTCAGATCGGTCCAAGATGTATAGTGGGTAAAGAAATGAAGCTTACCCAGGGGAGTCAATTGGCATAAAAGACTAAATCCAGCTCTTCAAGTCATCGAAGTTGTATCAGAAATAACCCTGATCCAAATGGTGTCATTTATCAGATCAGTCTTTTAAAAGATGTCCTTTCTTAAGTTTAAAGCCTTTAAAATGAACAAATCTCTAGAAGAAACTGTTTTGACAGCCCCATTTCAGTATATTTAATGCTTCATTATGAACAGCAGTGACCACTCCATTGTTAAGACTTAACAGATCTTATCACAGTGTGATCAGCTTTGAAACTCCTATTAATTCCCACAGTAAAACCTGATCTTTCTGGAATTTAACATCCTGAATTTCACTCCACAGTAGACTATGTCTGGCAAGACAAAACAAAACCATTAAAGCATCTTTAATACGACAACTTTACACAAATGAATTTCCAGTAAAATTTCAGAATGTCAGACAGCTTCTTAAGGCTTTTTCTTCCAAGACAATTTGACTAAAAATTCCACTTTTGTTTCCTTTTGTCTATTAATCTAAGAAGAAATGTCTTGCAGCCTTGGGAATAGATAATGCAGAAATTAGAAGGATAAAAAAAATCAGCTGGTGATGTATCAAGCTAAGTAAAGCAGGGCACAAGTATAACAGAGATTCTGTGCAGACCCATGAGGACCAAAGGAAAGGTAAGAAGGAGGGACTCCAGGGAGGAAAGAAATGGTTTTGTCTAATCAAACAAGCAAGCAGGAAAATGGACTATGTATCTATTAAAACCAGTTAAAGGCCTATTTGTTTCCTTCTCCTTCTTTTGAAATTTCAATCCTGGCTCAACTGAGTCTCTTCTGTGTTGTAACACTCATGCTGAGCACCTGCAGCACTGCACAGCTGGACAAAGCAGGGGAGCTGTAAGAAGACAACAAGCTTCCTGGTCAGCAGACAGACTTTCTGTCTTCCTCCCACTGTTCTCCACAGCATCTGTAATTCAGACTGATGCTAAGCCTATAAGCAGCAAACACAAATCCTCGCTCTACAGATGTGACTGCCAGTAAACAGGTAGGAGAGACTTAATAACAGCTCCAGACTCTTACTCATCCTGCCGGTCCAGCTCACTTACTCACCACCCTGAACTCCTTCACACGGAGACAAAACTATTTCCCACTATCTTCCCATGTTTGGCTTCCATGTTTTTTACCCCCTCTTCACTCCTAGCCTCTACAACCAAGGTCACAATTAAGCCAGAAAAATAGCAACAACCACTACTTGCATCAGGCTGGTATTATACAGCACGTTAGCCAGGAAGGACAATATATTACGCTGTTAAATAGATTTGAAAGGGATGAGATTGCTATTGTCAAACACACTATTTCGAAGGACATTAAACTGTGTCCACACTAGTGCTTGAAACAGTTCTGTAAAAAGCAAGTTGGACAACATGCTTTAGACATGACTTCTTTTCTAATTGTGGTTGTGGCCTGTGGAAGAGGAAAAGGGGCAGTGGGTGAATCCCTACTGTTAGCTAATTAGATCATACATTTCCTCTCTCAGGCAATACATCTTTCCCTGCATGGGCTGCATTTTTCTTCACTAACTTCTCAAAAGCAGCTTCCCTATAAATCACAAATCACCACTGCAAGCATTCCATTAATGAGCTCCTCCAGCCTCTGCATTTATTTTATAAAACAGCATTCACCAATCTTTATCTTACAGGTGCATTTAGAGTGTTTATTTGACGTTATGGGAGGTCCTTCAGGTGCAGAGAGACAGACTCCCTGGTTAAAGATCGCACAGAATTCATTTTATTACCTATTCCCAAGGCATTCTTACCCCTAGACAACCATGTCACAGGTGACATACACATCTGGTATGTTATTTTCAATATCAAAAAATACGTGTCTTGTTTTGTGACCACATTGTCAATAGAACCAGAGGGAAATGAGATACCAAATAAAAACAAACCTTCTTTAGTTCTTTAACTGGATCAGCACAGCATCCAAAATAGCTTTTATTCTTACTAGTCAGAGTAAGAATAAAAGGTGCAGATACCAGCATCTGCAAGGAAGAGTCTATAAGGCCTATGTAAATCAACAGAAAACACCCAGGATTAACAAGAAAACCCGTGCTAGATACAAATGCCAGCAATGCTAATCCGGTTCAAAAAGAGTGAGTCTTCCAGTTACCCTAAGTCCATACAGGACTCCTTCCTTCTTTGGGGAAAGCAGGAGCTTTCCCAGCTTGTTCTGTCATTTCTGAGTTGGCTTTTAGCAAAAGAACCTCTTATTTTTACTTCTTTTAGATTGAGCTGCTACTCATCCTCTTTAACTGGTATTCATGCTCCCTAGTGAGTTCTCAGCATCAACACACTGTTGCCAGTGAAATGAGGCCACTGCTTCTCCAGATTATTGAAGTGCTTCATAAAGTCTGATACAACATCTGCAGCCATATTTCTTGCATTCAATTTAATGTACTTTTCCTAGCACTGGGCATAAAGATGATTATAAACCACACATATCGAAGTCTTGAAACACAGATTCCTGAAAAGGCTGCCTGAAAAATCACTCAGTGCTCAGTCTTTACAAAACTCAGCTTCCCTTGCCCAAGGGAGTCTACCATAATCAGGAAGATAGTGGTTAAATTTTTGAAACTCTTGGTGTTAAGCTCAGTTACAAGGCAGTGCCTTACCACAGATGTTTTTGCATACTGCACTAGCAAAGACTCTACACATGGAACATCAATACTCCACACAATAGAGCAACTCTCTCTAGGCTTTTACCCTTTCTAATATGAAACTTCTAGCCAGACACAGCTGAGTCAGAGTAACTTAGCCAGGCTGTCTTTCATTTCCTTAGTTGTTTCCACTAGCAACATCAGAACCGTGGTCTTTTATCTGAAATTCAATGACAAGCAGAGAGACTTTAATAAGAGGACTCTGATTTTGAGATTGAGAGCTGAACCTAATCAGAACAGTAGTGCCAAATTCAGCTGACAAAAATGACACAACAATATGTAAGATGATAAAGACATGAAGAAGAAAAAGTAATTTTTTGTAAGTTTTAGAGTAATCTTTAGAATAGAAAAGGTATTCTTGCAATTTCACTCCATTTTGCAGCTAAGCCAGTATGGATGTGCCTGCAGGAAGTCCTTCCTGCTCACTTCAAGGGAGGTGGCAGCCTCTGGAGAACTCCTGTGACCTGGGACCAGCAGAGGGCACTGCGTCACCAAGTGACAGCGGTTGGACGCGACACAGCTCCCACCAGGCAGGGACAGTGAGCCACGCCGAAGGAAAGAAACAGATTCTGGAAATTAGAAACATGCATTAGTCACCAGCATATCAATCCTACAACTGATAAAGGCAACACTGCTAAAACTGGCCTCCAACTCTGGGTGCTCCTGGAAACACACCAAAATCCATCTCTGCCTCCACACATCTCAGTCTCTAGGTGTTGATTTTAAGGCAATAAGCCTCCTCCTGAAAATACTTTTTCAAAGAGTAGGGCCAAATCGGTCCTGCCCTACAGTATATGCATCAAGGCTGGCTTAAGTCGAAAAACATCCTGTCAGCTTCCTCTCTCCTTTTCCAAACCTCTAAATCCCTGCTTGTAGCAGCAGGAAGTCTATTCAGACAAAAAGACACTAAAGCAAAGAGCTGGCAATTTCCATTCTGTCCTCCCCTTTTATTCTCCGCCTCCTCCAACCTAGCAGACTTTCAATGAGCAGAGAACCAAGTTAGAGGACATGAAAGGAATGCTGAGGTAGCAGCTTTAAAAAGTGTCTTTCTACTTGCCTATTTCTAGTTTATTTTGAATTACCAGAGGATGACCATGAAGTAGCAAATAGCTCATACTTTTTCTTCTCTCTGTATTCAGTCCAGCAGGACTCTCAGTACTAGAAGAAGCTTAGAGGATAAACAAATCATACCAGTCAGGCTAGTGAGTGAAAAGTTTCCACTTTCTCTTTGTACAGTTGGTGGAATAACTTTGCCAGGATGTGGAAAGGGGCCTCAAAATTTTTCATTTCCTTCTGTAAAGAAATAAGAAAATTGTCAATTGCAGATGGAATAAGCATTTGACTACTTCTCCTCTGTTTCACCAAAGAAGGATTAAAACTGAGTTAGATGACAAACAAGGTGAAGAGAGTCCCCAGTTAACTTTCTCTGCATGAAAGAGAAGATAACTTTACCAACATCCCCTTGCACAGATGGTGAAAGGAGCAGATACTCACCACTGACATCTCACAGTATTCCAGGCCATGTTTCTCAGCCCACTCCTGTGCTTGTTCCTGCTCCACAACTCGACGATCAGCTAGGTCTGTTTTATTCCCCACTAAGACACCTACAGAAAAAAAGACATGGAAGGAAAGAAAAAAAAAACAGCTCATCAATGCTGACTTGTATGCCATAAATACTGGAATATTTGTTGAAGTAACTGAAGAAGTTGTAGGCGTGGCAAATAGTCTATAACTACCTAAAAAAGATTCCAAAAAGGAAACATATTCAAGCCTTATCTGTTTCTTGATAAAAGCAAAGGAGTTGGAGGAAGCTATGTCTGCCCCTGACTTAAAATAAATGCTCTATTCCACAGCTCAGCAGAAACAACTGCTGTCATACAAGAGGGGAGTAGATAACAAGAATCACACTCATTCCTACCTGGGATGTGCATCCCAACTGCTTGAGCCCTCAGCTTCTCCAACCATTTGTTACAGTTGTCAAAGGATTGCTCATTAGTGACATCATACACAAGGCACAGGACGTTGGGTTGCTCCCACTGCACAGCAAGAAAGGAACACTGTCAGCTCTAATGAAACTGATGTGGTCAACAGCCATGCTGTAAACGTAGCAAACACAGCTGCTAAGATGAAAATAAAAAGCCTAACACCCAGGAATCCTATGCCCTGACTGAGGTTTCACATTTCAATTGACCCAACTAAATCACTGACATTGGGAGAGGTGGTTTTGCCTTCCTCCCCAGTCCTGTCTGTGCAGCCCTGCCCTTTGTATCAGCTCTGGCACTCATCTGGTCCCCAGGGAAGCTGATTTTTCATGCTGAATCAGCACAAAATTAATCCTAGGAAAAAAGTAGAAAGGTTTTCTTCCACTTTGAGAAGCTGAGCCAGCTTCTAGAGAAGACCCTTGCAAACTAGATCTAGTGCAAGTGTAAAAGTGGAATCGCTTTTGTAGACAATGAACCATTAGGTTGACTTAGCCATCTTATGAAAGCTTACACTAATTAACTGGTTCTGCTTCTCAAAATGAGATAACACAGTAGAGAACTGTACAGGGAAGGTCACAAATACGCGAAGGAAAAAACCCAAGGGCAGGATTATGCTCAAGGACAAGAATGAATCCTCTTGGATCAAACACATCACTGTAACACAAAAAAAACCTCCCACTGTTGAAGTCACAGCAAAACAGATGTTTTTCTAAGAAATAAAAATAACTTTAAACAACAGTACACAGAAATTCTCCGTTAAAGTTTCCTATTTCTTTTGTAAGAAAACTGCCTATCTGCTTTCCTTTCTCTGGAAAGTATTTCTTCTAGTACTTACGCAAGTTTTAGAGAGGTAGAACAGGATGCGTTGGCAACTGAGGTAATTGCTCCCATTTACACTAAAGACAAAGTTTGCTACATCTGCCAGACTGGGGAGCTCAGATCTTCAAAGCAAAAGCACTTCTTTGGAAGAAGAGGACTGTTACATAAGACTTACCAGTTTCTCCAGCATTTCAGAAAATAGATCTTTTCCTGCAGAGTCAAAAATGAAGAATTCCTGAAAGTGGAAACAGAAAGAAGGCTCTTGCCAAGAAAAATGCAGTATAGGGAAAGGTTTTGGAAGTAAATACTGCAACTTGTAACTCCAACATTTTATTCAGTACAGCAGTGTCATGTCCCTAGGGGACAAATTCCCTGCACTGAGAAAACTCCAGATAGTATGAGAAAATAAATAGCCATTTTTCAAGTATAAGCAGTAAAAGAGTTACTTCCAAGGCCCGAAGTCTAGTTTCCATCCCTACTGGAAACAAAATACGTTAAGTGGGACAGTAACTTCTACTATTTATACAAAAATATATACATTCCATTAGTGGGAGTATAGGGCATTAAGGAAAAATAACAGATAAGCTTCAGCTTTTGTAGTTCCAAGAATCATGAACTAAACCTGAGTGTCCTAAAGGCCAGAACAGAATCTCAACAAAGCTGGCAATAACTTTGGTTTAAAATTTTGTGTTGGATATAAGTATATAAAAATTACACTTTTAAGACTAAACTAACCCTGGAGCATCAGCAATTATACATGATCAGCCTCATTTCCTTAATGCAACTTAATTGCCCTATGAACATGCATAGTGATCTTCTACCAGAATGAGACTTGTGTGGGGCTTGAGCTCTGGATGTCTCTTTCTGACCCAATTTATGTCACAGAAAAACTCACCACACTATCACTTGTCTCTGGAACTGATACAGCCTTCACCAACAATTCTATGCCCGCTGTCTGTCAAGAAAAATCAGGAAAATGAGGATCAGGAGAGTTTTTAAGAGCCTGTCCAACTGCATACCAACCGTGCATTGGATTGAGGCAATTCTTGTGAATCATTACAATTTCATCAAACACAGACCTCTGGAAACTCAGCAATACTCCTCCCAGCTCTGGTAACCTAATCTCATCAATATGTCAAAGGCTCATAGATTTGCTCAGCTGGGGGAAAAAGGAGGAGAACCAAAGAGATTTGCTTATTTCCAGCTCAGAGTATTAGCTGAAGTCTGCAGGTCTATGCTCACTCTCACACCGCTGCTGTAACGCCTTCGAACGTTCTGCACTAACCATGTGATGAGCTAACATATGGGACTGAGATTATTTGTGCTTCTCCCACTTTTTATCTCATTCTGCTTTGTAGCTCATTTGTTTGTTCTATTTCTATCCTTAAATTCTCGTTTCCATCTTTATTTCAATGAATAAACATATTTTAGGGGTTTTTTTCCTCCACACTCATATTTCCCTTTTTTTACTTTACTTATATTTACTTTTATTTTTATCCTGCTTCTGATTAGTCATCACCATTGATTCTTACACTCAAAGACTGCAAACTGTATCCTCTTCATCTGGGAACAGTTTCTGTAGATTATAATTATCTTGGGGCTATGCAGCACATCTTGGTGTTTGCACAGTGATAAGCACACTGTCCACATCCACATTTAATAGTTGGAATTAAAAGCTTTCTCCTTCAGCAGTGCTTTTTCATAGAGTAGTCCCTAAAGGGGGAAGCTCTCTAACACCACAAAACCTTGTGAAAACATTGGTTCAGTAGGAAAATCACAAGATTAACTAAATTATTCTGCCTTAAGTTTCAACACCAGCACCTATATAATGCAGACTTACAGAATGTTAACTGCTTCTCTTCAGAATCCAGGGTGCAAGAAAGAAAACCCTCTAAGATCCCACCTTGAATGCCACAACTTAAAATCATATTTATTTTGTTCTAGGCCTCTCAGTTTTCCCACTCATCTTAGAAAAAAATTTAGACAGCAGTCTGAGCCTGTTGTATGCTTACCAGTGTGTAGTTCTTCTGAAAATGACTCCCATCACTGCGAAACATCTGGGCTAAAGCACTCTTACCCACAGCTGGATCTCCTGCAAAACCAAAAACATAAAATTTTTTTTTTCATAGTAGAGAATCTTATTTTTCCTCAGTTCTGATACTATCAATGTTGTAAGAGCCCAGATGCTCTAACTCTGAATACAGGTAATTTAACTGTCACATGAAGCACAAAACCATCTCAAAGGTTATACCCACACAAGGAAATGAATATTGCCATTATGCATACTGGTGGCTGACATCTGATTTCTGACCTATGCACAACAACAAACGACTGCCACATCAAGGTGGAACTGCTGTTTGTTCTAAAATTCATGCTTACTCCACAGCCCCTACCTAGGAATTATATTTCCCAGATATGTTATCATGTAGAGAAAACTACAATGTGAAAAGGGACTGGGCTTCCTAGGAGGCTATTTCTTCTCCTTAGGTTATCCATCTCCCCAGACTCAAATCCTTGTTATATACTGAGACAAAGCTGCTTAAGCTGGTAACATTTCTCAATGAACTCTTCTTGCTGACCCTGCTAAGAGAGCAACTCTTGCTGACTCAATGCTGCTGGTGGCTCATTAGTTGCATCCTGGGCATAACAGAAGCAAACGTCAGAGAGAAAGCACATGGCTGGAGAGAAGAGCCTGCTGATTCATCCCTGTATGGAAGGAAAAGCAAGGGGCTTTGGTTTTTGCTCTTCTAGAGCCAAGGCTTTCTGATATGGCATGCACAACACTCCAGGCAAACCTGACAGCTGCCTGCTTTGGCTTGCTCTTACAAAACTCTAAAGCAATCACAGGATCACAGAACAGAATATGCTGAGTTGGAAGGGACCCACAAGGATCACTGGGTCCAACTCCTGGCCCTGCACAGGACCATCCCCAAGAGTCACACCATGTGACTCTCAAGAATATTGCCCAAATGTTTTTTCAGCTCCATCAGGCTTAGTGCTGCGACCCCTTCCCTGGGGAGCTGTTACAGAGCCCAGTCACCCTCTGGGTGAAGAACCTTTTTCTAACATCCAACCTAAACCTCCTCTGACACAACTTCAGGCCATTTCCTCAGGCTCTACAGAACTCACATATGCCCATATTACTACATGAAAAAGATGATAAATCACAACCCTTCCTAAACAAAGACTTAATGCTTCCAAAGAGCTTATCATTTCTCCACATAATGTCTCGCTAGCCTGGACAGTTAAAAGGACAAGAACCAGTAATTATAAACCTCAGTGCTTCAAGCTTTACTCTCAAAGGCACACTCATTACAGCCAAGCCTGGAATAGAAGTCTTTCACATTATGTTGTTAATAAATAAAGCCAGAAAGGAAGTATTTTACATTAAGTTGTTAATAAATAAACCAAGAAAGGGGTATATTTTTGACTTTATTACAGCTTCCTAATGGTGTTTTGAAGGAAATTGGTTAAGCCCTCTGATCACATACCATTTCAGAGAAGGAAGGGTGTTTTGGATAGTGACAATTACCCCTAGATGCATTAACCAAATGTAGCTCTTGTTTAAACATTTTTAGCATGCCTGCTTACTTTGAGCTGAGTTGGGCTCATAATATTTAGACAGGAAAATCTGGTAAGTCAGCTTGTTTGTTCTCTGATCTGCTCAAGCCTGTGCGGAAGACAACACTCTGTTTTGAGTGGAAGCTATTCTGTATTTCAATAGACAATTAGATCTGTCTTTGTAAAATGAGATAGAGAGGCACACACTGCTCCAAACTGCAGGCATCAGCCAGCACAAATTCTTAACTAATGCATTGCCTTTCTTTCACTTGACAGCCCCAGGTGTTCTTTCCCTCTTTATTCTTTGCCATCCTCTTAAGCTCATCACACCAGGACACTTCCTCAAAGTAAATTTCCTTGCCCTTTTCAGTTTAGTCTGGTGTGCCAGTAGTGCATCTCACAGTATATATTCTATCCATATTTCTGTTATTCTGCCAGAATCTGTAGAGTCTTTTGAAAATGCCTGCTACTGCCAGCTGTTTCTCTACAATGAAAACCTTTGTGTAGTGTCTCCATAGTAAGCTCAGACAACAGATCTTTTTACTTTATGCCTGTAAATGACCCTTGAGCTAACACAGGAATCATCTTCTATTGTCAATTCAATAGTCTCTGTTTTGCTAATAAGAACCCTTTTCCCCTCTTCTTTTTGACCTTGGTGTAGCTCCCAATTCTGTGTCACTGGCTCTTCAAAACCATTTCCTTAGGTCCACAAGAGCTCCCAGTTCCATTTCTGATGGGTTTGCTCCTGTTTATGTAATTGCGTGTTCTTGTTTCCTTTAGGTTGTTGTGGTTACTCATGTCTTTGGTCCCTTTCACTTTAGTGGCTTTTTCTGCAACAGAAAATCTATTTTTCCTGGTCTGCTTCACTAATTTATTATTTTTAATAATACACAGATATTATTGTGGCACATAGAAGAACGACATATGGGATAGGACATTCCTGTTCTTTGTGCTGTGAACAGAATTGAAAAGGCCACTCCAGATCCAATAAGGATTAAGGACATAAACAGGTCATTTAAAGAAAACCTATGTGATCTTAAAATGGTTGTGGAATTGGCCTTTGGTAACACTATACAACAAAACTGGATAGACTTCAGCAAAGCCAGTGTACTGGGAGCAGGAAACTTCCAAATTGGAAATGATGCCTATGTTTCAAGTGTAGAAGATGGGCAAGATATTCACGCTGTTCACAGCAGTAGAGCCACAAGGGAGATCGATTCTTTTGCCTTTGCCAAAGACCATATCTGGCTTTGTGTGAGTTGATGGCCAGCTGCTTCTGAGGTTAAAAAAGGCAAACATTTTATTCCAGATGAAATAATTAGGAACAAAGAGTTAAACCTAGGAGCTGACTGCACACAAAGGTTTTATGGATTTGTGCTTTTGGCTGAGCCTGCACAGAGCTTCAGTGTAGAAGGAGGGACAAAAATAACAAGATTTTTCACAAAGTCCTAACAGCCAGCTGTACTCACTTTCAACACCTCCATAATCCATCCTGACTAAATAAACTGGTGTCTTCACCTCATTTTTTTCTCAGGTTAGCCTCTAAATTGTTTGGGGGAAAAGATGCCACTGTGAAGTGCTCAACTTTCTACTCTTTATTTAGGCTTTACCTTTCTATCATACTCTCAGAATCATCCTAATTTCTGACATGAACTTTTCACACCAGCCCAAAGCACGGCTCACAAATAAGACAGGACTCAGCTGCCTAGCTCCCTTCACGCTTTCTCCAGTCTCTGCGCCCACCTTTCCACACTGCCGAAATAATCTTTTTGGTTCGGGTTTGTTTTTTTTCCTCTTTCTCAGATCCTGTCCTCGCATTTCAGCCGATCCAACTGCACCTCACACCCTCCCTGGGCACCGCTCACTCCACGTGCTAGGCGGGGGCGGGTACCGAGTGCTAATAACACACACGACCGTTCCCAGGCAGCCGAGGTGTTCCCTTCTCTCCCACCGCCTCTCTCCCCACCTCTCCTCCGGCAGGGCGGCCCCGCCACGAGGGGCTGTGGAAAGCCGGGCCTCCTGCGCTGCCGGCCTCGCCCGACCCCGCGGCGCCCGCTCTGGTCCCGTGTGGGCAGCGGGGCGGATGGGAGCGGGCGGGCCGGACTCACCTGCCAGCAGGCACTTGGCAGCGAGCTTCACCATCGCGCCGGCCCGCGCGCTGACGGCGGCGGCGGGACGGCCACCCCGCTGAGCCGAGGCCTTGGCAACCGCGTGGCCCTGGCAACCGAGCGACCGCCCGCCCATCCCCATTGGCTGCGAGCACTGCTCATCAAGGTCACCCATAGTTATTATTGGTTTTCTCGTTTCTCCCCGCCCACTAGTCGCGCTGTCAATTAAAACAGGCGCTCCGCCCCTCCCCGTGGCGCCGGGGCGGTACGGGGGATGCGAAGGGGAATTCTGCCTGGCAACTAAGGACGTCATCGAGAGCCGGCTTGTTATTGGGTAGAACACAGGGCCCTTCATCACGGGGCTGAAATGACCCTCTGGGGGCACGGCAGAAAATGATAAAAGTTACGGGCAAGGAGCTGCGGCAGCCCCTAGGCGGGAAGAGGCGAGCGGGGGGAGAAGTCGCCACTTCCTGCCTGTGAGCCCGCGGAACGCGACGTTCCGTGCGGAAGGGCCCCGCTCCGTGCGCCTTGCTGCGCGTGCGCGGGGCGGGAGCGCGGCCTGCACCGGCCTGAGCGTCCCTCGCGCCGGGCCCGGCATTCCCGTCACGCTTCCCTCAGGGCTCGGGCAGGAGCGGGGCTGCCCCGGGCCCGGCATTCCCGTCACGCTTCCCTCAGGGCTCGGGCAGGAGCGGGGCTGCCCCGGGCCCGGCATTCCCGTCACGCTTCCCTCAGGGCTCGGGCAGGAGCGGAGCTGCCCCGGGCCCGGCGTTTGGTCACGCTTCCCTCAGGGCTCGGGGAAGAGCGAAGCTGCCCCGGGCCCGAGCTTTGGGTCACGCTTCCTTCAGGGCTCGGGCAGGAGCGAAGCTGCCCCGGGCCCGGCATTTGGGTCACGCTTCCTTCAGGGCTCAGGCGGGATCAAAGCTGTCCCGGGCCCGAGCTTTGTGTCACGCTTCCCTCAGGGCCCAGGCAGGAGCGGAGCTGCCCCGGGCCCGAGCTTTGCTGCGGCGGCTTCAAAGTCGGCCACGAAGGCGGGTCAGCGCGGCAGGAACAGGCCGCTTGAGAGGCCGCTGGCGCCCTGTGGGAGCGGAGCTGCGCTCCTTCCCTGGCCGGGCAGCTGCTGATCCGCTCTCCTTTGCTTCAGTGCACACTTTTCCTTGTGTTTGGCAATGTTGATGTAGTCACGGAGAAAGTTGCTGATTTCTTAGCTGCTTTGTCCTTCGCGCCGCCCCCCCCCCCCCCCCCCGCCGTCCTTGTTAATTTTTGTATCCTTTCGCTCTGCAGCGGGTTAATTTCTTTATTTGTTTTTCATATTTTAAAAATATTTCTACAAAGCTCTCCCTTGGCTACTATTAAACTATTTCTGTGCCTTATTTTATTCTTTGGGCTGATTTTCTGTCTTCCTTAAGCAGTCCAGGTGAGTGGATTTGGGTAGGAGTTGGAAAAGAGAACCACGAAACTTCCTGGGTTTTCACCTCCTTGCAGCTTCTTTGAAAGATCTGTGCCACCAAAAAACATACCATTAATAGCAATCCATACCTTTTTTAGGGTATAAACTTTGCTTGGCTGCACTTTGGGTTGTTTATTCTGGAATACAGAATGTGCTTACTGTGGGAAGCAGTGAGTAAGGTTGGGAAGAACTGAATAATCAATAATGCATCTGTATTTGGGTTATAACACTGGACATTCCAAGGGTCAAAAAGAAAATTTTCCAAGTTATATTTTAATGGCAACATTTTATTTTAATGTGACTGCTTAGAAGGCAGCTCTTTCACCTTTCCTGGGATAAATTGCCTGTGACATGTCTGGCCAGGCAAGTAAATAACATAAAATCAATGAGAACCTATAGCTGAATCAAAGGAGTCTTCTATATGCACATAAAATACCATTGGGTAGAACATTTTTATCTATGTGATAAAAACATGAAGGGGTCTTCACTAGCCTGAGTGGGCAGACTTCAATTGTAGATGATGACCTGTAGTAAAATACAGTGATGGAGTCACTACTGTTCCTTTAAAAGGGAAAAGAAAAATTAATCCCAGGTCTCATTATTACTTTCCCTGTTTTCCATCCCCAAATCTTCTATCACATAAAACAGGTGTGGGCTATTGATGTTCTCCATCTCTAATGTCTAAATAGCTTACCTCGTCTTTCATCTTTTCTGCCTTCCACTCCATCCTCTGAGAAATTCACTTGTCTCTGCGTCATTCCATTTTTGCAATCTTTGCATTATCCTTTGTTGTCTGTTTGTAATATTGCCCCAGTTTACTGACAGGTCTCCAGGCGAAGGCTTTGAGGCTCCATGATGATGTGCTTGAGGTTTATTGATTGTGGCTGCAGCGTGGTGGGATCCATCAGCATTCACAGGTCACAAACATCCCCGGCATTTTACGCTGGGACCACTACAACGGAAGGCATAGATTATGCTGGAAGTGAGATTTTCATTGCTACTGAAAATTTTTGCTTGGAATCTGGATATCTCCTTCCCGCTTGCTGCTTTCATATTAGCACCCTGTTCCTTTATCCCACTCCCTCATTTCCTGCCTCTGCATGCATGTGTGCACAGAACTCTTAATGGATTTGTATCCTCTCTATTTCTTCTGTCCTTTTACCCCAGAATATTTTTTTTTGTACCCAATCTATCTTTTCCTCTGCCTGACTTCTCACAGGTATAAGTTGTTCCCCTAGCAGCATTGACAGTGATAGATTAAGGATGGAATTACTTATCTGCACCTTGTAATCCAAACAGAATCGCAGTCTGCTGTTAGCAGTCCACAGGGGTTGCTGCTGAATTAATTGGAATGCTGGTAGCTGTGCTCGCTGAAGCTTCTCTCATCTTGAATATGTGAGAAAGAGGAGAAGAGGAACCCTGTGGATTTAAACAAAAGAAAAACCCCAACAACAGAGGGTGATGCCCTTATCCTAGAGATGTGTTTATTAGGTTCAATCCTGTATTTAGCAGCTAAGGAGGAATAGAACATTCACACATTTAATTTTTCCCTCAAATGAAACAAGATTATTTTGAATGGGAAGTGCCCCTTCTTTCATGTGAGCAGGCGAAGTTTCCTTGCCAGCCACAAACCCCTGAAATTTGAAGTCACATTCCCTTAGGTAGTAGTCACAAAGCAGCAGTCAAACTGCACGTGTGTCTGTGTGCCGTGTGTGGCTCGCATTTCATCCAGCTGCAGAAGGCAGCGGTGGTGGAGCTGCATCTTCAGCAGGAGTGGCAGGGAATTTCAAACACCAGGTAAGGCTCTACAATGGGGATTAAACTGAGGTCGTGTGGTCTTTTAGGCTGAGGTGTGGTTGGTGTTCCAGGTTCTGTCAGGGTCACTTCATTATCTTCTTCACCGAGCATACCGGTTAAAAAGTGGGTTTTTTTCTGAGGCAGAATTCACTAATATTACTAGGACTGGTTTTCACAGTTGTTCATCCATCCATGGAAACATTCTGGATGTGTTTGGAACTGAGCAGGTTTCAACCTGTAACTTGAACCTGCTTCCTGATAAAAGCTACTGAGGAAGAACTGGAGCTTTCTTTGGAGTAAGCAGTGCTTCTCAGGAGGGCATCAATGTTGAGGAAAGCGAATTAGTAGGTCTTTCTGTAAGAAATCTCTTAAATACAAAGTGTTTCATCAGTTCTTTTTTAAATCCTATGTTACTAAAAGGGAACAGTGTGACAAAATGTCTTCAGAAGTATCTTGTGAATGAATATTCAGAGTTCATGCAGCTTTTTAAATCTGCATAGATTCTTATAGGATTGACTGTGAATGTTTACTGGTATGTCTGGAGAGCTGTGAAAGCTGCAAGAAAGGATGTGTAAATTTTATTGTAGATTTCCATTCTTTACACTTCCCCCAAGTGGTGGAATAAATAGATACTCCATCTATTTTGAGGGCTACTTCATTTGGCATCCCCCAAACCCAGCTTTTATTTCTCTTCAGAGTGGGGCTATTAGCACAGAAGTGAGAATTTGGATGCTTTCTCTAGCTCTGTTGATAACACCATTATAGTTCAGGTCTTCAGATTTTGCTCTTTTGTGGTGGGGGCTGAGGCACAGATCTGAAGGCTTTTTGGCTGAGAGTCGGTGCACTGAAATGTAAGATGATTACAAAATGGTTGAATCAGCCAAAGGATTTGTTGGCAGCTACAACAGCCCTTCTGACTGATCTGGCATATCTGCCATTTGTTTCTGATCTACTCCGTTGGGAGAGTGGAAGTTAGAAATGGATGGCAGTTGTGGCATCAATGGAAAGTGGGAAATTACTAAATGTAGGGTAGGTACCTCTACAACTTGGTTGGAGTATGCTGATTGTAACTGTTATGTCCTCTCTTCTCATGAATGTGAAAGGAGGGAAAGATTTCTCAAGGGTGCATTCAAATCCACAAGGGTGAAGATAAAGAGAATTTCCAGAGAGTAATTGTTCTGCAAACGTCTGGAAAAATTCCAGCTTGAATCTTTATTTTCTTGTTCGTGCACATGGAAGCTTGAAAAAGTGCCGGGAAGAAGCCGTGAAATTTAATTTTTAATACCACTCCCCAAAGCAGCAGACAGTGGGCTGTTGATCAGGGAGCTGGAACATCACACAGAAAGTTGTCTGGGTTTCTCCACGGGGCAGTGTCTGTGACAGACTGAGGGCTTGCTGTGTGGCCTGACCTTCCCAGCCGTGAGCGCTGTTACTGGAGCCACCTCCGTGCTCTCCTGCACAGGGGGTGCTGGGGAGGGAGCACCAAGCGTGCTCCTGTATCCCAGGGAAGGGGTTAATCTGTCAAACAGAGAGTGCATGAATATGTGACAGCTTTAAATGAGCTACCCACAATTCCAGCATGCCAGTCATTATGTGCTGATGATGACTATGATAGCAGCTGGGGATCTTTTTTTGGATCTTTAGCTGCTGTCTGCTTAGAAGGCAGATGCTAGGCTTTCACTAATGCTATATCTTATGTTAAGAACTGCAAGACAGATTGCATTCAAATAATGAGATTTATTAAAAAATGTAAGTTAATGTTTGGGTTTATATCCTATTTTTTTTTAGGCTTTGAATGTTCAAGGCTTTCTTGGCAGGCATGACAGCTAGAATTTTTTTCCCTTTGCTGAAAACTAAGATTCAACCATGTGACTCCAGGACTTGGAGGTTTAATGGAGGAAAGAGAAGAGAAATATTTGAGACTCCTAATTAAATTTTCAAAAGTTTACAATGCTCTGTTTTCTATTCTCATCCCTTTTATAACAGGCTAAATTTTTGGGCACCAACTTTTTCACCTTAATGATGTCCTTTCTTTTCAAGGTCAATTTATTATAATAAAATATCTTCTGCTCCAGGCTTTCCAGATCCTCACTCTAATTATGCCAGTACTTCCTGCTCTGTGTTTCCTTTTCCTGAGACCCTGAATTTCAATGTTCACCCTCTGACCTCTGTCTCAGAGCTCTCTGTCCATTTACTTCCTGCTTCAGAAGCAAAGCTCCTGCTCCTGCCCTCCCAGTAGCTGCTCACACCAGCTACTTCCTTCCCATTTGTGGCTGAGCGTTGCTGGTCAAAATCTTTGTAGGCTTTCTTCTCACAGATGCAGGGTCTTGATTCCTGCTTCTGATGAAGCTTTAAACTTCTGGGCTACGCAGTGAACTGATAAAAATTCTGAGGGAGAAGGATTCAGAGCTTGTAAAAATAGGATAAAAATTACGTGGGAGCCTTTCATTGTTACTTGTTCAATGCTTTGTATTCAACACACCAGATGGAATTTCAGGTTAATTTTGACCTATCAGACCTTCACTGGGAGATAAGTTCTATTGTATCAGTTACCTTTCAAGCATTCAAAATGAAGATGCGTTTGAACACTAGGATTCTCAACAGCCCAAAAAAGATAGAGACTCATGAAGTCTATGGGTAAATGTCTCTTAAGACTCTGCTTTGCTAAGAAGGCTCTCACGTGTGACCAAGGAAGTTAATATATGCAGAGAGAACAGAAAAACACTGGCTCTAGTAATGGAGGTTGTTACAGAACATAATTGAACACTGACTGCAGCAAAGCTAAAAGGAGACTTGCATTACAATGACAAAAAATCTTTATTTTTTCCCCTAACCTCTGATTTCAGCTGTCTGACTAAGAGCAGGTGCTGGGCAATAGCTCAATTTCAACAACCCATTGCAGCTGAAAGAGTAGATGCAATTGTGCTGTATCCAGCAAAATTGAAAATTGCTTTAAAGGAGAGGAATGCAAATGTTTTTAAGACAGAAAATCTTCATTCATCTGCAGAATGAAGCATAAAATTAGCACAGCCTCATAATTTTTATTCCTCTTTATAAAGCAGTAATAACTGTGAGATAATTTGCTATTTCTTATGTATTTTAGTATCTTTCTAGTGATACATTTTTAAAACTGCATTGCATTGTGAATACACAGGGAGTAGAATTTATTAACAATTTAAATGTTATAATTTTAAAAAATCCTACCAGGCAGTGTTTCCAAAACTTGAAAATGTCTCTGAACCATTTGAGTTTTCAGCCATCTTGGGCCTTCCCTCCAGTAATCAATGGTTAAGCCTTTGGCCTCTGGTCCTATACCCCTTATGACCCAACTGGAGTTACAGCATGGTTTATGGAATGAGGGACCTTAAAGATCATCCCATTCCAGCCCCAATGCCACTAGACAATGCCCCAAGCCCATCCAACCTGGCCTTGAACGCTTTCAGGAATGGCATGTCCATGGCTTCTCTGGGCAACCTGTGTCAGTAAAGAATTTTCCCCGATGTCTTATCTAAATGCACAGTAATAGAGAATTGCCATATTCTTACCACCTGAAGGCCTAAGTTAATGCCAGTGTTGTGCTACTGTAATACCAGTGAAACCAACTGTATTTCTGTGGTATTTCTGTACATAAACCTCACAAAGCATCTCCTGGAGTTAAAAACTGTTGTGGCAGTAGGAGTTGAACAAGCTGATTCAGACACTGACAAGATCCCTTCACTTAGATTTTCCTGGGTGGGAGACTGAATGAATTTATGAAAGAAATATCTTTTCTAGCTGCATATTCTATAGGCTTATTAGCAAAGGTCTTCCTGTTAGTTCCATAGGCCTTTCAGTATTTATATCTGGGTCATCTGATCCATTTACTGTAGTAGCTCATGCACTTCCTTCTATTTTTCTGGTGGTTGGAGAAGGGACTCTAGTATTCGAATTTATATTAACTTCTGTCTTTAAAGGTGCATCAACCTTTGTTAAGCTTTGCTGCTTTATTGACCAGAAGAGCACTAACCAGAAAGGCACTTTCTCCCTTGTGAAGTAATTATCCCACATTAGGAGATCTTACAGTCCAAAAAGTTTTAATGATTGATCTGTTATGCACACAGCTAACCCTATTTAGACACATTTGGCTTCACTTTCCTGTGTTCAGGAGAAATGTAATTTTAAATGTTGTAGCCCTAGAGAGTGTTAGGATTTCTAAAGGGATTTCTTTGGGAAAGGGAATCAGATAAAATGCTTGCTGGCAATGAAGAAGCAGGAGCTCATGTTCAAGCCCATGTTAGCAATGAGAGTCTAGGACTTAGAGGAGGTATTTAAACACCAGCCTGTACTAAAGCCAGTGCTCTTCCCTCTGTGCTAGCTGTGGCTCCTGAGTGTGGTTAGAACAAGAATGTCAGCATGTAATTTAACCACAGCTGGATTTTGCTGTGCTATTGCATGCCTTATAATTTCTCTTTCATTTGAAGTTGCTTTATAAATAAAAGAATGGGTTCTTTATCAGCCAGCCATTTAAATCTCAATCTAGGATTTTAGAGTAAAATGAAGTTATTATGTACATTATGCTCATTAATAAAAATTTTGTGGGCTAATTTGTGACTTCAGTGAACCTTTAGGCACAATTTTTGATGTTATTTTGTTAAGACAAGACTTGTTGCAAATATTGTGCAATGCTGCAGTTTGTAATTCCATAACAATATTAACTCTGTTTTGAACAGAATGTTGTTAATGTTTAGCTACTGTAGCACAGAGGCTCTGCTAAAACTGTGTGTGTGTTGCAGGAAAGGGAAACATGAACTCTATTACCAGTCTTCAAAAACATTTTGTTTAGTTAGAAAAGGCAAAAGAAGCAAACAAACAACCTTTGCATTGATAAAGTGAAGGACGTGTGAAAGCAATGGCAGTGTTGATCTCAGGACTTGGTGGATAGACTGTAAATATAAATCCTAGCTCAGCTTCTGCAAGGTGAACAGGTGTTATGGCCTCCAGTCCATTGATTCCCAAAATAAGACATGTGGAAAATTGCTGATCCATGAAACTCCATTAAGAGCTTGGCAGGACCCTTAAAGCATAAACAATTATGCATTTGTTGGTTAAGGATTTAGTAATGGTGATTGGAGAAATATTAAGAGTTGGTAACAGTCTGCTAATGCAAACTCTTTCTGTTAAATGCTAATGCCATTTGTCAGGAAGTGATGGTTCAGCTATGACTTGAGGATTTGGCTCCTCTTCCTCTTGAATTGTAGCTCAGAGCAAGCAACTTCTTCTCTAGCAATACAAAATACCAGTTTGAACAAGCAGTGCCTATTTTTTTTTGTCATTCAATTGTGTCTCATTGCAAACCATTGGATATGAATCTAAGTAAAGGATATGTACTGATTATTTAAAAATTTGTCTTCAACAGGATGGCTGAAGTATTTTTTTTTTCTTTCATAACTTCTACTGTATTACAACTGGGAAGAAAATTATGGAGCACTTACTGTTCAGGGCAAAGAAGATTTTAGATGGCAATTAAGAAATTTAAGGTAAATGTTTCTTGGAGAAATGTAATTTTGCTTCTTTGCATATGCATCTGAAAATTAAAACATCTTTCTTCATGAAACAGTAAATTGCAGGGTAGTGTGGATTTTTGTATTTCTCAAGCATACTGTAATCCACACTGTGCAGAAAGCCTGATTAAATTTTGTAGCAAATTCCGCTTTCTTCAGGCCTACAGTAGTTTTGTGACAGTCTCAAAGACGTTATGGCAAGAGCAATATGAGAATGAATAACTTATTATTTTGTATATGATGTGTTTTATATTTTATTGTAACTTCAAATTTTACATTTGTTTGTTCTGTTTTGAGTCATGTCTAGATAACATCCAACAAAAAGGAAAATTATGAATTTTTAAAAATTTTGAAATGAAACAGTTGAAGATTTGGAGAGGATTTGGAAGAAATTTGTGTGCAAAAAATAAGAGTCTAAGAGAAATATTGAAGATCCAGCAGTGAAAGTAGTAGTTTGATGGCAATTGATAAAACAGTAATTTTGTCTCTGGGCAGAAATTTACTTATATTCCACTTGTATTTGAGTTTTCTTTTTTCTGTGATAGATGCATATTGAAATTTGAACTTTTAATTGAAAATGCAGTTGGGGAAAAAATGTGTGTTTAAATAGAGATTTTGAGAATTCAGAGTATAACATCTCAGAATACAGGATCTGAGTATATACCAGTTGCATATTTGAATAAACCAATCAAATGCAGGTTCAGAATATCTTATACTATCAGCATGAAAAATAGAGATAGTATTTTGGAGGTCTCTCTACCCATTTCAAGTTTTTCAGTTTGAAAATAAAGGACATTTCTTTTCACCTTCTCCATTACTATATGGCTGAAAATTTTCAGGCCAAATTAGGCACTCAGTGTTGCTTGTTCCAGAGTGATTGAGGTAACAACATGAAGAAAGACTGAAGCAGGGATCACTGGGGTATTCTAGTGGCTTTATGTATTTGCTATTTGTTCTATTGGTTTTTGGGTTTGTTTTTTTTGGGGGGGGGGGGTTGTTGTTTTGTTTTGGTTTTTTTTTGTTTTTTTTTTTTGGCTAAAGCCCTGGATAAAATGTCAGCTTTTGTGCCATCCAGTGAGGCATTAAAATACAAATTCTTGCAGCTTCAGAGAATAGAAAGGGACCATAAAGGGCTTTGTTTTTACAGCAGCTTTTATGTGGTTCTCGAATTCCCTGGACCTTCATTCTGGCTGCTGCAGTAGCGGGGTGCCCGATGCCTTTTCGGTATCTCTGTGTGCTCCTGTAATGAGGCTTTATTGCCACGCGAGGTCAGCAGCTGCCGGGAAAAAGCAGGAAATAAACTCGCTCCACTGCAATCCGTTTTCATTTGCTTTATTTAGAATACTTAAAAATCAATACATCCTTCAGAACCGTATATACAGTGTGCAAAACCAAAGGATTTCTTTTGAACGCACAGCATTTTCAGCTAAAAGTCTTCCTTGCGAGTTACTACAGAGTGAGGATCTAAAATGGCTTTAGGAACGTTTATTGGCTTCCCGAGTAGCATTGGGTAATCGCTGGGGCAGAGGATGGTATTCTGTACAGTGTGATGATGACAGGGTTTCAGCCTTATCTTGTTGTCTCCACTAAATTGGTGATAATAAGTCTAAATTGAATAAGGTATTATTGCTGCAGGGAATAATTTGGAATACAGAGATGGAAAATACCCTTCCTTTTTAATGCAGTAATAATCAATGTTCTGTTAAGATGTTGGGGAGATGTTGCCTGAAAAGATTTCCCCCCTGCTTTTGTCTTTGCTTAAAAGCAAAACACCCCCCAATAACACAGGTAAAAAGTATAAGCTTGGTGCCAAAGTGGCTGAACAAGATTTGGGAAATAAGTGTTGAGCTCTGTCATAGGCTTACTCTTGTCTAATCATTTCCTTGGCATAATTATCAGTTTCCTATATGTAACTCCAAAGAAGATATTCACTTATCTGGTAAAGTTTTAGAATAAATTTTTTTGGATGAGATTTTCTGGTTTACTGTTTTTACAGTGGGATTATCAACTGCAGTGCCACACCCGAATCTTGGTGTTCTTTTTCCTGAAATTCATATTGCTATTTCTTGTGAGTATGCCATTCTTCCTGTCCTAGATAGTTGTGTAACATTGCTAGTAAGCATACCCTGTGTTTCCGAAGTGACTGCTGTTTAATAGTTTATGAAGTTATCTTCATGTATGATTGGCACCAGCTGATATTCCTGTCAAAGCTTTTATCCAAAAATCCCCCTGCACTGGGCAAATTTAACAAATTATACAGATGACAATCAATTTACTGATCACCAAAATGCAGCAGGGGAGCTGTAGTTTAAATATTAGGAAATACTTTTTAGCTATAACACTGATTAAGTTGAAAGAACGAACTGCCAAATGAAGTTGGGTAATTGCCATCACTAGAGGTTTTCCATCACTAGAGATTTTCCAGGCTATGAGTATGCATCCATTTAGCAGGGGTGGCTTAAAAATAATGCAGTCAGTTTTGCCACAGTTCAGGACTTGGACTGAATGACTCATTATATGCGTGTTTTATCCGTAATAATTTTTAAAATTTCTTCCTACTTTACCCTGGCTAGGGATAAAGCAGCAGGGATGTCAGCAAAAAAAACGAGTAACATTTTCTCTCAGCGTGTGCCAAGCCTACATGAAATAAGAAACAAGTTGTAGTGAGAGAGAAGAAAGCCCAGATTGATGTGACCTTTATTATTTTAACAGTGTCTTTCAGCACAATTACAGAGTTGCAGGATTGCAGAGAACAGAGCTGGAGTATAAAATAACATAAATAAATAGAACAGGAGCCAAAGCAGTCAGCAGGAGGTGGTTGGAATTGGGCAGTGAAGGATGGGTGAAGGGTTTGCATTGGTCAAAGCCTTTATGATTCAGCCACCATAGTTGCAAATTCTGGAGAAAAGAAAGAATTTTAAAAAATACTTTAAAAACTAAAATTTAAAGGAGGAAGCATATTACAATGAATACAGAGTCACTGGTGCAGCAGAAACGTCACAATAACAGAAGAGTAAAGAAATCCAAGTTAATTAAAGGGAAAGTATGATTTGAGAAATCTTACAGTGAAATGAAAGGATTTTTTGAGAATAAGGGAGAAATGCTATACATGCCAGACTGTAAGACTTCCACCACTATTTATCTAAAGAACTTGATTAGTTCTCGGTTATTTGGAAATCTCAATGGGATGAAGGCAAGAACTAGAAATTTAATCTTGCAGTGAGATAAATTTCTTTTATATCCGAGTTTGGCAAAGAGAATCACTAGTGAGTCTTTCAAAGTATTTGTGCCCCATATTATAATTATATTGCATTTAAACTCAATTTTGTAATTGTAAATTGAGTGAAAATGACAGATTACAAAAACAGAAGGCTAATACCAACCTATGTAGCAATTTTGACTGTGTTGTAAGAATGAGAAAAATTTCTGTGGTGTCAGAGAGCCAGGATTTTACCCTGTGGCTTTTATTAGTGATACATCCATAATATTTATGTAAACGTATCTATCTGCAATTTAGGGTTATTCTGTGCTCTAGTATATATACTGCATTTCAGCAGGGAGATAAAGCATGAAAAATGCACATTTGTATCCTGGTGAATGGCTGACTGGTTATAATTCCTAACTCCATCTAACCTTGGAAGAGTAACACACGAGAATGCCTTGCACAGTTGTATGTGCCTCAGAGCACTGGAAATGACAGACTGGAGGGAATCCCAAGAAGAGCAACAAAGATGATAAAGGGATTAGAGGATATGCAGAGAGAGTGGTTTATGGGTTTAACATAATCAGCTGAGAGGAAAATGGCAAATAGGAGAGGGAGTCGTCTGTAAGGCTCAAGAAAAAAATACTGAAGTTTGACATAATGAAGAGTAAAGTCTGGCAACTGAAAAAGATAGAAGATTAAAATTAGGCATTTTAAAGAATATTCTGGTGTTCCATTGAAAAATGCTTAACTCTAACCAAGTGAGATCTTAATTGACTGTTGTGTGCAAACAGCTCTTCTGATAGCGTGTCCAAAAAATATGTTGCCAAATGCAGACAAACCAGACTGAGAAATAAAAAATGTCAGAGGGTTTAAATCAATTCCAAATTTATCCATCGTTTTGAAAGATGTAAATCCAAATTAGCATTAGTGATGCAGATTACTTAACACAAAACACGTATAAATCCTGTACATGGTGGGTACGTAGATTGAAAGTGTTGCAAACTGAATTTAAGAGATAACATGAAGTGCTTGTGCTAAAAACCCCAGCTATTCTGGTCAGAAAAGGAGAAAGGCCATGATTATTAAATCTTTGTGTCAATATGTCCTGCAGAGAGAAACATGAACTGCAATGGATCAAACCTTTCCAAAAGGGAAAACTAACTACGCATATACTGTTAAAACAAGTTGCCGTACTTATTACAGCCAAATTAAATACCTTTTATGATAATTTGTATCTACAGAATATATTTGGAAAAGGTTATTCAGACTTGCAGCCAAATATTTTCTATAATACATTTTGAATGTGTCATTATCACCTAATAGCAATATATTTTACAGGTACTTTATGATAGCCAGCAAACCATAAAATACTCCTTCTTGAGTAATTGCAACAATTTCACTTTTCCCAGGATTTTCAATGTATTTTAAATATTTCAAAGATGTTCCAGTTGAATAATCTTCTAAATTAGTTCACTATTCATTTTTGTATGAAGGTTAGTCCAACCACAGGTGGCTTGTAGAAGCATTGTTACAAAGTGTACTCATATATGCAAAACTTCTGAGATAAGGCAGGGTATATCAGTCCCTTGTAATTGGCTATTGCCTCTGGCCTGTTAGTGAGGGAATCCTTGTGATCTACTACATCCTTGTTTCCAGTTGGAGTTACCCTTCCAAACAAAATTATGTCTTTCTTTGAACAAATAGTGGCTTTAAATTGCAAGGATTTAGACCATTTTGTCTTGTAAAATAATTTACTAGCTGTTTTGTGTCAGAGCTCTGACTTAAAAGGAGAGGACACTGTGTTCACTACAGTTTAGTACTATATGCCAGCCTAATGCATGCCCTCTAGTATTTTACTGAAATGACAGACATGATTACAGAGGACATGTTGTAGGCTCGTGATTTCTCTCATCAGGTTGTGGTTTTTACATTTTCTTTACAACAGAAATCTGTTTAGGAAACTTTATAAGTTATGACTTATGCTAGTTTATTTTAGAAAATTGAAGAGGACAAAGCCGGATAAGAAAAGAAGGAATTCCAAATTTTTTTTTGTTGTTGTTGTTGTTATGGCTTTCACCTGGCAAGGTCATGACTTAATAGTTGTTATTTTGCATGTTTAATGTCACATTTTTACAACATTCTGATTTACAGAGATAAAAATCTGGATTGCGCTGCTCACAGTGCATGATCTTTGAAAGCTCTCTATGTACTTTCTCAAGTCTATTAATATCAGGAAACTAAAAGGCATGAGCTTCACGTCCAATGCTAATACACAAAATAGATTTAAAGCAACATTATGACTAGAATTTTTCTCTTTTTTTTTTCTCATCTTTCTTATAAATATTTTCCTGCAGCTAGTAGAGCTGCTTCAGCATCCTTTTTCAGCCCAATTTAGAAGCTAAGGTTGCTTGTGTTATGAGGTAACCTGGTCTTGACCTCCAATTTTTTTCAGATTCATCATCTTCTGACCACATTGGTGGAATGTGGAGGGGGTCTGACACTGCACAGAAGATGATCAGGTCTTACAGGAAATGGCTGCAAGTTTTCAGCTCTTTGAAACTGCTTCATTGTGTCAAGTTGAAACTGATGGGACAAGAGGTAAACTGCTGAAACTATTTCAGAGTCGAATGGTCTTGCAGGAATGAGAAAAGGTTTAAAGAAGAATCGAAAGAAAAGAGAGAAAATTTGTAATGTAAGACCTCAGCTAGAAGAAGGCTAATTGGGTTGGGATGTTTGTGATGATACATCTGAGCTCGTTGTCTCTGTGGTTTTAAAAATCCCTGAAGATCAGTTCCTACAACTGCTGCGGGCTCCTGAGGGACAGCATTCAAGGGCCATAAGGAGAATCAACATTAACCTCTGTGAAAGGCTGCTTGTTTGCAATTGTTTAGTTATTTAGGAAGCTGATGTTTGAAACAAGGGGTAGAGGTGATGCCTGACAATTCAGCTGCAGGGAAACAAAATTGGTTTGCAACAGAAATACAGCATCACAATACTGCATATGAATGGGATGTACATTTGTGACTTTACACTTTATTTACATATGCAGTTATATTATTGGATTGGATTGGGCCAAAGGAAAAGCTGGGAAGTATCTGTCCTCTTTGTCCTTTGGTCACAGTCTCAGCTGTTAACTTTTGTATGTATTTCAAGCCTTTCTGGTGTAAAAATTGGCTGTTAAAGTCAATTTAAGAGACGGAAAAGAAACTGGTAGTGTTGTATGGTAGGGATATGGTCAGAAGAATCAAAAGAAAAAAGCACATCATTCTCTTCTCATTATCAAAGTGTAAACACAGAGTATTTCCATTTCAAAGTTAGGGAACAGTAAAAGCTGTAGAAGAAAGAGATAAGGAGAAGAGGCATTTCATATTGCTTTATTACAATGTACTGGGTTTCAGGCACTGTTTCAAAGAAAAAGTTATGGTAGTCTTAAATATGAAGGTTAATGCTGTATTTTCTTGTACAAGCCAAAATCATTATGCAATATTGTTTTTTTATTCCAATTAAGACTAGTTTTGATTTGCAGCCTTCTGGAATAGCTGAAAATTTATCTGCTATGAGGTTGGTGGATCAGCTGTAAGCTTACTTACCTAAATTAAGTTTTCTTTTGAAAAACTTGCTCAGTGATTTTAGTACTACTATCACTAATTTTAGTGTATATAAAGAAGATCTGTATAATAAATATGAATATGAAGTTTCAAGAAATGGCACCCACGCTGGATTCAGCAGCAGTGCTGAAGTTTAGCAGGAGCTTCACCTAAACCATTATAAAGTGATGATTGGAGAAATTAAGAGGCTTTGGTCTAGGGACGTGGCCATAGTCACTGATATGCCAGTGTGCATCTCCGGACTGATATGCCAATGGCTGATTTTGTGTGTTGTCTTCTAAGCTGGGAGACTGTGTTAGTTAATTTTGCTTTTTATTTCTCTTTTAATTGACCTATTTTTTCGAGATAACATTTTATTAAATTGCAGAGATTGAGTAACACAGAGAGATATGAGAGGGTTTAGGTATTTTTTAGATTTCTGCTTATGATATGGCTGATTGATATGTCAAAACCCTAGCAATTGCCTGCTCTCTAGGTGATTTAGTACTCTGGCCACAAACTTCTATCTCCTTCAATGAGGAAAGCTTTAGTTTAGAATTGCATCTCTTCTTGTCTCCTTCAGTGTGTTTCATTCACTGTCACCTCCAAAAAAAGAGGAAAAAGGAGAAATTTTGTGTGTGGGCTAAGCTGATTCATCCCAAGGGGGAATAGAAAACAGCCCTAGCTTTTTAAGCAATGCTGTGAGAGGAAAAGTTGTTCTTTTCTTGTAATTCTCATATGCAGTAAAAGGGACTGACAAGCTTTCTTAGGTGTTAAGACCTACGTAAACACTAGCATAAGCTGGATAGACTGTTATTGTATAGAAATTCTGTAGCCAAATGGGTGTACTTTGAATTTTAAGAGCATTGCCTTGCTAAGTCATGCAAAGTCATTACTTTCCTGCTAACTAAACATCAAGCAGAAATGCTGGCGCTGAGCTTTTATTCTTTCCATGCTTTAATGTGAAGCCTCGGTCTCTGAACTCGCAGTGTCCTTATTCTCACTCCCTGGAGCGGAGTTTGGCTGGGTGCTTAGTCCTGCTCTGCGGAGTGCCCGACCCACAGCCGGGTTCCGTGAGCTCCTGCCCCCTCTAGTGTCACAACTCGGCTCCTCTTCCTCTAACGCTTCCATGCAAGGTGCAGCAAATGGAGCGGGACTTGGCATTTCATTAAACCCAAATTGTGCCCTTCAGAAGGTCACAGCCTCCAGTGATTCCTAGGTTTCCTCAGTTCTTGTGTGTAAGGGTAATATTCGGTTGTTACTGTCAAAGTTTACTCCTCTAATTACATACCATCAGCGCCAATTTTACCATCACCGTCCTTATCTCCAGCAGCCAGAAGAGCCTTCGTTTCTTTGTCTGATAGGTCTCTTCCTTCTGGGGTAAAGCCCTTCAGGACAAACCTAAGGAGGAGGCATAGAAAGTAAAAGGACGTTTGTTTGGAGTTTTTGCTTGTTTGTTTGGTTTTGTTTTGGGGGTTTTTTTCCACAGAACAATTACACTTCGTATCTATTTGTACCACTGATTCGAGACACAAGTTGGAATCTGGCGTTGTGTCTTCTGTTGTTGACCTTCTGTAACATTCAGAAGTGCTTTACTCTGAAACTGCATTTGGCTGAAGAACTACCTGTAAGGTATTGACCATTCATGTGTTTCAGGGATCCTGCAATCCAAGTGGCAACTAGCTATCTCCAACACTCCTCAGCTCATGTTCCCAGCAAAAAACTGGCATAGCACACAAATACTATACTCAAGAGTTTCAGCTGTATGTTACTGCCTAGAGTCTTGTAAAAATAACCCACAGGAAATTAGAGTCTTAAAGCAGGGATATTTGAGAAAGGATGTAACTTTACTTACTTCAATTCTTCCTCTTCAATGAAGCCGCTCTGATCTTTATCAAGAATATGGAAAACCTTCTTCACATCTTCTGGGCTCTTCTTTTTCAATCCTACCATCTCGAAAAACTTTTTGTAGTTAAAAGATTCAGCCGCTATAAGAGATGAAGAAGCAGAAAACTGTTTAGAAAAGTTATTGAAGCACACACACCAACACATACCCGTGGTTTTCTTCCATGCTGCTGTTTTTCCTGCCCTGGGAGGAACAGTGGAGCCCAGCTGCGGTAGGAGCTGAGTGTACTCAGTGTAATCGTCCGTGCTTCACAGGTGCTAATGGAAATAAACAAAGGCAATGTCTCCATTTTGCAGATGAAGAGCTGAGCTACAGAAGGATGAGACTTGCCCAAGGTCACACAAGAAGTCTGTGATAGACTTGGGAGCTTTGGGAGCTGAGGTCTAACGTGCTTGGTCTCATTTCAGTGCCTTAAACCTTTTTTTTTTTTTTTTTTTTTTTTTTTTTTCCCCCGCTAAGTTTTACACTAAAACAGACATCTGAGAGCAGACTATTACATAGCTGTCACTTTTTAACATTTCCACCCCTGGAAAAAAAAACCCAAAAATGCTCTTGCTCAAGCATTGGCGAGAAGCGTTTCAGAGCACTGTTTGACTGTTTGTTTGGTGGTTTTTTTTTCATGGAGACTTACTAGAAATCAGTGTTCCATTTTAACCGCTGAAGGAATGTGCAATCGTGGTGTGTGAGCTCAGACACTGCAAGGGAGTGCTGCGCGGCGCGCTGCCTGCAAGACCTTGTGAGGAGCTGTCTCCGGGGAGGAAAAAAACAAACAACCCAGAGCCCTTGAAATCGGAGCCGAGTTTACCTGCTCCACCTCCCTTGTCCTTTCACCGCACCCGCTTTTGTCCCACCCAGGTAGCCTAACAACTGTGATGTGGATTGGAAATACCATACAGTGACCTCCAAAACGTGCGGTGGAGTTTTTTTTTCCTTCCTCAAGCATTCTTATTCCAGCCGCGTTAAATTTTCCTATTACATAAAATTAAGGAGGCTCAATCTTCCGTGATCTGCCCGAGATCTGTCATTAGTTGCTGCTAATTGCATCTGCTCCGGGACTTGGGGATGGCCATAGAACAATGGAAGCTAATGAGTAAAACAGCTGCTGGATCCAGCAAAGCAATTTGTCGCTCCCTCTGACTCCGGCTTGTGAGCTGAGCCAGGCTCAGCGGGTCCTGCTCCTCTGTCTGTTTGGGAAGGTCATCGCACAGAGCAGGACTGACAGAGGCGGCTCCCGGGATGGTGCGGTCAGCCAGGTAGTTTGGGGGAGGGGGGGATAAGGTGCATCCCGGAGCAGGATTTCTGGCTTTCTTTGAGAGCAACCTTAACTACCTGAATCTCTGTAAACACGAAGAAGGCTTGCTGTCAGTTTTGGGGGTCGCGATGAAAGAGAGGGGTAGGGAACATCTGATACCCGGAGGAGTGAAAGGGGAGTGTGGACCACTGCAGCCATTCGACCTGCAGGGAGCCCCTGCAGTCGAGCAGTGCACCCGCACCCGTGCTCTACTGTTGCCTTCTGTCCATCCCGCAAAGCAAAGCCCACCCGGGGATTCTGCATAGAAAGTACAGAGTGGTTTCATAAATCCTTGAAATGGGAAACAGCAGTTCTGTAACATCTGAAACTAAATTTCAGGAATGAGTGGGAAACTGCTGACATCCATTGCTGACTTCTCTATCCCACACCAAGATATAATGCAGCTTGGTTTGCCGAGGGGTTTCTTCCCTTTGAAAGTATCCTCTCGGTAGAAGCAAAGTCTCTCCGCAGTTACTGCTTACTTTCCTCAAAAATAAATATTTCGCCTCTGTAACGTGCAGGACAACTTTGCTGAGGATGCAGCCTTGTACTTTATAAACCTGTCAGAGGCATTCATTGAACATCTGAAAACACATCCTCATTTGAAATTTTGTCTAGCTAGTTCCTCTAATCTTCCCATAGCTGAAATAAATGCACAGCTATCCTAACCTGAAAAGATGAAAGGAGGAAAAGAGAGAAGAAAAAAAAATAGGAAAAAAGCACTCACCTGAAAAGGCTCCCACAGCCTTCTTGATATCCTCAGCGCTGAGCAAGTCAGTCATAGCCATCCTGCAACTGTTTGAACAGGGAAGCAAGTGCGAAAAGATTAAAAAGTGCTTTTCTCATCATTTCTGCTCATATGACCAAAGCTGCAGTGCTGTGTGGGGATGGCACACCGGGAAAGGCTGGACCCGTGCCAGCTCTATAGCTCTGCGTGGATAAGTGCTGTGGGCTGTCGCTCTCCCTTTTGCAGAGCACCAAGTAGTCCACAGACGCGAGGGTTCAGCTAAAGAGGGGGCACGGGGGATGCCTTTGTGGGTCTGGGGTGGGGGAGGACGCAGGTGGGGGTCGCTCCCTGGGAGGCTGGAGCCTAAGTCTTACTGGAGCGGTGCCAGAGGCTGCTGTGATACCGGCTGGAGAAAGAGTTTTGCCAAGGTCAAGTCCTCGGGTGCCGTGGACAAACTAGTGGTGCAGAGCAGAGTCTTTTCATTTAGTAAGTCAGTATGAGCTTTACCAGTTATATTCGGTGATGAGTAAGGAACTGCAGCATATGCCAAGCTTCAAGCTACTCTTGAGGTCGGGAAGCAAATGTTATGTAGCTTTTGAACATTTGCCTTATCGTTCAACCACTTTAAACGTCTCCCCCTTCTCCCTTCCCCCTCCCCTTCACACACATAATCCTTTTAGACCTTTTTTCTTTCAGGCCAGTCCATATTAAGCATCTTCCTCACTGAATTAATTATCACATCCCAGCGAATCCTACAGATCCCGTTTGTAATGCACAATATGCTGCAGAATCTTCCGCGATAGGGTACGGCATAACGAGATGCGAGGTGACAACGCACTCGTGAGGAGCTCCTGTGCAGTAGTGGGTTTCGCAGGCAGGACCGGGCACTTCCCGTTAGCATAAAAAAAAGAAAGCATTTAGGATTTGTAATGTGTTTTCTAGGGTTATTTTTTTTCTCCCAGAATCTGTGCCCATTTTTCACATAAAATATGGCAAGAAGTCCAACTTGCTCTCAGAGTTTGGGCAGGAGCCATTAGGCTGAGGTAGCCAAGGTTAGGGCCCAGTAGTAGGGCAGATCTCTGCAGGAGTATTGGCATCGCTGCTTCAGGAGAGACGGGGGAGGACAGAGTGGTGGCAGCGAGATCCCCGGGCGCGATCGACGGGTACGGCCCGGTCCCGCTGCCACAATCACACCTCTCCTCTGAATGGGGCCGCCGGAGAGCAGCCTCGAAAAGGGGGCGGCTTGTGCAGAACCTCGGGTTGTGCTGTCAATATAATTGCTCGGTGGTTTTAAAAGTACGAGCCCTGTACTTTTTTTTTTTTCTTTTTTTTTTTCCTCCATGGCCCAAGTTCAGCTATAATGGGTAAGTCATTACCATGACACTGAACGCAGGACTGAGGAGGAGGTGACATTGGTATGTCCCCCCTCCCCCGCTTTTTTTTCCTTCTCCTTTTCTTTCCTAAAGGTCATCTCTTCATTGTGGAAGGGACTGACGTTTTTCTCTCGTTGGAACTTCTCCCCCCCGCCCCCGGCCTCCATTTTCCGTGTATTTCCCGAGATGCAAGAGATGCTTAGTTTTCTCCAAGGACAAACAAGGAGATGGATGGTGAAGCCAAGTCCCTCTCCCTAGGCTGAACACATCCTTCCCTGCTCTACAGGGTAAGGGGAGCTGAGAACTGGGATGCTGGACCGAGATAAACAGCAGTCCCCCAGAAGAGCTCTGCGCACCTTCTCGCAAGGGTCATTCTCACTCAGCAGCCCCCGTCTTTTTGGAGCTGGAGGTGGGACGGTGTAGTAAAGACAGCACTCGAAGCATGGGGGTCTCCTGCTTTAGCAGATTTCAGCGTTAGGACCCTATTGTTAGTCCGTTTTAAACGTAGGACGAGTGCAGACCCATCAATATATGCAGCCATTTGCTAGAGATCAGCGTGCCATATCTTATGAAATTGACGTCCCTTTACCTTTCCTTAACTGAGGGAAGAGAGTGCAATCTCTTCTTGTTGCCAGTGCAGACCCCCGCCGGCCCAATGCTACATCGTCCTCTGCTTTCCCTGCTTTGCTGCGTGCGGCACCGGCGTGGTCTGAAAAGGAGTTGGGCCTCAGTCTCTGCAGGTTTTTTCCCTTTCTTAGGAATCTTTTACAAACCCGTTGTTGAGCCAGGAGCTTCCTTTTAGATCCCTACAAACAGGAACGCACCTGCCCAGCCGCCAGTGAAGATGCTCTCCTGGCGGGTGACTCGCGTTTCGGGGTTAGCCCCGCTCTGCTGACATGGCAGAGCGCATTTGGACGGCTGCCCTCGGGGGTAACTCGAGCCGGTGGCTGGCAGAGGCGATGCTCAGCGCTGCCCGCTGTGCTGGCAGACGCCGATCAGCTTAAGTAGCCTCATGCCAAGCAAAGCGGCCAGAGGCGCATTCCCTGTCTGTGTCCTGGGGATGGGAGCCGGGCGGCTCCCTCCGCATCCCTAACGATGCGCGAACTGCCCCGCTTTCCCTCCGTCATCGGATCTGTCAGCCCTCTACGGCCTAATCATGCTGTGGAGGCGAAAAGTGAGAGGTGTCTGAAAAATGAGGCTTCAGATCAGGTGGAGCCATCTGCAGAGCGTAAATAACATTTTCCCCAGCTCAGAAGCTGTGTCTACCTTCCACAGCCAGAAAGGCGAAAGCAGCGACACAGGGTTTGCGAAGCGGACAGCTGGGATCTGCCTTGGAGGAGCGACTGAGACCCGGCTCCACCCTCAGCAGTGTCTCTCTTTAAGGACAGCTAGCAAATTTCCAGAAGCTTTTAACCACCAACCTGCAGTCAACACTGTTATTCTAATAAAAAAGGTGTTTCACGAGTTGACAGTTTCTCACTCGACCTTTCATCTTTTTCTCATCATCCCTGCGAGATGAATGACGCGTTTTCCTTTATCTCTGAGATTTTGCCAATTTTCCTGCCCAAACTATTTGCAAAATCCACATCGTGGATTTCCAAGTTGTCTGCACCAAAACTTTTGTGTAGATCAACTCCCCATTCCACCAACACCAGAATGATGATATTGTTACTAAGTAAACGACCAAATAAATTAAGTAGAAATCAGCCCACCCTTGCCAAAAGCAAACCAGTGAGAATTTCCTGAACAGCACGAAGCCCTCACATCAACAATTGAAGCAGAAAGGCGGCGGTCCTTTGCAAAAAGGGTGACACATTTCCTTTAGCTTCCTAGTGACCACACCAAAGAGAGCAACCTCATCCCATCGCTTATAGTCATCTGTGCAGAAAGAGAGGTGCCATTTCTGGACGTGTTCTGGATCTTGTGGTTTTGTTTGTCTTTGGTTCACAGCTGGCTATTTCAGTAAAACCTCTTCGGAAGTCCTTGCTCTCGTTCTCGTTCACTTTCTTCCTCCCCTTTCCCACTTTTGTCATTTCCACCTTCTCCCCTGCTTTTCTTCTTATTCTCCTTCAATGAGTTCACCTATGTACTCCTTTTAATGATCTATTCTTCTCATTTGGAGTCTCCTTTGAGGGAAGCGATTCCTCAATGTTTGAGAGATTTGCATCTCTTTGTTTCTGGGCTTTTGTTTATGGAAAGGGGAATGATGCCGAAGTGATAGAAGATACCCTTATCTGCGAAGATTCCGCTTCTTGCCCGAAGCTGGTGAATCCACCTTTGCTGCGGAAATTTGAGCATTTTCTTGCTACTTACCTCTTGGATCTCTTGTAAGCACGCTTGAAAAGGTGTTAGATAGGGAGGTGGTCAAAAAGAGGTGGAACTCGGGGTAGGAACCCCACTTATATAATCTCTGTCGCTCTTTCTATTTTCGGCAGGTGATACCCACTCCTCACTGGTATCAGATATTCAGGGGTTTTGTTGGTGGTGTCACATTTATCTTTCCCTTAACCAACAGAGGAACGCTATTAATAATCCTTGGCACTTACCTTCCCCTGGCTGTGAAAACCCATTACATTGGCAAACTGATGGTCTGCATGAAACTTGAATGTTAAGGGGAGAAGCAAGCAGTACAAGTGAGCTGTTATGGGACAAATAGGCAAATAACAACGATGAAAATGCCATTGAGACCTATTTTCCATTGTGTAATCCATCTAGGGACATTTTTCCTGATATTTAATGTTTTTCTGGCAAGGGAAAACGTTTTGCAGAGGCCCATGAATCATACATTGGATGAAAGTGGCATCGGGGAGATCACGATGCATTAGGAAGTTCAGTTGGAGAGATGGGACTCTGCTGACGAAGGGAATAGGAAGATGTAACCCCCTCGTTGGCGTGAGGGAAAGCAAAGATAGGCTCCGGAGTTTGCCCTTTTCTTTCATTGGCCTTGACAGATACTACTTGAAACAAAGCAGAAGATTACTAAATTACTTCCTGCACCTACAGCTACAACATTCAGCTTTAACCCCTTGGCCTTGAAGGAAGTCAGAAATTTTTTTCCTGCAGGCAACAACAAACTCAATTGTGTAATTCTGATTGCTCATACTTACAGGGGCATGCAAAATCTGCATTCAGGGCCCCATTGGGCAAGGAGCTGTAGAAGTCTAAAAAATTTACAGCCTGAGCTTTCTTGGGAGAGACTGGGAGTTATAAATGAAAAGATCCTATATATACAGCCATAATACATTGACTGTAACCTTTTCAGCATATAAATTCTCTTTATGCTGCATTGCCTATTCCAGGGAAAGACACCTTTGAAGATACTTCTATTTTTACTCTGCCAAGCAATAGTAACAACAATAAAAATGCCTATGAAATGTATTTGCCATTCTGTAATCCATTTAGGGACGTGTTTCCTGATATTTAATGTTTTTCTGGCAAGGGAAAACATTTTATAAAGGATTACGCACTACATTTATCTGTAGTACATTTATGAGTAAAAAAAAAGGTTTTTTCTGTTTCAGCACTCAAACCCAACATTTCCTAGGTTAAAAGCAAGCAAGGTTTTGTGATACAATGGAAATCATCTTTTGGGAAAGGCAGGTGCTGCAAAAGCTCAGATTTTTCTAGCTTGATTAATTGATCCTAGAAGTGAGGAAAGATAATTGAGGTATGTATAGGATAGGAATATTTAAAAATATTTCTCTACTGCCCATATAATTTAGATGCTGAGTTCTGTGATAAATTAGAAGTACTCCATCAGCTTTAGATAATTTCTAAAGAGGCAGCTTTATTGAATCAAACATGACAAAGGTTAATTCAATCATTTGTCTTCTCTTATTTTTTTTCCTATTACACTTCCTGTAGTGGTTTTTGCATTTTCAGTGTACTGCAGTAGTATGGGAAGTAATGCTACTTTTCAGCAGCGTTGTTCATTTCTGACAAACACTGTGTGCATGCCCTGGCTCAGAGCAGGTGATAATTACAGTGTGAAGTAGCTGGCTCTTGTGGGTCCAGATGTTTCAATCAAGTGGTTCATTTCCTTTGGAGCAGTATAAGTCATCGTATACTGTTTGCTAAATTCAGTCATGTGGGGTTTGCATCCCCCTTTCTCATATTATAAACCCTTGGTGTAGCACCAGGGTTAGATTCTGGTTTAGAGATACCAGTATCTCATGGTTGTTAGCTGCATGCTTCATTTCCATTTGGTAGCTGCAGAACAACTTTTTAACCTTCCTTTGGCAGCTTAGAGAGGATAAGGATTGTAGGACTGTCTTTTTGGCTAATGGACTGTGACTTCCATCTCTGTCTGTGCCACTGGAATGACTGCATTTGTCCACTGGTGAAAGGAGAGCAAGTGCAGGGCCGGTCATTGAGATTCCTCTGTGTAATTCAGCCATGTGAAAGCAATCCTGATTAGTGGAAATCCTTTCTTATCCTTTTAGTTCCTACTAAGGCTTATTTACAAAGAGTGAAGCAGATTTTTGATGACATTGGGCATATAGTGAGGTCTTTGTTATGTGTCAAGTATTTAATTAATTAATATAGGGGTTGTTGTTGGGATTTTTTTTTTTTTTTTGTAAGAAGAATACAATCAAAATCTGACACATCTAGGTTATTCGTACAAATCTTCCTGAAGCTGGAAGATGTGGAGTGTTGTGGCTCACTGAGATCCTGAGATTTCACCTCTGTGAAATGGTAGAATTTAGGGAGAAAGTTTGTGTTACTGCACTTGTCAGTTTTGGTAATGTGGTTGCATATTTACTATCATCTCAGTCAGGTTCATTCACAAAAAGATTAGGGCTGGGTTTCCCTTTTAGGATACATGCACAGTGCAGAGTTGGGGATGCTCATCCATTATAATTTCTTTTTCTTTTTCCCACCGCACATAAATAACTGTAATCTGAATAATAAGGTTCCTATCAGCCAATGTATCCAAAATTTGGGATGGTATATTCACAGCACTAGCATAGCACCTTAAAACAGGAAACTTGACCTGCTGCTATCTCATATGTCTGCTATGTGTTGTGACGAGCAACTTCAGTTTTCAAGGACAGCAGCCAGCCATCTTTTGCTCCCCATAGATTTTCCTTATTTGTTAAAGATATAAGAGAATCAGAGAATCATTAAAGTTGGAAAAGGCCTCCAAGATCATCAAGTCTAAGCTTTGACTGAACATTACCCGCTCTAAGTGCTACATCCAGTTGTTTTTTGAATACTTCCTGGGATGGTTACTCCCCCACTTTCCTGAGCAGCCCATTCCAATGCTTAACCACCCTTTCAGGGATGAAATTCTTCCAAATGACCAACCTGAACCTTTAGTCTGCGAAGGATATTATGATGATGAGCACTTTTATGTGTTGGAGAGGAAAATGGACAAATTCATGAAAGAGAGGTCCACTGAAAATTATGAAACTCATACAGACCACATCCAGCTTGTGAAGTTCCTAAGACAAAATGGTTGTGAATTGGGATAGGATAAGGGGAAGGTGTAATCTGACTGCCTTGTGATTACATTCCTCCAAACACTTTTATCTATGTCCACTGTCACTGCTTACATTACTGAAAATGTCCTTTGTTTTGTATATACTAATTTTAATTTCCTCTTCAATGGCCTATTCTTGGCTTTGCCTGAGGGAAGTCTGTATTCCAAGGATCTAAGCTCAGTGGTTCCATTTTTACTGATTTTTCCATTCCTCTGATAATTGTCTCAAAAGCTGAAGATAGCAAATAGCTGCAAGAGATACCCCAGAGGTAAGAAATAGGTCACTACTAGTCCATGCTACCAGTGGGCTTTGGGGACTCCCCAGCTTGTATTGCAAATGGTGTGGAAAAGAAAGTGAGATGTCTCACCCAGAGGGGATAATACAAATAAAAACCCAGAGATAGGTGTAAACCCCTGGTGAGAGTTAGGCTCAAATTACCAAAGAAGAAAAAAGCAAGTGCTGAAAGAGTAGGTCTGTGTATCATAACACCTCCTAGCAACTTCAAATGGATATTTACAGCAGGAAAAAAAGCTGTTAGTCCCAGTGGGAAACCCTGACCCCAAGGTTAAGAGAATGGAAACAGTTGGTTTTCTTTACAACAGACACTTGTGGGTATCAGACATTTGTCATAATTGACACTTGGGTGGTGTTCACACTGGGATGGATAAGCCCCATGTAATTATTACCACAGGGGTTATATTCCAGAAAAACTAGCACAGCAGAAAGATGGTTTCATTACTTATTCCTATTTATACTAGGCTGCTGGTAGGAGAGCAGTCATAGTATTTAGATCAGGGTAAACAGCTTTTGGGGAAATTGGACTTTAGTTTTAGCAGCTGGAATCCTATGGTAACCCAAATTTTGATACTCATTCTTTGATTAATCTGTTGGGGTTTTTTTTATTTTTTCTTATTTTTTTCTAATTTTTTCCTTTCTTTTTCTTGTCTTTTTTTCCTTAAAAATAATTAATGCACTTGTAATTAATTTCAAAGATATTAATACCCAGTGAGATGGATTTAAAAGTCAAAGGTTTGTAAAGGTGTCATGGGTTACCATGGGTTAACCCATGCTGTTAATTTGGGTTAACACATCCCAAATGTAAATTGCTAGATAAAGAAGTCTATAACTATTACCAGAACAGGAGCACTCTGGTGTCAGCTGTTTATTTATTGTCAATATTTAATTAGAAAACAGTTCTTCCATTTACACAATTGGTAAATGAGATATCTTCTTAAGTTAAAGTGATGATTTGAATCCAGCTAAGGTGAATGACAGTAAAAAAAAAGTCATTATTCTGAAATGCTGTTTCAGTCACTCTAATGAAATGAGTTGAACAGCATCAGTACAGTTGTTAATAAACAAATACACACAAAACGATCTTATTTGCACTAAAAGAATATCTCCATGTTGTTCATGGTCTGAATCTGACCCAAACGCTGAATTCTCCTGTGCTTTTACTTCTCTATAGCTTTAGGTTGCCTAAATGGAAGGCTACAGGAAGGAAATCTCTGCTCTGGCTACCTGTTCTAAACTTAAGAGAATGGACAGACATTCAAGTGTTAGCTCATCCAGCAGCACTCACCTGGGATCCCCTCAGGTAAATGTCAAATTGAAAATTTGAATTTATCTCTTGTAAAATCCTTATCCTCTGTGTTCAGGAGAAAAAAAAACATTAAAGAAAGAGTCACAGGTGTACTCCTAAGGGAAGTATATTTCCCCTGCCATTTCCACTGTATCTCAACTTAAAATTTCCTTTTAGATATTCCTTCTGATAATCATCACATTGTTAATAATTTTATGTATGGGGTTTTCTTTATTTTCCTATGAAAGTGAAAAGGTTTATTCCTACTACTTAAAAATTATTTGCAAAAAGGAAATAGATTTATTGGACTAACCATTTTTATAGAAACTTATGGTTTTTTATATTTTGCACATCTGAGGATCTGAATTGATCCTCATCATGGGCATATTTTTTTTGCTTGGTTGTTTGTATTGTTTTTCCTTCTGCAAAAGGTTCACGGTGGCAATCTCTTGCAGAAATCATCCTATTGCAGGGCCTTTTTGAATTCCTGTTTTGAAAGTTTGTGTATATGCCTTGTGTAGGTAAGAGAAGTTGTAATCTAGAAGTAGAGCATCAGTGCATTTGGTAGAGATGCATCATCACTTTAGGCTCAGGCTTTGGTATTTTGATGGTTGTTTGTAAGAGGCAATAGCCTTCCAAGCCTTTTGAGTTTTGATCTCACTGGACACAGAAGCTTTTGTCTTGAAGAAGAATGAGATATTTCAGAAAATTGATCATTAATAACTAGCTTGTGGATGTTGCAGAGACTTGTAAGACACAAGTGATGTGCTGGTTGGCAGCATTTTGCCTCTGAAATTTATAATCTCAGTTCTTTTTTCTGCACTTCTGTTGACAATTATGCTCTGTAATTTGTGAAGGAAAAAGCAAATACCAGGGCATACTAAAAACCTTGTTGATCTCAGAGGTAATGTGCTTCTATGTCTTCTGTTACTGTGGCCTGGCTGCCCAAGGACTTTCTCCTGTTAAAGGGCAGGCAAGTGAAACACCAACAAATCAACTATTTACATGAGACTACACAGTATACTGGCACAAGAAATTGCATGTTACATCCTGTCCTGGGGTGGTATCATCCAAAATGGACCATCCTTTTCTTTTTGATGACAAGTATAGCTTGTGACAGCAGTTGCACTTGGGTGGAGCAAAGAGATCATTCCTTTCACACAGAGGATTTGTTTGTTACTTGACTCCTTCTTTACTACCATATTCACCCTGTTTATTGCACAGAACATTGTCTCTTTTCAGCTGGGCTTCTTTCACCCCTTCTAAATAGAACTAGATTTGTTCCAATTATTAACATTATTCATAAGCCTGTATTCATAAGCATATTGAAAAAATGCTTAAAGCTGTGTTCACAAGAGACAGGGGGAGGAGTGGGGCTCTTCCTTCTCCCAGGAGAGCAAAAGTTTGCTAATGCCCCGTGAGGGAATGACAGATGATTCCTCTCTCTGGTTATACATGCTCTAAATCCTTGCCACGGTTTTTCTCCAGCAATGAGGAGACAGATGCTACTGTAACAGCACAGAACTTGTGCAAATCCCTTACAAAGACCTTTATTACTGCTCTAAGTAAAACCAAGAGACTTGCTTAACCTTTCATACTATTTTTAGATAAGCTTACGTTTCTGAAGGATGTATTTGACTGCCTTTCATGGTTTTGGCTAGTTTTCTGTTGGTTTCTTTCCCTTTTCTTTTAGTGTGATATGGGAGGATGAAGGTGTGATAAAGTGTCTCTTTCTCTGAGCTGTTGTGTTGGTATTTGTTAACCTGACATTTTGTGTGATGTGCCCAATTCCCTTCCTAGCAGTTTCTAGTAGCCATGGGAATAAAGACAGCAGAAATCACACTTTTCACAGACAATTTCTCTCCTGAAATAAACCCCCAAACTGGTGTGAGAGATAGACAAATGATTTGTGAGCAAATCTTTGATTTGGCCTCAGGCTAAATGCTATGAAGTCTTGGGAGAGGAAGTTTGTTTTTATTTCACCAGTTTAATGTAACCTGGTTTGCAAGAATTGCTTTTACATCCAGAGAGCTGCAGTTTCAACTCAGATGTCTTTTGAGGATCTGAGGATCTTCTGCAGTTGTCATTGAAACTCTTGTAGTGTTTTTAATGGAGATTTCACCATGGTCCTGTTCTAGAGCTTTTTTCAGGAACTGCAATGTGATGGGGATCAATTAGTAGCACTGAATAATTACTTTGCAGAGAGAAGGCCAGTTGGTTAGGAGTTGCATTGACACCATAAATCTATGTAGGTACTGATCTCTTGTTAGATATCAGTGACTGATGAAAACTACTGGTGTTTTAGATTGTAATCTAAAAGCAAAACCAGGTAGAAGATTTGTCTCTTATGCTGTTTTTTCTTAAGCATCCGTATTCTATGCACGTGCTTTTTTATTGTTTATAAGAAAGAGTACATACTGGACTGTCATATTATGTTTTTTTTTTTGTGGTTTTGTTTTGAGGGGTTTTTTGTTGTTGTGGTGTTTGCTTTGGTTTTGGGTTTTTTTAATGTGTGTGTGTATGTAAGGATACATAATTGTCCATCTTCTGACATGGAAGAACCACAGAAGAATACAGTTCTGGAATGAGGAATTATCAAATGTGGTCACCAAAGCTAACCAAGTATTGACATACAAACTTTTAAAGCACTGTGTATTTTATTACTCACTAAGACTAGGAGAAATATCTGTTCTAGTAAGTACTTATGAGTATGTGAGACAAGCAAACAAGGGAATGATTGATTGTGTGAGGATGAAGGCTGGGGAATGGATACATACATGCTGAGAGAGAGAGATGTAGATAAATACCTTTTCACTGTGGGTGTCTCCTGGAACAGATGCCTCAAGCACACCTGCAGCCTTAACCTAAGAGTGAGAGTGTGTGTATGTGTGTGTGTGTGTGTGTATACATTTCTCCTCCCTACATCATCTAGACCTGTAGAGTATGTACCTATGTGAAAAGAGCAAGCGCATACCTGATGCAGAGTTAGATGAAAAGTTGTTTCAATAGCTGAGTTCCTGCTCTTATAAAATCAGGTAAATTGTGGTCATCTTGAAAAATATGTAGAAGCTTTGAGAAACCTATAGAGAAAAACATAGTTCTTCTACATTTTGGTAAGTGGAACATTTGGAACTTTCTGCTCCCCTAAGAGAAGTGCATCTGATACACTGTACAGGGATTTCAAAGTTTAATTTAGCTTAACTCTTGGCTGCAAACAACTGCTGATAAATTTAGTTGGGGGATTTGGGAAGACTAATAGCTCCTTAAAAGGAGCCTGAAGATGAGACAGCAAAACAAAAACATCTGCTAGACTCTCCCTTAGAATGGTAGCACACCATACAGTCATATTTTAGAGAAATAAATAGGTAGGTTTGGGGCAAGAAGTGATTTTTGTAGATATAGACACTTGGAGAAAGAAAGCCAAATGTGTGATTAAGGGAGTTGTTCCCTTTCCAAAGTGAAAGAGAGGCTATCTTGACTGGAATCAGTAGTATACAGCAAACACCCTTCTCCTGTGGTTCTACATAGTCTGCTAGTCCTTTAAAAATAGCCATTGTTGACTTATTTTCCCCATTATGTTTTTTGTTGTTGTTGTTTTTTTAAATAAATTGTCATGTTTGTAAATCTTTGGATTTCCTTGTCAGCATAAATTTAAGTGAACATTCTTAAGCAAGGCTACCACACCTTCTTCAATTTCTCTGTGGTTAGTAAAGTATTAAGCAGTATTTCATATGTCCAGTCAAAATGGAGACTCGAACCAAATGAATACAAGAAAACTCATTCAGGTATTTATTTGGAGAATAGACTTATTGGAAATTACTAGAAGTTTCTCTTCCTAGATGTTCTTTCTCTCTTGTTTTATACTGAATCAAATTTTCTAGATCCCACTGTAAATGAGGCCTTTTATAAGTATTGTATTTAGATGTCTCATAGCAAGAAATTCTTATGCCAAAGGCAGTGTGATCTTGCACTTGGATAAATTAAGGATAAAGTCTTCTTTACCCTTAACTTTTAGACTATGAACAGTCCCTCTGAAGCTAGATTTGGAGTCTAAATGAGAATGAAGTAACTATTTAATGCCTTTTTTTCCTGCCTTCTTCACATAGCCTTCTGCTATCACACAGTTACATTTTTAGTTTTTCTATTGCCCAAAGGCCTCAGAGAGAACTTACATGAGAAAAGGTTCAAAAGAAAGAAGTATTTGAATAATTATTATTCAAACTAAGAGAGAGTCATAATTTGATAACATTTCAATCTGCTTAAAAAGAAATGTCCTTTCATAGAGTGTTTAATTATCTTGTGGGTTTAGCAGCTGGATGGCTATTATTTCAGCAAAGAGTTTATTGAGATTTGCAGAAGGATTATATGTAAAAGCAGAGTGTCTGTTGTTAGCCTAGCTAAATCTGATAGACTTTGAAAGCATAAGACAGTCATCTGTAAGAATGTGAACTGTATTGCCAAGTCAAGCAAGTGTGTTTTGTTTTCAAATTTTTTTGTGTTTTGCAACAACAATTGAAAAGAAAGTATTCAGATTAGAAATACAGGTCTGCTCTGATCAATCAGAATATGGATTCAAGAGGAGATAAATTAACAATTTTTCTAGTATAAAATTTCTGTTATGTTCATAAACTCTTTGTATATTTTCATGATGATGTAGGTGGACTGGTAAGCTCCATGTCTTGCATTCAAAATATGTGAACTGTAACTTTTCTGTAACTGAGACCAAAATGTCACTGACTTTTCAAGTTATATCTCTAAAATGCCAGTTGGAGTTATGTACTTAAGTGAAAGTGTTATTTTCTGTGATTCTTGTTCTCTGAATCAGGTCTATTTATAAAACTCCACAGCCTTTCTGACTGCTCACTAGTTAACAGCCTAAAGAGCCCAATTTCAAGTTGTGTAAATGTTTCTTCATCCTTTGTTTCCCTGTGTCAGCATGCCAGGCATGGTGAATGTTATAACTGTTTTGTTTCTTCTACTAAGACTCTTGATGTCTAAAGGCCACAGCATGAGCAATAAAGAAACTGAGGGCAATGGGAGACAAACTACTAAGGCAAAAGAAAACCCAAAGAAATGTGTTAGTTACTAATAAAATTAGTGCAGGTCTAGTGCTTGTGTGGTGCATAATTTTAGTCTCTCTATTCATTTTCATGGCAGACAGATTTCCCTCCTCCCCCTTTTTGGAGCACTGAATACTTGAAGTGTTAGAGAACATTTGAGGAAGGCTGCTCAAAGGTACTTTACGCATCTCTCAAGCTCTCTTGATTATTTTACAAGTATCATTAATGCAGACCAGGTTTTCCCTGGGATTACCAGGTCAGTTTATAGGTTTCTTGGTCATTCCAAAGCTTCCCCACACACTTGATAGACTTGATGACAAGAGAGCTGACAAAGCAGGTGCAGGCCCAAAGCCAAATAATTAGCTGCTATTTAGGGGAGGTGCCTTGAGGAATTATTTTCCAGCTCAGAGGTTCAAGGCTAGACGGACAAAGGTTGGGATCAATAAAGGAAATAAAAGGTTATGTGAAGAGAAAAGTAAGTTGAGGAGGAAGATGGGCTTGGGGAGGGATGAAAAATTTCACCATTTCCAGGGGAAAATGGTGAGGTGGGAAAAGTTGGTGTTCAAGGAGAAAAGAATTTGCAGATGAATGAGACAGGAAGTATGAGCAAGACATGAAGATCAGTGGATTTCTTCTTCTTTCCAATCTGAGAATATGCATCAATATATTTTACTATGATGTTATTAAAGGTAATGATTTTAGAAGTGTTAATTTTATGGAAAATTGTGGGTTTCATCTCTTTTTTGTTTTTAATAAAAGAAATTTAATTATATAACACCATATCATAGACTGTCTGAAGCGTTCATGGTTGCCAAATGCCTGAGAGATTTTAATTTAGGTCAAGCAGATTGTCTTGGCTGGCCAGTAACTCTGATGGAGGCTTTGGTTGTCTGAAGATAGCATCTGGTATCTGAACATAGAATAAGTAAGGTTAGAAGGGGCCACCAGATGTCATATATGCAATGAATAGCTCAAAGGTGACCTAATATAAAGGGTAGGTTAAACTTGTCTAGTCAAAGTTTGCACATTTCCCATGATAGAGATCCCACAGTCTTTCTAGGCCCCTGTTCCAGTGGCATGTTGAATTATTTTTTCTTATCTCCACTGAGTTTTTTTGCTTGTGCAACTCTCTCTCCTGTCCTTTCATTGTCCGCCTAGGAGAAGAGTCTAGCTGTGTCTGCTCTTTAATTTCACTTTGTTTAGTTGGAGTAAAAATTATATCTCCCTCCCAGTCATTTCCTTTTTAAGCTAAACTAAGTCATTTACTTCAACCTTACCTTGAATATCGTGTGCTCCAGTGTTATATGTCCTTGGTTGAGCTGTATCAGACTGTCACTCTTTGTCTTGTTTTTGAGGGTCCAAAACAAGTGATAGTATTCCAGATACAGCCTGATAAGCATTTACTAGACAAGAAAAATAATTACTCTTGACCTACTGGCTACTGTTCTGCTACTGCAAAAATCCCCAACAAACCAAAGTGGAAGTATAGAGAGAGAAACAAAGGCTAAACAACAAAGATCTATGAAAGAAGAGGAAAAAGCAAGGATCTGAGTAAAACTTAGTCAGCAAAATTGCAACTGTTGTGGATCTGAGACTGTAGTTGTTCTAGGCAGCCATGCAGTCAGACAGTGGAAAAAAGGCTCTGATCTATTACCTATTATGATGCAGAGGTCTTGGCAAGGAATATTACTACCTCAGGGCATCTACAGACTTTCAGGTACCAAGAGAGTATATTCCAGGCAGTTCCCCAGAGGGTAAGGTCAGGATTCATCAGTTTTCCCTTCCTAGCTCCTAATATAAATCATATTGGCATATCTAAGAGATATAATTTATAGCCAGCCTTCTGGGTGGTCAGCTTCACATCTCATAAATTAGATAGCCAGACACATGTGGGTCAAATTTGGAAATGTACTGCATTTCTTTAGAGAAAGGAGAGATTCTTCCCAATTCTTCCTTACATTTGATTGTTTCCACACATCCCTATTTTTACTTTTTATGTTACTCTTTTTGTCAGCTGTGCATTGTCCCTATGTTTTCCCTCATTCCATTGTTTTTCTTCAGTGGAGCATGTTAGTGATTGAAGTAAATCAGTATATGAAGTTATCTGACTTTTATATATAATTTTTGGTTTATCCCACTTCCCAGATGTAGAATAAAGGACTGTGTTCCTCTTCCCAGCCTTCCCTTCCTTGTTCTCTCTCCAGAGGCACATACTTCACAATGAGATGAACTGCAGAGAAAGTTCAAAGAAGGTTCTCTGGGTGTCAAAGATCATGATGCTCTCTTGCAGGTGAACAGCAGAAGATGTCCCAGCTCTTCTCAAATTCTAAAGAAAGATTTAAATTAGTCTCAGATGGGTCTGTGGATTATCATAGCACTCACTGTACAGCAGGGCCTGAGGTCCTTCCTTTTTCTTTTCAGACTAGGTTTGTGCTCGATACTGCTGGTCAAAATAATTATCAGAGAAGAGGCATTAGGGAGGATGATGCTCTACCATCCAAAGAAATCTTTAGGCAGTGCAGATTATTTTTTTAATCCTACAGTCCTCTCACTGTCTGTTTGTGATACAGTCAGGAGAAAGAAGATTGGAGTGGAGAGAATAGAGTAATGTGGGGTGTTCTCCTTCTGGCAATATCAGCGCCAAGGAAGAAGTAAGTAGTATTGAAAATGGATTAATTCAGTAGTGTGGAAGTGATGATCCCACTAAAAGGCACTGGAGGCAAAGAGGGGAGTCTGTTTTTTCTGGTTAGTTAATGGGAAGACATCCAGTTTAATCCCCTAATGAGCACATCAGCCCATCTTTTGAAGGTTACTTGACCATTCTCATTTTAGTAGAATGTATTACAGTAAAGACTATCTCGGTGAGATGCAAAGATGTTAACCAAGATGGGGAGAAAGAGAAAATAGATTCTCTTTCAAATCCTTGATTATAATATTGCAGAAATCAGTTTTTGTACTATCTCATCAGGGCAGTACTGAAAGACCCTTGTGGCCAACAGCCTGATTTAGTTTTAGAGCAGCCAGACACAATCTAATATGGGGAAAAAAAGGGAAAGTGTGCATCTTAAGTTGACTGAGTATTTGCAATTGCTGGCAAATCCACTGGATGCGTCTTCTGACAAACTGGACAGGATGAGCTGGAGATAGATCCCTGATAAATCTAAGAGCCAAAAATTGGCTAAACATCTTGGACAAGTTTGGAAGCTTGTTTCTTGTTTCTTGTTTGGCTCATTTCCTTGTCCCATCCCCCCTTTCTCTGCAGCAGAAGCAGTGTTGAAGGGTGTGCACTCCGTCTGGCAGGCTGTTGGAGGAGTCTCTGGCCTCAAATTACACAGCATGAGAACTCTGTGCACAAAATTAGCAGCAGAGTTCTGTGTATTAGGTGCCAGGGAAAAATGTCACATTCAGCAGAACTCAAGAGGCGAGATGTGGAACAGAAAGAACTGGAACAGGACATCAATCCCCCTCTACCTTTTACTGTTTTTCAGCTGACATATCTGAGAGTGTCATAACCACCTTGTTTGCACTAAGAATTATTTGGGTAGTAAATAGATTTTATTGTATGTCTTAGTCACAGGCATGTTTGATTTTTACTCCCCCCCACCCACTCACCCTTCACTTCCTCCTTTTCCTTTATTTTGAGGTTTTATTTTTGCCTTTTCACAAGGAAAACACTTTCCAATCATGAAAAAGTGCTGTTGCCATACAGTTTTCTGCCCTCTTTTCCACCTACCTGTGTTATGATTCCTGGTGAGAAACCCGCTGTTACGGCACTGCATTCACATCATGCAACAGCTTGTACAAGTTGTTTGTAGTGAAATCTGGAAAAATGAATAAAGTGGTGGCAAATGAATAAAGTGGTGACAAACAGGGCTAAGGCACTAAAGAGAGAGGAGAAGCTACTCAGGAGCTGTGTTCTGTAGATACTAACTCAGTAGCTGCTGTCTCATTCAGAAAAACTATTACAGCATAGGTCATGGTTTGGGGGTGTGTTCTGGCTTCTTCCATACATCAAAGAAGTGGTAAAATTCTTGCCACACCATTGTTAGATTGCCCTGAAGCACATGGGTGAAAGAGGCTGCATTAGTATCTGCATGTGGAGATGGATTGTCAGGAGACAAAATGAGTCATTTGGGTCTGTACATGCACACACATGCACTCACTGTGTTGTCAGAGCAGAATGCTTTTGCAAGACAAAGTTATCAGGCAGTGCTTGTTTAATGTATTCCTCCCCATTCATTCTCCTCATCATGTTGATGTCTGTGCTGTGAGCTGGGCTGAGAAATTGATCTGTGGCTTAAAAAACTGTTTTTACAGCTGGCTTAGTTAGCTGATGTATTTTGCAGGTGTGCCATCCTGCGAGGCAGGAAAAAAGCAAGAGTATGTGAAGACAGAGAATTTCTTAAGCTGTTACTATTTCCATATACTGATTTCTTGAATTCACAGCTTCAAAGTTCTCCGGTACCTTTGTTTGGCTCAGATTATTGAAACAATCCACAAGCACGATGATGCATTCCAAGATTAAATAGCACTCTGGGCAGAAAGTTATTTTTCATTTCCTTTCCTTGTTCTTTTCTGTAGTAGGACAGGCCTGTTGGCTACCTCTGTTTAACATATGTGATAGTTTAGCCACTACAGTCTTTTCTGAAGGTTTGGGAATCTGTTCTAAGGCCTGGCATCAGAGCATTACTGGCACATTTTAAAGAGCAATTTTTTGTATTGTTTTCTGTTTGCACTGCAGGTGATTTTGAGTGCAGATGGGTTGCAAAGTTAATGCAACTAATGGTTAATGGTTCTAGTTTGTCACTTTTTTCCTGATTTTCCCCAAAAATTATACCTCTACTGAGCATTTTTCCTTCTCACCTCCCCCCTCATGAGAAAAGTCTTAGTCAGCCCTATTTTACAGATGGCAAAGCTAGGACAGAAGGAATTACACACAGCAAGGCAGGGGCTGAACTTGCTATGGCAGTTAATTAAGAGGTCTCTTGATCAGACCCAGTTTCACATAAAGAGGCAGCCTTCTGCCTTTTGAGGTATGGGAGACATAAACTCCAGTCTTCCATACTTGAAATGCACAGTTCAGCCACTGATTGGGGATTTAATTGCTTATTGAAATGTTAATTGGTGCATTCATTCCACGAGTTTATCTTTCAAGGAATGAAGGCTGAGATAATAAAAGGCCAGTAGATGAGGCAGCAGGTGAGGCAGGCTGTAAGTATATGTTGTGAGGAATAGATAGAACAGAACTTTGAAAATCACCAGACTTTGCTATTATTGCCTCTCTGTTTGCTACTTGCCTGCCTATCCTAATCTCTTGCCCTCTTGCCTCCTGATTTTATTAAGGAATATTGTCCCAATTTATGAACCATTAGAAAATGAGCCATAAACTCTCTATAAGGAGCAGACTGGGTATTTCTGCACCAGAAAATTGTGCTTCTTTTACTATATAAGTGTATCTTAAGTAGTACAACTCCCCTAGGGTAAAGACAATTATACCAGTGTAAAAGTGCATATCCAAATATAGCTGAGTCCCGAATGAGAAGGTACCTTTGTACCAGTAATAACTAGGTCCACAGCAAGGGACAGATTTATTACCTTACCTTTAGAAACCTGAGGTGACAAAACTGGGAATATAGTAATTTCATAATTCATGTATATTCCTAGGAGACACATAAAACCTTCTTAGGGAGAATTGGCCCACTGAGGTCTTATTTACTGGCCAGTGGTGCCTGTCTCTCTTCACTTTTCAGAAAGCTTCACTTAACTACAGGCACTTATCTAAAGTTCCTAAATAAGGTAAAAAGGAATTTGGTCACAGGATTTCTTCAAATGGATAGGGAAATTAAACTGTTAGGAACAGTGTAGGCTGATTTGAATGCATCACCGTACAAATTTTAGCAAATCCCAACCCTGTTTTGCCATTTGGGGAAGTTCAGTGAAATTTTTTTTGAGTAACTTTAACAGGTCTTTTGAACTTGTGAAATAGATAAAGCAGATTTTTTTTTTGCCTTCAGTAGCAATCACTTACACAAATTTTTGGTTCTCAAGATGATTAGAAGACTTACAAAAACCATCCTGCCACAAAGGTGCACTGCTGCTGTGCACTAAAAGTAGATTTTAAAGTTCTGGAAGGGTGGTTGTAGGCAAAACTCTCTCAGGAGTGCTTGAATGGAGCTTTCCTGCTTCTTTGTCTGCAATGGCGAGTTACCAGATTTTGACATTGGAGAAATTGACTGGAGCACAGGGCTCCACCTCCAGCCCACATCTGTCATGCACAATAGCAGTGACAAGCTCTGCCCTATTTCTTCCTTATTTACCTCTTTTATCCAGGAAGTCATATATGATCTGGATGAAGAAATGTTCCCTTGTTGTTTCCGAGCTTCCATTTTTCTCACTTTGTCTAGTCCTGGGTATCAAATATCCACCTGAGCTCTGCAAGAATAAAATGTCCATTGTTCATGAAGGACATGAACATGTTCTAACTCTTCCATTCTTAGTGATTCTATTCTATCAGGAAGAAATCCTGTATATATTTCAAAGGAAGCAGGTTTATTTTAAAAGAAGAATTGTTTTCCACTGAGACAAAGATCATAATACTGCTTGTGATATTGCTCTGCATAAGAAAAGCTGGAGAGATCTGCCTATTGAACAATGAACTATCAAACCTCAGAATGGTACTGTTGGTTGCCTATTTCAAAAAAAACTGATAACGTCAAAGATTGACATTTTGGTTTGTTGTTGTTTTTTGGTTTGTTGTTGGTTTTTTTTCCCCTGAAATCCTTATTTTGTTCAAGCAGTAGAGGTGAAAAATCCAGGATTCAGATATATGATTTAGTTTGATATTCTGAGAAGAATGTAATTTTAAAAAATGGTGCTCTTTCCTTAAGATTTGGTTCTATAAACCTCTTCCGTGTTGAGTAATAATTTATTCTGGAAAAGACACCATTAAATTCACTGTCAGGAACAGTGGTAGATGCTGACCTTTAAATTTCTTCAGTCCAAGATGGATTATTTAGTTGTGTTTATATCAGCAGGGCATGAAAAGAGTCTTTTTCTGCAAATACCTACTAGCTACTTTTCACCCTAAAAAAGCAATCATGGAAACACTGTCCAGATTTAATTCAAAGAACATTTCTAAATTCTATCCATCCATACTCCTGTGACTTTTTAAATCCCAACATAATGCATGACAGGGAGAATATCCATACATCCAGATGCTATTAATTGAACCATTTTCAAATTAAGAATACAAAACAAATTAGCTCAACCTATGTTCAAGTTCAGAAAGATAGGACAACTTCAGCTTTTTTATTTTTTTTAATTTTTTTTTCAACTGTCCTGAAAGCATATAGGAAAGAAACAGTTTTATTAGTTACCATTGTGCCAACTGTCTCCTAAGGATTTTGTAGCACTACCTGCAAAAGTGCTCCAAAGATTACAGGGCAGACATTAATAGCTTATCAAATGTAACTTTTGTCCAGAAATTTTACAGAACTGTAATTAATTATTCATGAGCTATAATAAAAATAATTGCTAGTTTATACATGGCTGTATTTGAAAATAAGTATTGTAAAAGTCTATTAAAGCATTCCATAAAGCTGGTGGTCTGTGCAAGTATTATTAAAGGAAAATGGAAAAGATCCCCAAACACTTCCCAAATCAGTGTTATTACAGTTGTAGCTCAGTCTCAAGCAACCACAGGAGTCAAGGCATCCAACTGCTAATGATGTGTATGCTACAGAAACAAATATTCCACATATCCTTTGAAAACAATGGGTTGAGTGAAAGTATCTTGAAAGCCAACTCTGCCATATGTGTTTGTATTTGATGTTCAGCTTCCTTGCAGTTATGGCTAAATGTTACTTCCTTTGCAGATTAATCTGTGATGAGATCAGAATCTTTTAACCATATTATTCTTGTTCACTTTCTCGTATCACTTAAAAGATTTATTCTATGGCTGGTGATTGAGCATAAGTACATTGCACTTTTGTAAGATCAGGTGCATCAGAAAGAAGCCATTATTCCATAGAGATAAGCAAAATGATACAGTTGCTGCTGCCCTAGCAGACATGGTATGTAGTGCTGTCACCCAAACTTGATTCAGCTGAGTATTTCTGCTACATTTTTTGGTTGACCTTTTATTGGAGGTTCATGTATCTCTAGTGCTTTGGGACTGCATTCCTATTTCTCACTAGAATTCTTCACTCGCTTTGGTTGTTTGGTTCTAGCCGATACTGTCAGATTTCCAGGGTGCTGTGTATCCTTGTACATGTGTTTTCTAACAACAGGTGCATTGGACAGAAGGCCACAGTTTCACAGCTCACAGGCACGTCCAAAATAATAGAGAAGATTGTGAACTGTGAAGAGGCATATAGTGGTGGCAGCATATGGTCATGATTCAGTCATCTGAGGATTCTCTTAGTAATCTCCTTTAATGAACCAATTTTTGTTTTATATTCCTTGCACTTGGATGAATTCCTGCTTTCTCTTCTCTTGCACATGTATTTGGGTTGGTGCACAGCACCACAATGACCGTGCCAGCCATAGTGTGTAGATGGGTTTTCTCAAAACTGAGAGCTGGCCATGCCAGATGATGAAACTGGGGACTTTCCTAGTGCAGGCATATCTCCTGACATAGGTACTGTTAGGATATCAGTTTTGTAATGGATATTTATTTCATTCATGAAATAATTATTTGAACAGAGAAAGCATGTGTATTTGATTAGAGACAGCCTATTTTCTCAGCCCAAATAATAGAAATTGCTATTTCTACTATAGTAGCACAATAGTAGAAATGGAAAGAAAGTATGTGGTAGTTGAGGCACTGATTTGGCACAGAAGAACGTGGCAAAACAGTGTTTCCAATCTTAGTCTCACAGTCTTGGTGATCCCTCAAAAAAATCAGTTATCCACTCATCTGAGGTAGAAATCTGCCTTTTGTCAGAAAAGCAAGGCCTTTTTCTGGTTGAGTTCAGAACAAGAAAATACTGCAGAACCATAAACATTCTTAGTAGGTTTAGCATTATTCTGTCAGGTTGGTATTATTCCTACCTGTAATCTCTAGTGGAGAGTAGTGGAATTGACCTGCTTTCAGTTTGCTTTACTCATCTTACAGCAGAACATTTGCATAGACAATTTGTCTGAGAGTTTCTGTCAACTTGTTTTCAAGAAGTCACATCCCTAGATAAACAATGAAAATATATTTTTGGATTGTGCAATATCCTCTGTCTATTAAAAGATGTACCTGCAATATATCTAGATTATCTTTCAGGACATTTGAAAAAAAATAGGATACCCTTTATATGATTTTCTTGTCAAAGCTATGATATGTAGTGGAGTAGCAGATCACTCAGAAAATACAGTTCAGAATTTTTTTCTCCTGGTCTCTTCTGATCAAGAGACACTATATCCCCTCTCAAATTCTATTATGGTGCCATGGAAAGGAGCTGGGTGAAGGATTTACTTCATTAAAATGCAATGCAATGCAGTTACTCTCAAGGCTGATGATTACAGTTGTAAATAGAGTTTTATTTTGAAGGATGCTGGTTGATTTTTGCTCCATTCAGATGGGAATTTTTGTTCTTGGCAGCGGAAGGAGGAGAAAGAGGCAAATATATATTGAACACAAAAATGGAAGAGAGTCAAAGACTGAAATGGAGAGGCATGGATGCACATAACAGTTTTTGACTAAGGCAGATAAGCTGTGTTACAACTTAGCCATATTGTTAAGAAATCATGGTTTCCTCATCACTTTCTTCCTGAAAGATTGTCAACTGATGTTATATAAATGCTTTGTCACTACAGTTTGAGTAAAAGCCAGGGCAAGCCGTTACCTTGTCTTTGTATGTGGCAAATGTGGGTTGTTTTGAGCACATGAAGCCAAAAAGATCTCTGGCCTTTAAAGGACTCCTGTCTTACTTTCATTGATCTGTCCTTCAAATCTCATCTCCTGTGCCCGATGCCCTGGTGTTTGACAAGGCTGACTTTTCTGGTGATACATTCTGCTCCCATTTTAAAATTTATTCTTTAGCTCCACCTCCTGGCTCTTGGTCTGTGAAAAGGAGGATCCTTGGGAATCACAGTGCCTCAAGAAGGGATCAGAAGTATTCATACTAGTTTACAAATATTAATATAGAGGTATATATGGGGACATTTTAGCTGAGGCAAAACAGACTTTGCTGAGCCCACTCATACTGGCTTTCAACAGAGGCAAATATTTTGGTGAAGGGTGGACAACGGAATGTGGCTCATAGTTTCTGCTTTTTTTTGGGCTTTCAGTTTCTCAATTGTGGCAGTTTTGAGACATGACAGACATCACAGAGCAGTCTCTCTTTATTACTGTTTCCCCCCTGATACTTCCTCAAACTCATGGGGGTGGGGAGGTACAGCAGAAATCGTCTGACACTGAAACATTAAAAAAAGATCTCTGAGGCCTTGCAAAGGAGTCTTGTTTCATGCAGGGAGAATTACTTTGACTTCATGTTCATCCTATTAAACCAGGAAGTGCACAAGAAGTAGAGGAATAGATCTTAGTCATCTGGATTTAAGAAGAACAATGTCTCTTCCCCGACAGCTGCGAGAAAAGAGGTAATGTGTTATATAGCCTGCTCCTGCCTCCCCACAAGCCTCATGTAACTCCTGATCTGTTTGGTTGATTTGGATGCAAGCATCTTTGGTGATACTAAAAGGCTTCTTGTTATCAGAACAGTGTGTAACTTCCACACTATTTGGCTGCTTAGGGTCAAGCAGACCATTTCTTTTGCTGGCATGGACTTTCTTCTTTTTGTGGGAAATATTCACAACCTAGGACATAGTGGGTCATTGTCCTCTTTATAGCTGCAAAATAAGTTTCCCTTTTACTGGAGTTTATGATGAGTGTTTGTGATATGACTAATTATATCTCTTGCTCTCCATAACCACATCCTTCTTCACAGTAAGGGGTAGTATTTACAGTATTGTGGGTGGTGCTGATTCATGGCATTTTCCTTGTACAGCAAAATATTGCAAGATGTTGCATCATTGCTTCAGCATTTCAAATGGGCTACGCCTTGTGGAAGCCCCTGGTTGGGATATTGGGATATTCTCATACCAGAATAAACTGAGACAGCTACCACTTTTTTTTTTTTTTTTTTTTTTTTTTTTTTTTTTTTGTATTATCAGAATATTTAACATTTTGTCAGCTTGGGATTTCTTAGATGATCCTTTTAGAAGTCTCTCTTTATCTCATTTGTTATTCTGTTCTCCTCATTCTGGATGCTTTTTGCTCAGCTGTTAATATAAATACCCCTCTGACAACACTGAGTTATAAGACTGAAGCAAAGGTGAATTTGTCTGCTGCTTGTCAAAGCTCTTGCACCAAGGAGAAGGTCATAGAGGAAAAAGCATCTGCCAATCCATGCTTTTCTTGTAGTGTGGGCAGTATAGACCAGTAACATGACTGTGTGGTCATATGGCTGCTCATTAGTAATCCCTGTTCCTGCAGAGATTCTTCTCACTTCAAATCCAATTCTTTCTAGGATCTGCAAAGCTTATTCTAACCTTGCCTACTAACATGAGTTCCTTCACACAATTTTGACATTTTAAAACAAGTATCTTTGTGCTTGCTTCAGGTTATCTGCTGAGACTGGGGGATAAATGACAAGGTCATATGTTCTATCCCTGTGCAGGCCATTCATTAAGAGTTGTACTTGATGATCTTTGAAAGTTGGTCCCTTCCAACTCCAATTATTCTGTGATGAACCTTACCTGCTGTGACTGGGAGGTCTCTCTCCAAATATTTGATAGCCTAGCCTTATTTTTCCAAGCCTTTTTAAGAGTTTGCTTTATTGTGATATCATCAAGAAAACTTGACAACATTTTGACAGCTGGTGTAGGCACCAATAGTTTTGATATAGAACAATACTATGCTTTTGTTTCTTTGTTCTTTTTCTGTTTCTTATCCTGTTGTTTCTTTTCTTATATGTGTGTGGTATTTTTTATGCATCTTGCACAGAGTATAAAGTTTTTAGGATTTAGCTTTGTGCTGTCAGTTTCTACAGCGCCTTGCATAACAAGCTCTTTTCTCAGAACTGTTTCCTGTATTTTGCAGTAATGCAGTAATAATAGCAGCATAAATCATGATGTATAATGATCTCCTTAGGATAGGATCCACTGATGCAGAGTTCTTTCTGTAAATCTCCTAGATTAAGGAAGGATTAAGAATGCATCCACAACTGATCACATTTCTCAGGAAAAGCTTAGCAGTTCAAGTGTTTGTTTTGTAGTCCTGTTCCTTGAGCAAGCCTAGGAATGAGAAGGATATTTTTCAGGCATAATGAATCTTCTCAATGGTCACTGATATATGCTGAATTTATAGAAATTTGACATCTCAAGATCAAACCTCCAGAGGAAGAGAATGACACCATGAGTTTCTAACATCTTGGTTTTGATATTAGAAAATGTAACATTGCCTATCTTTGCTCTGTGTGGCATAGGACATCTCAAAGGCCATTACCAATATGAGTAACCTAAATCTTCTGTTCTTGCTTCACAGTGATTTTGACCAGCTTCCAGATGATGTACCTGTTTCAGCTAATATCGCAGATATTGAAGAGAAGAAAGGCTTTACTAATTACTATGTAAGAATGGAGATTTATCCTGCCTCTACATGCCTTCACCAGTGACTGGTTTGGTTATGGGAAGCAAAATGCAGTTAATCTGGTGTAATTGCTTTTTGGTGTGAGTAGTTCCATGTGGAAGACTTCTCAGTGCTTTATTTTTCAGGAATGAAGTACGGTTATCCCAGTTTCAGTCTAAAAATTTATTTTCTGAATGAAGTGTAGGAGATATCCTCTAACATCCTAATTTTTCCTAATATCTGATTTGTTTCCTGTTGGAGTGCTGTATCATTGGTGAAGACAGTGGGAAAGTAACTCAGAGGGTAGAAAGGGAGAGTCTTGCTTCATTATTCCGTGGTACTGGCAAGTTAGGATGCTCCCATCTTCACAGGAGGAAGCACATTAAGACACGAAAGAGCACACAGGAAGGGAATAGTAGGGAAAGGCACTAAGATTTTCTGAAGGTTTGAATATGCCCATCTCAGTCTGACTTCTGCTGGAGACATTGCTCTTAAAACCCTTTCCACTGTAGAATTCACGTTTTTCTCTGGAATAGAGTGATATTTGGTTGCTCTGTCTTTATGTTTTCTGAAGGATCTGGCTGCAACGTGACTCAGAGGTCAGTGCGTGGAAATGTTGAGTTCCTTTAGAGCAAAGCAATTTTGTCAAAAGAGAAATAAAATAGTGGTTGAAGGAGGTCAGACAATAATTTCTGCAACAGTGTACATTAAAGTCAAAAAAGAAGTATGAATGCCTTCAATTCTGAAAATCAATTCATTTAAATGTCAGTCTGTCTTTAGATGTAGATGTCCAAGGCATCTTATTGTAAAATATTTGTGTTTGTCTTCATAATGTATTTTGCTTGTCACTGACGCAAAGTGTGCAAGCATAAAGTTGAATCTAGTAATTTCATGTTTCCTTTAAAGATTATATAATATAAAGTAGCCACAGGGACATGCTTCATATGCAAGCTGGACCCACACAAATACCTTGTTATATCCTAGTTCCTGAATTGGCAGATGCTTAACTGAAGGCTTGCTTTCCTCTGTGCTCCTAAGAGGATATTCCCACTAATGGAGCACAGATCTTATGTTCCTATTTTATTCCTCACATTCAGTTGGTGAGTATTTATAAGTATGAACACCAGCCAGAATCCCTCTTCTCTGTTTCAGATGTTTGTCATTGAAGTAAAGCTTAAAGGTGGTGGCAGATACCTGATTTTCCGGCGCTATCGTGAGTTCTATGCCCTGCACACCAAACTAGAGGAGAGATATGGGCCAGAGAGCAGTAACAGCCCATTTACCTGCACACTCCCTGTACTGCCAGGTAAGCTGTCAGTACCAAACCTTTGCACAATTAGCAGCTTTTCAGCTCCAGGCTGCCCTAAGGAGCAATCGAGTGAGAGAAGTAGTTGTGACAAGGAACTAATTCCTGGCTGTGGATGCCAGAGAAGTCATGTTCCATTGACAGCCCTTTCACTTGTAGTAAAGTTCATTTAGAAACCTAAAATCCTTTAGAAAAGATGTAAATTTTTTTTCAGCTTCTACTTCCTCCTGACTGCTTCATTTCTCTGACAACCTCTTCTTTGCTTTTTTTTCTTCAATAACTGTTACAGGTTTTATATTTTCCAGGAAAAGTTTTTGTTGGTGCCAAAAAGGAAATTGCTGAGAACAGGATTCCTATCCTAAATGTCTACATGAAGGTAAAACTTAATTTTAAAGTAAAGAATGCAGTGATCACTGCAGATACTTACATTGAAATCAGCTAAGGCAGAGAGTACTGTTTGGGTTCTAAGTATCTGCTTCTCTCTGCTCTGCTTTTCTGAAGACACGGTGCCTACACTGTGATACCACCTGAAGTCCTCTTCCCCAGATTGTTCAGACTGTAGACTCTGCTGGAGTATGCAGTTCACAAAGGGTCACTCTCTGTCTTCATATACAGATAGACATCCTTACCAAAACCCCCCAAAATGTGTGAGGAAATGGTGAATCTCCAGGTGCTGCATGAATCCATAGTTGGTGTGTGTATCCAAGGGATTAGGAGAATGGTGGGTGGGTTGTGCTTTACCCCACCCACCTTCAAGTGCCACGCTCTTGCTCACTCCCTCCTTCCCTAATGGAATGGGGAGGACAACTGGGAAATGGTAAAACCCACAGGTTGAGATAAGAACAGTTTAATAATTGAAATAAAGTAAAATATAATACCAATAAATAATTGTAATTAGAAGGGAGGTAACAAAAAATACAGAGAAATAAAACTAAAGAAGAAAAACAAATGATGCACCTTACAATTGCTCACCACCTGCTGACCAATGCCCAGTGCCCACTGAGCAGTGATCTGTGGCTCCTGAGCAACTCCCTCCAGTTACATACTGGGCATGATGTCCTATGGCATGGAATATCCCTTTGGCTAGTTTGTACCAGCTCTCCTGGCCATGCTCCCTCCTGGATTCCTGTGCAGCTCCTCACTGGCAGGACTTGGGAACCAGAAAAGCCCTTGGCTTAGACTAAGTAAGCCAATAGTTAGAAACAACTAAAACATCTGTGTGTTATCCACATTATTCTCATGCTAAATCCAACACACAACACTGTGTGTTGGATTTAGCCAGCCACTTAGAAGCTTTTCTTCTTAGCCAGCTACTAAGAAAAAAACTGACTCTCTCACAGCCAGAATCAGGACAGGTGGGCTTCTGAGAGTACCTGAATTACATTGAAGATGCAGCATACATCAAGGAGAGATATTCTTTGTGTGCAGGTTAACTGAAGACCTGAACTTCAAATCTGTAAAAGTCTGAAGCACTGGCCAAGACTGCCTTCTTTCCACAGTCATTCATGTTCTGAAAAGAAAAACAAAAAGCAATTTACTCCTGCAGTAAATCAGGTACAAAAAGCGTGAAGCAATACATTGGCCAACTCCAGGAGTAAAGAGGAAAGACTGTCAGCTGTTCAGCTGTGTCCTGCTGAGTGAGAAAGGAGAGGAGGGAGATTTCTGGCAGTAATGAATATCCTTCATGATCCTGTAGGTCAGAGAGGCATATTTGTTACATGTAAATAAATAGAGAATTGGTCTCTCCCACTGTTACACTCTGCTTCCTGCTTGCTCTTGGCACAGAACCTGCTCTGCCTCCCTGCTTGGGTGTTGATGGATGAGGACGTTCGGCTGTTCTTCTACCACTCAACCTTTGATGGCGAGCAGGTGCCTCACAGACTGAGACGGCTTCGCCCACGAACACGCCGAGTGTAAGTGATTGACATGTTTTTTGCAGCATTGCTTGATGGAAGAGATGCTGTCCAGTTTTGGGTGGAGAGATAGATGAGGATCACCACTGTGTTTTCCAAGTGAATCCATGAATCCCTAATATGAGGGTCTTTGTGGTAGAGTGAACACAGAGTATTTCTTGTTTTCAGTAATCTTGGATTTTTTAAGTGGATGTGTACTTGGATTAAAGGAAAATTCCAAAATGAGAGTATTTGCCTTTTTAAAAATACTGTCCAGCTCTATCTGCCCATATTTCTTTAATGGTAATCTCTATTACAATGTGCAGAATATCCAAGCCAAGCTTAAGGACATAGGCTTGCACCACTGAAGTCAGTGTGAGTTTTGGCACTGAATTCAGTGAGATCTGGTTCAGACACTAAATGAAACTGAATATTTAATTTGTTCCCATCCTTTGTCAAAACAGGGGCCTGTCCTACATAGCAGCATTGACACCCCTTTGGAGAACTGCTAAGTAGATGTCATACTTCATTACCCTTCAGATAAATTAATTCTCCTTTCAGTATTACAAAGATGGGCTTGCTTCCTTTTCACCTACCTCAAACAGTGCAAAAACTGCATGTGTGTATGATGGCAGAGTTTGAACTAAATGCCATAAATGCTAGAAACAATGATGCCCAGAAAGCAGAGTAGGGGGACTGAGCAGTGCTGTGGAAGAGAGGTCCAGAATACTGACTGTATTGAAAATTCCATCTGTTCTCAGGAGCAGACACCATTAGATTGCTGCTGCTCTGCACTGAAACTGAGAGAACTAGGGCAGTGTCATTGCATCCATATTTATTTACTTCAGCGCTGCACACAGATTCTCATGCTGTTTCTCTGGTGATCTATGGCTTATATGCCCTTTAAACAGTAAAAACACAGACACTGCACTACTGATTGTGTAGCATTTTTAATGATTTAGAAAGATGTTTTCCTCCCTGTTGTCTCATTTCTTTGCAGTAAGAGTGTTTCAGATCAAGTGCCTGTTTTTGACCGCACCGCAGCTCCGCGGGCTGAGGTGAGTACTCTGCACAACCTGTCACAGGACAGGAGATTAAACTCTGGTTTACTGTGGTACCTCATCCATCAGGTTGCCATTTTCAATTAGAGCTTGGGGGAAGAAAGTGAAATAAACAGAGAAAAACAATTGATTTTAACAACAGAGAATGAAACAAAGGATGGAAAGAGATGTCCTGTTCCTCATCTCTTGAGTAATAAGAAGGTCTATGGTGAAATCAGAATGACAGGAGATTCAAAACTGAGACATGTACAGCTTACTGCCAAACGGTCCACATTTGCATGGTGCCACCCATAAGTTAAATCTAAAACAGGCATAAGCTTCAGCCTCAGTGTCTTCAGCATATGTTTAAAAGCTTTGTAGGGGAGGCATCTTATTTTCTATTTTCTATAACATAAATGTATTTTCTGTAACATAAATGCCCATACTCTTGTCTGTGTGGTATATTTTCTCAGTATTAAGCACATGAGACTGCTTTGTAACCAGTACTTGTCTGAGCAGGGTTTTGCTTCCTGAAACATGTGATTTGCCATATAAGATTAAAATCCCCAGGCATCTGCTTTGAGTTTTGTTGCTTTTGTTCTTTACACAGAGAGTGACAGGTCTTGGAACAGTAATATCTCTTAGGTTTTATCTGTTAATTTATTAGTATTGAATATACCTACCAGAACTTTTCAATAGGTGAAAAAAGGCTTTTGAAAGGGCTAATAAGTAGACACTAGCACAATAGTAGCATTGTTTTGTTTGTTTTTTATTAAGAGAACTCTTGGCATTAACAAGACCAAAAGAAAAACTGCAACACAGAATAAAGAGCACCTTTTCATTTTTGTTCCTCTAAGACCATTTAAATGACCGTGTTTCCCTAAGCACAATGGGGGAGATGTGTATTTTTGATTACACAGCCACTTTAACTCTCCAACCTTTTGTTAGGATGATAAGCATGTATTTGCCTCCTTTTTTTTTTTTTTTTTTCCCCTGAAGAGGTCATCTAAGTTCCATTTCAACAACACGTCAATTTCCCAAGCTTTCCCACATCTCCCAGTTCAGCATCCAGACCTGGAAGCTAGATGTAAAAGCAACAGTTAGTTACCCTTAAATTAAGACACAACATTTCTGCAATTTTAAAGGCTCTTTGTGGTATTTTGCAGCAAATCTAAAAGTTGCAATGAAAAATAATATATTTTTTGAGTTCTCAGGATTTCAAGCTGTTAGTTGGCTTTAGCTCTGTTGCCTTACTTGCTCTTAAGTACTTTCAACTTATGTATATTGATCTCTCTTGTGCTCAGTGTTCTGTCACTTTAAGAATCCTTTTATGTAGCTCTCTCAGGGCCATGTTTATCCTAGTGCTTTCACTGCTTCTTCAAAGCAGTTTTGTGTGTGCTGAGTAGGAGAAGAGATTGTGAGAACTGCAGACTACGGTCAAATATATGTGACCTTATCCCAGAAATACATATGTGATGACAGAGTGCACACTGTCTTGCTGCTTTATGCGTTCTCCTCAAGAACACAACAGAAAGATTTGCTTTTGTAATTCTGTGAATTAATAATTTTAAGGTTATTACTTTCCATAGGCACTGTTTGATTTTCCTGGAACCAATAAACTGGAACTCAGTTTCAAGAAAGGAGATTTGATCTATCTACTCAGCAAAGTAAACAAAGACTGGTTGGAGGTAAGACTGCAATAGCAGTACTGAATTATTAGCATACCTTGAAATATATGAGTAGAAAGGGCTCTTCTGATCCTTGTGACCTGCCTCTTCCTTTCAAGGAGAAACTGTATCATAATCAGGTCTTACTGTCAAAACTAAATCCCTGATTCCAAATTAGTAATTGTTTGGTTCCTTGATGGTTTTTAGCTTACACAATTTTTTGCCCTCCAGACTTCAGTTTTCATTTGCATTTGCTTCTGCTGGAATGTTTTTTAAATTCTTTGGAAGTGATTAGAACACAGAAAGGCCACAGAAAGGAGATGGAAACTCCATTTCAGCGATTAATTGGTTTCTGGCCCCAGGGTGAGTTGATGTATGCTTCATGCTTCATACCACAACACACGTCAGCCTGATTAGAGAGAACTTGGGTAATGCAGCAGTGTTCTGAAAAAAGGATGAGGGGAACATACTGTGTGTTTGCTGATATGGTATCTCTGCTTGCTCAAACACCACAGCCTTCCTTGCTAACCATCTGACTTGCATTTTTTACACACTGTTTCACTCCCCTGCCTGGTATTTGACTATGTAATTGTATAACCTTTTTGTAGGGATGCCATCAGGTCACTTCCACAGAATTTCTTTTCTTGATTATAGTGGAAAAATTCTTACTGTTATTTCTATCTAAACTAATCGAATTCCAGAACTTATTGCATGTGGCCAACATGGCATGGTTTTCTTGATTCTAGCATTTCCTATCATTCCAGGGAACTGCTGATGGTGCCACTGGGATTTTCCCATGTGCTTTTGTGAAGATCATAAAAGATTTACCACAGCAGGAAGACACAGTTAATAAAGTTCGCTGTTATTACTATGATGAGACTGTGAGCACCATCAGGTAGTAACAAAATAGCCTTCAAGTTTGCTGATGAAGAAACACCAGCAATTCTCTTGTCATGATATGTAATGACTATGTGTGTTCTAAATACATCTTCCACAGGGATATCTCAGTGGAAGAGGATCTGAGCAGCATTCCATCATTCAAAGATCTAATGGAATTGATGAGGTACAATGCAAGCACTTGGCTGTATATTTGATACTTAAACATTTGTCAAGTTCATTCTGGTTTGAGATTTTCCACGTTCTACTTGGTCAGCACCATGTTTTGTGTATGAAATAGTTTTCAAGAGTCTTGAAGAAGTTACACTTTGACTTGGCCCAGGGTCATCTGTGCAGACACTAGTCCTTCTCAGGATTGTCAATGAGTAAGGAATGACACACACTTCTGACTCAATTGTGATGGGTAGAAATTTCCATTTCTTCTACTATGATAAGAGCCATACCCCTGTAAAAGCATCTTCTGTCTAGTACATTTCTTCAGGATGTAGGACATGGCCTTCTAACCCTTGTTAAACTAGATTAATCTGGTGTTGAACATCAGTAATTTAGAACATTAAATATTAGTAAATATTGGTAATAGAACACCTGTTCTAATATTCTTACACTCCTCAGAAAGAGCAAAAATAAGTAGGCAAAAGTGAGTAGTAGCTACAGTCAGCTCTTTTGCATGGTAGTTCAATCAAACACACAGAGTAATTGTGCCATTTATATGGTGTTACTGGAAATGGTTCTTGGTTCTGGTAGATTTCTTAGCTTAAACACAACACAGCATGAATGTGGCTATATGATTTCTAGTACTGCTGTATCAAGAAGGCCAAGATACCCAAGGCTTTGTGTGAGTTTTATTAAAATTAATTAGATTGTCAGTATTGTGTGACTTTTACTAAAATTAATTAGATTGTCAGATTCATCATGTAGCACCTCCCAGGCATTCCTTGATTTCTGGGGATCAATCCATTTCTTTTGTCCCAGGCAGGAGTTTAACCAAGAAGACATTGTTTTGAATTACCGGGACCCTGAAGGTGACCTGATCCGCTTGCTCTCCGATCAGGATGTTGAACTCATGGTGTCTCAGAGCAGAAGAATTCCCTCTGAGAAGCACTTCTTCCCTTGGAAGTTGCACATCACTCACAAAGATGACTTGGGTGTCTACAACACTAGTCCAGGAGGAGGTGATACTCAAACAGTAGGGGCTATGTAAGTGCTATATAGATATCCCTCTCTGCAGGCAGTTTCCTTCAAAATGTCTTTCAAGTGTCCTTGAAATGAGTAATTTTTAGTGATATATTACCTTTCGGTGTAAAATCTGTACTTAGTTAAAATCCGTACTTAGTTCTTCAGCTTTTTAGCACACATCTGCAATACAGACAATCTACATAGAGACCAGAGAAAGTGAGTAATAGAGAAATAAAATCATGGGCCATGTTTACAAAGCAAGTCAGTGTCAGCCTGCAGTAGAGGTCTCCTGAGCTCTTAGACCTGCTCTAGTTTCTGTTCTCACTCCCAAGACTAGTTTTTTGTCCAGAATGTCTTCATAAGCTTTTGTTTTTTCTCTAGACTCCCATGAATTTCTCTTCATTTGCTGATCTGAAGGTTTGTGGGCCATTGTGTAATTATATCTCTCATGTTGGAGTCTGACTGGGTGTTCAGAGTTTGTCCTAGGAGGATCAATAAAACTTTTTTGGATTTCAGTGAAGAAGTTGCAGCCCATCTTAACTTTCTTCTTTTCCACTGATCAGTATATTGAATTCTGTGAATCAAACCTAGTACACCTGTGGTTTTCCTTTTTGACCTTTATATAACTCTACAATCTACTTATTTTCATGTTTAGGAAAATGTGTAGGATATCCTACTGAAACAGCAATTTCTTCTATATCTTTTGCTTTCTGACACTGCATTCAAAGTAGAACTAACAAGAAATTACTGTATCAGATTCTTCAACAAATAAAGTTAAATATTAGTTTGTCCATTTTTATTTACAAGTGGGTTTTTTTGGGTGGGGTTGGCTTCTTGACATTATTTTATTAAAATATTACAAAATGTAACTTCCTGCTTCAGAGGTATTGTAGCAACGCAGTTTAGAAAGGCGATGAAGTAAGAGCAATGATTGTGTCAGTGATATTACATGTTGTGATGCATAAGAAAATGCAATGTAAGTTTGAAGCCTAATGGCAGGTATGGACTGCAAAATTTCTGGGGTGCAGTATTCTTTGTTACTTGTTCCTAGAGTTCAACAGAGCAAGTGGCACTCAGAGATCTTCAGTGACAGCTGGATCCTGTGATGTAGCCAGCAACTCAGCATGTCTGTCTCAAAATGGAGGAACATTTTCAATGAGAAGGGATAGGGAGGAAAAATTTCTGCTAGGAAACAACTGTCCTCTTTTATAAGGGTGCTGGAAGAACATAAACACACTGGCTTTTGAAAATCAGGGCAGGATGATCCCCCTCTGCCTTTAAACTGCAATGCAAAATAAATTCTTCCCATCCAGCCAAGTTACATATTCCCCTAACTGTCTGCAGGTTTTATATGGACACCTTCTCACACAGAGTTACCCCAGATATTCTCAATTTTCTTTGTCTTACTTTACATGTTTCCCTTATTCACATGGTAGGGGGTTTTCTTTGGTTTTTTTTTTTGCTTGTTTATTGATGCAGTTCTGATGAGAGAATAACTGTGCTACCTGTGGTCAGTACCATGGGGATTGAGAGGAGGAGTAACAGTGCAGGATAGACAGACTCTGCCAGTTATATTCTGTGTCTGGGAACTCATATAAGCCCCCATAGTTTATCCCTGAGAACACAAACATGAGCATGTCTCTCCCTTATGGCTGCCTAACTTTCCTAAGGTTTATTTCTGAAGGCTACTGGGCTGTTTTATGGTTGGATTAAAAGATCAGGCTGCCTTGGATGTAGGATAACTTCAGATCAACTACTCTCACCAGTTTTCTTTTGTTTTCTTTTTGTACTACAGTACTTATAATTTATGGTTAATTGTTGTTGAAATGGGTAAGACTTAGAAATATTACTAAAGAGTTACAGAGATAAGGGTAGTTCACTCTCCCCCAATACAGATGTACAAACAAGAGTCCAGAGAGATCCCTGCCATGAAGATTGTCTATTCTAGAGCAAAGCACTGGAGTGAAACAGCACTGGAGTGAAAAACAGAAAATTCTTTCTTCATCTCTCTCACATCTGCTGCAGTCAGTCCTGTATCTTTCTTAAAATATAAAAGTCTCATGATCTGGTAATTACTAACACATAGATTGGCAATGACAAACTTCCTTTCCCTCCCTTCCCAGTTAACCCAACAGTCCCATCTAAGTGCGTGCTTTGGGGGCTAAAATAGGAAGTACAGACTTCCTATTTTGTGCAATTGCACAGACTTTCCTTGAAAGGGGGGGTGTCAGCTTCTCTGAAAGTGGCATTTGAGGTTCATAAAAGATGTAGTAGTTATTTGAAGACTTACTTGCCAAGAAAATCCTGTGGTTGGTTTATACTTCTGTCTCCAGTTCTAGGCAAGTGTGGATTTGCTGATATCTGCATCAGAGGATTCTGGTGCTGGGGGGTGGTGCTGGACAGGGAGAGTGCCCCATCAGGTTGAATCATCTGCTTCACAGACACCCCTGGATTCAGGTAAGGGAATGGCTTCCTTTCTGGGGGAAGCATAATGATAGAGGCTGTGCTCATACAAGGACCTGTGAGTTACTGGGGGATTCCTTAGCTGTAAGGATTATTCAATGGCTCAGCCAGCTGTTTCCAGTCCAAGGAGGTGGCTTTTGGGAATCTGAAAGTCAATAGGAATTGAAAAGTGGTTTTTCATGCTCCCCTAAAGTAGAAAAAGTCTCAGATCTGTAACGTACTTAAGTCGGTGTGTATTATGATTTTGAGAGAGTGATGAGAGATGACCAGAATTACTTAAATTCACAGTGTGGTCCATGGTCCTAGAATTGCTCAATCTACTTTTAGTCTCTACAATCACCAGGAAAAAAATAAATTAATTTCTTTGGTAGTTTGTCTACAATTTGCAACTTGTTTGTGGGGCACTGAGAAAAGTTCAAGGAAATTCTCAAAGTGAATGAATATGGAAATCCATCCACTATAGCTCCTAGGAACTGTGTCATTGAGATCATATTTTTAAGGAAATTAGCCACTGTTGTGGTTCCTTAGGAAGGCTTTAAGCATAAAGAGCAGAACAATGAAATTAATTTTAAGGATGAGTTCTCATCACAAGTCGGGATTTTTGTCTTGTTGCTGCTCAGCTGACCAAATCCCTGCACTTCCTTGGAAATGTACATTTACTTCATTCTCTGCTTGCATTGCAACAACACACAGTGAGGACGTGAATTTTGTCCTACAAGAAATGCCTGGTAGAAGTTCTTCCTGAATGTCACTTCAACATGATCTTAAAGAAGTTCCCTTATTCAGTTTTACTTCTCTTTGTGTGAAACAGAAACAAACAGCTCCACAGTAAGCAGGGCAAGAGAGTGGCCAGTGGGCAATGAAAACTCTGAAATTCTGAGTTAGTATCAAGCCTGTGTGCCAAGGACAATATGGACATAAAAGAGATTTTCATCCTGCTGCTGTATCTGTATTTGGTCTTCCATGTTCAAGCCATTCAAGGTGAGATTCAAATTTATATTCTCTTTCATCCTTCCATTATTGCCTTTCTTTTAAAATGTCTCCTTCTTTCAGCTAATGCTCTTCCTCCTTTTCTGCTTTCTTCTCCTGTTTTCTAAGCTGTAAGAGAGCAGACATCCTGATCAAAGCCAGCATGTAGCAGGTGCACGTGCAGCCAAATGAGTTGTATGTTGGTGGTATGGACAGTTGAAATACTATATAAATGGATGAGATGAACAAGCTGATTGGATAATAAGTGAATGGAAGGAGGGATAGACCCTGATAATTAGTGAAAACATAGGAAAATGAAGGACTGCAAATGAATGCATAATTCAGATGGTGCACAGGAGTAGAGACATGTGGCCAGACACAAGACAGTGTGGTGGGGGTTACCAAGAGCAAAATCCAGATGACCTGATTTTCTTCTTCTGGAATAGCTGACAGATAAAGAGACCATCTGCCATATACATTGCTTGTGTTTCCTTTCTTACACGATGAGAACTTATTTCTTCTCTTCTCTTCTCTTCTCTTCTCTTCTCTTCTCTTCTCTTCTCTTCTCTTCTCTTCTCTTCTCTTCTCTTCTCTTCTCTTCTCTTCTCTTCTCTCTCCTCTCCTTTTTTCCTTTTTTCCTTTCTTCCTTTTTTTTTCTTTTTCCTCCCACACTCTGTCCTCTCCTGCCTCCAAATTTGATCTCACAGAGCTGGGAATAGGAAGTACACCATACCTGCCACAAGACTAGGCCTATAGCCATCATAGAGACAGCAGAAAAAGAGTGTTATCAGGAGTTGTGCTCCATGGACATCTACCTTTTCTAATGCAGATGCTCATGTCTGCAGTAGCTGGAGGAATTGTGCTGTCTGGCCCAGCATTAATTACAGGATATCTTCCTTTGAGGTCTCTGAAGTGTAGGTCAGACTGGGTTCTTGGCATTCTGAGCCTTACCCCCACACTGACACTTCCACATCCTTTTCTATGTGGGATGCTCCATTTTCTGGTTGCACAAGGAAAGCAGTAGAACTTTGTACTGGTTTTCAGTAGAAGATCAAAGTAAGGTCCCTCTTATGCTTCCTAAGAGCATTCTGTTCTGATGGGTTTTTGCCTGTAAAAAGCCCCTCAAGCGAGCTGATTATAGCTCTCATCAAGAAATATTATTTGGGAGAGCACACTCATGTATGCACCTTTGTCACCTGAAGGTGCAATAGCCCAATAGTGCAGCATGGATATTGTCTTCAGGGAAAATAAGGAAGGATAAGAAAGCAGCTTGCTTCATAGTATCTGTGACAGAGGCAGTCTGTATTTTTCTGCTTCACAGTTGTGAACTTAAAAAAAATATCCTTGATGAGAGGTCTGGCCATCTCTGGATCATAAATCTAGTTCCAACAAATTAGTTTGGACATTCTTCTGAGTCATAGCAAGGCTATTCCCAGAGCATCTCACCTTTAAATAGACCTTTCTAGCATTACAAACTTTCCTGGGAAGTTAGTAGCAAAAAAGTTCACACAGCAACACATAAGTAGGAAATGATCACTATATGTCTGCTGACCATGGTATCTACTAATCCTTGGATATACTCAGTGTTTGAAAAGTGATACCTTGGCTAGAACTGTATGCCTTGCAGGCACAAAGATTTCACTAAATTGTTGTTAGCTGTAGCCTGGTTTGGATACTTGTGTGTTGTGGAGATGTGCAGAGTGGTCCCAACTCTGCACATACATTCATGGAGTCATGTCCCATCCCTGAGATGTTCAGGGCCAGATTGAAAGGCGCTCTGAGCAAAGTGGTGCAGTGGAAGGTATCCCTGCCCATGGCAGGAGGGCTGGAACTACATGAGGTTTAAGGTGCCTTCCAACCCAAACATTTCTGAGTCTAGGATTTTCTGGTGCAAAGAGGAGACTTTTGTTATCAGAGCCTCATGCATTCTGTATCTCATCTCTCACCATTTACATTTTTAATCACTGCATCTTTTCTTTGTCTGAATTCCTTTCCCAGAGAGTATCCCAATGAAAAGCTTGAAGTGCTACAGTGACTACAACTCACAGGTGACTTGCACATGGATGGAGCATTCAGAGGCTCATGACCTCATTCCTATGATTCTTTACCAAAGAGATAATATTGACATGTAAGTACCTGAAATGTGCTGAGCTAGAGAAAAGTCCAAATGGAAAATTGCCATAACTTGGAATCCTGGGGACATGCAGTCAAGTTTTTAGAAAGCACATCCACACTCTTTTTTAATTAAGCAAAAGTTATACCTGCTTCTGAGCCTCATCTAGAAGAGAGGAATGAGTAAGCTATGCCAGTGGAGATATTTTTATCACCTTTACAATTATTTTCCATAATTTTGTTGTAGGATCATAGATATGAAATAAGATGGGGCATATAGGCTGCTAATAATCAGCATTAGGGGAGAAGGAGGTATCAGAACAAGTGTGAGTATTGTTTATAACCCTAAAGGGAGGAGATATTCCCCCTGTCCTTTTGCTCATTTAGGAGCATCGAGAATGTGGTTTTGATAACTTTTGAGAAATATGTGTAGACTGTATATTTATGAGATAGGGAGCTGGTAAGTTCTCTATCCCTGCCATCAGTTTTTCTCCAAGAGATACTGGTGTGTTTATGACAGTATCTCTCTGTCACATTTGTTTCCTTTTCAAAAGGGAACCAAATCACCAGACTGGATTGTTGGTGAGGATAAGAAAGGATGGAAATGAAGGAATAGTTAAGGGAGAGAGGAAGGCAAAGATGGATAGTTGAGAAGAAAATTATTTAGAGTCTGGAGATACAGGAAGAAAAGAAAAAATTAAGAACTCTTGATTTTATTGCAAACAAGTAGGAATTTAATAGACCTAAAAGTAGATGAAAACAGTGAAAGAACTTTGGAACAGGACCTTGAGGGTAAATACTACTATAAAGTTTCTTGGACTTTTGGAGGATTATCTGAAACATTGTTACATGATGAAGTGTGTGGATCATGAAATATAACTGAGGTGAAGGAATCAGACAAGCAGGTGTTAAGCATGGACAGTCACACAGCTGAAATCAAAATGGCCAACAATTAAACAAGATCAGCTCATAGGTGAAGAATAGTTGACTAAACCCCAAACTGTAAGGTAATGCTGGTGAGTAGATAGAAATAACTTCACAGCTTCACACCCTTTGGACTGACTCTTTTACTTAAGGCTACACACACACTGCAGTGTCCAATCCATACTTCAGCAATGTCCCTGGTTTCCTTGCTAATACCCAACTTATAAAAATAGCAATAGTGCTGAATAATGCTTGCTGACATATAGTTGGCTAGAAGACTCCATCCTGTCCTGGAAGAGACTATTTGGCCTTAAATATTCACAACTTAATATTTCTAATCTGAGCTGGAACAAGATAATATACTGGGCATGAAGCCATAAGCACAAACAAAATTCCACAGGGTGCATAAAGAAGCAACACATCTCTCCAGCAGCTAAGGCTACTGCAACCACACAAAGATTATCCTCTCATGCCTAGTTTAAAAAAATGTTTCTAATTTTCATGATGCTGCTTGGCCTGGAGAAAGGCCATCTGAAAGGAGGATTAACATTGTGGATGAAATCTTTAATGAATACTTAAGGTCCCTTGGCAGAACAGAACCACTAAGGATACAGAAGTACATTTTGGTTGAGAGTCTTTTTCTAAGTGTTTTTCTGGTACTGCAAAATGAAAGTCTTAAAGCAGCTTAGGATCATCAGAAATTTTATGGCCTTTAACTCTGAGTTAAAGGTATATTTACATGACGTAAATTTTTATCATACTGTTTCTCACCTAAAAATATGAGATTACATAGAGCTAGGCTAAAAAGTAACAAAAATTAACTGGTACTGTAACATTCTGCTGCAAGACTTTGAAATGGGGAGCAAAATTCTAGTGTAAAAAATGTTTCTCATATTAACTGATGCAAACCAGGACTATTAGGAACAATGAGAAGAGGATATAAGTGCCTTCGTGAATTATAACAACAGGATGGGTTGAAATTGGTTTCAGGTTTTAATTTTGTACTAACTAGAGGTTTTTGGATCAGATCCTTATAGATCACTTTCTCTGTACACAGGAAGAACAAGAACATGTCTTGTGAACGCCAGACAGAAAATGACTTGCATGAAGCTCCAGACGTGTTTGTGCACTGGGTCTGCCGCAGGACTACAGACTATTTAGGAATAGGGATAAAGGATACTTATGGCTTCAGGCCTAAAAACGGAACAGAAATTAATCAAACAGAACTGCATGTTGATCTTTTCCAAAACGGTAAGGCTTAAAATACCAAATTCTTGTTTCCCAATGTACTTTATTTGCTGTTCATCTGGAATTGTGAAAACTGCCAAAGAGCTCCACATTGCGAGGGTCGGGTAGGGAGAGAAGGCAGCAAGTTTGTGAGAGCAGCTGGATGTGGTATCATCTCAGGAGCTAGTAAAGCAGGAGGTACCTGGTCTGTCAGGGATAAGATACTCTGGAAATGGGGAAGCTTACCTAGATGTTTTCTTCCCCTCTTTGTGTCATTTCCTCATTATCTCCTCTCATGCATTGTACCTTCACCTTCCAGTTCGGCCCCTCCCACCTCAAAACCTCTCAGTCAGCCCAATGACATCAGGGGACTTCTTGCTGACCTGGGAAATAGCCGATGGAAGCCAGGGGCTGGGCAGTGCACTGGACTATGAAGTCACTTACAAGCGGCAGTGGGAGTCCTGGGAGGTAAGAGCAGAGGACCTGAGCTGTCCTGATTTGGGCTGCACCAATTTGGGCAGTTCAAAGTCTGTGGAAAAAGTTGTGCAAATGAATGGTCTTTCCATTCTTCAGTGAATGTGAACAGATACAAGTGTTGTTTTGGGTCAGGTGGAAGGGGCTCTCTTTCTGTTAGCAAGTGACTTGTCCTGTGAAATGCCATTTTTCCTGAACTGAATGCAAAGATATCTTCTCCACTCAAAGAAACACCCAACCATTGTACTTGGATTTGAGTTGGATTTGAATCCCTCTTAAACTAAATTAAATCATGTTCAAACAGGAGGCTGTAGGTTCAAATGGGGAAAACAGCAAAATACATTTGAAGTTCCTCCCCCTTTGAGACAGATATGTTTTGGGTTTTTCTCTCTCTTTTTTTTTTTTTTTGTTTAAGTTTTTAGGAGTCCATATCCTTTGCCCTATCATTTCCCTAGATCTGCACATGTGTCTGCTCTGTACCTGTCAGACTGATCTTTAGATTTTAAGGGAATTATCTTGGCCAGATTCCCACATAATTCTGCACTGAGCAGTGCTATGAACATGTGTAGCTGGAGCTGAAGACAGTCTGGACTTTGCAAGCTGCAGGAGTTTGCTACTTGTTGTGGGGGGAGATTGTGCCTGACAGTAGCCATGCCTCACCTGTCTTGAGCTGTGCTGCAGCACACACTGGAGCCCTCTTGTGTGGCAGTGAGGAGACAGTGCATGGCAGCATGTGCATGGACCATCGCACTTGTGGGACTGTTTGAGATGCAGCCTGGCAGTCCACTCCTCCTCTCACTCTTTCCCTGTCTTCCCTGTACCTCTCCCTCCCCAATGTCCCAATTTCCTCCATCCCTTCCTCTCTCCCAACAACAGGAAGCTGCCTCACTCTTGCTCTCCAGCACCACCCAGTGCAGTCTCAGGCCTGAGGACCTTGTCCCAGGGAGCAGCTACATTGCCCGTGTGCGAGCCAGACCAGGGCAGGCCAGCAGCTTCTCTGGGCAGTACAGCGAGTGGAGCACGGAGGTGTCATGGAATACCCCTGAAGGTAGCATGGGAGGGAATGGGACTGGAAACTGAGAAGCCAGAACTTTCCTGTCACTAACCTTGCACTTGTGTTCTCTGAAGGTGGCCTTCAGCCCAGGAACCTTCGCTGCCTCTTCAATGGTGGAGATCGTCTGACGTGCAGTTGGGAAGTGAAGAAAGTGATCACCACCTCTGTCCTCTTTGGCTTGTTCTTCAGGGCCACCCCAGAATCACAGTATGTGCTCTGTCCATGTCTGTGTATCTGTGCCTCTCCCATGGGGCTTCTGCCTGTCCGACTCCCCTGATTCCCATTCATCCTCTTTCTTCTCCTCAGAGAAGAGGAGTGCTCTCCTGTGCATGAGAACACTTTGCCCAACACCCTATATGTGGTCCAGAACTGTGAGATCCCTGTTAGCAATTCTAGCAGCCAGAGCCTGTACCATGTATCTGTCCGGGCCAAGACAGAGGAAAAGATGATTGAAGCGCACAAAAACAGTGAGTTCCTGTGTTGTTTCCTGCTTCTCCTTCTTGTTTCTTGGAGAGATGCCTGTCTGACCAAGTGGGGCTGAGGACAATGGTGTTGAGGAAAAGTGAGTGGGAAGTGGAAGAAACAATCACTTATGAAGAAAGGGACTGTATTAGGTCAGAGCTCTGGAGTGTAGGTGTGGAGTTCCTCAGTGGCACTTGCTACTCTGAGGAAGGTGACAGTGATGGAAACTGTTGTGCAGAAGTCCAGGTTGTGACCTGGAGCTTCTCAGTGAGCATTTGCCATCCTGCTGACTTCTCTGTGATTCACATTCATGAGTGTCCCAGGTGACAGGGGACTGTGGTGAGAGGTGTCTGTAGTGAGTAGGAGTGTGTCACTATGTGATTTCTCAAGAAGTCAGTGAGCTCTTGTGGGTTTGTGCAATGGCTGCTGGAACCCTGGATGAGGTAGGAATCCATTTCCCAGTGAGGTGTACCAGGTAGGCTATCTCTGCCCCACACGTATCTGAAGCTATTTGGGTGACTTCTCAAACTCTAAAACTAGGGCAGCTCCTAGTGGATGAAAATATCAGGAGGTAGCTCCAAAAAATTGAAAATTTCTGGAAATGTGGTGGACAAGTACAGATATTTCAACTATTGCTTTGCTGCTTTTCTGTACACAGGGAGCACTCTCAGTATTCATGGGTATGGATTTTCTGTTATTTAATACTCTTGTATACCATTAATATTGTTGTATTTGACTAGAAAATGAAGATGCAGAGAGTTAAGAAGTGTTAAAAAGCTGAGCCATTTTACATTGCACAAAACAACCTTGTTTTCAGTCCCAGGAAATGATTCACAATGTGGAAAGAGACCAGTAGGTTGGTAAGCGCTCTGAGACATTCAGTGTGTTTCAGTCCAGGTGCTGCCGCCTGCAAATGTGTCAGTAACAGCAACAGGGAACCAAGAGTATGAACTAAGCTGGAAAAAACACAATTTGAAGTACAACTTCATACCACAGAGATACCAAGTCAAGTACTGGGAAAACAACCAATATGAAAAGGTAACTTACAAAGTGCAGGAGTCATGGATATTTCTTCGCTGGTCAAATGGAAAGACAGTTCTTCTCACCTCTGTCATTTGTGCTTCTTCCCTCTCCCCAGACTTTCCAGGTGTTAAATATCAGCAATGATGAACCTCCCTTCATCTTCACCCTGCAGATGCTGGCAGCATCTACAGAATATAGGGGGAAAATGCGTGCAAGGGTGAATAAATCTCCAGACTATGAGGGACCTTGGAGTGAATGGAGTGAGGAGTTCACCTGGAAGACTGAGAATGGTACTTTCCATGCTTCTGTCAGGTTTTGGTGGACTGCTAATGGCTGGAATGGCTCTTTAGTATAACACATTGTCTCAGCTAGGGTTGGAGTGAGGTGCAGCCATGGCCTAGTTGGAGCCACTTACCAAGGCAGCTACCCTGCCTGCATCCTTGCAGTACATCAACAATGCTAGGGAAGGAAGTGAATGACCTTTTAAGCTTCTTTCTTGATTGCCTTCATAAGATGAGTATAACTAACTGTTACCGGGCTTGCAATGGTTTTTCAGGGTGAAGAGAGAGACGAGAATCTTGATCTCATGATCAGAAGGCTGGATTTATTATTTTATGATATATAATACATTAAGACTATACTAAAAGGAATAGAGACAAAAGTTCAGAAGCTGCTAAGCTAAGAATAGAAAAGGAATCAATAAACAAGGGAGCTCTCTCTGATTCTGTCCCAGAGAAAGCTCAGTCTCTGATTTGCCCTTAATTGTACACAAGCAACATGGGCCAATCACAGGTGCACCTGTTGCATTCCACAGCAGCAGATAACCATTGTTTACATTCTTCTTCTGGGGCCTCAGCTTCCCAGAAGAGGGAAAAATCCTAAAGAAAGGATTTTTATGAAAAGATGTCTGTGACAACTAAACATAAAGTTTTCCATGTGGAGAATGAATCAAAAACATCCTGCCCAAAAGATTATCATTATTTTCTGATTCCAGTAATCCATTCTGCTGTCAGTGACTAAAGAGCCTGATACTTTAAGAAGATAGAAGATAAGACATCAGCTTTATATATTTGCGGAGTGACTATAAGGTTGTGTAAAACACACAATAGAATCTGCTGGAGATAAAATCTTTACATATTTTTGTGGTTTATGGACTTGGAGGCAGAATGTCTGCCTTCATACAATCTTTTGCCCAAAGTAATATGATCTTGCATGATTTGTCCTGAGGAAGGTTGTAGTGATTATACTGTGAGCAAATTTTGATACACGTATTCAGGAAGAAAATAGTGTGCTGTTGTGGCTGTTGGCAGGGGGAGCTCTCAGAAAATCTCTGAGACCCCATTTCCTCAGAACTGTGCAGTCAGGCAGGCTTAAGATGTCTGAAACCATGCCTGTTGTTCATAGTGGAGTTAGGTTCATAACCGTCATTTCATTAGCTTAAAATGTTTAATTCTGATGTTAGTAGAAGCTAAGAAGTGAATCAGTAAAGGAAACAATCAACTCCTTTGGTCAGTGTGCTGTTCAGGGCACATTTGGCCTATTCCACTTTGGAAGATATTCCAACAGTTTGAAGGCCCTATGATCCTGTTCCTCCACATATCAAATTCCCTGAATAGTGGCCAGAATGAAAAACCTGTTGCAGGAAATAGTCATTCTGCAGGTGGATAGATTTTCTCTTTTCTCTGTTTCAGTTCTGCCACCTGTGGTTCTCCCAGTGATGCTCCCAGCTCTCATCATCACTTTGCTGATAGTTGCTTATTGCAGCTATAAGTATTTCCTCAGGTAGGTTTGCATTGCATCAGGGAGACTTAACAGCCCATGTGGGTGGCATGAAGTCTGAGGCACTTCTTGTCCCCCTGGAGAGAGGTCTGTGTGGAGATGGGCCTTGCTGGGCAGCCTTGAGCATGGCTGTGCAGGGAAGAGAGCTGGGTGGGGCTGCAGCGTTGCCTTGGCTGTGCCCTGCTGTGCTGAGCAGCATGCTCTGTGTGGTGTAGCCTTTTCTGGTAGCAGCAAATTGAGAAGCAAATCTTGAAAGCTGTTCTTGCTGCAGGAAGAAGAAAATGTGGGAAGAAAAGATTCCAAACCCCAGCAAGAGTCTCCTGATCCAGGGCTATCTGGGGGTAAGAGGGAACTGTACTTTGAAGGATTAATTATTTCTCTTTCTTTTTCAGGACTTCCAATAATCTTAAGAGCTCTTTTTGTTTTCTAGTCCACAATTAACAGATACATTCATTTATCTATTACTTGTTTTTAGAAGTTCTGGTCCTACTCAACATAACAGTGCTCTTATATTTAGCAGATCTTTTTGTGCTGTGCTTGTCAATACAACTGTGATTTAAAATCAATGTAGAAAAATTTTCAGTACTTTAAAATTTCCTGTGCCTTGCTTTTAAAAGGGGGTTCTTAAAACCTGCCCAGCACTTATGGCTCACTAACTCTCAAAAGCAGGTTCCTAGGGTACGCTGCCAAGTAGCTCCTTCAGCAGCTTGAAGTTTGCTCTCTTGAAGACCAGAGTAGTAACTCTACTGCTCCTTTTTGTTTTTTTCCCTTTACTCTGAAAATGTTAAACTCAATCATTTTATGATCACTTTGGCCAAGACAACTACCTACTATCAAATCCCTTAGGTCCTCCATTCACAAATAACAAGTCTAGGAGGGCATCTTTCCTAGCTGGCTCACTGAGTACTTGTAGTCAGGTCAGTGATAAGGCAACACGGGTTTGAAGAAACCATCTTCTGGAGAGGACAACATACCTTTGAGTTGTATTAGTGAAGTTGTATCCCTGTTACCAGGTGCTATAGGCTCTTCTATTTGTTTTCTTCATCCATGGGGAATGTACAATTCCTGTTTCTACTGCCAGTAAGATACTGCTCTTTGGTCATGTCTGCTTTTTCATTTTCAGAAAGGACATTTGGGGAGTTGGCCAACAAGCAACCAGCTGGACTTCAACAAATACAACCTTTCAGAGAAGATGGAGCAGGCTAGCTTCCTTCAAGTTTTGGACAAGTGAGTAAACAGCACATGATGGTGACACTGTGGATGGTCTCTAAGACCTCACTGCATCATGGCAGAATATAATCAAATGTTCTGTCACTAAAAATCCTATGCAAGTTGCTTTTGAGGAGGAGATTCAATTTTTTATTACAGGGGTAGCTGCATCTGCATGAATTTTTTTTCCTAAGCCTGTGTGTAGCTATGTGTGTTTTCAACTAAGATTGGCTTATGTTTTGTGTTTAAAACAATAATCTCTCTCATGAACAACTTTTAACTTTCCCACATTCAGGCCGGCAAAGACTTTGGCTGAGTGCCTTGAAGGAGAGACTAAGAAGACAGATGTTTCCCCTGTTACACCTGACCTACAGAACTCATACCATGCTTTAAATGAGTCAGAGCATGCCCCAGTTGCCTGCTCAAGTCAGAGAGCTGGTCATTCCTTTCCCATTTCAAGGAGAAACAGTGCTGATGCAAGTATTGCTTCCCACACAGCAATCCCTTGCTTTGCTTTCAATGGTCCATACTTGTACAGCCCAGTGGTGTCCTCTAACCCTGACATACACCAGACCCTGGAAATGGACACTGTGGGACTCAGTAATAAATCAGTTTCCCTTCAGTATGTGACTCTCCCAAGGGAAGACTCTCCCCAGGCCCCACAGAGCCAGGAGCAGCCAGAAGCAGCTCCTCCAAGGGACATGCTCCCAGATCAGAAGGAAATGATGCGGCACCTCAGTGACAAGGAAGAGGTCTCACAGGCCTCACCATCCTGTGGGGAATGCACCAACAAGGGAACAGAGGAGCAGAACTCTCCAAAGGCTCTCAGCTGTACCACATCTCCTCAACAGTGCCCTTTGGAGTACATCACCACGGACGGCCTGGTACTGCCATTGGCCAGCACCTCCACCCATCCTCCACTTGTCACAGCTGAGGAATCACCTTGTGGCTCACAGCAGCCCCAGCCTCCCAGTGACCACTCTTGCCATGAGTCTTCTCAAGGGAAAACTGGTGTCACGATCCCAGTTTCAGGCCAAGCACCAGCCTCATCTCCTGAATTGCACCTGGATACCTTTGGTGACTATCTTACTCTGCCTGAAGGTCTCTGTGAACATTCAGAGCCCACAAAGATTTCTTTGCCTGTCTTACAGAAGGAAAATGGTATTCCTAGAAAGCAGCCTTTGTCAGAAGGTAACTTGGTGGTGTTAAACCCTGATAGCACTGAGCCAGTTTTCCTTTGCCAGGTTGGTGACTATTGCTTCCACAGCCTAAAATCCAGTGTGAAGATGGATAATAGTCAGGAAGACCATCAAGTCATGAAACTTTCTGAAAACGAGACAACGCTTGGGCAGCCTGTATGTGATGATGAATCCATCACAGAGAATGAAGAGGATGTATGGAAGAGGGAAAAAATACAGGCCATCCAGCTCTTCAAAAACCTGAAATCAGATGATTACTTTTCCTGGCAGCAACCTTTGAGGATCAAAAAAATCTGTTAAATGGGTAAATATTAAAGAATACCAGAGAGACAGGTAACTGAAAGAAGTTGCAACCATCTGGTGAAAATGAACCCTCAAACCTAGGAACAAATAAACACCAGTTCCATTTTCAAGCTTTAAGTCCAACATGCTAAAAAACTTGAAGTAGCTCAGTGTCATTCTCGGGGGTCTTCACAGATTTGGCATGAAGGACTACGCAAAAGTTGCAGTGTAGTGTTTTTTAAATTTTTGGCTTATCCATGATGACCAGTTTATCCTCCTCATGATCCTATAATACATCACAATCATCTTGCAATTATATCAGATTGCTTGGCAAAGCTTGTGGCAGGAAGTGCAGACTTAACAGTTTGAAAAGCTATCAGAAGAAGGCAAGCTTGAAAAACTTGGAAAGAAAAGTTCTATCCTTAAAAGCCATTTTGTTTAATTTCTGTGCACTTATAAAATAGCTCTAGAAGTCACCAAGGAAATTCTGTATCTTTGCCTTTCCAATATGGCAAGAAATAGGTATTGCCTAAGGTGAAAAAAACCCCCAGACACTTATAGAAGCATAAATAAAAAATGAGAAAAAGATTGTTGAAATACAGGAAAAGTTTCTTAATGTTAATGTCCAGTCTATCACAGTGGATTCAGAGGATAACAAGAAAACATTACTGGGATACATAAAGCAAGTTGTAGAGAATCATTTGGAGGAAGAAATATTACTGAAAGAAGACCCAAAGGCTCCTAAGGTTCAGTGAGAGGGAGTGGGGCAGATAACAGAAAATGGTAGTTAAGAGATGCTGGAAGGTGCACAAGCCTGTAACTGCTGTGGTTCTTCTAACTGTTGAAGTACTATATGATTTTCTTTTATGTTCATTGATTGTTTATGCATTATATACTTCATCCTAAAGTGTAATTGATTCTTAGTTTGGTTTTATTTTTTCTCTTAAAAATGAGAGTTGAGAAAGAGGTGACCTTTTTCTCAGTTTTGCTGTATAGAAGGTGGTGCAAGGTAAGAGCATTTGTTCAGAACTGCTACTCTGCAATCAGTGAAAAGGCTTTGGTTTCAGACCTGAAGGTAGACTTGGCTTCCAAAAGAACATATCTTTTTTCAAATATAAAATCTGTATCAATAAACATATTATTTCTTCCTATGAGTATTTTGTTTCATATGTTAAAAATATTGTGTTTACAATAAAATTACTATCAGCTCATTTGCTCAGGTCTCAAAAAATTCTATAGGTTCAACTATGCAATATATGAGATAGGACATTTTTCTCCTGACTTTGCTTATTACTTGACAGAGAAAAGAAGTTCTGTGTTTGTGCCACTTGATTCCTCCTGCTGGGTTAATGGGACTGTGCTGATTCAGAAATTACAGTGAAATTATTTGGGTTTTTGGCAATTTAATCCTTGTAAATACCATTTTAAATCTGAAAGGTGTGCAAATTGAACTTGGTGCTCTTCACAGCAGAAAGCAGGCAGTTGCAGCCTCTGATAGAGAATAGTGATGAACACTTTGAGAGATTTGCAACTTAGACCTTTTGTAATCAATGGATTTTTTTTTTTGAGAATTTCTTCTTTGGCCTTTTATAAGTGGCACAATTAGCTTCTTCCAGGCTGTATAATTGTGCTCTATTGAAGCATATCCTAAAAGGAGCTGTTCAAATTCATATGTAAATGTTGTATCTGAATTCATATCTTAGATATGCATCACTTTGCTGGGCCTTGAATTGCTGGGGTTTAATAATCAAGAAGAATAATGAGTGGGAGAAGTTTTATTCAGCTCAGTGGCTTTTGGATAAAGTCCATTTGCATTGTCATCAGTACTCTAAGATGTGATCAGTACTCTGACAGCTCTCTGTTCCTTCTGCTCCTCTGCACTTGGCTGGGCATTTGCAGAGGCTCATTTTGGAGACAGGATTTACAGATAAAAGCACATTTATTATGATCCCACAGATATGATATTATCATTTAAAGGAGCCTGGAATTTGCAGAGTAACATGCCATTGTCAGGATAGGGGAGCTGCGCAGTGGTTTGCTTTCCAGCTATAACAATTCATTTAGAGCACAATGAGTTTCTGCTCTAGGGATACTTACTTCAATATCCACCTAAGTATCATTAAATTAAATATGCAATGAACGTTGGAAACAGAGCTCATAATCCATAGCTCTTCTCTGCCAGAGGAATCCACTTCTTACTGGAATCAAAACTTCTATAAACTTCACCTGTTGCTGATCCTATGAATTTTCCATTCTCCTCTGCATGAAGTCCAGATGCAGTGAGGGTGGTGAAAAGCATTTTACAATCCTGTAGCCTGGTGATTCAAGACTTAGAAGCAGTCATGAGTCCCAGGTCTTCAACTTCCTGATCATTAGCTTGAGCCACAAAGTTATGTGCAAAGGCAAGTTGCTGCTCCCTTCCCCAGTGCAAGGTACTGATAAGCAGGAGGGGAATCTTCATTCTGATGATTCAGGAGCCAATTATGACATGCTTCTCTCTATAGGGCTTCTCACTGAGTAGTTCAGCCCCTCAGCCTGTGTATCTGCATGATGAGTCACCAATGTTTCCTACATAGTCAAAAAACGAGTTATGAGATGGTTGCAACCCTTTCCTTACTGCATACTCAAACATAAAAGATTGTGCCCATGTTTTAACAGCAGGCATTTTTCCTTGCTCTGAAGTAATCACTTTATTATTCCCTTATCATAATCTTCATCAACCAGAAACATATTACTTGAATTTGCATGAGACTAGGGTAGGAAGTTTATTGTGACCTCAGTAGTTCTAATTAAGGTCAATGCTGAACTGGTCTACTGCTGTATTTCTGTAGGCTTGGGGGTTTTCTCTTATGTAAGGAAGGAAAATGGGGCTGAATGGTTTGCTAGAAAAAGAAACCTGTGGTGGAAAGCCCTCCAAAACCTCAAGGAACAGTAGCTGGAGAATTTCAGAGAATCTTGTACCTCTGCTGGGAAATGGAAAAAAACCCCACCCATCCTGCAGTCCCTGCCTAGTTTCTTGTTTACAAGCACATTGTATGCACAATCTTATTCCCATAGAACTCCACTCTGTCTCTTCTCCTCACTCCCTACATGCTCCCTTTGTTCTCACTATGGAGATGGAATTTCCTTGAAAAAATTCCTATTCTGTACATGGGGTATAAGTAACACTATGACTTCATACCTCTTTTTGCCCCTTAGAAGTTCTTTCAGGTGAATGCCAGGATTCCACATGTTCCAACCCTGACCCTAACAACTCCTCATACAACACAATGGATGTTTCGCCATGAGGTTCAGTGGGTGAACCCAAACTCCTCTACAAATTTGTACAGCATGAACCAGATTTAGGCCAAAACCTTTGTAAGCTGGTTGTGTAATTTTCAGCTTGTTGGTAGGGAACCATTTGGTTCTCATTCTTGAAGGATGATTTGTTTGTCTAGATAAGTAGTTGTAAAGCTATCTGAAACAACTAGACAGCTTTTCCTATTACCTTTTAAAAAATTTTCCAGCTCCTTGCTTGCAGTGTGCGCATTGCAAATGTTTGGGATGAGTACCTTTTAATCTTCTAAGCTGTTTGTCCTTCTGTGGCACTCAAAGTTACAGATTGTTGACACACATTTTTGAGTTTATTTTGTGGACTGCAGTTTCAACCCTTGCATTCCTTGACTTCTCTCTTTGTTTTCCTTTAGTCACAGATTTGGGGATTTTAATTAGAATAATTTTGGCAAGTTTCTGTCCTTTTCAATGCACTTCTTCTCATCTAGGAATATTTGGTGTAACCATAACCCTAGGTGCAGCAGTACAAGCAGCCTTGGGCTGAGGCTGGTGCCAAGCAGAAAGGTGTTGTAACTGCAGTGTTCCCAAATTAGGGAAGAAAGGGGAACAAACTCTCTGGAAGAGAGATATGATCCAATAAAATATGATTGAAGAAACCCAGAGAATTTTGAAATTGAGTGACTACAGCCAAGTATACTGAGATGAAAAGAGGTGCAGTGAAAAGGACTGAAAACTTGCCAAAAGTATTCTCGTTGAAATCCCCAAATCAGGGAGGAAAGCTAAACAAAGAGACAGGAGAAGAAACTGATGATATTCAATGCTTAAGAGAAAAAGAGACAATTCTGAATCAAAGTGAAAGCAATAAAAGTGGATGGGGATGGCATTAAGTGCAGGAATCTGGATGGAAGCTTGCCCAGTTGATCTTCATTGGAATCCCAAGGTTTCATTCCTGTAGTGACAGGACAGTGGGCAGCAGTTTTAAACTGAAACAGGATAGATTTGGATTGGACATAAGGAAGAAATTTTTACAATAGAGACAAGACAAAGAAACTGGCAGCTCAGAGAGGTTCATTAGAAGTTTCGAGGCCAGGATGGATAGGGCTTTCAGTAGCTTGGTCTAATGGAGGATGTCCTTGCCCATGGCAGGTGGTTTGGATCCTTCCAACCCAAACCATTCTGTGAATCTCTGGTTCTATGATTCTAATCTCATATCCCATTTGTACCTAATAGCTTAGTGTTTTCTCCATCATCATTAGGTTGGAGTACCCCAGAAGAAACATTCTCTCTCTCAATCATTCAGATCTCTCAGGTAAGAGATCTCTCACCAGTTGGTCTGCCAGATAATTAATAATTATTATTTTCCTGGAAAAAACACTTAAATCCTTTCTCCAATATGAAAACTAACCATTAATTTTTCTCATTAATTTTCTGTCTTTAAAGGACTTCAATCTACATTATAACCTTCCTTTTATCTCTTAGTTTCTTGGAAATGCATTTTTGAGGGACTTCAAGCTCTTCAGACATCTAGGTGTGAGGCATTAATTGGATAACCCTGTGCATGTTTGCTTCTGGAGTTCTTCCAAGAACTCTATCAGTTTTATGAGGCATAAACAAGTCTCTTTTACACAGAGATGCTAATACTTCTCCAGAACATTTTTTCTCTACTATCTCTATTTTTCTTTATAGTTTGTATCATCCTGTACAAAAGCCAGCCTGACTGGTCATTGGTTCCCTGGATAGTTCTCTGAGTACTCCTCAAAAGCTTTGGTATTTGGTATTTCTTTTTCTCTGATGCTGAGGCCTGCTAATGCCTTTTATTATTTACCTCAATTCCTTGTTCATCAATTGAATGTTTAAATTTCTTTGCAGATTTATATGATAAGAAACCAATTGAGTAATAGTATAGGTTATGCAAGGCTTGTAAAGAAAGTAAATATGTTTTCTTAAACAGTAAAATTTAGATGCAAAAGATCATTCTAAGTTGTCATTTTTCTCTACATGTCTTGCCTCATTTATTTTTTTCAGAATATTAAGGCTACAATAACTCTACCTTTACAGCATGGGTAGACTTACAAAAGGCCTAAGTTCACTTTTAAAATTTGTATATGATGCTTTAAACAGCTCCTTTGTCCACTGAAAACATTTCATCCTTTAACAGCTTCTTAGCCTTACTTTTGCCAGTTTTTCCTTAAAACATTATTGTACTTGTGCCTTTCATTGTTTCAGCTTGTACTCCATCTTGTATATGTTTCAGTACTAAATCTGTTTGTTTTCTTGTGAATGCTTTCACAAATAACTTCAAGAAGCAATTATTTACAGTGGCTAAAAAATAGACTCTGGGGCTAGATTAATACTAGCAAATAAAGTAAAATAAAACAAAACATTTGTCTTGATTTGGTTGCATAGTTTTATATGCTCTGCTTATCCAGGCTATTGTTTTTCTCTGTATTTTTCTTACCTTCTATCCTATCCCTTTTTCTAAGTCACAGGCTTTCTGTGATTTCAGACCACACAAATAGATCAATCCGAACAATTTATTTTCCACATCTGGCATGATTTCCTTGGTTTTCATTTTAAAATTGCCTCATAGTGTCTTTAATCTTAAATGTCAGCAGAACTGATTCTGTTTTGATTAGGTGGAATCCATCTTATATAAACTTAATCTGCTTCAAAATGTTACCAGATACTAATAAATATAATCCCCTTTTCTCCACAGAGTTTAATCAATCATGCAGTGAGACTCTTATCTGACAGAGTGTATAAAAGCAGGACCACTGAAGAATGCTACTATGTAGGACTGTTTTTTTCTGCCTCCTGGTTTAAACTCTGCTTTCAGAACCTCTCACCTGCTGTTTCTTTGTTGTTGGGCCGCAACCATCAGGTTTTTCTTGGCACATACTGAGAGAATGTCTAGATACCTTGTGCTCTGTCATCTTTTCAACTGCATGTGTCTTTTCTAGTAAAAGCATTTATCCATTTTAGTATTTACTTGGTCATGAGAAATGAAGGAGATGTTTTCCTTTTTTCTGCTCCTGAAGGGAGCCCATCCTACTTAAGAAGACACCTTTCAGCCTTTTTTGCACGTGGTACCTGTGGAATAACTCCTGGTGCAGTGTTGGTAATGTTCATGTAACTTCAGATCACCTTTTGGGAGGTGACATGCTCGGGGGGGTGGAGACCAGACCCAGCAGGGAGTACCTGGCTGCTGTGATCTCAGTCTGTGACATCACGTGCCTGACAAAGCTTCCACTGTGTGCAAGAGAGGCTGTGGGTGGCCTGTACAGATATGGCAATGCCCACACGGTATTTAAACAATGATTTGGCTTCATCCTCATGTCCTGTGTTGGAGCTAAAAGGCTTGACTTGTCTACCTATTCAGTCAGGTTATGTCCCACTTTGGTATGGAAGTTTTTGACTGCTTTACAGATGGCCTTTTGGTGTCTTGTCAGCTCATGATTCTGTGTTTCCTGAAAGGATTTACTGAAGTATTTCTAGTTGAAGAGCCCATCCCAGTAGCCCTGGAGAGATTACCTATGAATTTATGGCAATCTGCCCACTGTTTTTCATATACACCCATGAAAGCTGCTTTCACTAAGGCTCAGCAAATAGAGAAGGAGAAATTCTGGGATTTAGACTGATCTCTCCTGCTTGCTCTTTATATCTGAAGAGTTTTCTCGAACCTCTACCCTAAGATGCTGCTAAAGGCTCTAACTGGATTTCACTTTAAATAGGGAATTAACACACCAGTTAACTCCCTTTGGGTGACCTTTAAGAAGAAAGGCACCACTTCACAGCCTGGCTCTGCAGAGGGAGTTTCCTTTCAACCTTCCCAAGCCAGAGCTGTCAGGCCTTTTTAGCACAGGTACATCCTGGCACAGTGAGGCTGCTGTTTCAGTGCAAGCTAACGAGGTAAAGGGGGCTGCCAGACTCTGCCATGAGACCAGTGTGGTGAATTTGCTGTCACTGATCCTGTCACATTCCAGGCAAGCACAAGTTGCCACAGCTTTGCTGAACAGAGATGCCTCAGTTCCACCCCAGGGAACTTTATTCTCTTGTTCACCAAGCATTGCTCTGTTGCAGAAACACTCCATCTGATAGGCAGATCCTTGGTGTCTAGGGACACCAGGACCTAATTGGAGTAAATTAAGTGAGAAGAGTAACAAAGTATTGCTTGGAATCACACACAGTGTGACTGTGTTCAACAAGCATGAAAAAAAGAAAAGGCAATTATTTATGAGTGACTGAAGTTTCAAGAGACAAAGTACATGGGTATTCACAACCAGTTCTCATCTTTCTCCACTGAGGTCTCTCCATCTAAGTGGGAAAATTCTTCTGCCTGTTCAGAGGAAACTAAAAGTATAAGTTTACACACCTCTTTTTTTTTCTTTTTTTTTTCCCTTTTTTTTTTAATCTGAGAAAAGAGCATGAAGAGAGAAGTGTACATGTGTGCCATTTGGGAAACGTGAAGATGAAAAGTCTCCGTTCTCAAGTTCATGTCCATGCACTGTGTACAACGTTCATTTTTACAGTATGCTCTGAAAATTATTGTCAAGTAGCTTTCCCTTCTTATTCCACTCCTTGCCTTACTGTATCTTTTAGCTTTTAATTTTTTAAATTTCTGATGCACTTCCAGCTGTCACTGATTCCTAAGAAGCTGTGTACACTGTGGTGGATGTGATCCAAAGTTGCCTGAGTTCTGCTCCTTTCAGTTGCTGAAGGCAGTGCCCAAACCTGCAGAACTCTCTTCACAGAGGCTGCAGTCCAGGTTAAAGAAAACAGTAAGAGATTTCACTGCCTCTCACTTCATTAGATGCCACCAGCCCCTTCCTTTGTTCCCCCAAAGATTAAAAAGATAAATATATGTTACATTACACTGTCTCTATTTGAGTGTATTTGCCTCACTTCTATTGATGCAGAGTGATATTATCACTTAAATTAAAATATGTAATCAGAGTGTGGCTTGAATTTTAATCCCTCAGCTGTGTGGGTTTGGTTTAAGCAGAATCCATATTTAGTAGTGCTACTATGAAGTACTCAATAGTGCCATTACATACTCTGTAGTGCTACTATTTGAATGGAGACAGTTTTATACACATCAGGCTTAGCAACAACAATGTGCCTTTAAGACAGCATTCACTGTGTAAAACCAATATTTTGTTTCATGACTGTTTAAATTTATGGAAATGAATTTTCCTTTCAGAAAGCATTGCACACCAGGAGAATGGTGATTTAAAGGACAGGTTTTGAGTGCAGATTAACAGAAAAGGGAACAAGCAGCAAAGTTCAGCCTCTGGTAAGAGATCATTACATCTCACTAGCAGAAAAATATCACAGTTCTGGGAAATTGGTTAAGCAAAATGTAACGCTGAAAATACTTACTTCCCTGTTCTTCTTAATTTTATGACATCTCATCAGGAACATAGTAGCTGGACCTACGCTAAAGTCAAGATGTAGTCAGTACCACAGCTGGTAGGGCAGAGGCACAGCACCTGTGTGAGAGAGGAACTCAGCCATTACTCATATGTGTTGGAGCCTCTGGGGTGCTCAAAAAAAGGTATTGGAACAAAAGCTGATGAAAATGCTTGTGGTTTCATTCCAGGTGGCAAGTACCACTCAGCACCTCTTGGCTGGAGGGGAAAAAGAATCGAAAAAGGAGGAATAAAAGTGAGAAAACTTGTGGGTTGAGGTAAAGAAGGTTTAATAGGGAAAGCAAAAGACAGTTTAATAGGGAAAGCAAAACCTGCTCATAGAAGCAAAGCAAACCAGGGAATGCATTCACCATGTCCCATGGGAAGGCAAGAGCTCTGCCATCCCTGGGAATGCAGGGATCCATCCTTTCCTTAGTGTTATGGTGACATGGGAAGACAAATGCCATGACTCCAAAGATTCCCCTTCCCTCCTCTTCCCTCGGCTTTCTGTGCTGAGCATGATGCCATGTGGCATGGAATACCCCTTGGGTCAGTTGGGGTCAGCTGTCCTGGCTGTGTCTTGTGCAATTTCTTGTGCACCCCCAGCCTCCTCCTCACTGGTGGGGTGAAGCAGAAAGGCCTTGACTCTGTGTAAGCGCTGCTCAGCAGTAACTAAAACATCCCTGAATTATCAACACTGTTTCCAGCACAAATCCAAAACACAGCCATTAACAGCTACTGAAGTGAAGAAAATTAACTGTATCCAAGCCCAAACCAGCACATCATTGCACTCTGATCTTTCCAGAAATAAACACAAACTGGGAAGATCCCTTGCCTTACATATGATTCACAGTACTGAATGCCATGGACTTGTGGTCTCTCAAGCAGTAAGTAAGTCTATAATGGTTGAAACAACCCAGTCTTGGCAGCCTGTTTGACTTTTTGGACCTGACAGTGACTTGGCTCAGACACAGGTGTTTCTTGCAAGGTTAAGCTGTCCTTGGGCTGCTAGAAAAGACAAAATCATTCCTTGCCATCTTTTGGCTGCTGTTTCTAAAAGACAGAGCACTCAACCAAGCTGATCCAGGAGTTCTTATGACAGCAGAGACAACTTCAGCTCCTGTTCTTGGAGTTTGGATTCTCAGGGAAGGGCACATTCATTTTTCTTGATTAACAGTGACTTTTCCTCAACACAGACTCAGCTCCCTCTTGCATGGAGGTTTTTCAGAAAAGAAAAAGGAAGAGCAGGTTCTCTGCAAATCCACCTGTGAGAAATGTTTGTTTACTGATAGAGGGACACGAGCTTTTCAGCTGCTAGGTTTTTGAAATGTGTTTTCCTTGCCAGGAAGCTTTCTCCTTTCTGTGACTTTGTAGCTAAACAGAGTGGGTGTCTCTCACTTTTGCATATGACTTGCTTGAGGCAGAACTCTTGCTAAGGCAAGTGGGCTTATTTGGTGGGCATGGCAATGTATTGACCAAATAAAAACAACCCACAAAGGCAAAGTTGAATGTCTTGCTTAACGAGGCATCTAGTTTTTTGCCTTAAACAATAAATCACTCACTCATATCTTGCCCTTGCTGACTTTTTAATGAGATCTCTCTTGACTGCTAGAAGAGCAGTGGATTGCTGAGAGCATTTGTTTGGCTTTTAAAAAATCTGTAATTATGTTCTTAGTTGTTTTTCTAAATATCTACCACATTCTTTCTCTTGTTAAGGGGTACAAAAGTCAACACTACACTGCTTAGGTCCTGAGGGTCCTCTCATTCAGCTTAGACCCTTACTTCAAAACCATGCAGAGAATTACCAGGAGTCAGAGTTATGCTTATCCTAGGACACTGATACTGATGTGAGTGCTCAGCTAAATAAATTCCCATTCAGCATTACCCAGTTGGTGTTGGTACTCTCATTTGCTCCAACAACAGGTTTCTCACTGGGAACAGCTGCTCTTTTAGGCTTTCTGTGTTATACTCACACTTGCTTGGCCAGCCTTCCTTCTGTGTTGGGGTTTCATGGAGCACCAGGCCTCTGCAGCTCAGGAAGAGAGACAAAGGTACCATCACAAGTCTTAGATGATAGCTCACTGCGTCAGAATGGCTGTGATTCCCTTTGGGGGGTGAGAGAGGGAAAGGGAAAGATGTATTTGCAATTTTAGCAAGTGTTATGAGGCCCTTTTGATCCAAAGGCATGAAGCCTAATGAGGCTTAAAAGCATCAAACCTAACCCTTTAGACCTATCTTTTGAATTAGCATATTTATTGAAAATTAATTTTACCTATGAGAAAACAATTCCAACTTTTCTGCACAGGTTGCTGACCAGAGTCTTACTTTTCTTGCATGACCATTTTGATTTACAAACAAGCAGAGTCAAACAGTTGAGACTTTTTCAGTTCTAAGACTCAGATAAAATTCTGATAAAAGGCAAAGACTCCAGCCTGTTCTAAGAGCAGCAACTGATGTTGGAGACTTCTTGCCACTTTCCCATGCGGGGCCAATCTTGACTAGTGAAATAAACACAGATCAATACTGTGGTTATTCCCAGCAGTTCTCATCACCCAGCACCTTCTGTGTCTCTGCTTTCTCCAGTCCATGTTAATTTTACCATTTCCCACTGTGTTCTTCAGCCTGATCCATTTTCTATTCAGAAAGACCCCCAGTGAAGACCCTACAGTGACTACAATATGACCCTACAATGACTACATCTCTTACAGCTGGCACATGGGTGGAGTGTTCTCAGGCTCATCAAATCATGAATATGTCTCTGAGCTTTAATAACTGCTGTAAAAACAAAGTTCCTGGCTGGTGTCCCGTGAAGGGCTTGAAGAGGCTTTGTTGATGAACCTGAGAGATGGAGCTGGGCAAAAGGACATGGGCTGGTCTTGCAGCTAGCATAGTATCCAGCTTGCAGACACCAGTGTTATGTCCAGATAAGGGAGGAAGCTGGTTCTCTACGTGATGAGGAACAACAGGAAGCAGAGCATGCTGATCCACCTGGTTTCATTACCTTTTCAATCACTGTCCCCTGCTTTTGCTGTGAGAGCACACAGACACATTGTAGCACATTTAGTAACAGGACTTGCTAATAATTGCACTTGAGTGGAGAATAATGTGTTACACTAGAGACAGTGGTGATAACAACTAATCAGATTGGCAAAGAAGGCTGGTTCTTCCTTATGTCAGTAAGAGCATAGCTCTGTTGAAATTATTTCTGCAAAACAAAAACTGTGAGAAAAACAGAAGCTGTACGTGTTTGTCTGACTTATGTTTCCTCCCAGATATACTAGATGTGTCTTGCACTATCTTGTTGCTACTTCTGCTTCCTTTCAGGAAGAGAACAGAACAGTCAGATTGGAGAGTATGAGAGGGAGGAAGGAACAGAGAATCAAGAAGAGATAGGGGAAAGAGAAAAAGTTCAATAGTGAATGAGGAGATGATCTTTCTCTCCAGCAAAGAGATTGGTAGGAAAGAAAACACATGAAATAAGAATAGGAAGAAATTACCTTGGTTTTAATTTTGAGAAAGAGCTGTAGATTTCATTAATGAATTGACTTGACAGCTGTGAAGGCAATGGAGAAAGTAGCTCTAACAATCCCTAGAATATTGAATTACATTCCAAAAATTAGCAATTTACTCTGAAGTCTCAAACCACAGAAGTGTTCCTGAGGCATAAAGGACTTCATGGTCTGCACTGAAATAATTTTCTGTTTGCAGGAGCTCTGCAGTCCCACAGTCCTTACAAAACCTCTGTCTCAACTGCTGGTTACATTTCTCTGGTGTCCCTGCTTTGTATTCCCTAGCATGAGCAAGCATAACAGATGTGTGTACACATGTAAAATGCCAAGCCTGCTGCTATGGAAGTCACAAGCTTTGCTTGCTGAGGGAAGGTGAGCTGGGAGCTGAAGGTGACAGCAAGACATTGGCCTCAGTGACAATGGTGTGATTCCACAGTAACAGGAAATGTAGAGCAGTGAGAGTGACCAGAGTCAGCCATCAATCCAGACCCCATAGGAAGTCCCTACCCAGTAGCCAGACCTAAGGTCAAGTTAGGAAGTCAATCCCATGGATCACAATCAGCAATGTGCATCACCAGGCACAAGTATGGCTGTGCCATAGCTCAGGCAAGGGCCTGAATCTACAAGCACCTTCTGAGTGAAGGTGGGGAGACCCTCAGCCAGGATGATTCCAGTTTAGGCAGCCTTGAGCATGGGCAGCCAAACCCCTTTTGAGGGAAGGCATGAAAAAGGTTGTGCTCAGGGCCCAGACATCCACCAACCCAAAACAGTTATTCTGAGTGCATCTTCCTTTGAGAAAAGAAAGAGAGAGTAAAACAAAGTGTTTGATATTAGAGAATTTATTCATGTCACTTAAAGAATTACAGGAGTATGCCAGCATAATGTAATATTGATTTAGAAACAGAGTAAAATATAAGTGGAGAAAGATTCAGCAACCACGCATAGGGCAGTGCAGCAGCATCATACTGAGATAGTCATGCTTTTTTCCTTCTGATTAACCAGGAACAAATAAATGGTTCTGAACAAAGAAATGGACCTGAAGGTCCCACAAAAGTCTAAAACACCTTGACTTCCAGAACTTCACAATATCCTGGGTGTGTCACATCCACGGATATGATCAAGAAAACCACAACTTCTAATTTGACTGGATAGTGGAGGCAGAGATGAATATCTACTTGTTTCAGAATTATAAAAGTGAACCACTAAGTTTTGTCTCTAGTCTTGAGTATCTAAAACATTCTCAGGTTATATTATTGAATATCTAATCCTTGAATTCCTTACTAGCCATAGGCTAAGAGCAGGCTGCACATGGGTATCACCCATTGCAATGGGGGGGACAAATTATTTTCACCTTTATCTCCTGTGTCACCTTCCAAACACCTATGGAAATTGTAAGGAATTACTGCAACTGCAGCCCTTGATCTCCCTGGATGGAAGTCTGAGGTTAGAAAACTGCTTCCTTTCTTCTTCTGCATTTCCTTTGGAAATAGGTTTCAATAAAAAGCAGTGGAAACCTTGTTGGCTGAATTCCTTCCAGCTTGCCTGAACACAACTTCTCTCTCACAAAACACAGATAGTCCCTTACCCCCCCTCATCCTTTAGAAATTACATACTTTCTGCTCCTTGAAGCAAAGTCTGACTTTGAAAGTGGAATGTAAACAAAGAACAGCTGCATTGGTCCCAGTCAGTGTGTGGCTGATCAGAAATAGCTCTAAATGGTGCATAATGCCTCAAATTTATGACAGAGTGGAAAGGTGACCAGAACACTCTCTTTGGGAAAATATCCTAGGTTGCAGAGCAGTTAGGGAAACTGATACAAATTAAATTGACTCCTGGGTCTCATGGTAATTATCTGGCTTATAGGAGTGAGGGTCAGGTCTTTTTAATTTGTACTTTTGTAAGTCATGTGAAGGAAAGTTGGGGTTGTTTGCAGCTTCTTGGAAATTCTTGTCTTCTCCCTTTGTCTAGTCTCACACTCAGTGCTTGTAAGAGACAAGGGCCCTTTATTTTAAAAAACTGACTGCAAAATATCCCTGAAAGCTCGTGAGCTTCATAAATGCTGATGCTAGCAGTCACATTGCCTGAGTTATTGGCGCCAAATAATTCAGGGCCAAGATGTAGTATCACACACTGCCTTGCAACTGCTTGCACTGTTTTGTTGTCAGCACTCCTCCTGCCATGGTTTTGCCTGTGCCAACCAGTGTTCTCCAAGATAACAACCTGGCACCATTTGGGAGACAGCACAGGGTAGCAACAATTCCCACTGGGCAACATGGACACAGCTGTACTAGCTGAGGCTGTAGGCAGAGTGTCCTTCAGCAGCATTCCAGCAGGCTTTGCACCCAGGCTGGGCAAAGCACATCCTTTTTCACTCAGAGTACAGCTGTAACACAGTGTGTCGGGCACTTTGAGCTGAATAAAAGAGACACAGAACTTGATTTGTGTTTTACACTGCAGAGGCTCTGTGGGAGACCAAGGAGAGCAGCAAGGCTGCAGATGCAGCCAGCCTGTGCCATTTTACCAGAGAGCCAGAGAATGGCCCCTGCCCCTGTTTTATTTATGGGGAAAACATAGATTTTTCTCAAAAGTTGAATTGTGCTTTCATATCTTGGAACTGGGACACTTGTAGTTGGCAGTAGACAGTTGACCTCTTCGTGGGTCACAGAAAAGTCTGAGGCTTGCAACTTCTGAGGAAGGTACAAAAGATTTGGCCAGAGGTTCCTTCTGGCTTCCTGGAAGACAATGTACCCCATTAGGTCATCTCCTGTCTGCATGCACCTTAGAGCATCTCCTGTTAGCACCTTAGAGAGCTGCCAGCTAGAGAGCTGTTAGTAGCAGCCAAGTCCTGTGCTTCTTTTCATTCAGCAGTGGCAAGGAAGACACTGCAAGGGTCTTCAGAACACTAAAGAAAGCTGTTGGAAAAGGAAAGTAGCCGGCCTTGAGATTCAGAAAACCCCATGCAGGGGTGTTAGATAACCAAACAAAAAATTAGAAATATAACACCACTATCATCCCATTTTCTGTCCAAAAATGCTACCTCTCCTCTCCAGCTTCTAGTTCAAGATGGTGAAAGATCTCAAACAACCCCAGCTCTTTCTTAGTCATATTAATGTATTTGGTAAAAGGGACAGGCCATAATTCCTAGGCACCTGCATTCAGATAGGCTTGTTTTGCACTCCCTTGATAGGTGTAATTGGCAGGGGAAGAAGTCAGATTTAGCTAGAGCTTCTTTCTAAAAATAGTTAATCAATTTCAGTTCAAGGCTCTCGGGTTATAGGAAAAGAAAATGATTTCTCTTGGGCACATAATGAGCTTGGATAATCAGTTTTCCTGCTCAGAAGCAATGAATCCAAGGGTTTAAAAGAAAAGGAATGTTATTAAGAGGGATAAAATGGCAACTCAGCATAAAAATTCTAGGCCTGTTCACTAAAATCAGCAATAGAACCTTCTTGCATATTTTTCAATGTAGCCCTCACCCCTGTTTTGCCCAAATAGAGAGAGCCTATTCTCCATCTGTAAGGAGCTGTTGTTCTTAAACCTCTTGTACTGTTTCCCACCCCTGACACCGGGTCACTGCTCTTCCAGCTTCAATCCAGGAAGCTTTGGCTCTGTCAGAGAGGAGTCTGTGGCAAGGAAAACACAAAGTGAACCCTGAGGAACACATTTGAGTTTTGGTTTTGTTTGATACCTTTCTTGCTCCTTGGCTCATTTGCTCTACCCCTATCAAGTGGAGCACCACAGGTAATTCCTAACCCTCAAATCACCATTCTCTCTTCATGAATAAGAGTTTTTAATACCTTCAAATGTAAGACACAATTGTATTTTAAACTGCCTGAGAGTGAAATCCACTGAAGTCAATTCACCTGCTCCCTTTTTGTTGCGATCTCTAGTCACTTCAAGCAGTGCTGGATTTCTCTTTGATCCCATTATGGGCAGGATCAGCAGTAAGTCTCCATCCTTTTAGGAATACTGGGCTTACCTCAGGATAGATGTAGCTCTGAATTTGAATTTTACTTCCATGCAAGTTTACAGCACAAAGGATTGAATCAAATAGCTGGCTGAAGACGCTAAAAGGAGTTTTTGCAGTGTCTGTCTTCCGTTTTTACAGTTGTTACCATCTCTTTATATGAGCCATTCAAAGTCATTCACAGTGGAGATACCAAAGGTTGGAATCATTCAGGAAAGCATGAAATAGGCAGAGGTGAGAGGGTTAAACGAAAAGAAAAACAAAATATTGTTTGGATAATAGGAAATATTTATTGTAAGTGATATCATGCAAAATGACCTGTGCTTTAACTGCAGTGATGCATAAATCTGAACTGGGAAGTAGCCATTACTGCTAGAAAAAGCTGTGAGGAGAGTGCTGCAGAAGCTGGGGTGAAACCAGCTTCTTCTACTTCAAGTCCTTGTAGTCTGATTATTTTTCAAGTGCACCGACTCTTTGGAGGTGACCTAAACAGTTCTTTAATAGCAATTTCAGTGAATGCTTTCGCTAAACCAGAGAACTCATTTTTCCCCCCAGTTTCTGAGCTGTCAGATAAAAACACTGGCTCAGAGCTGCCACCCAATGATCAGACCCTGTAAAATCACTCAAATACGGGCTACCTGTGTTGCAAGGCACTGCGCTCTATGACACAATACAGTGGAGGCAAACTAATTTCTTGCTGCATAAAAAAGGCAGTGAAAGGCCATTTCCATCTCCATTCTCCTTCTCCTCCTCTTTCCCCACATCTGCATATCCCATCACTCATTGCCTTGTGTGCAACAAGGTCCTTTGCCTAGAAATTTTAAATGGTTAACCTGTTAACTTCTGGTTTGTTTTGTTTTTCCTTCTGTATTGATTTTCTGCTGGTTTATCAATTTGACTCAGTTCAGAGCATGGGCAGGGAAGTGCCAACCCCAGCACAAAACAAGCAAGAAGGAATGAACTGTTGAGAGCTGAAGAATGGATAGAAGGGAGATTTCAGCTGCTGTGAGCATGAGCACTTATTTCAACTCTGTTCTTTTCTAACTGCATGTGACATGGTACCTGGAGATTCCAAGGCTGGCTTTCCATATATGTGTTTGGAAATCCAAAGCACTCTAAAACACTTCTGCCACACAGGAAAATGCTCTTTGCCAAGGCTGTGGCTAAATTAGTCTTTTCAGCACTCAAAGACTTCAGGTATTGATTGTCCCCAGTGGCTGTGCTGCCTTACTGAAAACTATAATCTCAGTTATCTCTGCAGCTTTCATGTGCCACCTGTCTGAAAGTGGTTTTTCCTGGCTGAGCTGTACCATTTGGGAAAGCAAAGAAGATGAAGGGGGATTGACACAGGTATGTTCATTTATCATCAAACAGCTGTCACCCATTTGAGTGCATTATACACCACCAAGTATTTTATACTATTTAAGTGGTTATAAAATATCTTCATTTGTAAAAGGTATACACAGTGCCTTCATTTCACTGCAAGAGGCAAATACCCCATTTTGGGCCCAGTGGTGCACCAACAGGACCTTTCAGTCCATTTCTCTTCTGAGCTATTCTCTTAATGAGCCCTTCATGAATAGTAAAAGGGTATTTGCTTCCAGCTGAACCATAATCCTGCAGTCTGCTTGCTTGCCCTAATGTCCATTTCTAATGGCTAGTAGGCATTTTTAATGTCTAGTGGGAACAAATTTTACATCTATGCATGGATTCATCCCACATTATGTGTTGCCTATTAGCTGACTGTGCCCTGAACTGCCTGCTTCCAATATGCCCAATAACATCAATAGATTTCTCTTCAGCTCCATGTTTTCTGGACTAGAACCTGCTGTGGTCTCAGAGGACAGTGTTCATTATGTACCTGGAGTTATATTGGCCGTCAGTGCTGGGTGCAACACAGAGAACCGGCTGTTCCTGCAGAGCTGTGCTGTTCAGGGCAGGCCAGAGTGGTGTGTGCTCAGACAGCAGCCACTCAGTACTGATGTACAAAGCAAACCCATAGGGATGTTTCTACAAGCTGCAATTTGGCCAGTCTCCTTAATTGGAAAGGCTTGGACATCTGCCTGGAAATATTCTGTTAATTATTGGTGGTGGAGAATGATTATCACTTGATTATCATATTAGTTAAATTTTAACCTCCTTCACTACTTTAACAAAGTCAGCATACTGTTATCTAATCACCAGCCAAGTGAAGTAATAATCCTAATTCTGTCCCAAAACAGTTCATACTATTGAGCAAAGCATCAATCTTCCGAAATGGTGAGAGCTTAGGACCAGATGGGGAAGAACAGAGCATTGCTCTTCCCAGAAACGTACTTTGTGATTGCTGCACCAAATTGCTACTCTTTGGAGCTGAAAGGCAGAGTCTGCAATAAAGACCATTACATTTGTGAGAAAAACACATCAGGAAGCACTAAAGACCCTGCATAGCCTGCATCATTCAACCCTTGGGTGGTCCTCACTTACTGCCCACATACGCTCCTGAACGCCAGGTTGAACAGACTGGACGCTGGATGCATGTGCTTCTCTCTGAGAGCCACTTACCTCTGAGCTAGGTAAAGGTCTGTCAGGGGCAAGTGGGGGTTATGAGAGCTTCAGTAAGGGAACATGCATGTTGTAGGGTGATTTGTGCATTGGAGGAGTCCTGAGGCTTCTTGCAGCTTTCCTGTTCCCTTTAGGTGGAATAATCTATTGTTTCTTTGGTTTTATTTTCACTGGCTTGGCCTGTAAATAGCATGAGCTTTCACAAACAGCCTGATGCTGCCTCTTCTCAGGTGAATTTCCATTTGCTTTAGCACATTTCTGCTGCTGAGACAACACTGGCTGGATCCCAGTGCATCCTCTGTGCTCTCTGGACTGCTGGGGTAGCTGTCAAAGCATCATGAATCTTCTCACAAAGATGAGTTTGCTCACAAACACACACCCCTTCCTCCACTGCCCTCTTACACCACTCACAGGTCCTGCTCAAACTTACAAGCTGAGCAGTTGAATTTCTGTGTGGGCTCCTCTCAACACCATATCCTTCTGCAAGGGTATGGACATCACACACTAGTTCTTCCCACTGTACCAGTGGTGGAAACAACAAAGTGATTTTTTTCTTGTTTACATATTCAGATTTATCTCACACTGCTCTCCCCAGAAACACTTCATAATAGAGAGGGGAGAAAGCACCAGGAACAAATCTGCTGTTGCCAGCTAGCAGGCAATGGGTTCAGGTTTCACAGGCAGGTTTATTAGATGGTGGAAGAAAAAGACTCATTGTTGAATGCACTCCAGTCTTCAACTTTCATCGTCTAGGATTTGTCTTTTTTACTCTCCTCATGTTTCTCCATTTCTTTCTGCAAGTTAAGTTCTAGGAAATATTTCCCATACCATCTCCCTGAAAAGAAGGGAAATCGTAGTTCAGTTACAGCTTCCCTCCTAGTGCTATCATACCCCAAGGATTATTCTAGATGTAGAGCTTTTGTCTTATTAAAATGCCAGTTTCTACTCCCCTCGTGCCTCTGCCCAAATTCATCTTTTGTCCTTGGCAGCGGCAGCACCCATCTCAGGAATTCAGCAATGTACTTTTCCTGGGAGAAGTCATACCTAGTTCAGTAATTCTCCTTCCATGCCAATGTCTGGGATCTATGACTGCCTTCTGAAATATGTCAGGAGTGTAGGAATCTTTCATCAAGCTTTGGATCTTCAGTGGGCCACCTGTAAGGAACAGCAAATAAAGAATTGTATGTAGAAATCACCCTACTGCAGTCCTGGATTTGAGCAGGGGAGCAACACCAGCAGTTGCCAGGGCTCAAGAAAAGGCATGTGATAACTGCAGTACCTTCTATCAGGTCTGAGGCTGGGTGCTGAAAAATAGCTTCATCATCATCACCCAAGAGGTTTGCCAAGTTTGCCTGTGTTTGCCAAGTTATCTGCTTTTCATTCTCAAGTATGAGATGCACACAAAGGGTGATGCAAGGTATCATCTTTATGTGTATCCCAGTGCCCTTTCTTCAGTCAAGTGCCCGCTTACCTCCTGTTGAATCTCCTCATCCATGTGACTAGCTTCCTAGCAGCTACTAGCAGGGCAACTCCACAAAATCATCACCATCTTACCGCTCCAGGCCTTCTTGATCTCATTTTCTGCCACATTACTTAACAAAGAGTTGCCAACTGTGACTTCTCTTTTTATCCCCTCTTTACTTCTAGCCACGAGGGGGCTTTCTTTTAATCTCTAACCCTTTCCTCTTCACCTTCCTTTTAATCACACCTTTGTCTTGACAATATTGATTTTGAGCTCCCTGAGGAAAGATGTCCTTCTTTTCCGTGTGACTACACAAACCCAGGACAATGCAGTCCTCAATACCCACAGTATGTCATGGAACATACTGTGTAAGGAAAAGGAATCTGCCTTATGCTGGTAAATGAGAATCTAGGACCAGGGACAATTATTTCAGAATTTCTTGGATGAATTCTCAGTTTCCAATATTTGCTTAGATGGAGGGATCCTGGGGAACCTTGGAAACAGAGGTTAGGGAAAGATATTTCAGAGCTCCACATGTCTAAAGGTCTGGAAGAGAAATTATGTTGAAACTGAACTGGAGGTAACTAGCAACTGGATATGGCAGGGACCATTGGTGTCCATTTGGACAACTCTGGACAGGATGACAGAGGTTATGATTTGTGTTCACTTGTCACACTGTGGGGCAAAAATAGTGAAAGAAAAGAAAGGGATAGAATACATAAAATGAGAGTGTCTAGATTCCAGTTCCTCAGGTACTACAGCCTGGAAAAGCAGTGACTTTGGATGGAAGGAATAAGAAGGGAAAGTGAGTATTACCTATGGTCAGATCTCTACCCACAGCAATGTGGCTGCCTGAGCCCTGGCAAAGCATAGATGGAATCGGCTTTGAAAGTCGGGGGTAGGTGGTGTGTCCCCTCACCTTGGAAGAGATTTACTCTCAAATTGTAATCCAGCTGTTGGTAATCTGAAAGAGATGCCCAGGCCAAGGAATTTTTTGTCATTTCAGTACAGGTTTTAGGTCCTTTTTGTCCTGTTTCTAATGCTGCATTGGCCTGAGCTTGATGTTTCTGGAAATACAAACAACAGGGAAACTCTGTCAATCCACTTTCCCAAAGTGCAGCAAACTCCTGGCATTTCCACCCCTGCACAGCTCTTTCAGCTATGACTAATCCCTGGGACCTGGATCTGTCCTTGAGTCTCCCTTAGCAGCTTCTGTAGGCATTGCATTTGCATGGGACAACCAGGATGAGAAGAGCCTTTTGGGCAGAGGGAACATCTGTGTAACCCTCTGTCATGTCCTGCTTGTGGGTGTGTTCCTCATCCCAGGAGGACTTGACAGGTTTAGCCCATGCAAAGGCTGTGACAAGTTAAAACCAAAGCCCTAGCCCATGGTGGTGTGTGGAAACCCAGGGCACCGGGAATATTCTCTGTCTGCTCTGGGGTGCCCTGACCCCCTGGGGAGCATTGACTTTGATCCTCATTCATGGAGAAAGTTTCCTCGACTTCAAGATAGACTAGAATCCACAAAAGTGTGAAATAGATTGTAGAGAGTAGTGTAGGTGTATCACCTGGTGAGAAATTTAGACTTTAGGATTTTTAGTATCTTGTGGATGGAAGCAAGATGGAGGGCACAGGGTGTCATCCTGGGTTTCTTCTTCATGCTGCTTCTTCCTTCTTCATGGGTTTGGGTGGCATTTTGTAATTGGGCAGGAAAGCCAGCATTGCGGGCTCTTTGGGATCAGTTTTGGGTTAAAAGAGAAAATAATCTAGGTGTCGGTTCTTAATTGGATAGTTTAGTCTTAAAAGACCTTACAACAAGAGATTGTTAGCCGTTTTGTACTTTCTAATGAAAAGCTGCCAAACTCACAGTGTCTGTTTTCAGATAAATAATAAACACCTGAGTCCAAAGGTGAACTACTGTCTCAAGTGCCTTCAATCCAGACCCAGAGAAACTGACTACTGGTACCGCCAGAGTGGTGGAATACAGTAACTGTGAGCCTGCTGGCACTAGCAGCAGGACAAATGGGATCTGGATCAGGTAGGAATGTATGTTTGGATTCGCCAGATAGCTCAGGACATGACATGGGGCTTACCCTCTGCTCTTGAGGCAGTTGTGGGAATGAAGGTGCCAGCCCATGGGATAGGAAGCCTAGTGCTCCACCAGGGCTGCCTTGAATCAGCAGCAGCTTGGGTTTTACACTGAGACAAGTCTTTGCAGCACCAAGTCTTTACACAGTATTGGGATCCTGAAGCTGAAGTTACTGTATCAGCCAGACTCCAGGAGTCAGTGCTGCATGCTCTGCAGAACCTCTCCCACAAAAAGAACAGAGACACAAAACATGAGGAGAGGAAGCCAGTCCTGACTCACAGGGAATGATCTGCTTCTTTTCTCTATCACTCTTCTTTCTTTTTAAAGAAGAGCCATACACTTACACATGATCAAAGTGCAGGAAGCTGCTGCTAAATAAACTGCTGTGCTAACTCCCACCTCCTACTTAAAACAAAAACATGTCTGTTTGTTATTATTACTATATTCGGTAGGAAGAACTTTCCAGTCTGCTGATGCAGAAATTCCTCCTCTCCCATTTCTTCCAACAAAGCAGAATTTCTGTGTAATGAGGCAATGTCTTCATTTCCCAAATCCCTTTCATCAATAATTTCCCCAGTTCCTCTCAGACAAAATGACACCAAAGCCTGCAACTGTTCCTACTTTCTAGTTTGTAATTGTATATGATATCCTTGTCAGTGTTATTATAAAAACACTGCAACTGCATGTGATTGCTATTTTTTTTTATTTTATTTCTGACTCTGAATGTCCAAAATCAAAGCACTGCTCAGAGAATCCCACACCTTGAGGTCAAGAAGGACTTCAAGGCCATTTCACCATCCTCCTGGATAACAGAAACCGCACAAGTATGTCTACTTATTGCTTTGCTAAACCAATTCTGCGAGGGACAATAGGCAACCAATCAGAAAATATATATCTTGATCAAAGAGCTAAGAAGGGTTAAACGTGATCTTTCTTTCTGAAGGAAATGTTTAGCATAGCCTAACACAGACTTTCCTGACATGCAGCCTTTGAGGAAAGAAGGAGCTGTTCTTCCCAGGCAGAAAACCTCCTTAGACAGGTGTGGGAACTGGCCACTCTCACCAGCCAGCAGCCAAGAGCAGTCTCATAGGCCTTCCACCTTTGACTGGGTCTCCAAAGTGTGAGGAGGTTTCAGTGACTTTCCAAACCTGAGAGCCCCATGGATGTGAACATGACATTTCTCTCTCTTCTTTTTTTTAACTGATTAAAAAAAAAAAATCCAAATATCTATGGTTTACCAGGAGGCAAAGCCTCTTCCATAACCACCTCTCTCACCTGGTCCATGATCCCTGGTGTGGTGACTGGTGGTTTGTAGGAGCAGGGAGGTCCTGCTGAAGTCCAGGTATGGAGGTGGGATGAAGGCTGAAGAGTAGAGATGGTTGCTAGGGAACAATGTTCCCTCCCTCTATGAGCTGTGGGCTCCAGCTCCATAGGAAACATGGAGTTTCATACAGTTTACAGAAGGGTTATCCTTGCTGATGGAAAATCACACAAGGAGCAGAGTAAAAGGCTCATATTTCATGAAATACCTGTGCCCAAAAGTTCTCATCATACATAAAGGATTTCATGGGGACTTTCCTAACATAGTCATGATAATCAACAAGACTGTATTTCAGCAGAAATGGATCTTTTAGCATCTCCAAATGCTAAAGCTGAACATGAGCTCTCGGACCTCAGCCTTCTTGCTGGGACCTTATTGCTGCCTACCTGGAACAGCAGTAGAGGGTAATAATCAGTGGGCCATACCAGTTGATAGCATACATTTCCTTTTGATGTCCCTTACCTGGACCCCAGGGAAGCAATGCACCTCCCTGTGGGTTGGGTCCAGTTGCTATATGGAAGGTACCCCCATTTTCCACATTCCAATGGGGAGATGGTGCGCTGGCAAGAAATCTTCCATAGAGTCAATGACAGAGCCACAGCTTGGCCCTCCCATGTCCAAGACCCAGTGCTGTATTTAGCACTTTGATTCATTCTGCCCCTGATCTTTCACCAGGACACTGGAATTTCTGCAGGTCTTCAGGCACAGACTGTAACTCTCTTTCATGCTGCAGAGCTGCTGTTCCCACCCAACACAAGCAGGTCGCAGGTAACAGAAGAGAATTAGAAATACTCACAGATGCATCATCTAAGATTTTATTAATTGTCAAAAATCAAAAGTTCAATAGAAACCTAATGATAATTCTTTAAAAAATTCAAAAAAACCTAAACAAACTGATATTTTTTTTACTTTACTTCCTCCCTTTTGCTTTACCCTGGGCTGGAGACAGCTGCTAGACCGCGTTACCCCAGACTCAGCCCTCCCTCTAGGCCTTGCTGCGCTTCAGCTCGGTGACTTTGTAGTGCGGAGGGGCTCGGTGGAACCACTCGGACCAGGAGCCGTCGTACACGGCCACGTCGCGCTTGCCGCACAGGAAGGCAGCCAGGGCGATCTGGCACGCCGTGACGCCCTTGCGGCACGTGGCCGTCAGCGGCTTCGAGAGATCCACCTTCTTCTCACGGAATATTGCCTGGATCTCCTCAATACTCTTCTCGTGCCCTGTTTCTGATAGGAATGAGTGGAAGGGTATGTTCACAGCACCAGGGATGTGGCCAGATTCCAAGCCTGCGAGAGTGAACCAGAAAATGAAACATGAGCAAGGACACATTAACATAGGTGATGAACGACAACCACAAGAGACATTAAAAACATCACTGCAGATAGTCTCACTCCCTCCAGAAGACTCATTTGTTCCACTTGATGATGAAGATGCAAAGTGGTATTAGGCTAAAAAGAAGAGGACAAATATTATTCAACTTTGTTGAAGTCAAAACTTCCAGAATATTTAGCAAACTATTTCCTCGCTGAAAGCAATGAGATGTAGAAATCTGAAGAAACCCTAGACATGACAGAAATCAAAGAACCTCCACAGAAAATGCCTTAACAAAGGCATTAAGGGCACCTGTGATAAGAGGAATAAAGCAATGCATTTCCAACCTTCCCCAGGTATGCCATCAGTCTGTAGTGACACACTGTCGTTTTCAGAAGCGGGAAATGTGGTCTGTATGTGGAATTTGTGAAAGTGGTTATCTGTTCGCAGTTTATTCCTGCATCACCTTAAAGTCATATTTCAGAAAAATAAATAAGAAATCATAAAGCAATCTTAAGTCAGCCACATCACTTCTGAGGCAGCTATCCTGGGACAATGGGGTCAGAGAAGTCAAAATTTAAATTTCGTATCACTTCTTATCTACTCCATGGATGAAATCAGCACAGGTTGTTTTTCTGCTGGTGTATCTGACCACTTCAGGCAAGTTCAAAACTGCACGTCAAAAGAAGGTCTTTAGAGAGTTGCAGATATAAAAATATAATGGACAAGGTTGGCATCACACCCTTCAAATTCAGACTCTTAAGGCTTAATAATGGAAGCTTTTCCAATCATTTTGAGAGGCTTTGGATCAAGCCTCACTGGAGCCAAAACCATTATGTATTACACTGAAAATGTGTTTCAGGGAATGTTTCCTTGCTAGGTTTGAACTTCCAATGAGACAGATCTAAATAAAATCACATGAATAGTAATCTGTTTCACGGGCAGCTATCTATGTGCCCAAATTATTGGGATAACTGGTCTCGGGAGATGGGAGTGATTGGGGCAGTTTAATCATTTGACTTTGTTACAGTCAAATGATTAAAGTATACCTAGGCAGAGACTGACATCATACATAATGACACTGCAGTTTCATCACTATGCAGAGTGGTAACATGACATGGTGAGATATAAGGGGAAAATGGCTTTGGCACGGAATTGAAGGGAATTTTTGCTCTGCTGAACAAAGACAGAGCCTAAAGACAATTAAAGCTGCCCTGAGTCAGCTTCACAAGTCCTCTTCCTGTTCCAGATGGACCCTCTTTGTCTCTTGATTAATCCTCCCCGGGTGCATTAAAAATACAGCACAGTTGTCTAGGAGTCACCTCATGCATCCTTCAGAAATGTTTAGCATTACTGAGAGAAGTTGGGATAAAAACTGCTGACTTCTGCAGGGACTAATGTTTAAAAAGGAAAAGAAAAAATAAAAGAGGCAGTGTTTTGACTGATGGTTTCACCATACTTTTTCCAGTTCCAGAAGATAACAGCTCATCACTTCAGTACAGAGAACTCCAAAACTCACTCATCAATACAGTGTCTGTATGACAGAGAGGAAATAAAAAATCAAGCAAAAGCTGAGAGAACCTTGTATATGGTTCTCAGACTGCAAAGCTGCTTACTGAAGCCTCTTACATACTTGGGTTAGGCTACCACTTTCCCACAGAGTAAATGGAAAAGGACGCTTTCAGCAAAGGATTTCTGCAAGGCTCTGCTGCAGTCCTGGTGATCACCCCAATACAGAAAAGTCTGTGAGCCACCTAGGGCACTGGGAAGTATACTGAGACCAGGAACTCCTGGAGGATGAACTAGAAGGGAACTCTTGCTCAAAGAGGCTTGCTGGGCCATCGATTCACTTTCTAGGTGTCCCAAGCATCATGACCATTATTGCTTCTCTAGACTGTTCACACACCTTAAAATAGGTTTGTACCTCTCTTATGGGAGACTGACAATTCATCACCCTTAAACAACTCTTCAGGTAGGAGCTGAGCAGATCTGAAAAAAACACTCATTTTAGAGCAGTTTGGACTTTGATCTTTAGGGAGACTATATTGCTCCAGAGATTCAAAAGTCTGCTGGAGTCAGAGACCAGTGTTTGCACTCTGTGGGTGAAAGATGGAGAATTCTGTAGAAACTGCATTTATTCACATATGTGGGTGTTCAGCTGAGAAAAAGAGCTGAAACTGCACAACCACAATCGCTTGGACTGCCTAAGAGCTCTCAAGTGGCTGAGGGAAGCTTTATAATCTCTCTCTGCTAGGTCAAGAGCAGAGAAACATAGGATTGGAAGGCAAGGCTGGATGCAGCTGGAATCTGAACAGGGGAGAGGATACATTTGCTCCTGTCCCATATGAAACAGAGGACACTCCACGCCAGATTCATGCAGTCACCATCAGAAACTCCAGGAAGGAACCCTAGGACTACAGAGTCTGGGCCCCAGCTACCTCAGCAGTCATTTTATATGACTTTCAAAAAAGCATCCATCTCAGAACAGTTTGGATTCTTGTAATGAAACTTCCCACTGAAGTACCTCCTGGCTCAAGTGAGGAGGAACATAAATTTCCAGTGTTCAGATCATCACAGTCAGTTTATACACCATTTATCCTTGAGCTAACACTGCCCTATGGCCAAAATAGTTTTTCTGCTATTGCTCCAACAGGCTGATGGCAAGCCCTCAGCACTCCCAACAACCTCATGTCCTTAGCCTAAACCCAGTAAGAGCCAATTAGATACACTTTTCTCTGTCTTGGCCCCCTAGAATCAGCTTTAGGGGTCCAGCAGGCTGCTGGACAAAGAAGTGGCATTTCCTACCGTCACAGTTGGCAAACAGGAGTTGCCAAGGCTGTTGCCAAGGTTAAATCACATGTGATGTTGCCACACCCAACTAATTCATCCAAGTCTTACCCTCTTCTATTGCTTCCAAATGTGGATTATTGGCTTGTAGGAGAAACACAAGCAGTTCAGTTTTGGGCTACTAAGCACTTGAGTTTGCTCTCTGTACTGCTATACACACATACATCTGCAGGTGGCACCTCACATCATTCTCCCCATGTGATCATTTAGACCTTCCCATGGCTGTCCCACAGCACATTTTAGTATCAACTCCCTATGTTCAAAGCCTTGATGATTCAGGAAAATACAAAACAAAACACGTAAGCTTAATGATGGGACCGTGCTGGCAACTTACAACCCCACAGATCTTCTTTCAGTACATGCTGTTCTCATCTCACTTATCTCCTTTTCAGTCAATTTTTAAAACCTAACAATACTTGTGCTATTTGCCCTCTCCTCATATTGACCTAATAAATGTCCCTCTAATGTTATGCCCAAAGCATGAATAAAGTGCAAATGGCACAACTCTACCTTGTAGATGCTTCCAATGGGTGGAAGAAAAGATCAGACATTACTTCCAGACATGCATGTTTCCATTTCTCTTATCTGGCCAACCAATTCTGTTGGCAAGGAAATAAAGCCCTTGGGTGAAGTGCAAGTCTACCAATATATTTTACTCAATTTTGCCTTTGTTTAAAGTAATTTTTCTTGAAGAGTTTTTTGAAAGTTTCCCAGTCTGTCTATGGTAGAAGACCAGCAGCTGCCTAGGTTGTGCTGTATCCCCTATTCAAAAGATGAAGTTTGCAATTGTTTCTGTCCCATAGAACCATGCTTTGAATAAATGTATCAAATTCTTGCTTCATGAAGTTCCAATATCACATGATTGATTCTTGACACATATTTGGGATTGAGCTCATCTGCCTCACTAATTTGAGCATGGGAATATCTCTTGGTTAGCCCTCTCCCTGCTCTGCAGAATTATCCGTAGGAGAAAAGAAAACATGGTAGCACAGACTCAGGGGTCAGTATAATGCCAAGACCACACACAAATAATCTTCCACCTGGAACCCCGGCTAACTGCACAGCTACCTTATTTATTCTTTCTCTCCTTGTTCTCTTTTGTTCACTCTGTTCCAGAAGATTTTATTATTTAATTCCTTTTGCCAAGTCTCACTCAGCTTGGTGTCTGGCAATCCTTCCTCACAATTTATAACTTGTAATATGTTATCTTCTTCACTACTTAATCCCCTTTTCCACATCTGTTGCTTCTCTGCTTACATATTGTTTTCACTGTTGGCTATTTATCTAAAACCATGTCCCCTCCTCTCTTAGCCTTCCCTTTGCAATGAAAGCTCCAGATGGAATTTCTTAATGTCAAAAAGATAAAAGATTTGCTCAGCCCATATTTAACTCCCTGTGGCTTTGGAGTGTGCTGGCTGCAGATAGCTCTTTTCCAAATGCCTCCTCTGTTGCCTCCTTGTTTATCTCTCTCTTCCATTCAAATGGTATGTCTTAGAAGGGACAATTACTGATCTTGTCTAACCTACCATGAACACATTGTAAGGAACACTTTAAGCTTGGTCCTGGCCAGCTCCCTCAAAGTCCTCATAGGTTCCTGTGGGTTGAAACAGACTTCGGTAAAGTCTCTCACTCTCCATTCCTGTGCCCCAAGTATTATTACAGGATCAAAGCAAAGCCAGTCCACTCCCAGCTGCAGAATCCACTTGGAGGAGAGGGGAAAGAAAATGTACATTTCATTCTCATTTCCACTGAACATTCAAGATTAGCAAAAGCTTTATGTTTGAGGCAGGCAGGATGGAGAGCTGGGAAAATGGGCAAAATCTGAAGAGTTCTATATGCAGAAGGGAGACAAGGACTACTTCAGGGTTGAGAAAGAGAAGAAAACTACCTGCAAGCTCATTAAATGATTTTGGGTTTGCTCTCTTTTTTTAGATGATAGACTCCTTGCCTGGCAACTTTTGCCTCTTTTCTCAGATGTCTGCAAAAGAATTCAGAAATTCACAACTCTTCTGTATGCATTTGATTAACTATAATTCTTGTTCATCAGTTTTCAGCGCCCGACAGCCAGAGAGGATCAGCACTGGCAACCATCATGTAATTATTTTTATCATCAGCCCTGGACAGCTAGTTCCTGCAGAAACAGAGGACTGTGCAGGGACACCTTGAACTATTCAGTGCATAGGTCAGGGCTGCACATCTGTCAGGCTTCTGCTGCACACTCTGCATGAACATCCAAGCTTTGCATCCAAAGCAATACCTGCATTTAAGACCTAGGAGACCTGGCCTATAGACATGCCCACTTTATTCCACTCTGGCAACTTTGGTGAACCTCTCCCACCAAATAAAAATTAGTACTATATTATGGCTTATCTTAACCAGTACAGAGGTCTAAATCCCAGCAAGGATAAAAGTAAAACGGGGACAATTAATTCTTACCACAAAGAACTGAAAAACTAAAGAGGCAAAAGAGTCAGCTGCAATTAGCCTCTTCTAGAGATGAAGTTCACAGAACAGGAGAGATTAATTGACTTAATTAGGAAGTCAAGAACTGAAGCAATAATTAAACTGAAATCACCTGAGAAGGCAGAAAGTTCCTTAACCTGAAGACCATTAGTCTTCTCTAAATTGCGTCCTCCCTGATTGGATGACCCCTGCAATTAATCAGCAGTGATTTAAAATTGCTCTTTTAGGTGTAAGCACTGTCTTTTACCCACTGCTGGCTGGTGTGCTGCTATTGGCTAGCTTGGTTCAGAGAGCTGTCAAGCTCCTGTGGAATGAGCAGCTGCAGCTGGAGTGCTTATCCTGCTGGATCTGCTGTGGGAAGCAAAACTGGACCACCACAAATAAGCTGTTCCATGCTGACTCATTTCAAAGGAAAAATCTGTTTTGAAGATGCTGTTGGGTCTGTGGTATTTGTCATCTTGTGACAACTCTCACCTTGGGAAAGAATGCAAAATCTACCAGCTCCCAGCAAGGAGCATTTTAGTCACATCTTGAGGTTAAAATTCAACCTTCACTTTGATGGGCTGTGGTAGGAGAAGAAATAGAATGAGTGATAAGCCTAACTTTCCCTTTCCCCAGCCACAGTCTCCTCCATCACTCCCATTACCTCTCCCATGTTGCCCATTGTCTTTCGGCAGATCAAATGTGTTGAGGAGCTCCCTGTAGACACCTGGGCCATCCATGTGTGCAGTCATTTACAGCCAAATGCCACTGAAGTTTGGATGCAGGAATGCACTTCAGGTCATACTGTCACACTAACTGGCTGTACAGCAACACACACACATGTGAACAGCCAGGACAGAATGACAACCTGTGGGGCAGCAGGGCAGCCAGCCTGGGGACCACAGAAACCCTCTGCATGTATCAGCAGGGTGGGCTCTGCTCAGACCCAACAGCTGCTGCTGAGCTTTTCTGTGCTTTCTTCTAGAAACTCTTTTCCAACCATTTCTGTGATTCCCTTGTTGAGGAACACATTCAGTGCTGGCAGCTCGGCGTGCAGCTGCAGTGCCAGCCGCAGCTTGGGCTCTGGGCTGGGAGAGCCCCAGGCAGGAGGCCAGGAACTGGTGCTGACCCTTGGCACAGCACAGGGCACAGAACCTGTGGCACAGCCAGGTGACCGGACACTGAGACACAGCAGGAGCCGAGGACTCAGCAGGAAGAGCCAGGACTTTGTCACACACAGACTGGGAGGGTATAAAAGTTCAGTGCTTCCTTTGTTTAGGTCCCTCCTTGGAGGCACGAGCTCAAGCTGTTTCTGTGTTATTGTACTGTTAATAAATTGCTTTAAGGAACCAGACTTTTGAGGCTCTGTTAAGGAAAACTCAGGCTCGAGACGGTAGGAAAACCTGGTCTGAGTGTGTGTGGGGGTGTAGGTAGTCAAGTGGGGCACCCATCAGTTTAGTGGAACTGCCTGCTGAGAAGGGGCTTTGGTCCCAGCAGTTAAAGTCTCTAGTGGTGGGAGTGTGATTGCCAGAGTGCCTCCTGAATGGTCAGTCAGGAAAGTTTCCTTTACACCCTTTCAGAAGGGAGGTTATTCTGGGATACACCAAGGCTTAAATTACACAGCAAGGGCCTCCTTTAACTAACTTCAATTTCATTTCAGGCACGTTGCTGTACCTGCTGTCCCCACTGCACAGGACTTCTCCCACCCCTGCTGATTGGGTGTCCAGTGTTTCACCGAGGTAATGAAATCAGTTTTTGTTCCTCTAACTTGGGGCACCTAAAAGAGAGAGGCTGACACCCCACACATTTGCTAAAGGCTTCAGACTTTTCTTACATAAGCAAAAGAACAAAGATCAGCTCAAGCAAATTCTCTATTTGCTGGAAGTCAGAGCAATAAGAAGAATGTCCCTTGGGTTACTGTATTACCTAAATCCTTGGCTTTTGCTTGTGCACTCATTATGGCGAGAGGCGCCTGTACGAATACTGATAGTTTTTATGTGTCTGCTGGTTTTAGATAGGCCCCTGAACAAACCCCTGGGAGCTCTCACCTCCCATGTTTGCATTTTGATAAACTTCTGCAGGGTGTGGGATGGGAGATCCTGGAACCAAATGACTGCAGCCCTTTTCTGCTATTTCCTTCTGCAGCTTTATAGCCAACTGCAACAAAAGCATTCAGTGATGGCACTGGTGTCTGAACGTGCAACTGTGGATCCCTTAAGGTAATCAATGAGTTGGGCTGAGGCATGCCTGTGCATTAGGAAAATCTTTTTGATGGCTGTCAGGAGCTGTTACTCCCGGTCTAGAGCTGACATTCATCCCATTCTGGGGCAGGTGCCAGTCCCACCTCCATTACCTTGATCCAGCTCTGTCCCCCGAAACCGGCCCTCGGGGCGGGAATCCACCACCTGGAAGTTTAGGGACGACACGTTCTGTATCATCTCCTCGAAAGTCTTCACCAGGGCCCTGTTCAGCCTGGCCTTAAAGACAGCCGGGGTGGGCTGGGTGACCTCCGCCGTGACGGGGTGCCCCTCCTTCACCCAATTCTTGAAGCCGCCATTCAGCACAGAGACTTCCTTGTGCCCGAAGGCCCGGAACATCCACCAGGCGCGGGGGGCGTAGAAGGTGCCCACCTCGTCCCCGTCGTACACCACCACGTGGGTGTCATTGCTCACGCCCAGCCCCCCCACGTAGTCGGCGAAGTGGGACTCGCTGGGCAGCATGAAGTCGTAGGGGGAGGACTTGTCCCGGCACTCCTCGATGTCGAAGAAGGACGCCCCGGGGATGTGCCTCTCCTTGAACTCCTGCCGGGCGTTTCGCTCCTTGGGGGGGTACCAGGAGGCGTCCAGCACCCGCAGGCCGGCGCCCACCCGCCCGGCCCGCACCGCCTCCGCCAGCCAGGAGGCCGTGACCAGCGCCCGGCTGAGGCTCTGTCGCGCCATCTCGGGGCACCGGCGGGGGCGCCGCAGCCGGGCCGCGCTCCCCTCGCACACAGAGCCCGACGCGGCCCGAGACACGAAATGGCGGCGGGAGGCGCGGCCCGAGGGGCGGCACGGAGGCGGCCGCACGGCCGAGACCGGCCCGCTGGGAGCGCTCCCGCCCTCCGGCGGCGGCCGTGGCTGGCGGGCAGCGAGGCCCAGCGCGGAGGTACGGGGCGAAGCGGCGGCAGTCGCGGCCCCGCCGAGCCGGGGGGGCTCGCAGAGGGCGGCGGCGGGCCCCCGCAAGGCCCCGGCTGCCGGTGTTCTCCGTGCGGGCAGAGGCGTGGGGCTGTGCCGCCGAGCACTTGGTACTTGGGCTGCCTCGCTGCGCTCTCGCTGCTGTCGGTGCTGGCTGGCGTCCCTGGATGGGGCCAGAGGAGCTGCGTGCGGCCGGGCGCAGGGCACGACTGCCGTGGCTGTCCCGCTCGGGGCGTTGTTTGGGACGAGCTCTGGGAAACTACTTTCAGGGCTGGAGCATTTCAAGCCCCTCATTGTAGGCTTAGCCAGCACATCAGTGCAGACACAGGTCTCAAAATGCATCTTTGTCCAGTTGCTTTTTGAAAGACTGGTCTCTAATTTGTGACTCTCTACCTTCTGCAGTCAGGTGGACTCCGGCAGAATCCAGAAATTGGCTAATCTCAGCCAGGACTCGGGAGCGATGTCGCAACAACTCCTTTACCGAGCTCTGGTATCTGCAAAATGGCTTTCAGAAGCCATCAAGTCCCAGCAAGCTGGCCTGGCCTTGAAAATTGTGGATGCATCATGGTATTTGCCGAAGATGAAGCGCAATCCGAAGCGGGAGTTTGAGGAGCGCCACATCCCTGGTGCGGTTTTCTTCGACATTGACCAGTGCAGTGACCGAACCTCGCCTTACGATCACATGCTGCCCAAGGCTAATGACTTTGCCGAGTATGTGGGGAAGCTGGGTGTGGGGAATGATTCCCATGTTGTGGTGTATGATGGCAGCGACCAAGGTCTCTTCTCAGCACCTCGGGTATGGTGGATGTTCCGGGTCTTTGGGCACGAAGCTGTCTCCCTTCTGGATGGTGGCCTGAAGAACTGGCAGCGAGAAGGGAATGCACTTAGCTCTGGGAAAACCCAGGTAGCTCCATCTGAGTTCCATGCCTCCTTGGACAAGTCCCTGGTGAAAACATACGAGGACGTCTTAGATAACTTGGATTCCCGTCGCTTCCAACTAGTGGATGCCCGTGCTGCAGGACGGTTCCGGGGAGTAGAGCCAGAGCCCCGAGATGGTAATGCGCCTTCTGAGACAGTGGTATTATAAAGAGGGGTTTCATTTAGGGTGCCCATCACTTTGACTCCTGTAGAGGAAATGCTAGGAAATAGTGGCTGTCTTTTATGGGATGGGGCTTCAGGCAGTGCGTCCACCTGTCCTCCTTCCCTTTTGACTAGCAAGTGCTACTCTTTGAAAATTCAGCAGTAGGGAAGCCATGTATCTTTTTGTCCTCATGAGGGGCTGGGGTGAGAAACAAAGCTTTTGATACACCCCGAAGATTCTCATTGGTCTCTTCAAGTACTGGTGCTACTCTTCCCTTCAGAATGGTCTGTGGAGGGGCTTCATCAGTGTGGGTTGCTCTGATGGGGAGAAAGATGTGGAAGGAACTGGGGGAAAAATGGAACTTGGCAGGGTTGTGCCCATGGGGTAACATGAAGGTTACACATAGAGCCATCCTTCCTGAGTAATCAGTAATCTAGTAAAGCAAAGTGTAACAAAAATGAATGTACTTCTTTTAACAAAATACTCTAAGCAATAAATATTCCTCTCAGTGAAACAGAAGAGGCTTTGCAATAGACTTGTCCCAGACAATAGAGGTCAATTCCTGTCTGTATTGTTTTTTCTCTAGGAATTGAGCCTGGTCATGTCCCTGGGTCGACGAGCATCCCCTTCACTGATTTCCTCACAGAGTCTGGCTTCGAGAAGACCCCTGAGCAGATCCGCACTCTGTTCCAGGAGAAGAAGGTGGATCTCTTGAAGCCAGTGGTAGCCACGTGTGGCTCTGGGGTCACTGCCTGCCATGTGGCTCTGGGGGCCTACCTCTGTGGCAAGCCAGATGTCGCAGTGTACGACGGGGCCTGGGTGGAATGGTACATGCGGGCACAGCCTGAAAATATTATTTCTGAGGGAAAGGGGAAAACAGTGTAATAAGCTGCATTGTTTCCCAGCTGTGCACATAGCTTGCCTTGAAACAGGATTTGGAAAAGATGGGTTTAGCTTTCCTGATTAAGTGTCTTGAGATGAAGGCATTGGATAACAATCATGCGCACACGGTGCTTTGGCACTTTCTCCTTACCCTGCTGCTGCTTAGGAGGATGAAGATGACAGCAGTTCTGGGCAGCCAGCTCTAGGTAACCCTGCTTGAGAAGATAGGGTGGAACAGATGTCCTCTCAAGGTCACTTCCAACCTCAGCCATTCTGTGATTCTGTGACCCTTTCACCTTATCAGATGGATGGCAGAGAGTGCTGCTGCCAGCATGGGGAATTAATTGAGTTAAGCCAAGCTCCTGACTCAAAACATTCAATCATGCTCATTCACAGGATGGTCATACTTATATATAACTGTGCCTCATAATCCTGCTCTCTGCTTCTGTCCCATCCATGCATGTTATGGCCAATTTGAGTGCAAAACTTTGGGGGAAGAGATGGCTGTTAAAGGAGCAAATACAGCATTCAGGGTTGGCACTTAGGCTAGAGACTTGATTTGTGTTTCTTCTTGTACTTGGACTCTAATGTGTACTTAGCCAGCCTTGTAGCCCTATTGTCCAAAATCCCCCTTGAGAAAAAGAAAAGATTATGGGATTTAAACAATGTAAATAAACATGTTTCAAGGTCTTTCTGCTGAATGGAATTTACCTGAGTGTTGCTTAGGTGAATACTTTTCAGGAGTTCTGTCTTATGGAATCATGTTGTCCACAGTGAGATTCAAATGAGATATTTCCTTCTCTCTGAAAGTAGAGCCACACCTGCTAACCTCAACAAGGTTTGACCCAGGAAGGACAATGACATGCCTCTCTCTTGGGTCTCTGCACCATCTTCCTGCTTTCAGTCCTAAGTCCATTTGCTTTTTTTGCCTTAAAGTCCACAGTTGTAGGTTACAGCTCTGTTCTTGAAACACTGGATGTCAGCTTACATAGTGGAAAATGGACTGCATGGGTATTTTAATTCTTGCCATGTAACCTTTCCCTGCAAACTTAGCAGAACTGAGACCTTCAGAGGAATAGCCCACACTGAAACCTATTTTTCCCCAAGACCTTTTTCTTTTATGTCTAAAAGTTGAAAGTACACCAGGTATCCCTGATAATGTTCAAGATTTTGTTCTCTCTGAGATATTCTCCTCATGTGAGGAGAAAATGCCCAAAACTAAACAAAAAAAACCCCACAGAAACCTCCCACAAAAAAAAAAAAAAAAAAAAAAAAAAAAAAAAAAAAAAAAAAAAAGCCTGCATCTCTTTTGGCCTACTGCTAACTTAATGTGACAGTTTCTTCTCTTGGGCTTGCAGCAACAGGTACCTGTAAACATCTGTCGATAGTGGGGTTGGACTTTCTAGGGAATGCAGTGGATACTTATTGTCACAGTTTTCACTGTAAGGACTGGATTCTTCCCTATTGCTGGGTGTTTATTCTTTGCATTTCCTCTTACCTCTTTTGGCTGCTTCTTCTTGGCCTTGGCTTGCATGCATGGAAGTTCTGTTTCTGCTCACCTCCTGGGCAGCTGGAATTTCACTGTCCAGTTTATTTCTTCCTCTGTCCTCCCCACTCACACACAGGGTCTGAGCACCCAGTGACTGACAGCCTGCAATTTCCCTGCTTGCGTCCAGACTGACAACCCAGCTCTTGGAGGCCTTGGGGCTGGCATTGCAGCAAGTGCTGAGCATACTGGGTGCACAGGGGTCTGAAACGAGTGACCCTTGTCACAACAACAACACAGAGAGGTTGATTTTTTTATTATCTAGCCAGATGAGTGCCTGCTCTGTTTCTCCAGGAAAGTTTAGTTATTAGGAAAATTGACATATTGTTTCAGACTTATTTGCAATAGATGCAGGGAGCTGGCTCTTGTGTGTCCTTCCAGTATATTTTTTGATGCATCTTAAGCACTCTGTTCCTTTTTTGCCACTGACCCATCAGTCCTGGGGTCAGTGGGGAATCTGTCTGCTTCCTCTTGAGACTGGGATACTTTTCTCTGTCCTGTGTGTTGCAGGCAGATGTGTGACACAGCCCAGCCATCCACCTGGAGATCGCAGATTACACTGAAAACTTCCCTCTGCCCTTGCTCTACTTTTCACCCCTGTGGCTTGATGACATCTAGCAGGGCCCTTCCCCCTCTCTGGTATTTAGCCAAGCTTGGCAGTACTCAACTGCCCTTCTCTGGCTGAATTTTCTGCTACAAAATCTCAGTGATTCTTCCCAGCTTTTGGCAAATCTTTTCCCAGATGCTTAACTTTGCCTTCATTTCTCCACAGAGGAGAAACTGAGATCTTCTTTCCCACAGCAAGATACTTTGTTTTTTAGATGTATTCCCTCTTATATCATGTATCAAAAATCTATCCAAGAGTGTCTTCTGATGTTCCCCCTCTTTTTCGTTGAGATCCCTTCTGGTGATGCAGGCAAAGCACTGAGAAGGTTGTGAAGACCGAGGCAATGTTTTCAAATCCTGGAGACTTGAAAAACCTATTTTGAGCTATAACAGATGCTACTGGACATATGGAACAGCTGAGGGGACTTACACCAGGACTATAAATGTTCTGCAGATCTTTATGTCCCTGACTCAGTGGGTGGGTTTCCTATAGGAACCAAAAGCTGAAAAGAAGTGGATATAATGCAGATCACTAATGTTCATGATTTTCCTGTGGAAAATTTGCCACAGGGGATTGGTAATAGCATATCTTTGGTAGGGCTCATGGTAGCCAAAAAGGTAGCCTAAACAACAGCCCTGATGTAGGAGGAAGGTCACACTGACCTGTGGCTACCTTGGGACTAGAGTTTTTAGAGCTCTCTATATAAATTTGAGAATCCCAGGCCAGCATGTAAACTGTTTATTGGTATGTTTTACTATCTGCAATACTTTTGTCCTGAAGGAAGTTTGGATTCTGTGCAGTCTGGTCTAGTCAAAAGTAATCCCATGGTCCCCTGTTCTTCACTTGTCTTCTTTGTCACCTCTCTTCCTCTTCCTTCCATCCTGCTCCCTAGCAGTCAGGCTGCACTATTTCATGCTTCATTTCCCAGCAAACTTTGTTTCTCTGCAAATTTTTCCAAATTCTAAAGCAGCCCCTCTACCAGCACCACTGGCCCGGTGAGCACTGCGTGAGCCGTGGTAATTGGTGTTGCCTGCAGGGACTTTTCATATTCCTCCCTTCTCTCTTGGTCCCAGCTTACAGCCAGGTGTTCCACAACCATTCTGACTCCTCCTCCCAGCAGTCTTCAGCAAAGGTGCTGTGTGATGCACATCCACACACAGGCTTTGCACACTGCTTTGAATGCAGGTACATTGCTTACAGACCTCATGCAGCACAAGGAGCTGGAGGAAGAGTAGCTTGCCTGTATGCCATGGAGCCTTTCTCTTCATGCTTCAATGTGCCTGGCTCAGCTGGCAGTCAAGCTGCACTCTATTATTCAACAGTGTCCACCCCCAAGTCCAGTGTAGGGAATTTTATTTGCCCAATTCCCTGTTTGCTTACTGGCAAAATGTCAGAGCATCACTTGTCTTCCCCTCTCCACTTCCTGCAGAAAAGAGAGTGGCACTGATCCTACATGGACATGCCAACTAGTTTTTCCTGGTTTCTTCTCCAGTGCCTCCTGCCATGTAATCCCCAGTATGTGTTCCCAGGCTATCAGAGTGGTGACACTCTGTGCCAGCACGTGGTGATCACTGCTCCCACTGTTGTTCCACAACACAACAGTTCCAGAAGAGCAGCTCTGCAATGCCAGTGATGCATCAAATGCCATGTACCAAGCTGCAGACCACTGCAGTGTATGTAGCTTTCTGCAGGATTGCATTGCAGGCCTGACTGCTGAACCAAGACACTCCCAGTTTATGTCCTGCTCTCTTCTTCTCAGCTCTTGTTCAGTATCCAGTGGCTGTCAAGTTTTTCCTGCTCCCAGTCTGTCTGAGCAATGGTCCCCATGATTTCTCTGGGGACTCTGCAAGGTTATAGGGTCTTACAGCATCACACAGTGCTGTGTAAGCTCTTGCTTGCTCTCCCTCTGTGCATAAGTTTTATATACAGTTGTCATAAAAGCAGCAGGAACAAGTCATAGACTCATAAAACCATAAAATTGGGAAAGAACTGATATCATTAAGTCCAACCTTTGACCAAACACCACTGATTGTTTAAACTTACCTCTCCTGTGTCCTATTTCTTGATTTTAGGGAACCTTAACAAGGGTGCCTTAATTGCATCTCAGAACTACATCTGGTGATAGTGTGCAATCAAGTCTGTATTTAGCCTATGCCACCAACTCATCAGAACATTTCAGTTGGTAACTCGCCCCACATTGGCTTCTTACTGAAGAGTATTTTCACATACTGTGGGGAAATCCCTGGCTTGGTTCATTTTCAATGATTTTTTGCTGTATATTGCAGAAAAAAAGGCTCTGATGTTACAAGTGGTGTTCCTTGGCATCTTTCCTTACTCACAATATACCTCTTTAGATTTAGCAATTAACTTTTCACCCCATGGCCCTGGGGTGAGCAAGACTTGAGGTTCCAGCCACAAGTGGAGACTGGTATTGATGGAAAGTATGCCTCGAATATAGACTGTCCTGGACTAGTGAGCAGTATTGTCATGGGAGAGGTTGGAAAAGAAGATGTTCAGAACAAGAGATGGACTTTAAAAAGAAGAGGCTGAGGGGATGTGAGAGGAGAAAAAGGAGAGGGTGAACCCTTGGTGAAAGAGGGAAAAAAATTGAAGGCAGGGCAGATTTCTTGGAGGGGGAGATAAGGGGCTATAGTCTGCCACCCAGCTACTGCATTCATATCAGAGCCGCAATCCTCACCCTATTCTGTGCTGGAGCTGCAGCCAGCACAGACAGGGTCCTGTAGTCCTCACACACCAGAGGGCAGGGCAGAGGTCTCCAATTTGCTGTGGTTTGACTCAGAGGCAGAATCAGGAGGACAGCAGTCTGACAGCCCAGAGCTGTGTTGCACTGTGATGCTTCAGCCCGGGTCAGTGATAGTCTGAGCATCTTTGATACATGTTACTGCTCAGTGGAGACTGGTCCCAGGGCTGGGCAGTAATTTTGGCCAGAGCTTGCTCCATATAGGTAGACAAAAATATTTTTTCATGCTCTGTTAATGGTCACTCTAGTGCTGGTTCAAAATTATTTGAATTTACACCCTGGAGCAGCTGAATTATTCCTTTACTTAAATTAACTGAAGGTCAGCAGTCTTGAAACCTCTTCCGTGTTACCCTCTCTTCCTCTCCTCCTTTGGCACTCCTCCACAGAAGGAACAAAGTACACATGCCATCTTTGTGAAGGAAATCCTGGGTGATTGGGGGAAGGGCAATGCTGCCTTCTTCTGTAGTGATAAAAGGGAGTGATTTGCAAGTAAAAGAAGGAAGGACAAGAAGAAAAGGAATGTAAGAGTAAAACATAATGCTTCTCTTTCCCCGGCCTCTTCACTCAATAACCTCCCATGTCCAAAGGCACTAAGATCTAAATGCAAGAAAAAGAGTGTTGTGTGTCTCTGCAGTGCTGCGTTGCCCTGTCAAGGAAGAGCCAGGAAGTTGCTTAGGTGGAGGAAGGTTTTGAGCCACAATGGGGTGAAACACCAGCCTTTCCTTTCCATTCTTAATGTGCTCGAGCTGCTGGCAAGCACAGCTGTGCTTAGGTGAGAGTGGGAAAGGCAGAGCTGTTGGAGAGAGCTTGTTCAGATTGTTTCTGTGCCAAGGAGTGTGTTTGAACAGAGTCCCCTGGGGCATGAGCTGCTGAGCACCAGGCTCGGCCTGGCAGGAGCGAATGGCGAATGGCGGAGGCAGGGCTAGATTCCATAACACAGGATTGGCACATCAGCCTCGGCGGGTGATACATGCCTGGGGCAGAGGTAAAGCTCCACAAGAGCCGACTTACAGTCTGAGCTCTCTTGCCCAGACACAGACAGGGATGGCAGGAGCCCGGGGGGGGGGGGACGTGGGGGGTTTGCTCTGGTAGAGCAGCACAGGGGGGGAGTTTGCTGAGTCAGCAACTCCTCTGAGCTGGAAGAAAAATGATTCCTGCCCCCTGCCAGCACTTCATACAGATCCAAAATACAGTTCCCAGAACTGTCCCTATGTATGTTAGCAAGAAGGCAACTGTCTGCATATTTTGCGGCAAGAAAGTATGGTAACTGATGTGGCACTGAGCGCTGAGCCTGGGATAATGGATGTCCTGAAGGGAATGCTGTGAAGTACGGCCCTGAGGGGCTTAATTTGCCGACTGCCAGGAAGCGGCTTGTGCTTGCTGTCTCCGAGGAAGCTTGCAGGCAAGACCCAGGACTGGAAGCAGGCAGAGTACCGTCCGCAGGGCTGGCGCCATGTGTGCAGTGCCCTTCGTTACAGCACCCTCATTGCAGGAACTGCGAGCTGGGAAAACTACAGTTCCCATCACCCTTTTGTGCATGTCCCGGCGAAACTACAGTTCCCAGAACCTTTTAATGAGCCAGAGAGGATGTCTGTGGAAATAAATGCCGACGATTTTTGCATAACACCCTGAACCTCCGGAGTGCTGACCGGCCCATGGTCTGTGAAAACGGGAACAGGGGAGAAGCCAAGGGAGTGTCAGAGCTGTGGAGCTGTGGCTTTGCCCACCCCAATAGCCGCAGCGATATTCTCCAGCGTCGAGCAACCTTCCTCCTCTCAGGACTCCCTTGGTAGTCACAGGGAAGATCCTGGTCCCCGGGAAACACGGCTGCTGCGGAGGGAGAGGCAGATAAACTACAGATCCCGGCATTCTCCGACAGGCAGCACCTGCGGCAGTCCCTGCACGCCGTGGGGGAGGTGGGGGTGAGGATGAGGATGGAGGGCAGGGAGGAGATGCAGGGCGCCGTGGGGCTACGCTGCACCTGGGACATTCCGCCACCCGCTGGCACCCAGGCCAAGTGGGTGAGGCTCAATGTGGGGGGCACCGTGTTCCTCACCACCAGGCAGACCCTGTGTCGGGAGCAGAAATCTTTCCTGTGTCGCTTGTGCCAGGGCGAGGAGCTGCAGTCGGACCGGGTAAGGCAGCTGGGTTGCCTCCCGCACCGTGCCCCACCGAGCACGGGGAGGGCTGGAGGGATGCAGGGATGGAGCCAGACCCCGGCAGCTGCAGGAGCTGCTGAGTGAGAAATGCCTGCTCTTTGCCCCCCCTCTCCCGGGAAGGATTTCCCCATGCCAGCCAGATTCCACCTTGTTGTAGCCTGGCACTTGCCTTCCTGAGCTGGGGAAAAGAGAGGCCATCCCCCCTCTGCTCCTGCTCTCCTTCCTCTTTGTCACCGCACATCCTGGGTTTACTTCCCAGCTGTGTCTGCCTGACTCAGCCTTGTTCCTGTAAGGCGGTCTCTGCTCTCTTGCACCAGGCCGGGATTCACAGTTACACAAAGAGGCTGAGGCCTATTTTTTGGGCTTTTTCAGCTGGATTGATTCATGCTGAGGTGGGCATGCTGAGCAGATCAATACAGGAGTTATAATCCAAGCTGGACTGACTTGGCTAGGGAATCTCAGGGACCCATGGTTTCCAAAGAATCTTAGAAATAGTGGACATTTTTGCTTAGGTTTGTATTTTCTTGTATTCTAGGGTATTTTACAGTTGGTTACAGTTTTCCTTGGGTTTTTTCTCCTTGTGATCTATATCTGTTGCTAGGATGAAACTGGTGCATACCTAATAGATCGGGACCCCACTTATTTTGGACCGATTCTGAATTTCCTCCGCCATGGGAAGCTGGTCCTGGATAAAGACATGGCTGAAGAGGGTGAGTTGTGGAGCTCAGAAAAATCCCACTTCCCATATTCAGGAAAAATAGGACTTGTGATCAACCTTGTTGTCTCTTGTTCTTGTTTTGGATGTTGATGTGGGGTGATTTCAGAGAGCTATCCCTGCAAAGTATGACGATGTCTCCTTTACTAAAGGGGTTTGCAGTGGGTGAGGAAGGCATCCTTACAGGTGTTGTGACATCACAACTGTCCAGCAGAGATGTCACCAAGACAAAAGTAGGCAGCATCTCAGAGCCTCAATAAGCCATTTTTTACTGGTTCCTGATCTACTTTTAACCAGGCTCTATGACTGAGTTTTCTATTAATGTCTGTTTCTAATTAGGAATGAAAGCCCAATAGACCAAACAAAACCAAGTTCATCTCTTCTACTGACTGCAATAAAGACCATCATTAATCAGTGATATGCCCTGTTATGCTGCTTGTGCTCTCATGGTCGTGGACTGCAGAAATTCCAGTGGAACAAGTCAGACAAACTAATCCTTCATCTAAGGTTTACAGTGGGTCTAATAGGATGACTTAGTGACATCACAGTGTTACCAGTCAGCAGTCCACAGTGCCTTGTAATTTTTTGGATGCGAGGGTGTAATAAGGAGCCAATTCCAAATACAGGTTGTGCTGTCCAGCCCTTGCCAGGCATGGTTTCTGCATGGTCATTTGTCTTCTTGCCTTTCTTAGACATTTTTACCTAAAGCAAGGAAACTTTTCTTCAGAGTAGCCTTACCAGTTATAATTCCAAAAATATACCCAACTAATGGTACAGGATTGTAATATGCACAATTTTGAGGTGTTTCCTACTTTCTTGTAATCCTTGGGTCAGAGAGAGTTCATCTGCATGTTTTAATATCAAATCTGAAACATAAACACGAGCCCAGTTCATTTGCATTGCCTTTTTTTATCCTGCTGCAAACATTCAGGCTGGCATAAGACTAACCCAGTTGACAATACACTGCTGAATGAGAGACACAGAAGAGGTCTGAGTGTGTCAGATAGCGAGAGACCTCCCCATCTATATTTTCTTTGTACTGCCTTGGGAACATGTGAGTGTTGGCTTCCAGCCACCTTTCCCTCACTGACTCTCTGGGAACCACCTCCCTTTTCCTGAAGGCCTGTTAGCAAACAGGTGAGTCTCAGGAGAGGTGATGGATGCAGACACCTTAGAGAAAAAAACAAAACCATTTCTGTTTACCTCTTTTAAGTTGAAGCACAGGGATAAAGCCAAAGATCATATAAAGTCATATGGGGCTGCAACTCCAAGTGGCCTGGGAGGTAAGCTAGGCTTTTCTAGGGTCTTTTGGTAACTTGTCAGAACTGCAAGTTTTTGTTTTCTGCTTTATTGAGAAAGTCTGAGCAAGGTCAGACAAATGGTCATTGAGAGAGACTGGAGCCTACAGTTGTTCTCCTTGGCCAGGTATCTGGGACAGGTATTGGCAGGTATTGGCAGTCCTCAGCACAAGCCTTCACTGGCAGTGCCTGCTTCTGTAGTAGTGGGCAGCATAAGGAAGTTGGGGTGAAACAAGATGCAGAGAGCCAAGTTTCAATTCTCTGCAGTAAGGGTTTCAAGTCTGTTAAAAAGAAAATCAGTAATATAATTTCTCCCTATGGACCTTGTGAGGCTCAGAATTGATCTTTTGCAAGTCAAAAAATAAAGATGGGCTGCTAACTTCCTGTCTTTTTGGTCCTTCTGTCTGTCTTTCTCAGGGATCCTTGAAGAAGCTGAGTTCTATAACATTGGTCCTTTGATCCGAATAATCAAGGATCGAATGGAGGAGAAGGACTACACTGTAACACAGGTATGGAAAGATGGAGTGGGGTGGGGGAAGCAGGGGGTGTAGAAAAGGAGAGAGATGAGTCCAGAGAGAGAGAAGACTTGAGAGAAGCAGCAAGGAATGGAAGGAAACAACTAATTAGAGATTATGTGCTAATCCCAATGCAGCAAAATCTTGCAGGGGACAAGCTACCACCAATTTAGTTACAATAAACAAGTTGCAGTCTTGCTTTGCATCCCAGAAGTAATGCTGGATGTAGCCCCTGAAACTAAGTGAGCTCCTCTAGCTTTTGGAAGAAGGCAGCTGGTTGCTGTGTGATATAGAGGAATGTTTGTGAGGAGAGCAAAGGTGTCATGGGGAGGAGGACTGGTGTGGGAAGTCCTGGGAGTGTAATCACAATAAAGAGCATGGAAATACCAGAGAAACTGGAGGAAATAGATGAAGAGATGGCTGTGAAAGAGTTAAATGCAGACAAAGAATCAATCCTGTGGCACAATCACACCCTGTCTTGGCCAGCAACCTTTGAAAATCTTTCTTAGAGGGAGGATTGTCTGCTATCTCACTTTTCATCTTGTCTTCCTCAGATTGTAAGCCTCCAGCAGCACAGCCACTTTGTGCTGCCAAGCCCCCTCAGCATTTGTTGCATTTGCAAAAATTATTTTGTACTTACAAGTGCATACTCCCCATCAAAAGAGGGCAATATCTTCTGGGGACAATGCAGGGAGCACTCAGCTCAGTCCCTACTCTTCAGAAGAGATACTGTTCTTGCCTCCAGTGACAACACAGGAGAAAGCTGGATTGTGGTTTCCACTCCCCTTTCACCTGGGACATGGGGAAGGGGACAGGTCTGTCAAGGAGGGGTATTACCACTTCATTCTACAGGAGGGAAACAGCTTTTAGCATGTGACAGTTGTCAGTGTGCTCTGCAATTTTGCTCTCAGGTGCCTCCTAAGCATGTCTACCGTGTGCTGCAGTGCCAGGAAGAGGAGCTCACTCAGATGGTTTCCACTATGTCAGATGGATGGCGCTTTGAGCAGGTATGGGTAAGGCAGAGCAGGGGGAGAAGGAGTTGTCTTCTGGGGAAAAGATCATGGATACCATACAGTTGCCAGGCAAGGCTCCTTCCCTCTCTGAGAATACTGGGTAAGTCATTGATTGACTCATCATGCTCAATCAATGACTCTTTCTTGCCCCTTTCTAGAGGTTTAGAGGATACTGTGTGAGGCCAGCCTGTTTTGCATCCTGGCTGACTTCTCTCCTGCTTCTCTGTGTTGTCTCCTCGGCTTAGTTATGAGGCCTTTCCAACAGGATTATGCATTGGACTCAGTGATGCATGATGGGCTTTCTGCCTTGCTCCCCAGGTGGAGTGGGTGTTTCCAGGAATATGTGCTTGTGATTTTTGCTCTCATCTTTTCTAGCTTGTGAACATTGGCTCATCCTATAATTATGGGAATGAGGATCAGACAGAATTCCTGTGCGTGGTCTCCAAGGAGTTGTACAACTCCCCCAATGGCCTGAGCTCTGAGCCCAGCCACAAAGCCAAGGTGAGATTAACTTTGCTATGGCCCTGCTCCCATTGCCTATGAGATCCTTTGCTCTTTGCTCCTTCTCTCTTTTCTCTCTCCCTTGCAACAGTGGGGCACCTCAGTGGTAAAATACAGGGGCCTGCCCTGGTGTTCAGCACTGTGGCATTACACCCGTTGCCCAAAAGGAGGAGTATGTGTGTTGGAGGGGTGGTGTGTGGTTGTGTGTGGCAAATGGCTTTAGCAAGTCACCCTGGCACCTCTCATGCTACTCTAACATCCCCCTCATGCCTCCTCATGCCCATTCTGTGTGTATCACTGCCTATAGGGCATTATTTCCCTGAAGGTTTTGCAGCATTCTCTTCCCTTTTTGAGTCTCAGCCTGAGGGGCAGATATCTCCTGCTCCCCTTTTGAGGGAAGGACAGAAACATGTGCAGTGCATGACATTCTGTAGACACCCAGGATGCAGGAAGGAACACTAGCAACTAATGGCAATTGTTGGACGGTGGGGTCACAGCACTTGTAAGTGGGTTAGATACCCAGATGTGATACTCCAGAGGAAAACAAACCTCTCTGTTCCCTGACCTAGAATTGTCTTGGCCATGGGGAAAAGTCCCTTTTTATTCCAGTGTTATGACAATTGCTTTGTTCCATTGTGTGTCAGAAAGAACTGCCATGGCTCATCTTGCAAGCATTTCCACTCTTTCTTCCTTTTGTCCCACATGCTGGGCCACAGAACACAGAGGAGGACCTGGAGGAGGAAGAGCAGGAGGTGGAGGAGGAGGCAGAGGCAGAAGCAGAAGCAGAGGAGAAAGGTGCAGCAAACCCCTGAGGAAAATGATAAAAATAACCCCCCAGGCATAGACTCGTCCACCTTTCTGGTGAGAGCTCACAGCTAGCAGCAGGGAAGGACTAGAACAGGTGTGGGGTGTGGGGGCTGTCCTCTCCAGGAGTTGGAGTCTCTCTGGAGATAAAGCTGTCAGGGGAGAGCTGTTACCATGGCTGCTGCTTTGTATTTTAAACTGTTTCGTTTATCTGCGGTTTTATTTTTATTTGCAGACCGTCCATCTATTCGGGATTGTGCTAAACTCTCTTCCTGCGGACCCTCCCTCCTGCTCCCTTCCGTGTCCATCCCAGCACTGCCATCTACCTCCCACATTGCCCCACTCGCCAGCCTCCAGCATCCTTCCCTCTGCTCTCCTTGTCCCTCAGGGCTCAGAGTGGTCTCTGCCCAGGGCCCTGTCTCTCTCTGCTCCTCACTTTTCCTCCTCTGCAGGTATGTCACCTGTCTGCACTCCCAGCTCCTGCCAGCCTGAGCTCTGCATGAGTGACTCACTTCCCTCTTGTGGGTATGGCCCTGGTTTGTAGAGCTTGGGGAGGGGAAGGAGGGAGGTGTGAGGTTGACTCATCCCTAAGGTGGCTTTACATATTCTGATCCTGTGTGTGCCTTTACCTGCTAAGCAGATCCTATGGCTGTGGACCAGAGGCTCTGGCAGCAGAAAGGAGAGTGCAGCTGGGAGAGGGGTGGAAATGAATGCAAAGCAGGCCGGGGTGGTTCGAGGAAGGGGTGGAATTTTGCCACGTGTCTGCGTGACATGCATGCCAGATCGCTCCTCCAGACTGCGTCCGCAGCTCCTTTGCCTGCCAGCCCGGGCAGTTTGCAGAAGGCAGCCTGTTATTTTTCCTTCCCTGAGCTTTTCCCCCACAGGCTCTGCCAGGGTGAGAGTGCAGTGGGAAAGGTGACAAAGGCAGAGCAGAAGCAGCTGGTCCCCACTGCAGATGCTCTCACAGCTGTGTGCAAAATGAGCCTCTCTGCTCTGCCTCCTGCTTAGGAAGGCTGGCTGGCTGACAAGCGTGGGGCTGGGTATGGAGAGTGTTAGAAGGAGGATTCCTCTTCATACTGCAGAACTGTGAGGCTCCTATTAAACTGGAGATTCTCAGATTCAATCTCCACCAGTCCTGATGGAGGGCACTTGTTAGCTGGCTGACATTTCTCCCTCCCTCTGTGGCTGTGGGACCTGAGTGTTATCTTAAGACTCAGTGTATGTTAATCACATGGACTTTTTCTTCCTTCTATTCTATTTTCCTACCCTCATTTATTTTCTTTTTCTTCTGTTTGTGTTTCCTCTGTCATTTCCCCTTTTCTGTTTCACTCTCCCCTCCATGCTCAGTTGCCTTTTTTTCCTACCATTGATTGTGTTTCTCTTTCTCTCTCCTTCTCTAGCTGTTACAAGCCAGAGATCTGAGGATGTGATCTGAACACTCCACTCCAGCCTTTTCATTTCTTGTTTATATCTTTATTTTTGTACTGCAGTGTATGGCAGCCCTTTCTCCCACAGTGACGCCCCCAGCCCCCTTCACTCTTCACATGCAGCCATTTTTTTTTTTTACAAACTCACCTCGGAGGCCTGAGCTTCCAGCCCTGGAGGAGGGCAGATGCTGCATGGAGCCCCTGAGCTGCTGTAGGAGCGGGAGCCCACAGCCCCCTCCTATGCCTGGCAGTCTGGCTTTCCTTAATGTCACAGTGGCCCCTGCTGGGGACATCAGCGATCAGCCACTGCAGCCTGCGGGTCCCTTCCTGAGCACCCTGGATGCAAATGCGGACCGAGGTGGTGGCAGCTGTCTAAGGACCAGCCCTTGCCCTTTCACTGTTGCAGGCAACTAGTGTGGGCTTGTGGCCTGGGGACAAATGCAGAGCCACCGTCCTTTTCTGTGCCACCTGTATGGCTCGGAGGTGTCCCTGTGCTGGGTATCACGTTCCTTGGTGCCTCCCCCCCTGTCCCCCAAAGCAGCTCTGTGCCAGCAGTGTGAGAAGGAGAATGGTGTGCTGCCTGGGTACCATGAACATGCTGGTACCTCTTGTTGTGTCAGCCAGCACCAAGCAGATCCCAGTTTTGGGGAGCAGGGTGTTTGCTTCACTGCTGTGTCTGAAGACTCCTGAATAAAATTCACAGTCTGTTCCTCCTTGCCGCCTCTCATTTTAAGTGGCAAGAATTCATTCCTGCTGTAAGGGGGTGGGAGTTGGAGAAAAGGAGTTTGGATTCATCACCTGGAGCCAGCAGAAGCTGCTTGTGCTGTGCCTGTCTTCTGGGGGCTGGACGTGCTTCCCACTGTGTCTGTGCTGCTGCATCCCCAGTGCAGGCAGCTGGGCTACAGAGCAGGTTTGCTTATCTGCAGCCCTAAAGCATAGCTGTAAGTGAGGACCACCTGGCTAGTGACCTTATTGATCCCAGGGACATCTCATGGGGGGCAGTGGGCAGGGGTGTGGAACCTTTTGCCAGTTGCCAGTGCCAGGACTGGAGTTTGGTCAAAAATGTACAAACCTCAAGATAATTTTTAGCAGAGTGAGGCAAACTAGAGCCAAAAAAATCCTCAAATTAATTTTATTTATAATTCCAGAGAGTGGCCAATTATGTACACATACACACACACACACACACATACACACACGTGTATCTTTAGTTAAAAAACCAAACCTGCAGCAGTTGCAGTTTAAGCCCTGTGCCCTGAAACCTTCTCCTTCATCTCCTGCATTACCTGAGATAGGAGATGGGAGAGGTTGAGATGCCCTGATGTTAAAGGTATTTAGAAGGGCTGAGGGAAGGGATGGGAGTCTGCTCCAGCATTTTTACTGGGGGAGGTGCAGCAGTGGAGGCTGGGTGCTGCTCCAGCAGGGAGGCAGGACACGTGCTCGGGGGCGCGATGCTGGGCTCATGCCTGGGAGTCAGTGAGACGTGAAGAGTTGGCTGGCTGAGCTGAACAGCACACTGAGCAGCACACGCCAGCTAAGAAAAGAAGCAATTAGGGAGATGGAAGAGGAGGAGTGATGGGAGGGGAAGGGGGATGAAGGATAAGCAGCAGGAAGGAAGAGGGAGGCAGATTGATTTCACAGTTACTGGAATCTCTAACTACATCAGTCACATTTTCTTTCAGCAAATGTTCCAGCATAAGACTGGCTGAATCACATGGTTCATGGAAAGTTCAACTCCCCTTATTCCTCTTCTCAGAAACCATCAGCTTGGGCCTATTGCTGTGTGTCATTGCCCCAGACTCCCTCACCTGCCTCCCTTCTCCCTGCTTTTGGATGGATGGCCTAAAAACCCCTTGGGATGCTCCCTGGGAAGCACCAAGGGAGAAGAGGGTCTGCCTGCTTTTCTCCACAATCCCTGCAGCAGCCTTTTTTTACCTAGTTCAGAGGAGCATCCTGGGTCTGACAACATCCCACACTCTCTTTCTTTGGGAGGCAAGTGAGCAAGATTAGGAATGAGTGCCATGTGAGTGTAGGTGTGATGGGGAGAAGACAGAGTTGCACTTTTCTCAGCTCATGGTTTGTTTCATCCAGCCCAGCACTTGAGTGATCCTGGTGTAAACTCCATAGTGATTTGCACGTGCACATCCCATTCCCCAGCTGACCAAACCAGCCAGAAACCATCTGCCACTGGGTTCTTTGCAGGCCAGTGGACCTCCAGAATCACCCTAGAAAAAAGAAAAGTAAAATCAAGTGGTGGTGATCCACCAGCTTCTGCTGCTGCCTGATTATGTTGTCTTTGAGCCCCTCTGTGTACAGATCCCTGTTTCCCCTCAACTCATGCCTGGGACATCTGTAACATTCCTTGTACTTTTAGGCAGATGTCAAACACAGTCTCCAGTGCAAACATCTGATGCAGTTATTCCTTCATCATGCAAATTTCTCCCCCTCAGCCAGGTCCCAAAAAGCTGATTGCTCTACTGATTCCTCCTGGCCCACATGGCATTTCCAAGTATGTGGCAGGCAAGGATGATTGTTGGAATTTAACTGGATTCCATGAGGGGTGGCAGAGAGGAATTCCTTGAGGTTAATAGTAATGAAGGAGCACATAGGTTATTGTGTATGACAGGTGTTAAAGAGGCTGAGGGTGTAAGAGACTGATGTAGTCACCTGACTTGAAAGTGGGAGGTAGAGTGGTGAATGGGCTGAAATGAGAAAAGGGTAATTTAACTGTATTTGGATCCTAAGGCAAGGATGCTGGGCAGAAGTGGTCATGAGAGCTGTTGTTGACTGTTTAGATCAGAGGAAGTGTTGGGAGAATGACCTTATATGGTCTTTTCCCCCTCATTTCAGGCTGTGCATTGCAGTTGTGAGACATGGGACACATCCCACCTCTGGTAGTCAACCCTGATCCCACAACTTCTCTGTCACCTGGCAAGCATCCTTCTTGCCCTGATAATACCCAGCACACAGCATCCTGGGAGTAATCATGTAGTGATAAGCCTCACTGCAGATGTTCTGCTGGATGAGCTGCACGTCCACCTTCTGCAGAACATTGCTGGTATGCCCTGAAAAGTAGAGCAGCAAAATTAGCACAGGTGAGCTATGGTGGAACTTCCTCTAGACCATGGCCACCTCACTGCATGCTGAAACCTGCCATTGGAATTTCTGTTCTGCTCTCCACTGGCATCACAGTCTCTGACTTTGAGCAGAGCACTTTTTTTCTGTGTGGAAGGCATAAAATTCCCCTTCATTCGTTTTCCTACAAGCATAGGTTGTGGGTACTTCAGCTTTTGGGACAAGGGGTATTCTGCTTTGGGGAAACCTCTGGGTTGTCAGAGTCTTGGATTTGTTTCTCACTGAAAGGGATGTTAAGCTCTTCTGTTTAAGAGTACAAACCAGGAGTGTTCAGGTCTGTATAGTCTCCTGAGTGTTTCCAATTGGGAAGCTGCTGGAACAAGTCTGTAAGTGGGTGAAGGCAGTAAATTGACCTGAAGGGCTGTTCTAGTCTTGGCTATTCTAGTCTTTGAATGAGGAAACACACACTGTTCCCATACAGATTACCAGACTGCCATGCCTGCCTCTCCACATGAGGTTTCAGGGCACTCAGCAGGTAACTGTGGTCAACCTATTACCAAAATCAGAAGGAGTGAAGGAGGCACAATGTTTTGGGATGAACAGAAGCCTGTTGTGCCTATGACACATCTGAACCTATGTTTCTGCCTCAGCACTGCTGCAGTAGGCCACCAAGAGACCTTGAACCTACCTCCTTCCTTGAGGGCTCCCCAGCCAGTGATCCAGCAAAGAAGGCCAGGCTCAAAGATGTGAGATGGAGCAGGCAAGCAGATGGGCTGGATTAAGGGTGAGATGATCACAGGATGATCCAGCTGGAGCAGGGCCACATCATAATCATGGCTGTCCTCCTCATAATAAGGGTGAAGAAAGAGATGGATAACCTTGAAGGACACCTCTGTGTGGCCGGTGGCATTTTGCAAGTATTTACCCAAGTAAACGGTCCAGATGGAGGGGGAGGCCAGCCTGTAGGATGCAGCAGAGGAGCATGGGACCTAAAGGGCACACTTTGCAGGTAATGCTATCCCCATCCTAGCACATGCTGACATCTCCATCGCTGTGACAGCGTGGGGACAACACAGAGCCAAAACAAAGGTGGAGCTGTGCAGCATCTTCCTCTATCACTGCTCCCTGGGAGCTGCTCTGTGAATCTCAGCATTGCCCCTTTTCCTCTGCACACACCACCAGAAAATACTGCACATATCCATACCCCTTTCTTCGCTTCCAAGCCATGGAGAAGCATGGCTGAGGTGCCAGAGGAGGAGTGCAGCTGCCCCATGACATTTTCATCAGTCATAAGAGCCTCCCATCACACATGACAAGGAAAGCAATGCAAATCTTTCTACCAGCACCTCCCCTCTCCGATTACCTCTCATCCTGGAAGCAGTGCGCGGCTGAGACCACCCAGCGGTCAGCAATGAGTGTTCCCCCACAAATGTGCTGGCCCCGAACTTGCAGGCTGGCCTGCCACGGCCATTCCCCTTCCACAGAATTCATACCACCCACAATCCTGCTGAGAGGGGCTTGCATCCCACAGTCTGAGGAGGAGACACAGCAGGTACTTCAGGGAAGGAAGGGAACATGAAACACTGTGCCTGCCCTTCCATTCCTACTTAGTTGACTGAAGAGTTTGACCTCTAATTGCTTGTCTTACCCAGCCAGCACATGCTTTATGTACTGCACAGGACAGGTCTAGTGAGCACTCCCTCCCAGCATTCCCCATCTCCAGCTGCAGCCTGGGGATGCCTTTGGGGCAGCATGCTGACTGTGCTAACTGCTGTGCTGTCAGGAAACCCTCCCTGTCATTCTCCTTCTCTGCCTACTGAGGCTCCAGAAAAAAAAAAAAACAAAAAACAAGTAGGGAAATCAAAACATTAACTCTCTCCCTGCCAGTGGCCATGCAGACATGCTGGAGCCTTGAACAATGACATATTAGCTGACAGAGTGGTCAAACGGGCAGCCTGTAGGTTGAATCTGGCCTGTCAGGCATGTCTGTCTGGCCTGATGCCTCTGCCTGAAGGAGGCAGGGAGCAGCTGTCCAAAGAGCAAGAGCTTGCTCACACTCAGCACAGAGCTGGCTTGTTGCTGCTGTCCCTGCCGCGGCAGGGTGGAGCAGGGACACTGGTACTGTGGGACTGAGGTGGGGAGAAGGTGGTGGAACAAGGGAGGGTGGCTGCTTCTTCTGGGTGGTGGGAGAAAATGGGGCAACTTGCAGCTACGTGTCGTCCTGAACCTGCCTGGCTGATGTGTGGCTGATCATTTCCTCACCACAGTGATTCTCATCAGACAGGTCCTTGCAGTCTGCAGTGGTGTCACACAACGGGTTGGGTTTCTTCACACAGGTCCCATCTTCACAGCGGTAGGTGAAAGGACTGCAGGGGACCCCTGCAAAAAGGAAGGGAAGCCAAGACTGAGAGAGGGCAGCTGGTTGTAGATACAGCCTGAAGTCCTTTAAATGAGAAGAAAGGGCAGCAGAAGAGCTTGGGGGAACTCCATAGACGATGACAGGGAATTTCCTGAACAAGCAAACGGCTCACAAACATTGTGAGGAGGCTGGGCGAGCTCACTCCCTGATGGTGCCCTTATGTCACATGTGGGAAGTACTCTACAGACAGCCTTGGTTTGAACATGGGGTGGGCATTTGTCATCCCAGTACTGTCCCGTCCCTACCTCCACTGCAGTGCTCCTCATCACTCCCGTTGACACAGTCCAGCTGCTGGTTGCAGACCCTGCTGAACTCGATGCAAGTGCTGTCCTCATGGCACTGGAACTTTGCAGGGCACACTGCACAGGAGGGAAGCATGTGGGAATCAGGCAGACAAGGTGTGAGGTCAGGGTCATAAGTCCTGCAGTCTCTGCAGCCTCTACCCCCACCTCATAAGCTGTGCTTGAGACCAGCTCTGGTTTAGTGCAGATGTGTAGCTTTTGCCTGATCTGCATTCTAGCTATGCCTGCACCCTGTCTTACACTTCACTGTTGCTGACTTAACTTTTCTTGTCTTGGCATCAGACCCACCTCAGCACTAAGTACTTGTCTTGAGGTCCATGGACTCTTCAGTTACCACCACCAGTCCTGGTCTGCTTGCCTTGTTAGGGTTTTGTAGGACTGCATCCTGTCTGGTGAGGTCACTGTTCCTCCTGCCTTGCTGTCAACCCCAGCTCATGGGTCACTGTTCCACACAAACCAGCACTTCCCCTTGCAGCTGAGTCCTGAACAACACAGGATTCCACAATGTCCATGAGCTCTGGTGGACACTGGAGGATGGAGATGGGTCTAAGCTGCCTGCCCACCACAGAATTTGACTTCTGTCCACAGATTTCCATAGCAGGAACTTGTTCTGTTTGTGTGTACCATTTTCTTACTGAAATGACTATATTTTTTTCATTATTAGCATGAAGCTTCTAGATGACTAAAGGTACATAAAGGTCTGAGGCAACTTGAACTTTGATTTTAAAGACAGAGATTGTTCCATACCAACATAGAGTGAATAATCAGAGATGCAGTAGTGGCAAGAGTATAAGAATGGAAGGAAATAATAATGTTCCTATTTTCTTTTTCAAATATAAATAATATTGGAAAACACAGAGTGTGGGGTTTCTGTCAGTCTTGGTGTGTGCCAACCTGTGGAACTGAATGACACGATATCCCTGGGGCCAAGGAGATACCGGGATTCAAGAAAAGATTAGACATTCATAAGGATGCAAATGTATCCATGTCTACAGGAGGGAAGCATGCAAACCCTGATGTCAGACAGCTGGATGATGGGACAAAGCACATTGTCAGCAACACTGCAGAAAATACAAAACCCAACTTTGGCAATCCTATGTGAGCTCTCACATTTCTAGCACTGAATTAAAGCTTCTTTAGAAAGATTTTTCCTTCCTTTGACTTTAGACTTTTCCTGCAGCTTCCTCTGAATCTTTCAAAACTGGCCACTCTCTCCAGTGGTTCAGGGCTCTTTATCTGTGAAAGAAACATCTACAGGAAACAACTAATGAAAAGTTAGTGATGGCAGCAACATGATGAGACTCCCATCCCACCAGAGGTGAGAGAATAGATGAATTAGGTGCCATGTCTAAGCCTGAATTGCTGTTCCTATGAGAATGGGGCTCTGCAGGAGTTCTGAGATGCTAAGAGTGGAGCCTGAATCAGCACTAACTGCTTTTGGCATGAAGAACTGATTGAGGCTGATCAAGGACTTTGATGCTCCCAAACTCGGGCAAAATATATGAGTGAGGATCTGTACAGATGAAGTGTCACAAATGGCTGGGGGGGGAAGCAGAGAAAGAAGGGCAGCAGGTGGGCTAGGGGAGGTGAGAGCAGGGAGGGGGATGCTGAGGGGTGTGACAGCAGAGGAGGCTCTAGGCCAAGGCTGAGGTTGGTTGTAGACCCTGGGTGGGAGGAAAGCAGGACAAGGTGGGGGACAGCTTAGGCAGGGGGCTTTTTTCAGGCTGCCTGGAACTCTTGGTGCTCTTGCTCCTAGGGGACTCTCTCAGGAAGGCTGTACTGTGACAGGAGCCAGAAGCATTACTGCTCTTTCCAGAGCAGGCTAAAGCCATATAGCAGTGGGATGAGACTTCCAAGGGCACAGAGGTTTAAGTTCCTAAAGTTGAGGTACAAGGCTGTGCCTTGGCCACCCAAATCTCCTCCCTGCCTTCAGAGGAGCAAGGGGCTGTGTCTTGCTGAGACCAGAGACTAGCAGGGAGAAGAAATCACTCACCACAGTTTCTCTCATCCAGCCCATTGGGGCAATCTTTGATCCCGTCACAGGCTGGGACACACAAACCGTTCACCAAACACAGAAACTCCCCAGGACAGGCTGTGAAACCAAAAGAGAGTAATTAGTCCCCAGTGACTGGAAACCTCCTGGCAGCAGAGCACCATGGCTTGAACTGCACACTCTCCTGACCACAAGAGTGCTGCTGCAGTGTACTGTACTCCCCAAAATCTGCCATGTCATCTGCTCTTAACAGGGACATATGGAGCCAGGATATGCACCAGGGGAAAGAAGGCTTTCACTGTTTTGCACGGTACCAATGGGCAATATCCAGGACAGCCGTCTGTCTGGCACACCATACGTCAGGATCACGGCTGTTTCATGTCTTCTGAATGCCACAGGAAAGCTGAAACAGGCTCTTTGGAGTTGCTATCAAAACTTACGTGGGACCTTGAAGAGGTTGTTGTTAGACACGTTGACAGGTACACATATTCAGGGGCTGGTGTGCATTACTGGCACCCTTTAGGAGGGAGATGGTGAAACCTTGGAAAGACAGACTGTGGGTGGCATTTGCATATGTGTGTATTTGTGTGCGGTTTTATTTGTCTCTTGTTTGCATGGATTCCAAGGTGAGCAGGAAACAGCTCTCTCTAAGAGATCTTGTAATCAAAACAAATGTTGCTTCAAGCAGAGTTGCTTTCTCATTGAATTCCCAAGGCCAGTCTGTGATGTTGACTTGAGGGTAAGATTTTAGGCAATTTTGTGACCTTGGGTTTTGTTGCATGGATGCTCTGGCCACAAGACGCAGGGCCGCATGTGCAGAAACAGCTTTGCACATAATTGCCCCTTCTTTTGGGGGGATCACTGATTTGTGAGCATCTTCCGAAGGGTGGATGGTACCTAGGGCTCCTGACCTGTGCCTTGTTTTTTCTCCCAGGACAAGCCAAGTGCAGAGGGGCTGCTGGGCCCCCAGAAAGGAGCAGGGAAGAAGCCAAGCTTACGATCAGATTGCTTGTACAGGCTGTAAGCTGCCTGTACGCCAGGGCCAGTTAAAGAGATCTGCGAGGTGAAGGTGATGGCGATGTCAGCAGAAGATGTGACTGGGATCCGCTCAGCGTAGGCTTGCAGGGTCCGCAGGCCACACAACCTGAGGGGCAAACACAGGCAAGGTGGGTTGGACAGGGAGGCAGGGACAAAGCAGGGCAAGGGGGCTGGGTGGGGCTGGGGTGGGAAGGGGTCACACAGACTGGGTGCTGCGGGCAAACCAGAAATACAAAGTGCTTTCAGTATGCATGAGATACAGAGTCCAGAGGGACCCTCCTGTCTTTGGACTTTTCCTGCTTTCTGGAAAGCACAGAGATTAGGCCATACAAAGCAGTTCAGTTCTTATAGCGTAAGAAGATTCGCCTTCATGATCTTCCTGAAGAAGCCATGTTGTAGAAACTGTGGCACTGACAGTTTAAGAGAGGGAGGCAGGGAGAGGAAAAGTGGAAATCCTAAGCCAGGGTAACATAACTTCTAGATCAGATCCTTCCTAGGAAGAGAAGTTAGCCCTACAGGAACCATTGAGAAGGCACTAATGAGGTGGATTGGGGGAGGTTTTGGAGGGAAACAGGCAATTTTGCAATAAGTGGGAGGAAAACCAAGAGCTATAGGTCCATCTGTCTCAGAGCCAGCTTTGAGGAGATGGGAGCACAACAGGTCTCCATCCTTTTCACCTGGGCAGTGGTGAGCAGTGGCCCCAGCTACATATGGATGCTATTTGTGGGAAGTCCTGCAGGGAAATGGCTGCAGTCAAAGCAGGAGGATATGGAGCTAAGGGGAAGATCTGTACGGAGGTGGCTGCAAGGCAATGGCACACACAGATAATATTGCAGAGGTGGTGACAGGCAGATTTGCAAACACAGGAGACGTGGGAGGACACCAAGGTTACACACACAGGAGAAAACTAAGAAGCCTGATGCGAACAGCAAGACAGAGAAAGCAGGTTGGTAGCTTGAAGCAAAATGTGTTCACTGGGGAGAGAGTGAACAAGATTAGCAGAAAAGCAGGAGGCACTAGCACAAAGAGTGGTCACTGAGTGCAGCTCAGTGCATGGCCCTTCTTCCTCACATATGGTGGCTGAAGTGAGCAGGGAACCTGCAGAGGTTTAATCCCTGTTTTATCCCAGATAAGAAGTGAGAAACAGAAACCAGGACCCCACCACACACCTTCTGTTCTGAATGATCCACTGGCCTTGGGTACAGGGCAGGTCGTGCTTCTGTCTGCTGAGCGCGTAGGCGTCGAACCAGAGGGTGACCCCATAGTCGAGGGATGGGACCTGCAGACAAGGGGGTGCAGAGCAGGGGCAGAGGGCAGATGGCCCCTGGGAGTGTTACAGCACACTCCGTAAGTCAGACATGAGCAGAGTAAATGGGAAGGCCAGGTGTCTCTGACCACACTGCAGTCAGAAAGAAGCACCCTCTAAACTGGAGCCATGCCACAGCCCAGGGTGGCTCTGCTGCTGGTATCAAAGCCTGGCAATTCTTATCAATTCCTATCAATCTAGTTCTGTTTTGAAGAACCCCTCCGGAGATGAGATTTCAGATTCCTCCTCAGCTACAGCATCTCTGTGCTGGCATGCAATATTAGACTTCTTCCCCTTCAGAAACACACCTTATGTGGAGGCTGGGCAGGCTGTCACCCTCTTCTTGCTTCTCATGATGATCTGACTGAGAGCCTGGCTGTACCCCCACAATGTGCAGAGTGCTGCCCTGGTTTTGGGGACAGGGTGGATGCTCTTGTGGGAGCTGGCTCTTACCATCATGTGCCAGGTGCACTGCGTGTTGGGCGAGTAGTAGCTGGGGTAGTGTGGGGTGCCGATCTTCCCCTGCAGCTCCAGGCTCTCCCGCAGAGTTATGTTCACTTCACAAGCTGTAAATACAGACATTCAAAGCCCTGCTCTCTGTCAGCTCAGCCTCAGCCCAGGGAGGCCATGTAACCTGCCTTTTACTGACTACCCCTGCAATCCAGAATGAATTCTGCCCCTAACAGGGATGCAGGACCTCTAGGAGCTGTGATACTGTAGGAGAAAACCAATTTTTACCCTGTAACTATAGCCACTCTCCTCCAGCCCTCCTCACCTTCGAGGGGCACCGCCTGTGCTGAGAGGATGAAGGGGTCATAGTAGCTGTACATGGCTTTCTTCCACACAACAGACATGACAGGGCCAGATGAAAGGACTTCAACTATGGGCTCCTGCCGGCTGCAGCCGTAGATCCTCAGGGAAAGAGATCAAAGGATGGGAGTGAAGCAAGCAGTAAACAAATGAAAGAGAAGAATGAGAAAGAGAGGCAATGGATATCGGTGTGATCCACACAGAGCAGTTGTAAGGTGCCATCTGAGCCAAACAAAGGGCCAACAGCAGCAGCTCCTGCAGCATGGTTTTAAGACATATCCCACATCAGTGAGCTGAGCAATAACAGACAGGTTGTACATCAAGGAGAACCTCCTTTGATGTTGTCTGACACCTTCCCCTGCTGTGGTGTGTCGTGCCATCCTGCCTGTCCCCCCCAGCATGTTCTCCCTGCTCAGGAGCCACCTACGAGGTGATGAGGTGTTTCTCCAGGGGCCCGGCTGCGTCGTACATGGCCAGGCGGTCCCTGCAGTCAGGCAGGGTCCACTCCAGCCGCAGCTTGATCATGTAGCCCTTGAGGCCATGGAGGTGCCAAAGACAACTGGAGGCCAGGTAATCAGGGCCCTCCAGCCTTAGGACATCATCCTCCTGGACATAGGTGTACCTGTAGCAACCTGAAATAGATGTGGTTGTATGAGAAATAGAGATATGGGATTGTCACTTGGTATATCAGTGTAAGCCCTTTTTTAGGGTAAGGCTGACTCATCCCAGTGATCTCGGTTTACTTTTACGTATGTTGTGGTGGCACTTATCCTTTTGTACCATTGCCCCAGTTTCTCTAAGAACTGTCCCCCCTTCCTTGGTTAACCTAACACTACCTCAGGCTTTAAATATCAGCACAGCACAGTTATCTTCCACTGGCTTTATTTACTTTTTCACCTCTTTCTCCTCTCAGCCCCATATTCTTCCTGGCTTTAGATCTCCCTCATCTGAATTCCAGGTTTCAGAAGACTTTCACACCAGGATTTTTGAGTAAATATCAGCTTAAAGGTGAGCTTCTAATAGCATATCTAATGCAAGCTGCCAGACAGAGAACTTACAACACTGCCAGAGAAAACTAAAAGCATCTTCAAACATTGCCAAGACAACAGACTCCTAAATGAGGCACATCCAATGCAAAACCACGCAGGAAACCCCCACCCCAACAGCAGCATTGCATGGGGCCTGGAATCAGCACCGTGGTGCCAGTATACCCTGCTATTTCACAGTTCTCATTAGGACCAGGACAAGTCTGAGGTGGCTGCATTGCCCCTGGCAGCTGGCATCTCTACCCAGAGCCATCCAGTACGTAGCAGTCATGTAGTTTGGATCTGGCCAAGCAGCAGCACTGATGCTCCCTTGCTGCTACTCTCCCCTCCCCAGGATTTACAATTCCAGGAGGCCAACAAGCTTTCTGTCCCCAGTGAAAATCCCTCCCTTAAAGTCATGAACTCAAAAGGAAAGGAAAGGAGAAGGTAGCCTACCCAGAGTGGATTGCAGCACTACTATGTCTTTCATACTGGATTCTGTTAGAAAGAAAATACATAAAGGAAGATAAACAAAAATATAAACTGGATAAAAAAAGATAATCTGATCACCTTGTATGGTAGGTGAGGACTCCTTTCCTTCCTTCTGCAACTAGCTCACTTACAGCTTCAGCATGGGGCATCCTCCAGGTACCTTTGTGTCTGCTTTCAGGGTCTTGTTTCAGACCTGCCTTCCCCAGCCCATCTTTCTGGGAAATTTCTCTGCCCTTGACCCAAATCCAATAGCCCTAATTCCTGCTTTCCAGCCCACCAGGGACTTCTCTGCCTTTTTCCTTACCCATTTTAGTGGGCTCTTCCAGGACCTCTTCCCCTTCCCACAAGGGCTGGTCATTCCCCTTCCCTGCCAGCCACATCACAGGGCACAGCCCCACTTCCCAGAGCCTTCTCCATCTGCTCTCCCACTTGAAAGAATGCCCAATCAAAAATATGGGAGTCATTGAGGGTGGAGAGGAGTTCCCTTTTGATGACCACTGTGCAATGAGTTACTCAACATCCTTGCAGAGTCCACCTTTGGAGAAAGGAGTTGCAGAGAAAGTGACCATCGGGGCTACAAACCTCTGCAAATCAGTCACAGGGATGATTTAAGAGAGATGGGCTTTTCTCCAGCCTCCCAGCTGAACTGGAGTCAGCCAGAGATCAGGTGCTACTGGGAGTAATTGCCAAAATAAAAGGCACTGTGAGGTCAGCTGGGTGTGAGGATTGTTGTTGGGGGTTTGCCTAGGTCAGGGCTTTGGTTATTTGTAGCTTCCAAGCAAATCCGTGGGGTTTTGTCATAGCAAAAACAGCTGTGGAAAATAGGATGCTGCAGGCATAAGGCAGGCTCCTAGGCAAGCTCATGTGCTGTAGGGAATAGTCTGTGCAGAGCTGGTAGTAAGTACTCCTATATCTGAAGGTAATTAAATCGAGTTCCTGTAGAGAACAGCAAGTCCTTCCTGAACGATTTTTGGGGAAGGGGGGAAGGTAGTGTACTGCAAGGTAGCCACTGAGTGTGGCTGTTAGTAAAAACAAAGCACTGGAGATGGTGGAGAGGTTCCTGCAGTAGTCAATGGTTTGCAGCTCTGCAAAGTCTCACGGCAGAGTTTAGAGCTGAGCAGGCAGCAAGAGTCTGCCCGAAAGCAATGAAGTGCTAATGACTGCTCTTGGCTGGCTGTTTCTCCACTCTGTACTGGGCAAATGACACCAGAGGTGAAGTCACTGGCTGGAGGCCACCCTGGCTCAACAGCATAAGAAATTTTTGGCTTTTGTCTCAGTTATCAGACTGTGCTTCTGACTGGAGGGGGATAGGACTAGGGAAAGCAGAAGGAGCTAGATAAACTACAACTGGTGTGTTAAGTCAAAAATAGAAAGAAGTGTGGTCTGGTGAAATGAATAAAACAGTGAAACAGATGCAGAGCAAATAAGAGGGAACCGGGAACAGCTAAAATTACGGCACCATCATTTTTATTTGTTTATGGGTTGCATTTTGAAGTGAACAAATAAAAGGAAAATGCTAGATGGGCTGACTTGGAAGGATTTAGCATATTTCCTTGTGATATCTTTGTAAAGAAAGTTCATTTATGTTGGCTGAGTATAGGATCTGGTATGCTGGAAACAAATCATAACTAGAAGTAAGGAGCTAATGGTAACTGTGGGAGGACATGTCTTCATGAGATGCTAATGCATCTTCTGCCTAAGACCTTAAAATGATGGTCTGGATGAGGGAACGAAAATCATTTAGGGAAAATTGAATTTTCTTTACTGGCACCAAAAAATGACCCACAAAACAATTGGGATGTGGGGGTAAGAGTTAAAGAAAGTATGGGTAGGATATAACAAAAGAAACTTCATCTTAGAATAATGCAAGATGCCATGTCTGGGGGGAAAAAACCCAAAACAAAAAACTTGGAGATTGAACATCTCATAGGAAGAAGAAACTTGGAAATAGGAGTCCCAAGAGGAGAAGAAACACAGTGTATTTTAAAACCTGTGAGATTTGGTACTCTGTAAGAGGGATCAGACAAGGCTGGCAAGTTAAGCCTCATTACATCGATCAGATATAAATTCCATTGGACTTGTATGCATTGATTACATATATATCCTTGGCCCCTTACCTAACAACTGCTCTGGAGCAGTTTTGCATGGATGGCTTTTTAAACAGGCTGTGACCTTCACTGTGAGCAACAATAAATAATCCTTAAAATCATATGTCAGGAACTGAAATGACAATGATGCTTTGTCTCAGAGGAAGACTTAGTGGTGACTCAGATATGTTGCTTTTGTTCTCTCTATCAAACAGTCTGGAATAATCTCCCAAAGGAAAGTAGCAAACCTAAGTGCTTGGTATTTTCAAGCTGAGCTGATCAAAGTCATGACCTGTCTAAGACCTTGCTCTACAGAAACCAAAGCTGACGGGTGAAAAAAGAATCACCTATCTGATTGTGGTCAGGTGTATCTCCAATAATTTCAATCTTTCAAAGGAAGGATTTTTTTTTTTAAATCAAACTTCAGTTCTTCTTTATCAGGAAAAAATGCCTAACATTGTATCTCCTGATCCTTACTATTTCCCTCATCCTCTTCAGGTTTCCTCTGTCTCCTTCAATAGACTCCTGGCCTTTTCTCCTAACCTTCTGCATCGTGGAGCATTCCTGACTGCTCAGGCCACAGCTGAGCAGCTGGTACTTACCCAGGAGAACCAGAGAGTCTGGGCTGAGCTTGTACTCCGTCTGGTAGGACAGGCTGCCTGAGCTGTTGAAGCTGGTGGAGAGCTCTTGGTGGAGCACTGTGTTTACCCTCTCAGCAGTTGCCTCCTTCTGCTGACTCTCAGGGATTTGGAGGGTGAACCAGAAGAAGAAGGTCAGAGCTCCCTCCCTAACAGAGAAATAGCATGTAAAATAGTCTTGCTCATCATCTCCAGAATTACTGGAGAGACAAACCCTGGAGAATTACCCTCCCCACTATTTCTCCATAAATCAGACATATCTGTGTAGATTTTCCAACTCTGCTGCTGTGACCCAGAGGAACCTCTCTGAGTGGGGCAGGAGAGCTGCAATATCCATGGTGTGAGTCAGTGCTTTGTGGGAAGAAGCCGTTCCACGCCATCTGGCTTTACTGATGACCATATGAGCTCAAATTATTACAATAATTAATCAAGACTAGTCTAATGAGTAGTCTCATTTCAGGAAGATATGACCTTTGGCTACTACTGATCAGGGGTTGAAAAGAGAAGCTCAAGACTTCACTGTCTCTTCTCCCAGTGGTGACAAGTGGATGATTTATGACCAGATACCTTACCTCAACCCATTAATGCTGGGCAGGCTAAAGCTGCAGGAGACTGTGCCTGGGAAAGTTCTGTTCAACCAGCTGACTGAGAAAATTGGCTGGGGGAGGGCAAGGAGGTGTTGCAACACATCTTTGTTCAGTAAAAGGCCAGAGGAAGATGTGCAAGTGAAACTTTTCTTTCCCAATTGAAAGTGGAGTTATGTCAAAGTTGGAATATTCCTTAGGTAAAGGACAAATTTAGGGGTGTGGTTTTCCATAGGAATAAAATCAGAAGCCAATTACCATCAGTCTGGAAATCTTTTCTGCTATCCTGTTCTACTGTTATGACCTGCAAAGCTGTAGTCCCACCTCTGTCCTATTCCCCTGTTATCCTGTTCCCAGGTGGTCCAGGCTTCTTGGCAGGAATAACTTTTCTATGCTGCAATCTGGCCTCTCCATTCTGTGCCTAGAGTCAGGCCATAAAATAGCTTTCTTGAATTAGAAAAATTAATTTCCAGCTGCTTGGTTTCTATTGACAATGCCAAGAAAAATTTTTTTTAATCTCTTCCCAATTATTTTTTTTTTACTCTCTTGAACTTTTGACTCTCTGAAAAATTTCTCAGTTTTGGCTTTTCATCATGACCTGGGATGAAGAGGAGCATCAAAATATCCCCAGCTCTATTATGCTGGAGCAATTCTGAGCCTTGACTGTCCAGCTTAGCTTGGAGGTCATGGCAGGGTCTGCAGAAGTTTGTCGTGGGCAGATTTCAGAGAAACCAGAGTACAATTTTCTGGAAGCTTTCACACAGGAGCAAGCAGATATGCTGCAGGTGCTACTCACCCAAAGGCATACACCGTGCTGGAGTTGTAGTACTGACCCAGCTCTGTGGCACGAATCAGTTCCTTCAGCTGCAACGAGAACGTTGTCCCATAACCACAGGGCAATGTTACAGTGCCTGATCCCACCTTTCATCCCTCTCGCTGTACAGCCTGCCCAAGCCTGCCCTTGGATGGGGGTGCCTGAGCCCTTCCTCATCCGACTCAGTGAGCAGCCTCAGGGCTGGCTCTGTTGAGGAAAGTGCCCTCACCATGCTCTGGAGCTTAGCTGACTCCACCCAGAAGGCCCTGGACTCCACCTGCCCCAGCTCCGGGGAGTAGCGGCGGTTGAGGACCTGGAGGCTGCCGCAGTAGAACTGCAGGATGGATGGCTCCAGGTGCCATGGTCTGTAGTCTGCCAAGAGAAGACACTGCTGGGTCACCTCAGTGATACATAGGAAAGAGGGGGTTACCCCTGTGTGTGACTGTCTAAAGGCCACCCAGAGGCACTAATGTGCTCTGGGCTGGGCATTGCTTTGACTACCCCCCCTCCGCCTCCTCTGGGGAGAAAAAACGTGAATTTTTACCTAGGAAATACCAGGTTGCTGCAGCAGCTCCAGCCAGCACAAGAAAGGCTATCCCAAGGGGCATATAGCGGAGGCAGCGACGTGAGTTAGTTTCTGATTTGTCATTTGAGAGGGAGCTGGAGTCTTCCTCCTGTTCCTCGGCCTCCATCAGGCGCGTCTGGTGACACAGCATGCCAGGGTCAGGCTGGTTTTTCTGTTTCCCCTCACACCCTCTCTGAAGGTGTTATGCCAAATCTGTCCTCCTCTCCCAAGATGTACGGCCCCAAGAGATCACTGTGCAAATATCAAAGACTTTGCTCAGAGCAAATGTGAGTAAAACTGCTAAATCAGTGGAAGACAGGCTCCCAGGACACTGTCTTGTCTACATCTCCTGGTAATCCATTGGTATTCAAAGGCATTCCCTGGGTTTTTCTTCTGTCAAAAGTGCAAATTAGTACAATAATGAGTTTCTCTGAATACAAAAGTGTGGTCCTCCCAGGCTGGGAGTTGTTTTAAAACTGGTATTTTTTTGATCTAGAAATCAACGTGGAAGAAAATTGGTGACCTGAAATGTGAGCAAAAGCTGCACAAAGCAGCCACTGCCTGGGAACCTGAAGTTACACTTTGCCTGCTGTTCCATTTTTATCTTGATCCCTAAAAGTAAGCAAATGTTGCCATTCCCACCAGGCCGTGTGTTCCCAGGCAAAGCCAATGCTGGCACTGGCTCAATAGCTGAGCTAATGAGAAGAGAGCACCTGAATAATGTTCAGCCCTTCACCACCCCCTGCTTGTGCCAGGGGACACCTTCTGTCTTCCTTTGCCCCTCATCTCCCCCAAATTGCTTCTTTTACTTCTTCCTGGCTGCTTCTCTTCTGTCAGCCCCACGTTCTGAGGGTGAGAAATACCATTGCCCAAAAGAGCCACATTAATATTGGTTTTGTCACCCACTTTCCTTTGCCACCACACAGTACATGCCTGCCCTCAAAGGTTTTCTGTGTTTCTGTGGTTGGAGAGGAAAGGGATGTGGATGCATCTGCATGGGAGGACACAGAGGTCTCGTGGAATGCTTGTGTCCTGTCTGTGAGTCGTCTTTGTTCCCAATGGTGCATGTGAACATGGGGAGAGAAGTGCATGGGAGGGACTTGCTGCAGCTGGGGGAAGAGTTGGCTGCCCTCATGCAGGTTTTAGCCTATGTGGATGCCACTGAGCATCACCTGATAAGGATGAGTGGGCTTTTCAGCCTCGTCCCCCCAGTTATGGAGCCCCAAGCCCTTCAGGCTGCCTTGCAACATGGAAACGCATTTGCAGAATGTAAGCACCAGGTAACTCACTCCAGAACATCAAACCCAGCCTGGTGAACATCCACACTCAGACAGGCAGTCACACATCCATTTGCTCTAACACACCCTTCCAGAGGAGCAGGTGGTACAAAGAGGCCCAGCGCAGACTGCCCTCCCTTGCTCCTTGTGGGGCACCTTCCTGTGCAACCCCTGGTAAGGCTCTACTCCCCAAGAAGCCAAACTGGGTAGTCCAGGAGAGCAAGGGCACCTCTCCACTACCACAGCATCCCTTCAGAAACAGCAGGCATAAGCACACGACACAGATGGAGGGGCAGGGGAGGGAGGGCAGGAAGCAGCAGAAGAGCCTCTTTGTTAGTAGATTTGATGGCAGGCACCGAGGTTTCCCCCAGAGCTACAGACCTACCTCTAAAGCCTGCTGCTGCCTGTGAGACCTGGCCCACACCCCAGCTCACACCTGCAGGGAGTGGGGGAGGAAGCAGGACATCTATTTACCCAGCTCAAGGTCTCCTCAGTGATCAATAACCTGGTGGCACGTCCCTTCAGCTCGGCCTTTGTCCTGCACCATGCTGCTGCGGTGGGTCAGCGCACCCTGCACAGCGGCTTTTTTCTTTTCTGAAATGGAGGGTTTGGAGGCTTAAAGCGGGAGAAGATCTGCAGGCTGAGCAGGGGTAATCCAGAAAAAGTCAAGGTAGGAGCACCTCTAGCTGTGCAGAGAGGAGCAGCTCAGGAGATTGGTGCAGATGGCTTACGTTGTCCTCCTCAGGGGACGGGGAGTTGCTGAGCAACTGCTGCATTTCTTAGCCACCCTCTCTGGTCCCATCGGTGTGTGCTCCCCAGCACAGGGATGGAGCAGATGCTGGCTGGCAGGGGTAGATGGCTGGAAGGAGGGAAGACAGCAGCAGAGAGCAGGTCTGGTTACCACAGTGTTCATCAGATGGAAGCAAAGCCCGGTGCCTCTCAGTGCCGGCCTCAGAGACTCCCTCTTGTCTTCTTGCACTTCTCGCTGCCCAGTCTCCTGACACTGGGCTCCCCACACTCAGCTGCACAACCTCCCATATCTCCCTGCATTGGCTTTTCTTCCAACCCCAGGTCCTCCTCAGCTACTTTTCCTACATGACCTTCTGCTTACAGTCCTGCAGGTCTGTATGTGCCCCTTTGTTTGTCACAGAAAGCAGAGACTCTGCAGCTAGAGCAGAGAAAACAGAGTTACTCTATCAATAAATGGGTGGCTCCTGACCCAGGGCTGAGCTTAAGCCAGTGACATCGACCTGGGGTTGAGCATATTTGGGCCAGGGCTTGCTTGGGCTCATTTTGGCAGCTGTGCAGGGATAGATATTTTTCAGCTCTGTCACTGGACCAGGTTTAGTCTGGGACTGCATGAAGACCAAAAGCCATTGCTGTAGTTGCCTCACGGTGGATTCTAGTCGATAAATATTCAATGTAGGTAGAAAGCTGTAGTGTTTGACTGGGAATGCTTTCAGAATCAAGAGATTTAAACCTTATTTCACTTTTAAAAGTTACTTTGAACCAGAATTTCCACAGATAATAAGGGACAAGCAGCATCTTTAGGCACAAATGTATTTATATATAGCTTTTCTGAGTTTACACTATGAGGGGCTTGCCACAGTGGGTCAGAACCCATCTGAGGATATTCCTCAATGCCAAAAAACCTTACTTTTTTGAGTTAAATTTTCCTGGAAAGAAGAATCTAAATTTTCTGGTGTTTTCAGCAGAACAAAAAATGTAGAATCTGAATCTGATCTATCTAAGTAAGCGTACCACATCTATCACCACAGGCTTTTGAATCAACCAAGGACCCAAACCCTTGATCAGATCTGACTTCAGAGGAATTTTTTTACTGCAAGTACCCCTTGCTTTCTGTTTTTTCACAGAAAAAAAAAAAAAAAAAGGATATGTGGGAGGAGGCTGAGAGTGGTATCTATTTATGAACAAGGTATCTTGGAAAGGAGATGAGGGATGTGACACCTATCTTTGCTGTCTCTGGGCTTAAGATAAAGAGAGGACTCGTGCCTGTGGCTGTTAGCTTGATATTTTCCACACCAATATTTTCCACCCAGTGCTGTTGCTCAGCTTTGGTTTGCCTCTGGTACTGGCAGACACAGCTGTGGCGTGTTTCTGTGGCTTTGCGAACCACACGCCGCGCTCGCATGGGCTCGCAGGGGAGAACACGGCGTGTGACTGCTCCCCGTGTGACATTTCCAAAGGGCTCTTGGGAGCCCAAAAGGTCCCCAAATCACTGAGGGTGTAATGACTCTGGCACTCTCAGCCCGCGTTACTCACACACAGGACCACATGATCTCGTCTTCCTGGAAGAAAGGTCCGGTTATCGCCAGATCTGACGCTGAGCGCTTCCTGCCGCGGTGTGTCACACATCACACCCAGCATGGCTGCGAAAGCTGCGCTAGCAGCTTGCCAGCTCCAAAGCTGTCAACATTTTCACAAAAAGCGAGGGGGCTGTGTGTGTGCGTGTGTGTGTTGAAAATACTGAGCCAGCAGGACAGTCCTCAGGATCACCTCTAACTCTGCTCTCTTTTTTAGGTGTCTGAGTCCCTTGGGGCAAGGAGTAGGAAGGAGAGCTAAAGGTGTATTAGTCCGAGCAAAACTTTACCTAGTTCCCTGTTGAGAAAAGTTCTTAATCATTTCCCCTCACCCAAAGGACAGAAAAACACTGTAGATTACTTAATATTTTGTTTATTTACAAAAAAGCTAATCTGTTTTTTTGTACTCATCTTAGCAGCAAGATGTACTCAGTAAGAGTACAGATATATAGTTTGGTCCTGCAGAGAGAAAATTAGAAAGGAGAAAGTCCAGCTAGAACTCAATCTAGCTACTATTATCAAAAATAACAAACACATTAATAACAAAATGAGGGTCAAGGAGAAGCTCCATCCTTTATTTGACTTGGCAGGTGAATATTGTCATTAAGGATGAGATTGAGCTACTTAATGCCTTCTTTACCTCAGTCTCTAACAGAAAGACCAGATGTCCCCAGGGTACCCACCTCCCTGAGCTAGAAGACAAAGACAGGAAGCAGAATAAACCCCCTATAATCCAGGAGGAAGTAGTTAGTGGCAAGCTGTGCCACTCAGACACTCCCAAATTTTTTGGGCTGGATGGAGCCCACCCAAGGGCACTGAGAAAACTGGCAGAAGAGCTGACCAAGCCACTTTCCATCATCTATCAGCAGTCCTGGGTAGCCAGAGAGGTCCCAGGGGACTGGAGGTTAGCCAGTGTGAAACCCATCTACAAAAAGGGCTAGAAGGAGATCTGAGGAACTACAGGCTCATCAACCTGACCTCAGTGCTACAGAAGATCACGGCACAGGTCGCCTTGAGTGCCATCACATGGCAGGTGCAGAACAACAAAGGGATCAAGCCCAGCCAGCATGGGTTTAGGAAAGGTTTGTTCTGCTTGGCCAGCCTGTTCTCCTTCTATGACAGAGTGAACTTCACCTAGTAGAAGAAGGAAAGGCTGTGGATGGTGTCTATCTAATCTTTAGTAAAACCTTTTACACTATCTTACCACAGCATTGTCCTGGAGAAACTGGCAGCCCATGGCATGGATGTGTGTGCTATTTGCTGGGTAAAACACTGGCTGGATGGCCCAATCCAAAGAGTTGTGATTGGAGTTAAATCCAGTTGGCAGCCAGTCACCAGTGGTGTTCCAGTATAGGGGCCAGATGTGTTTAACATCTGTTGAAAATCTAGATGAGAGGACCAAGGGCTCCCCTTTAGTCAGTTTGCAGATGACACCAAGCTGGGCAGAAGTGTTGATCTGATGCAGGGCAGGAAGGCTGTGCAGAGGGCTCTGGATGGGCTGGAGTGATGAGCCAAAGCCAATGGTATGAGGTTTAACAAGGTGCCAGTCCTGTTAGCAACAGGGTCACAACAGCACCACACACTGCTGCAGACTGGGGGAAGAGTGGCTGAAAATCTGCCCAGTGGGAAAGGACCTGGGGGTGCTGGTTCAACACAAGCCAGGTGTGCCCAGGGGGCCAAGAAGGCTGATGACATCCTGGCTTGTACCAGGAGTAGTGGGGCCAGCAGGGCCAGGAAAGGGATCATCCCCCTGTACAGAGGCCACACCTCAAATCTTGTATTCAGTTTTGGGATGCTCAATACAGGAAGGACATTGAGGTGCTGAAGCATGTCCAGAGAAGGGCAATAGAGATGGTGAAGGGTCTGGACCACAAGCTGAGGGAATGTTGGGGCTGTTTAGCCTGGAGAAAAGAAGGCTCAAGGGTAACCTTATTGCTCTCTACAACTTTCTGAGAGGAAGTTGTGGCAAGGTAGAGGTCAGTCTCTTCTTCCAGATAACAAATGATAGATCAAGAGAAAAATACTTCAAATTGCACCAGGGGAAGTTCAAGCTGGATATCAGGAAAAATTTCTTCACTGAAAGAGTGGTTAAACATTGTAATAGGCTCTCCAGGAAAGTGGTGGATTCACCATCTTTGGAAGTGTTTGGAAAACAAGTGGATGTGGTACTTTGCAATAAAGTTTAGTGGGCATGGCAGTATTCAGTCAAAATTTGGACTAGATAATCTTGAAGGTTTTTTCCAACCTTAATGATTCTACGGAGGAAAATAGAAAAGCTTAGGAAAGTCTACATGGGGACAGTGCAGCTTGGATCCTTGGCCCATGTAGGATAGCAAACTGCCCATCAGAGGCAAGGGAGTCAGTGTCTCTGGGAGGATTTTCAAAGTCCATCTGGGAAGATTCTCAAAGTACAGGAAACAGCTGGCAAAGCCTTGTACTTCCCTATCGGGGAAGCTGTGTCTCCTGTTTTCTCCTGGACACAACGGAGCAGTCCATGTCTTGAGACAGATGGTGAAGGAACTGATGAGAGGAGAGGAATAGTTCCCAAAGCCCTCCCAATAACAAGTAGGCTCAACCCCTCTGAATAGCCCTTTTCACGTGAAATCCAAGCCAGTGGGTGACCCTGCACTTGGGACTCATAATGACATTCAGGATGCATACTGCAATGCCAGGTAACAGTGTAGGAGCAGGAATCTCAATGCTTGGCCAGACAGAGATAGGAAAGAATTACCTCTAGCTGACACTCACAGCTGTGACAGAAGCATTAACAAGTTCAATATCCTTGAATTTTTTGGTATAAATTCTCTTAGAAGAGTTTTTAAGAGATAAGTAGAACTCTTAGTACACGGCTGGTATTTTCCCACTGCTGAAAAGTCCAAAAATATGGCAAGAAAATGGACAGATGGTACAAATGGTGAATGCAGGGATCTTCCATTGCCTTAATACTTTTCTTCTGTGGCTTTTTCTAAGCCAGATCAGGGCATGTAGAGGAAGAAGAAAACCGAAGTCTGTGCTATCCCCATTCTTTGCAAATGGATTGAGGTTTTCTTTTCAGTAAAGGTGCTGATTCGTGGGTTAGTTTTCTGGGCTCATTCACCACATCTTTGCTGCTAATTAGGCAATGGTTTCCCTTCAGCAGTGGAAGGAATGGGCAGCACTGCTGTGATGTTTTCCACTTATACAGGATGTGGGATGAACTATTCTGCAATCAGCTTATCATAGTCAAATAACTCTAGTTTGCCAGCAGGGCAGAAAGGCTTTCAATTTCATGAAAAATATTGTAGCAAGAATGGGAAACTGTGTGAGTTCTTTTTACTGCCACCATCAGAGGTGGAGGAAAGAGAGGGAGGGGATTTCCCCAGTATTTTTAACTCAATAATGGGGATTTCTTTTTTACACTGCACTGCTTAGACAGCTGATGCTGTTGTGGCTCTGAGCCTGCCTTAGAGACTCTAAGGTCTAAAGTGTAAAGCTGGACCAAATAGCTTGGGATGTAATCTCTGATTAAAACTTAAAGTAAGGACATCATAGAAAAAAAAATCACACCCTTGGTCAGTCAGGAGGAGATGTCTTCATCCATTTCATCATCAAGCCCAGCACTGTTGGGCAGTGCTATTGGCCCCTGTATAAAATCTAACATCCACATCTTCAGGCATTTCTCTGTCCCATCAGAGGTTTTCAGGCCAGTATGAGGCAAACTGGTCATATGCCAGCTCAGCCTCAAAGCTGAGTGCTATTTTACACAAAAATGCAGAGCATGGAAGTGCTGGCACAGTCTCCTACCAGGAGCTGGGAAGGGAAAAATGAATTAGTGAGGTTTTGAATGTCACTTGAGAAATGTGAGGAGTTTCTATGCCATTGGAGGCAGTAGTAACAGAAGAACAGATTTGCTTGTGAAGGTAAGCCCTTGTTGGCTGGGTTTCTCCAGCCTCATTAGCGAGCAGTCCCGATGGGATTGATGCTGAAGTTACATTCATGTCCTGAGGAGAGAAATTGTCCATCTAGCCTTCCCTGCAGAGGTGGCCTTTCCCACCTGTGGGTCTCCTCCAGGCAGATCCTAGACAGAGCAATGGCTGTACTGGCTTTGGAGGTCCCTCAGAGAAAGGTAGGCGCCGGCGTTTGGGACCTGGCTGGAGAAGGCTGTTTTGCATGGCTCCTCGTCCTGTCTTTGCATTAGAGGTGGAGGCTGTGGAGGCTGGGAGGGGGAAGAGGCAGTATTTGCTGCTGGTGGGCAGGGGTCAGCTGGAGGGCCCCCCTTCCCACTCCCCTCGGTTACACTGACAGTGTCGCTGTCCTGCAGGTCCAGTGGGTCAGGAAAGTCAGTGTCCAGCTGGCACACGGCCCCAGCTGGCTGTGAAGCTGCTTTATCCATCACCTTCTCATCCTGCTCCACAAGTGGTGTTGGTGAGGTGCCTTCCCTCGACTGGAGAGCCCCAGGAACAGCCATAGCCTGCTGGGCTTCACCTGCTGTCTCTTCCATGAAGTTGCTCTTTTGGGAGCCCTGGCTTGCCTCGATACAGTGAAAGAAGTTGTTGGGCAGCACATTCATGTCCTCTGCCAGTGTGCAGAGGTCTGGGGAGGGGAGAGCCTGGTAGCAGTCGCCATCCTTGCTGCCACTGCCCTCCTGGCTGAAAGGCTCATAGGTGAAGTAGACCTGACAGGGCTCGACCTCAAAGGAGTTGGAAACGTGGAAGAAGAAGTAGCCTTGGTTGGTGAAGCAGCTGGATCCAGAGTGCACACTGGTTTCTCTGGGAGGATCAGGAGTCAGGGCTCCCTTGGAAAGTAGAAACCGGGATTCCTGGTCATTCTTCTGCATCACCTCGAGCATGGAGATCTCTGGGATTGTGCTGTTCACGCAGTAGGAAGATGTGGAGAATGGGGAGGAGAGCCATTTCTGGTGGGGAAGAAACACAAGAGAGGGAGAGACAGTGACTATCAAAGTATAGCACTCAGAGAGGAACCAAAGGTTTCATCTACTGACTGGCCACAGCAATCAAATGACCTCTTTTCTGTCCAAGCAAGGGTTACCAGAGATGGTGGGGAGGGAAATTCCCATTCATGATGTCTCATTTGCAGGATTTTCAGAGAGTGTATGTCATTCTGTCACATTAAAATTAGGAGTGGATCTTGTCAGCCTATGTTTTGAGATTTCTGAAGCAGCGAATTTAAGATGGAGAATTAAAATGAGTCAAAGGGAATAAAAAAGGTAGGAAAACTCCTTACAAGACCATAAGATGAAGTGAAGCATGGAAAACAGTATTGAGGTGTATCTCATGTAATCTATTCCTAGGTGCTGAACAGCTTCTGATATATCCACATGGCCATATGCAGATTTCTTGTCTAAAGTGCTCTTCCAGACCCCTTCTGCCTAATTTTCACAGTCATCATGAGCAACATCCTCCAGTGCATCATTATCCTTAAAAATAAACTGGTTTCAATAACACCCAAATCCATTGCCTTTATGGCTTGTAAAGCAAATTTTTCAAGTTCTTTCTGCACTGATAAAGTATCTTGAGTGCACAACCCCATCCCCCTACTCTGTACTCTTTCCCTGTAGTTTAAGCTTTCTAAGTATTTTTATACCTTGGCTTTTCCAAAGCTTTGCTCTTTCTGAACCCTCTGCAGTTTGTTTCCATCCTTCTTAAAGCAAGATGCCCCTTGGGATCACCTCCCACGTCTTGCATCTGACGCTCCCTTTAATGCTGCACAGAGTGGTAATTGTCTCCTTGCAGCTGCCCATACTCACAGAGAGCCTAGGGGAGGGGAATACTGGAGTGGGAAAAGAAGGGAAGCTGACAAGAATGCAAGGAATAGCTAAGTGCTATCCAGTGTGATGGCAATTCACAACAGGAGCAGAGGAGAAGCTCACAGCAGGAAATCTGGGGAAGAGCTGGGCAGCCTAGGGCAAGCAGGGGGGCACTGAAATGGGAGGGAGGGGGATCTTGAGAGGCCAAGCCCCCTCCTGCAGGTCCCTTGCTGTCTCTCAGGCTGCTGATTATGGGAGCAGGATGCTGTGCTTTATGTGGTTTGCCATTTCTTTGTTCTGTAATTAGAGATTCCTTGGCTGCATGTCACGTTTTAGAAGGTCAGAAAACAGAACTTTAGCAGAGAACCCAGCAGCTGGTGCTACTGGTGCATATATTGTGTGTGCATGGGTAGTCTATCTGTCCTGGGCATGTGCAGCTGGGTGCTCCTTTCCCTCATTTCTCCCCACTCTGGTCCCATCCCCAGCCCCATACCTGAATGTCACCTCCGTGAACCGAAACAAGTGGGGGAAAAAACTTCTCAGGGTCTGGGATGTGAATCCTCAGGATCTTCTTAAACCTTGAAGAGAAACAATTAGAAGGACAAATGAAGCAGAGCCTGGTCCTGATCACTGTCACTGTGGTGGGGGTGAAAGAATGCCCTGCAATTCACAGGTACTGCCCTGGCATGGGGGAAGAGGTAAAGTCAAGCCTGGGGTCTGTCCTTCCTCTTGAGTGGTCTGAGAGGCATTACTGAGCCACGAGATGTATAGAGGCGAGACAGATAAGCCTGGCACTGGAAAATACATTTCCCCCAGCCTTTTCCCTGGGGAAAGACACCCCCTGGTTTTTCTGGTTTCTTCCCTGCCTTGCCTGGTCACCTTAGCCTCTCCACCTGCCCCCTTCAGCCCCTGTCCTGATGACAAGCTGAGCAGGCCTCCCTTGTTTCCAAGTTCCCGCTGCTGTGCGCTGATTTTTCTCTGTTGTGCTATCACCACAATGGCTCAGGACCATGTGGCCTGAGCAGGGCCATCACTGGGAAAGTTCTGCCACAGCTCTCTTTCCTCCCAGATGCATGCTGCATGGCATAGCTGGGGCACACTGGCTGTGCAAGCCATCTGAGTGAGTATGCCTTGCATTGTCCAGAGGCCTCTCCTTCCTTGGAACCAGTGTGTTGTCATCCTGAGGCAGCCTGAAGTGATCTAAGCTGCTCCTCAGCTTCTCAGAGTGGTTGGATCATCTTGTCATCCCTTTGCTGAAGCTTTGCTGTAGGATGTTGTAAGGAAAAACCCTCCTGACCTCTGGAGGCAATCAGTGTACTCTCTGAAGTATCAGAGCTTGCTAGCTCTTGCATATAAACTACCTTACATCACTGCAGATGCTATTTTTATTCATGCATGTCTAATCCTTCCTTGCATCTTACCTCAGCATTATTCTGCACTCAATTCCCCTAGGTTGATTATACTTTGTGGAGAAAGGAGGCCTTTTTAATTCCCTCTGTGCTGTGCATCTAGCACTTCCTCAACTTTGTGTAGTGACTCAGGGTAAAATAGTGACCGGTGACTTTCTCAGTATCAATCGTCCCTCAGCATGGTTCTCTGTCTTTCCTTACAAAGAAACCATCCAGCCTCTGCAGCCTCATCCCTGAGAATGAATATCCTGCTCCCTGCCATGAATATCAGCATGAATATCAGCTTCTTTACCCCTGACCTGAGATGAGAAAACCTGTGACTGTTTCTAACCTTCTGCCAAGCTGAGAGGTCACTGTTCCTATTATTGTGTTGAGTAACCTTGTGAGACACTTTCAGTCCTTAATAAAAGCAGTGTCTGGGTAGAAACACTGGCAAAGAGGTCTTGAAGCATCATGTGGGTTTTATCAGTGTGTGAGGACTGCACAGACCAGGAAGAACAAGAATTGTGCTCCTCACTCAGCAGTTTTGCCTGCAGGCCCAATGTCATCTCATCCTGCCTAAGCTCTTGCTGGAATGTTTAAATGAGAAGGAAGTGGGAACCAGGCTTGCTTGATCCTCGCTACAGGGAGAGTTCCCAACCCAGTGACCTGCTTTTGAAGAGGCAATTTTGATGCACCCCTGCCAGGAAACACCACTCTAACCCCTGGGTAACAGATGTGCTGAGGCAGCTGTTTTAAATTTAGCCAGGGCATGGTACCGGGTCACAGGAGAATGGCACAATACGACAGTGCTGGTGAAACCACATCATCTTGGGTGGTGTTATTTTTCCACAGGCAAATATCAGTCTCAGGAGTTTGGGCTATAAACCATAAATTAGTTTGCTTAAAGCCATCTCTATCCTGAGCAACACCAGGTGAAAAACAATCTGAGTTTTGAGAATACCCACAAGATACGGGAGAGGAACAGAGACATAAACTTAATTCTCAATTACCATTTCAGGGTGCGTAAGTTAATGAGGAAGGCGGTCCCAATGATCACAAAGATGAAAGTGCTCACTATCAGAACTGGCAGGACTGGCTGGGATGTTCCTGCAAGATGAGAAAGAATGAGGAAACGGCTGTTAAAATCTAACCAGGATTCTGTAGGTAGAAGCTGCAGCCCTTTCATGGCTGTTCAAGGTGATCAAAGTGGGCCTTTGTTAAAATTTTATATAATATTATAATATTATCTAGAATTTTAATATACAGGTCAGTATATGTGAGTTCTGCTGTGTTGTGTAGGATGCCTTTGAGCTGATATGGGTTTCAGAGTCTAAGCATATTTTAACAGATAATTTGTGCTGAACAAACAAAGCTTGAACTCCCTGGTCATAACAGCACCACAGCTAGGGGTGGCCACAGATGAGGTGGCACAGTCTGCTAATTGAGGTGTCCACCAACCTGTTTCATTGCTAAGGAAAGCAGGGACTCCTAACACCAGCTAAAGTGGGGTTGGAGGCTTGAAACAGCATTAATGGTCAGTGGGAAGAGGGAGTCATGGGGTTCACAGGTCTCTGAGAAGGCAAGAAGATAAGGATAGAGAAGGTTAGGGATCAAGGGACTGGCTTCTTTCTTTGGGGAAGTGTAGGGAAGCGTTAGGAGGCTAGGAAAGTTACAACTTTACATTGTATTTTAGTACTTGGATTGTAGAGTTAGAACAAAGAGACTGGGCTCCCACGTTGCCAGGGCTGCCAGCACTCCTCAGGCTTGTTTGGCATCATCTCAAACATTCCTTAATCTGTCTCTTTCACACATATCTCCCCAGTGCACCTTTGCTTGGTCTTGCTATTCTGTGCCTGTTTCCTCTGCCTGCCCCTCATCTCCTCCCACCCCTCGTGTCCCTCGGCCTGGTCATGCAGAGAATCTCCGGAGCAGTTAGGAGAGAACAGAGAAAAATAAAAGACGGAGGGGACATTTTTAGCACATTCTTTCTTTCCCTGTCCTTGAGATGCTACTCAGATCACTTTGTCTCCTCTGCCTCTGGTACCCTGGTTATCTTTGGGTCTTGGTTGCTATGACAACTGGTTGCGGCTGTATCCTATTCACTGACATCACACAATGTCAAAATTTGATCGCCACAGCAACACAGTGCCCTTTCTAAACATAGCTCCTCTGTTTGTACCAAGACCAGGAACAACAGGGAGAGGTTGAGCAGAGGCAGGATGGGGGCAACGTGAGAAGGAATAACCTCTACCTGCTTATTTTTTGGAAATAGAGGCCACAGCCACCGACTCACTGGAGGGCTCTTTCTTCCAAGGCTGGAAGTTCACACAGTGACTGATGCAGATCTCAGCAGACCTTTTTTGAAAGAGTCTTATCATGCTTGTAAGTCAGTAGTCTCTCCCAGTTTCCATGAGACTTTGCTTCCCAAGCTTGGTGCTCCTCAGCTCAGGAGCTGAGAGCTGTTTCACTGCATTTCACTGATCAATACCTCCACTCATTTTAGGAAGCTGGGAGAATGTTCCCAGGTAACATTAGCATCTGGGAAAATGCCAATCTTGGCCACTGCATCTGCTGGTTAGACATCTGGCCTTACTGCTCTGGGGAAGCAGTCCCTGATTTATACCTTGTGCATTTTGCCTGGCTTCTGGAAGTCAGAGAGGATTTTCTGGGGTCAGGGGGTCTTTGCCCTTAAGCTGAGATGATGCTGAGATGATCTCACCTAACTGATCAGGAGGGACAGTTTTCAACCTTTCTATTATTCTTTGGTCAACACAGCTCTTCCTACACATCTTCCTTCAGCTTCTCACCCTGTTTTGACCATTCTACGTTGTTTGCCCTGAGTCCCTATTTTCCCCTCCAGGTCAGACTCCCTGACTTACCCTTATGGTCAGCATGTGTCCTCCACAGGACCGGCTTGCTCCAGTCACTCCACACGCCTTTGTAGTCACTCCTGGCACTTGGCCTTGCACGGACAGCTGCTTCATACTTAGAGTTGGGTGAGAGTCTCTCAAAATTTGCCCACATCTGGTCCTGCTCAATGGGCAAGTTTGCAGCCTCCTGGGAGTAGGGCAAATTTAGAACATCATTAACACCCTGGTTTACAGCCTCACATACCCATCTTCTCCAAAACCCTCAGAGAACACTTGTCTCAAGTCCTTATACCTCGTGCACGGCTTGTTCACCCTGAAGGAAAATTCTTCTTTGCTTTGCTTTTCCCATACCTTTCAGGTCTGTCCTGAAACTGTCTAAATTTTTTTGTGACAGCACTAAGTAAAATAGGATCCCCATCTGCCTCCTTTTCATCACCAAACACTGGCAGCAGGTGACACAGATAAAAGGGCAGGGGCTGTCATCCTCCCTCCAGCTTCACCAAAACTGCTTACATCCTGAGAGGAGGCCCAGGAGCAGGTCTTGGGGGACATAAACAAGACCAGGATTCTCCAGGACTCACATGGAAACACATCCCAACTTCCCCCTCTGTACTCACCTCCCAGGACTGACTCACGTGTCGGAACCGCACTTGGTACTCCCGCTTCCCATCCAAATAGTGAGAGGAAATATTCAGGCTCCATGTTAGGTTGGAGGTGTTTTCAGTTATGTTAACCAGCTGAAGGTCTCCTGGAGGCCTCAGCTTTACTGGAAAGAGAGAAGAGCCAGGGCTGATGTCCCCATACTCTGTCCGTAACAGGACTGCACACCAAGCCCCTCAGCAGCAGGACATCTCCTTGAGATGGGTAAACTCACACAGCCAGCAAACAATGTCCCTAGCAGATGTTTTTCCTCTGGCTTAGTCACCTGAATCCTTTCAGCAAAGACTGAAACATGCCAAAGCTGTCTTAAAGAAGGGTGGGAGCACATAACTAGAGGGGGGCAGAGGAAGAGCAGCAAGACTTTCCGTCCTTCCTGCAGCACACACTTTTCGTGAGGGCAGCTGAACTATCATGACCTGTTTGAAGCCAGATATGGGACAGGACAGGGTGTGGCTGGCATGGCACTGCATGACAGAGGAGCCAGTGGCAGGAATCAACATTGTGCTCATTGTAGCAGGGGACAAACAGACAAAGGCCTAAAATCAGCTGTGGGTGTTGCATAGGAGTGGATGAGGAAGGAAAATTAGCTATCCTCTCATGGGGAAGCTTCAGAGACCAGAAGACAGATAAGTACTCACTATTTGCAAATGGTTTGAAGTTTTTTATTTGTTCAGGTATTTTGGTTTTGTTCTCTCCAGTGTGGCAATGGACAGACAAGTTAAGACTGTCTGCAATGGTGAAGCACTGATTCTGCAGGGAAAATTAACCATTAGTGACAGTGAAACCTTGTGAATAAGCATTCAAATTTCTAAGCATTGCCTACACATAAGATGATTAGGCATACTTGACAATAAATATGGAAGGTATTTGCGGCAGAAAGGCATAAATCTCAGTGGTGAGTGAGGAGCCAAAAATTTACATTTCATGTGGTTGGATTTTTTTTGTTTGTTTATTGACAAGAAGGGCACAAAATATTGTGATACACTAGTTTCTTGGTATTCCTGTGTATGCTGACTAAGCAGGAGAAAAAGTTACTCTCTATGGATTATATTTATTGAGAAATTTTATTTTTACCAGAACATTTTATGTTCCTTGGTAAAACGGAGACCGCATTAGTATTAAACTTGACACTTGAAATGCAGTGATGCTGAAGGGCCATATACATCATACAATACTGAATAAGCAACAGAGAAATTAGCTTGATTAGAAAGAAAAGATTTTGGAGCTATGTACCAACCCTGCAATTTGTCTTTGCACATGATATGCAAATGTATGAAAGCCTGTCTGTCATTAGAACTGGTTGTGACTTTACCAATAAAAATATTAGCTCACTGGATGTGACTGAAGGAAGTACATAATGGATCCAAAATAAGACTGATTTAAATAAAGAATAATAGGTGGAAGATTTGCATCACCATTAGCTCCAGTGATGTGTTGCTGTTGCATCTTGCATTAGACACATCTAACCACATTTCACAGCAGCTAATGATTTGGAAAGTGGTATTGATAATTTCTAGGAAAAAGAGTTCAAGAGGTGACCTCAGAGCTGGTGGTGATGCCCATCCCTCCTCAGAGGAAGAGATTGGGGCCAAACACAGGTGACTGAGACATGGGACACTGCTGATGATCTGTCTGTCCTGCAGCTCTTCTGCACGTGTCAGCACAGCTCACAATGAAGCCAATCCCTCCTGCAGGGGAACCCATGGGAGGCACATATATCAACAACACACACCAAGCCCCATCCCAGATCTGGACTCAGGGATTAGGTTTGGCCTTTTTATACTACCCCTGGATGTTGCACTGTTTATACACCTAAAATGAATATGTAAATCCTTTCTCCTTTGTCCTTAGCCAGGACATCGCAGATGAATTACTCACATTAACATTTTGGTTGAAGGTTTTGATGCATCTCCTCAGTCCTGTCATATGCTCTGCCTTGGGTAACTTGCAGTGCTTCTTGGGTTTTTCAGATGAGGGACGTGACTCCAATGGAAAGCTATAGCTGGAAAGTTATAGCTTTGTAGTTAGTCAAATACTGTGTAATACTAAAGGGCTTTCAAAGCATTTTACATTCTACTGTATTTGCTGAACAGGTTACAGGAAATATTTTATCCTACTTTCTCTCCCCACTGTATCACTCAGACAAATTTTATGTGCTGGCACATAGAAGTCAATGCACCCCAGTTATTTCAAGGCAAAGATAACATCAGATTTCCAGTTTCAAAGATTTCACAAAATCCTCTTCCTATTGTCTCTGCTTCCTGTTGATATCAGAGGGCATACAGAGCCCAAACTCACCTACAGCAACACGGCCCTGGAAGACAGATGCCTGTTTCAGCCCCTCTAGGCTTTACAGGTCTCCCTCCAGACACTGACAGTGCTGTAGGATCTCAGATACTCAGTGACATGCACCTTCTGAGCCATGTCACATCTCAGTCAGCCAGGACAGTACACCTCAAGTGGCATCACTACATCGAAACCTCTCCTCTGCCCTGACAAGGGAGCCCCAGCTGAGCTCTGGCATGGGGTGTGGCAGGGTGGAGAACATCTCTGGGGCTGCAGCTGGGGCAGCGTCTGACTGAGGCTCCTCTTCCAGCTCTAAGGTCAGATCAGGCCTGGGACTCACTGACAGTGGGGAGGGTTCCACATCCAGCCCCAATTCCAGGCACAATCTCTGATTCACACCCATGGAGCAACATCAGTGTTTTAGCTTTCTAGGGACATGCATCAGCCCCAAGATATTTGTCAATCTAACCCAACTAGAGGTGCCTCTATGACAGTGACAAATAACCCACCCAGTGACAGAATCACACTGAGCCTGTCCTCAAGGCAGGCACCCAGGGCAGACCTGGGCTTGGCTGGTAAGCCTCTTGGCTGCAGATGTCCTATCTGTAGGACATATATCTCTGTCTGGAGATGACAGAGACTCAGCCAGCCCCCAGTGCAGTACTGGCCAAACACCTCCCCTCTGCTGGGAGGCATGTAGAAGAGGAAAACAGCATGAACTGGAAGAGATGAAAAAGACAGGGGAGAAAAAGAAGGACAATATTTTTCTTCTCTCATTATTACTCAAAACGCAACATCTCAGCTCATCCTGGCAATCGCCAAATGGCCTCTGTATAACTTCAATTCCACCCTTCTCCAGCCCCATCTCTATACATCCTCATTTTCCATTGAAAATGCCTTTCAGTCCCCAGGGTGTCTGCCAAGGAAGAAGGATTTTTTGAAAAGTGAAGTTCAGATAGAGCCATGGAGCTAGAAGATGGGTTGTGCTAGACAGTTCAGGACTGTCAGATGGCAAACACTGAGCAGCGGCTCCCAGCATCTCAGCCCACATAGAGATATAGAGTTCAAGACAAAACACCTCAGCTCTCTCCACTACACCTGGCCTGAGAGGGGGAAGCCTACATTTTTCTAAAGTGGCATTGTTTTCACTCAGTCTCTCCAGTCACCCACCTGTCACAAAAGCCTTTCTTTGATAAAATCTCCAGCTGGCACGGTGCTTCAGCCAGGTCCCTGCCCGGGTCCCAGTCACAGAAGAGAGCTGCCCGAGAATCATACCAACAAGTGAGGCTGGAGGCACCTGCCAGCAGAGAAGAGACAGACAGTAATGTGGCTCAATTAGCAATGATGCTTGGCATTAATCATCACCCCAGACAATGCTGCCCCATCCCAAACTACTGACTGAATCCTCTGCTGGCACGTCCATGTAAGAAAGACAGTGCCACTCATTTCTCTATATCTTTGTAGGCTGAGTGCTCATCAGAGACGTGTAATATTGCAACCTCCCCTGGCTGCACATTACAACACAAACATTGCACAGCAGCATACGTGGGGCACACACTGCCCTGGCTGACTGCCCTCCCTGTTCACCCAGCTGGCACAGGTGAAAGGAATCGCTTCTTACCTTGTGCTGAGTCTGATGCCCACAAGGGAGGCATGAGGCTGAACAGGCAGAGGTGAGACAGAAGCAGCAATGAGGGCTTCATCAGTACTGGTGACACACTGAAAGAGAGAAGACACCCCCACAACACAGCTCAGCAATGGAACTTAGGAGGATGTCAAGATGTCATCTCACAGGAGGCATCCACTGTCTTAGGATGCAGTGCCAGTCTTGTAGGTCCAGAAACTCATATCCCTTCCACTCCGGAGCCTGCACCTTTCCCTCAGCACCTCGCTGTTCTCCCGCCTTGGGTGCTCTGCTCAGCAGGGAGGCTGTTCACAGGGCAGCACAGGGGCTGTGTGCAGGAATCTTGTCCTCTGCAAACGCGAGAGTGAGCACGCAGCAGTCCGTGCGCGCTGTCTCAGGCTGCTGCTGACTCAGGTAGAGAGTGCTGCCTCGGCTGTGCACAGCTTGTGCTTTGAAGAGCTTCTTTTTTTGGTAAACCCTAGGGCTGAAATAACTAGGTGCTTGCTGAGTAAGAGGGTCCCTGGATGCAACTGACAGAAGTTAGTTGCAGAGCTCATGGCTTAGGAGGCAGGTTTTGAATAGCATGTTTGGGACAGGTGGGGGAATCAGGGAGAAGAAAGTGTTTACCATGTTCTAGAAAGTGAAGGCTTTACCATATAAAAAAATATTACATAGTAGTGTACAAACAGTGCATCATCCCCTCCAAGTAGACCCTTTCTCTGCCTTGGAAGTTAATTATTTTAGCTGAATCAGAAAATTTGGGCTTTGTAATTAGGAAACTCAGCAGCAGCCCTCATCCAGACCAGGCATCCAGGGAGCCTCCTTGTCTTACCATGCCTGTACAGTCGTGTTCCATATTAGACAGACTGGCCTTACAGTCTTCTAATGCAAACCTCTCTCTCTCCCCATCCACCTGGACACCTGGACCTTGAGATCAGCCTTTGCCCACAGGAGAGGAGAAGGAGCTGCCCTCACCTCTCACCAACCCTGGAGGTCAGGCAGAGCTGAGGAAAACAAAATGGAAGCTTCACTGGACCTTGCCAGGACTGCGAGAGGGGTGTGAAGAGAGGGTTTATAAGGGGCCAGCATGAGCTTAATACCAATTTCCATTGTGATAAAAGATTAGGTTCAGGGGAAGAAAAATATGATGACAACACATTATCAGACAGGGGAGAGAAAGAGAGAAAGCAGACGGCATGGTTGTGAGATGTGGGGTATGATTTGAGAGGATTGTGGAGAGACAGAGAGATAAATATGTTCTCAGCCCTTCCCAACGGTGAAGTGCAGTTTGTCAGATTGAAACTCCTTCTAAGATGCTTTCAGATCAGCCACCCCCATGTGGGAGAGAGCTGGCATTACCCCCTTTACCTTCCAGCTCCAGGCACTGAGCAGTCCAGACGAAGGGAGTCCCTGGGGTTGTGAGACTGGATGGCAGCAGGTGCTGGATGTCAAACAGTGAGGGGAAGGGTGAGGGGAAGAAGGGAGAGTGATGAAGGCAGATATCCTGGCTCAGTGCATGTCCATGGGAGAAGCGGTGCCTGCAGCCCGGCAGTTCTGCTCCAAAGATGTTTCTCTCATACGCGCATGGTCTCTGTCTCCTCTCTCTCACCTGTGCACAGGAAGCTGCTGCTTGCCTGCCTTGTCAGACTGAGACAAGGCCTCAGAGTATCGAAAAGGCTAGCAAGGCCAAGAATAAAAAAACCAAAAGCAAACCGCATCCTGCTTATGATAAAGCAGTAAGTGCAGAAACAGGTCTGGAGGGGTCAGGTATTAAGCAATGCTCAGACATTCTGGGACCAGTTTCAAACCATTGCTGGGAGGCAAAAGAGAGCAAAAAGGACCTCTTGGGATACTGGCAAGACCCATATCTTCCTCTTTGAGGCAACCAAATGGATCACTCATATTGCTCTCAGGGTCTACACAAGTTTACAGATCACTTTGAAACTGGGGGCAGGAGTCTGTCTACAATAGAAATACCATGGACTACTTTGTGAAAAATAGCTGGAGTTGCTGACCTGAGCAACACCTGAATGAAACCAGACATGGTTGCCCCAGTTTTAGAGGATCCGTGCTGGGTCACAGTGGGAGTAGAACCAGGTCAATGCTGAGTGTGAACAAGTTTGAGGCACGCCCTGACACTTGCAGATGGTGTGACACCACAAGAACACCCATCCCACTGCCTCCCTACCCAGCCAAACACCCCATTCACTCCACAGAAGGAAGAACCACACTTCTCTGACCTGAGCCTTGCAGCTAGTCCAGCCAGGCAATAACACCCTGCAGTAGCTGCAGTGCCTGTTTGGCATGGCTTGTCCATTCAACAGGCCAGAAAAAGATTAAAAAAATATTTTCACCTTCTTCCAAAGCTTCCCATGCCCTCACCTTTGCAGACAGATAGCCCTGTTCTCTGCCTTCACATCCCAAGCCAAGGCAGATGTACAAATGCAAATCCACAGCTTGATGGTTGCCCGGTTCACAGATAGATACGGACCTGCAAACATGTTCTCACACCCCTTTCTCTTTTCCATACAGAAATAGAATTCTCTGAAGTTCAGCACATCATGTTTCCTGTCTGCTCTGGGCTGCACAATGATGGCCATTCGTGTGAGGCCGCATGGTGAGAGTCTCCTCTTACATGGACAGCGGTCACTCCTTCTCTCTTAGAGCAGCTCAAGGCCCAAACTCAGGTTTGGCAAGAAGGTTTTGCTGACCAAAAGTTGCCAGAGGCTAATCTCAAGTCTCCAGGCAGTTCTTGATTGAGGACTCTATAAACCTGGAGGATGGGACCTAGTATAACAACAAAGTGATCTTGGATTCAGGTAGTGGAAAAAGGGTGTAGGAGGAAGATAGGTTCTTAGTCACAGGAAGCCCAGCCCAGAGACTGGATCTCAGAAGATACTAGACCTCAAAAAGAAATTGTGTTGGAGAAAAACACAGTAGTTTGAAGGCAGAGCAATTCTGCAGAAGGGTGCAATAGTCACTCCTCATGGCCATTTCTAGGAAAGCGTTGCAGCTGATCCAGAACCAAGCACTCACTTAACCAGCAGTAGCAGAGTGCACCACCTCTTTCTTCATCACACACAACATGGACCAGGAGTCTTGAGAGCTGTCATTTGAATGCATCTGAAAACCCTTGTCAGGCCAGGCTTGGGGAGGACAACTAGGGAATCAAAGCCAGCCAGCCTCTGCTGAAGAGGAGCAGGGGAGAGGATGGGCTGCTGTGTGCTCTCCTGCTGTGGAAACTGCTGGCTGGGTATGCTGCACCTTGGAGGCTCCCATTGGGATGGAGATGTAATGGCATGGATCATCAGGCCACAGACCACCCTTCCTAGGAACTCTGAAAATGAATGCAGCTTGCTCTGGCACAGAAATCCTCAGCTGAAGCAATGAAATTCTCTGTAAGTTCTTGGTATCATCACCATTGCAGCTGAAATGGATCATTCATATTAATCATAATTTTTCCTGTTTGTCCTTCAGGCTAGAGAAACCTACATGTTCCTTAAGACCAGAGATCACTTTGGAAAAGCAAATGGACATAGCACAGGTTTTTTATTGTTCAGCTTATCAAGGAAAAAACCTCCACTGATCCCCTTTTTTTCCTTTTTTTTTTTAATATATGCATAAAAATCCTATGAGGTTGATTATGCACTATGGCACCTGAAATAGTAGAAGAGGAAAATTTAACATGTAGTCACCCCCTATAGGGGATGGGTGGCTGATGCAACTGGAAACAAGGATTTGTGTGATCAGCTGCCTCTCTGGAGGCTGTGTTTTTCTAGATCTGTTTCTCTATGATAGGTTCTTGTGCAGATTTTCTGCTCTCTAGTAAGGACTGATGTCACATTGAAGACCTTCCCATGGAGGGTCCCAATGGAAAACAGCACTCCTCTATCAAGATACCCTTGCTCAATAAGGGATTTACCTCTTTGTCAAGGGCAACTGGAATCGACTGTCTTTTCCAAAACTGTGAAGGGAGGGGGAATGATCCCATGGATCAGCTACAACCAAACCTCAACCTCTGTGGAGGCAAAAACTTCCTCAGCATATTTTCCTTGGAAACACAGTTTAAAATGTATGAAGCAATGACCATGTGGCATAAATTAGAGGGTTTCCTCCAGAGACATGATAATGGCATTACGTCCAGACCCCACCTGGCACATGTGAATTTTGCTTGCTGTCAGCACAGGTTTTGAACTTGATTGCCCAAGATGCTGTGCTACTGAGAATGTGTTGCTTTTTATCTCCTTCACACTGATATTGTTAGGAATTGCGCCATTCTGTAATGTGAGAAGCCAAACAAAACCACACTGTCAGCAACACAAAGAGGTGTTCTTGGCTTTACCTTCCTGTCCCCATAATGGTGGCTGAGATAGGTAAACTCTGCAGTCAGTGTTGTTGCTCAGTGTTAAAGTAGCAGGTAAAAGTGTGATGATGGAGGTTTGGTTAAAGGTGTTGTTTGGTACAGATTCGTTTCAGGGGCAACATAAGTTTTAAAAATACTCAAGACTGAGGCACGTACTTATGCACAAGACTTTTTGCCCTCACATTGCTTTCATTAGAGAAGAGGAGTGCTGCTGAAACTGCTCATTTTCAGTTGTGTGTCCACTGAGAGTCTCTGCAAAATGGCAAAGGTGAATGGGGGAGCAGACATAGAAGAAGCATGAAGGGCAAAAGCATTGTGTGGTGTCAAATTACCCCACAAATCATCAGCTCATCCTGTTTGTTAGGCTGGGGACACCCCTTCCCTTTGCTGGCTCTCAGTGGGACCAGAGTGCCAGGTTAACTGGGGTGCCTTGTAAACTGCCCAGCTCAGTGGGGTGAGCTCAGTGGAGGGCTCAGCAGATCCATCTCGGTGTCCTGTCCCCAAGGCCCTCTGGAGTGGAGCAGTGGAAAGGGCACAGAACCAGCAGGAGGTGAAGGCATGAGGGCAGAGATGCCCGATGGCCACTGAAGTTCGCCGCCTGACAGCATACAGTGAAGGTCTCTAGAAGCTCTGCAAGTTATTTCTGGTACTTTCCAAATAATGTTGTTTTAACTATAACCTTTGCATTGAATTTCCTGCCAATCGTATGCATGCGCTTCTCAAAACTACGCTGTTGTTCTACATCTGCAGTAATTTTCCCCTTAAACTGTGGTTCTACTCTGAAAAATGTCTGTAAAAATGGCCTTGTGGGAAACCACTGCTCAGTGTATAAGTGAGGTCTTTATTGAATTTGTTCACATTACCAGCCTGTAAGAGGTTTTCCTTTGTATCAAAACAGCAAACTTGGGCTGATGTGAGAGAGATTTTTTCCCTCCTGCTCCATGATTCCTAGAGATATTGCTGCTACAGGCTAAACACTGCCCTCAGGTTAATCTCCATTGCTGTGTTTAAGTGGAGAGGCATTTAAGCAATAGAGTTTAAGATCTGGAATCGGGTACCACAATGGAGTAACAATGCTGGGCAGCAAGTGCTAAGCCTACCTATAGGGCAGATGATATTCCTGCATTTTTTTCCTTCCAAATTCTGCCCTACAGAGTTATCTGGTAGACATGCCTGATAAAGGCAGTAGACATGAAATATACACATGAATACACAAAATGCTCAAAAGTAGGGACAGCCCTTCTGTAGCCCTGTAGGCTATAGAAGAACGTGGACAAAAGTGGTAGGAGGCTGAGGCATTCACAGGCACCTTCACTCAAGGCAAGTCGGAGGCCAGAGGTGGGAGGTGATGGAGGAGGTGTTCACTTTCACTCCTTGACAGTGATGGTCACAGCCCTAGAGAAGTGGGGGAAAAGGGTGGGAGGGAGAGCATGCTACTTTCACTCTTAGCCTGCCTGGCTGTGAACACACTGATATGATCTCATGAGGAGGAGCATGGGACAGTCACGAGATGCTCCTGCTTGGGACCTGAGCCCTGGCTCCTCACTATGTTTGGGCTGAACTAGACAGTGTCAGGACTGGCTGGAGGGGCTGGAGCCAGCAGCAGAGCCAAGCTTTAAGAGAGCTCCTAGGAGGGGATGTCTGTCTCCCTGATGAGTGCTCGGGGTGCCACAAGGGCTGTTCAGACCCAGAGTTCCTCCCTAGAGACTCTCAAGGAAGACCTGGGCTGTCACCCTGGGCCTGGCTCAGCCACATGAAGGAAGACCACTGCCTACACCCTTGTCTGAGCCTGGGGACATGGTGTCTGAGGCCCAGCAGGCATTTGAGCCACAGCAGTGTGGCAAGTGATGTCTGTCAGCTTAATCATGGTGCCTCTGTATGCAGATGGTCTTATTCTGGGCATGCTGCGATGGAAAATTCAGCAGTGGGAACTGGAAGGAAGGTGTGTACCCAGGGGACTATGATCGTGTGTGCACAGCTCTCACATCCTCTCTGAGTCTCAATTTCCACAGCAGAGAAAGAGACATAAAGGACACCTTCCCATCTTCTTCAAAAACAGATTCACAGACCAGGCTCTTGCAGCACACCCAGGTGTGCACTGCCCCCGTCTGTGGGGCCATTATTGACTTACAGTATTTAAACATGCCTCTGCAAATCCCTGAGGGTCCTCCTGGCACTGAATACTGAAGATGCATGGCTAGACTGCCTACAGAACTTGCTCACAGACCTGTATTGAAGATGGATTACCTGTACAAGTGACATGTTCCACAGGAAGGCAGCACAGGACACAGAGAACAGACTTACACCAAGTGTATGCCCAAGCAAGGTAATGAGCTGAATGCTAGCTGATTTCCTATTCAGCGTCAGTGGCTGCTCTTGTCCTTGAGGGAAATCATTACCTTATTACCTGGGCAGTCTTGGAGAGATAAAGCCATGCTCTGTTTTTCAGCCTGTCAATGTGTTACATCTCTCTCTGTTTAAAGTTAGAGGGTACAAATACTTGACAAGCCTAATATGAAGCAATGACAGCTTCCAGACCTAATACATTGAGAAGAATTTAGGGATTAATTGTACATTCAAAATTGCTTGAAGGCAAGACACAATACAGTAAGGAGATTTTTGAGAATAAACCCTCAGGTATTTTGATTATCAAGGCTTGCTTCCAGTTTAATCACATTTCCCTTCCTTCTCCAGAGGAAAAAAATCATTACAGCCACCACCCCCATTCTACTCAGAGCTCTCCTTGCTCCTCCGTTTTCTTCATCTCTCTGCCTGAGCAGCTTCTAGAAAGGGAGTTAATTAGATTGTTGATTTTGTTTTAAAATATGGTTGGTGATGTCATGCTTATCCAAGGCCCAACCTCCTACTCCCCCTTAAACCCTTCTGGGGGTTACTGATTTGTGACTGCGGTAATTATTAACTTTCATGTCATTAAAATGCCTGAACAGAAATTACTTGTTTGGAGGCAGCTTCCTGTCTCCTTACAGCTCACTGCTCAGGAACTGCATTCCTCTTTCTCCCCTGGGCTCAGCCTGAAGTGCTATTTTCCCTCTGCTCTGTGGTTTCCTGGGTTCAGCTCTGCCCCCATTTGCCCTCCAATGTTGCTGCTCCCCACCTTGGGAGGCAGAAGGTCTGATGAGAAGGGCCACAGCTGGTGTACTTGGGTGTAAGGAGTGGAGGGGAAGGGTGGTGTTCAGGTGAACCACCTGACCCAAGGACTTGAGGGCATTCCACTCCCTCAAGGGATGTACCACTACCTTGTGAAACAGCTCAGAACAGAGCCCCCCAGCCCTCCTGAGAGCACACCTCTGCCAGGGTTTTACCTCTGGGACTGCTCCTCTGAGCATTTTCCTCCTATGGAGCCCTCCTGTGAGGTGAACTGCCTGCAGCAGAGTGGCTCTGGCTCCATGAGGCTGCACACAATCTAAAAGATTATTTTGTGCCTATGGGTAGGCAAGGCTGTATGTTACTGGAGACTACTAACAAGATCCTAGTGAACATTGCAAGACCACCACTTGGAGGAAAAACAAGCTCTGTGAACACTACTGTTTTCCTCACTGTGGTGTCTAAGGAACCTGTAGATGGTCCTTGAGAGATCCAACCCAGAGCCCTGTCCGTGTGGTACCTGTCAAGTTTGTTGCCATTACAGAAAGCCCAAGCTGCAGCTCACCTCATCTGCTCCACAGGCTGTGCCCCTATTTGGGAAATGGGATGTATATGTCTCAGGGAAAATGGGACTTAGTTCACTGAGAGAAAGACAAGCAGGGTTACACTTTCCTCCTCTTCTCTTCCTGACTGACATGCTTGGGCAGGGGGAAATGTCATTTTGTGCATCACTGTTCCCTGTTGCTCTGGTAGCTCCCACATGAGAGGCAGGAAAGGGCACAGAGCATGAAGCAGTTCAGAATTTCACCCTCCCTCTCCCTGCAGCTGCAAAGAGCAATTGCACAGGGCTGGGAGGGCTATTTTAGGCAGGTGCTGTGCCCTGCAGTTGGAGCAGGCTGCAGGGAAGGTCCGTGGGGGCACTGCCCTGTGCCTGCACCTGAGCACACATTTGTGCACACAAACACACAGAGAGCGCAGTTCAGGCCCAGGGGGAAGCATGGGGGGCATCAAGCACTTGGCTCCACTTGAATGCTTACCCTGGAAACAGGCCAAGGACAGCACGTGTCCACAGACACCACAGTCCCTTCCCTTAGCCACAGTCCACACAGGTGAGGCTTTCATTCTAATAGGAAACATGAACTGTTGCTTTTATATTTTAAGGACAAAAGTGTCACTACATTTCTCCAGTGCTGACCTTCTGTGCACCACAAAAGATCCCCCCTTTTCTTGCTACTTTCCCCACCCTCTTTGCAGGCAGCAGGTTCCTTCATCAGAAATGCTCAGTGTTCAGAGGGAAGGTGGCTGATGGAAAGGACTGCTCAGGGTTTTTATCCTTTTGGTCTTGGAAATGATGCAGGCAGGCTGGTGCAGCACCTCTCCCTCCTTCCCCCTCCCCTGCCTCAGCCCCCGTGCTGGGGGAGGGAGGAGCGTGGGCGGTGGAACGGGGCTGTTGTCCCCAGATGTGTGAAGTGCTGCCGAGCAGCAGTCGTGCACCACGGACAAACCGCAGCTCAGCCGAGAGCCATCGCTCTGGGCTGTCGTCACTGACCTTTTCCTCTCGCCTTCTCTGTCCTCACCTGCCCTCCCACTGCTCCCCTGTTCTTTGTGCTCCGAGAGCTCTCTGCACAGGGCTTTGAAATGGTGAGGGGGACTGGCACAGGAATGTAAAGGAGGAGGAGGAGTGGAAAAAAAAAAAGATCTGCAGCAAAGAGAAGGCTGTGCATTCATCCTCTCTCCATTCTCTCCATTTCCTTCGGGCTCAGGTTGCCATCCTGCAGGACAAGAGAGTCGTGGGCTGAGCCAGCTCACCACTGCCCCTGCCTGCTCTACCCATTGAGCTGAAGGCTCAGATGCTCTGCCTCCACAGCTGGCAGGACTGGGGATGAGGGAGGAGAAGGAAGTTTGTCTGAGGGTCAGGGGAGTCTTCAGTATCTGCCATATAATGAACAAATCAAATAAAAAAAAAAAAAAAAAAAAAACAAAAAACAAAAAAAAAACCTAAAATCATGTGGTACAGCTGTCAGAGCCTGCAAAATTCTCTTAGACTAAAACAATGCCACCAGCACACCACACATAGAAAAGTGGGAGTTGGGGCAAAGCAAGGGCTTGAGAGGTGTTTTGGGTTGTGTGTGGAATAGTAATTCTGTGGACCCTTGGCCCCAAAGATCTGCTGGATTGCCAGCTGTGGCTGCAGGTGACAGGGCTTTGTTGCCTGGAATGTGCTTTCTAGTGATCTGCCCCATTCCACTATTTCAGGGAAAGAACTGAGGACATGTGGGGAGAAAAAGAGTGTCTGTAGGGGTGAATGTGAGAATGCCACAAACCCAGAAAAGCATGTGTGGGGCAAACAGAATGCTGTGACCTTCAGGCTTCCCATAGAAGATGCTTGCTCTAGGGCACTGTTGTGTCAAACACCTGGAAGGTGATCAGGGCTCCAGAGCAGGGGATCAGAACAGCAAAAATGATGCCTGCAGGATGTGGGTCAGTTAGACAAGAGACCTATTGTCTTCCTTCTTCTCCGTGGACCATTTCTTCCTCTGGCTACTTTGAAGCATTGCATCTGCCCTCAGCAGCACCTGTGAGGCTTGGGCACATCTGCCCCCTTAGGGGTGCACTGCAGCTCACACCAGCAGTGGAGGCACCTCTGCACTTCTCCATCCTCACCCACACTGGCAACGGGTGCAAGTGTGTTAAAATGGATCAAGATAAAACACAGATTCCTGCCTCCCCCTCATCCAGGGCTCCATTTACAACCTGCCCAGGTAGATGGGGAATTCCCTAATCCTCAGCTTGTCCAAGCTGAGAGCTCTACATCCTGCTCCCTCCCATCTTACCTGTTGCAAAGAGACACTGGGGAAAGTGTGAAGTTTTGCAATAATTCACAGGGCATTTGTGAGTTAAGTGACATAAACCCAGGAGACTGGATGGTCTGTGGAATGAGAAACTGTCAGAAGCCTTTGATTTAAACCTCCTGCCCTGGCCCTCAGTGTGGTGTAACTGCAAGGCACGAGATCACAGAGATCTCGTGGGTGAAGGAGAAGGTATTTCATTAGTTGAGGGAGCTGTGCTTGTACCAAAGAGGCCTGGAGCCTCAGCACCCTCTGCCCACCTCCTGATAGCATCTTCAGAGTGAGCCAGGCTTGCAAAGGGCAACAGTTTCCGTTGTCAGGAAGGTGAGAGGTGTCCATGCGAGGTTGGTATGTGTGTTGGCATGCGTGGGTGTCACAGCAGAGTGTGCATTGAGCTGGCCCCTGAAGCCTGGCATGACTGGGCCAGGGCCTGCCTTGCCACTGTGGTCAGAGAAGGGCCACACCACACGAGGCAGCGTGCATTTCACACTGCCCTCAAATGCAGCTGTGCCCCACCGTCCACATAGCCTTGAGGAGGGTCCACATCCAGCCCTCTAAATCCTGTGGGAGCTCCCAGCCAGCAGTGGGAAAGGGAAGGTGAGAGAAAGGAGGTCTGGGCAGACTGAATCCACTGCTTGTGCCTGGCTGCAGTGTACTAGATGGAGGGAGGTGGCAGCTCTGCTTGTGGCACTGGGTGATGCTGGCTGGGGTGTTGCTTCACTCCCTCTCCCTCTCTGGGCCCTGGGAGATGAACAAGGCTGGGGTGTGAGTGAAGCAGGCTGTCTGGGAGGTTTGGGAGAGGAGGAAGGACAGCAGCCTGCAGCAGAGGGGAAACTTGCTCCAGTGCAGTGTGGCAGCCCCTGAATAGTGCACTGATGTGAGGCAGATCTTGCACAATAGCTGGCAGCTGAGGCAAGGCCAGAGACTCTTCCTGTGACTGCCCCTCCTGTGACAAAGGCTCTGAAGGGATGTGGAGCCAGGTCTTTTCTTGTGTCCCTTCTCTCCCTGGTGCTTTGGGCGCAGGCACATCTGCCTGTGCCCACCTGCAGGGTCAAGGGCCTCCTTCATACTTTTCTTATCCTGCTTCTCTCTTCCCCTTTCCCACAGCTACCACAGGGCAAGGAGCTACTGCAGGGCCTTCAGCTGCTCCTGACTTGTCCCTGGCATGTGCTTCCTTTCACAGGGACAGCTCCATGTCCTGCACTCCACCTCCTTTCTCCCGCTCCCTTCCTTTCCTACCTGCAAGACCAGAGACCTGCAGGAAGGCAGTTTTCAGGGACAGGCCTGTGATAGATGCCTTGAACAAACTTCAGACATGTCCACAGAGCCTTTTGCAGCAGAGCTGGGATCACTCCTTCAGGGGAAAATATAGGCACAGCTCCATGGGTAGTGCTCTAGCTGTGCATCCCAGGGAACTTGCTTGTCCAGGAGAGAGATTCTGGCTGTCACCAACCCCTGAATTACATTCCACAGGGCAGCTCCATTGCATGGAAAAAACCACAGACCTGGGGTGAATGAATGAATGAATGAATGAATGAATGAATGAATGAACAGTCTCATGGCCTTCTAGGCATGGGTGCACTCACTGGCAGGCCAGCAGGGCTGATCTGCCCCATTCTAGACCTTGTTTCTTCAAAGCATTGCAGGGTTCCCCTTGCCTGATCTGAGCCCCACCTGCAGCAACTCCCCTGGTCAGGCATTCATGGTGTGATGGGTGGCACCAGCTACAGACCCTGCCTGTCACCATGCATCTTACCCCAAGGGATTTGGCTGAGGAGACTCTTCAGGGGCCAGGCTGAAAGGTTGAATAATAGAAAACTTTTCTTGAAGATCTGATTGCACATTTCCTGTCCCCCCTCTCTCCTTTCCTCACCTTTTGTAAGTGTGACAAAGTCACTTCCAATCTGCCAGCATCTCACCTCAAGGAACAGGAACACGCACAAACACAACCACTACACTTCCTGAGGATGCATTTTTATCTGCTTCCTCAGAAGTAAATAAAAAATGGGAAGAGGGCTGGGCTCTCACCTGACAGAGCATTGCATTTACTAGGATATATATAGCCCTTGCTCTGGGCCTGTCACAGGACCAAAGAGGCCTGTAGGGATGTGTATGATTATGTATTCCACCCTTTGCCAAATGAAGTGTCTGGTACACATCAAACCACAGGAGAAACTATGTGAAGGCAAATTAAACTCAAAACAGAAGGTCCTATATGGGCACCTCATCTTGTTCTTTTGCCTGTCCTTCTACCTCAGCAGGAGTCCCCTCAGTCCAAAGATGATAAACAGAACCCCACATATCTCTTTGACTTGGACTGAGACCCCAAAAAGCATCTCCCTGTCCTTAGGATTCTATCCTTCCAGATCTTTCACTCAAGCCCCAATCTCCAGGCCCTGCTCACGTCTTCCCTTCTCCCTCAACTTTATGAGCAATTGCCACTTGTCCTTCCACCCCTGACCTGAACCTCAGGCCTTTCTCATCACACACAGGTCTTCCAAATAAGCATTCCAGCTTAACTCTGGAACTCCCACTCATTCCAATATTAGGAAGCATAAGTGTCCAGTCAACAGTTTACTGTCCCTCCTACACTCTGCTTCCTGGCCTTCAGCTCTTGGCAGAGAAAAGAGAAATGCCATAGGGAAAATAGTGCTTACCAAATACTTGATAGAAGAATGTGCTAAAAAAAATTCATAAGATAAAGGGATCTGATCTCTTTTAAGAGAACTCCAACATTAACCCAGCCTTCCTCCACATAAATAAGTAGTTGAAGCCTACTCCTACAACTCATTGTATTGTCCTGGGAGTTTTTTGGTGATCTCCAAAGAATCCTTTTCTGAATTTGCTGAAAGCTTTTCCAGCAAAAGGGAGAGGGTTGTCATTATTAGAAGTGTTCAAGCAGTTAATATTTTAAGGTAATAGTTCCTTGCAAAGTAAACAGACACAAGATTGCCAAGGATTACCCAGGGAAGTTTCAGAGAGTTAAACTCTGTACCTGTCAATTTCAGACCAGTGTCTTTTCCATCACATCATTCAGCAATAACCAGTGCTAGAAGGAATAGGTTGGGAGAGAAAAACAGATTTAAGTGCAAAACAACCAAGGAAAAAAGTTTAATACCACTGAAAAATATATATATATACAAAAGTTCTTGGAGTTTGTTTGGTTTTGTTACATAAAGCACCATTAATTCCAGAGTACATCACAACTCAGCCTACTACACTTTCCAGAAAGCACCCAATACTCCTGAAATCTGATTTAGCACCAAGGGAATGCCATCTTGTTTAGCACCAGAAGCCTGTTAAACACACCCTTTGGTCCCCCTGCCCTCCTCTCTCAAGTGCATCAGGCACCCTCTGGCTGCTCATGCATAGCACAGGAGACCTGTCACCAGCATTCAATCACCAAATAGGAAAGGAGAAAGAAGGAAGCTTGTTTATGGAGATATTCAGTGTTAGAGAGGCTTGCTTCTCCTCAGGGAGGCATGGGGCACTTTAAATTGACTATCTTTGGATTTGCAGCCTGTTGAGGGAGAGAAAGGGATTCAGTCCCGAGCATCACTTCCAGCTTTCTGCTTCCTCGGCTATCTGAAATCCTGTCTCTGAGCAATTCCACACACTTGACCTGCTAAGGGAGAGGAAGAAGCCCACAGTCTCCTTTAGTTTCCATGATCCCTTCATCACATGTTTCCCTGTGAAAAAATCAGCCTTGCCTTAGTGAAACTTTGTTTTTATAGCCATTGCCTCACTGACAGTGGTGGGGAGGATCCACAGCCAAGTTCCTGAAACTCACTGCAGTCTGTGCAGTTTCCTTAGAAAAGCATGGAGAGTAAGCAAACAGGATAAGAGAGAAAATGCCCTGCAATTTTTTCAAGGTCAGTTTTAATATTTCACCCTTGGTCCCTGTTCCTTTGCTATCCCGGGCTGGGTGTACCAGACATAATCTTGTACAATGATGCACATTTCTTTTGGGAGAGCCCTGGAACTCCCAGGTGCTATAGGCAGAGACCATGGCAGAGAGACAGCAGAACCCGGGTAAGTTCAAGGATTTCATGACCAGTGATGAGCAGAGGAGAAATATCTGTGTCTCTCCTGCTTGTCCTGTCCTGAGACTCAAAAAGGAGACAAGTCCTGGCTCTGCTGTTTATGGAGCATCACATGTGGAAGTAGGTTTCCTAAAGTGCTGAGCCAGCCTCACCTGCTCCCCCAGGACTGCAGCATCCCCCCCAGAGGGATGCCAGTGGGAGCAGTGTGAGACCAATATAAATAGTACTAGAAAACCCTACCACTGGCATTCCTTTCTCACTGCGACATCTCCAAACTGACAAAAAGAGCGAGGGTTTGTTTAGCCACGTGTTTTCCTCACTTACTCTGATGAGATTGCCAGAAAAGGGCATAGAGCATACGGCAGGGAAGCTTTTAACCCTTGGGCAAGGTGCTGTTGTCTCACCTCCATCTCTGTTCCATCACAGAGGCAAAGACAAGGCAGCATGTCCACGTTTGGAATGGATTGAACTGCAATTGCCCCTACAGCCTCAAGCTCAGGCCCTGAAACAGTGGTCCTTCAATACCAGTATGGGAGAACCACCTTCAGGAGGACAATGAAATGGCACTTCTGCCAAAGGAGAGCAGATTTGGGTTCTCTTTCTGGACTAGCTTCTCGTAGCTGATAAGCCAAGACTGAGTAGCACCCCAGGGGAGGTGTGGGAGGGGTTTTCAAGGTTTTCTCTCTCTGTCTCTCTTTCTGTACTGCTGATCCCTAGTGGAAACAGAATGGCTGTCTCTACTGAATCATGGGCAGATGCCCATGAAGGGTCTGGCCAGGTGTCTGGCCCTTCATCCCTTTGGAGAGCTAGAGCTGGCACAGAGGAGGACAATCCCACCAGGTCTAGGTTTGATGGCCAGCCTGGAGTCTGAGATACAGAAGAGTGTCTGTGGAAAGCCAGTTTAGAAGGCCAAGTGTTCTCCTTTTGAAAAGACAATATCCTCTCCCAGTGCTCCTACATCTTCCTTGTGGTACAGGAGACCATCAGACCTCAGTCTGCTCTCCAGACTACAGATATCAGAGGTGACATCAAGACCTTGTTTCAGGCTACAAAACTGCTATGTCTAGTTGGGATGGAGAGGAGCCAGGACGTACCTCAGCAGTGGGGACTTTCTAGCCCTTTCCACAGGAGTCCTTTGTGTATGAAGCCCCAAGGAGGGATACAGGCCCAGGAGCAGCATTTTGGCTTCCTCTTACTCTAGAACCCTAAATGCCAGAGGCAGCTTGCTGGCAGATTGAGAAGAAGCCAATAACCTAAGTTGGGGTTATGAGGTGAGGGGCAAGAGACGGTAGTGCCATGATGTAAAGTGGACAGATACAGGTCTGGCTACAAGAGAGCGTGAGGTGGGAGCCAGTGTGGCAAGTTTCACACTCAGTGCCTGAGATTTGACAGGCCCATTTCCAAGTGATTTGCAGTGGTTACGGGCAGTAAAGAGAGAAAGAGAGAGAGAGAGAGAAAGGAAGAGAGAAGAATAAGGAAAAGGCCAAAGAGCCCTAAGGAAGAGGAGTTATTCAATGCTGGGCTTGACCAAATACCCGCTGAAGGTGATGTACACATCAACATCATCACTGTAAATGGCATTCTCCCGCTCCCGCTTGTAGAGCCTCACCCAGATCTCATCATTTTCCTGGAGCTCCAGCATGAGGCTCTGGCTCTGCATGATGCTGCGGTCGCTGGGTTGGGCATACAGGATGACAGCCTCCTCTTCGTTGTGCATGATGTGCATGTAGGTCTCCTTGAAGTTCCAGGTGTGGACATTGAGGCTGAAATAGTAAAGTCCACCCACTGAGCAGTAGAACTTGCCATTGAACATGTCGAAGTGGCTGTAGAGGTTGACGAAGACGGTGTCAAAGATGAGGACCTGGAAGCCCTCGCTGCTGTGCAGTGCTTTCTTGCGGCCCACGGAGAACGCAGCGTACTGATGCTTGCAGGGGTCTCCCGCCGTGCCCATCTGTCCCTTGCTGCCCTTCTGGCCCTGGGCACCCCGCTCGCCTCGCGGTCCTTCTTTGCCCCACTTCCCTGGCATCCCAGGCTCTCCCCGGTCTCCTTTCTCTCCTACAGGAGGAAGCAGAGGACAAAACTCCTGTGTGATACCAGAAGATGTGGAAGCGGCAGTGAGAAAGCCTAATGAGGAGGAAGAGGATTGCACAAGAATGGGGCAATGCCAGAAGAAGGAACACTTCTGAAGGTGACAATACCACTGCTCTTCATGGGAAAGCAGCTACCAGAACTCTGAGAGTGACAGGAGTCTCTTCCCCAATGAATCCCCTGCTCACCAAATGATGTGGCTCTGCTGGAGGCACCAGGATGTCTCCCTAGGAGACTTCAGCCTCAGAGGGAGCCCAGCAGCCCAAAGTACTGCTGGGGCTCTTGGCCTCTTCTTCCTCTCCCACACTCCTTTACCTCCAGGACAGCCTTACCTCCCATGCACCTCTCCTATGACCCAATTATCCACAGAGGATGCACACTGGTCTGGCTGTAGGCTGCAGGAGGGGAGGAACTGCTAACACCTGTGGGGGAATATGATTAGGGAGGCACAATAGGGTGGGTCAGAGGGAAAAGATCCAAGCTGGACAGGGTAGATGGAGCACTGCAGCTTAGAGGGATGATGCTTTCACAATACTGGCATGCTTTGAGCATCTTGTATAACTAATACTGCAATTCTAATGTGGAGTGTGTGCACCGCCCATTACACACTTGGGCAGTCATCAGTACATAGAGAGACCAGCACCAGAATGTACTTTGTGTATACAGAGAAGAAATGGGACTCAGAGCAGCCTCCAGCTCTAAGTGACAGCATTCAAAATCTGTATCTTGTTCTTTTCCTCCTCTCCATTCCCTGCATGGTATTGAAGGTCCCCCTATGACACCCCACTCCAGTCTAGGCCTGTATCTGCCCTTCTGAGCTTTGATGGATTACAGCTACTTCCAGGCAGGGCAGGGAAGGGAGAGCATCCGCCCAGTTAACCCAGAAAAACCACAGAGCTACAAGAAGTATGTGGCAGCACCCAGCTGGGAACAGGCTTTTGCCCACAGCAAAGGCTAAAAGGGGAGTCCTGAAGGGAGGAGCTGATCTAAAATAGGGAACCCTTTCCCATTAGCCAAGCCAGCCACTGCAGGGTGGAATGAGCTGGGGGTCACAGCAAGTTTAACCTGGAGGTGCTTGCAAATAATTGCTGTTTCTCTTTGCCCTCCTCACGGTCCCAAATGCACATGACTCACGGAGCTGGAGGTTTCCCCACAACCTCCCTGGGTGCCAATGCCCTTCAAACACGCTTATTTTGCAGTTGATAAGGAGTGTTCCTTCCCTCAGGCACTACAGGACTCTAAGTCTGAGACAAGGAATGTGTCCTCCCAGCTTGGCAAGAGGCTGTCCTGTGTCAGCAAAGAGGAAGAATTAGCAGCAGGCACATCCTGAGACCACAGCAGAGATAGCACTGACTTCTATCCCCCCAGGCTACTCCTCATCACAGCACAAAACACCTAAACCCTGGGCACAGTGTGTGTGGTCACTCATCCTCCAGGATGGCTCCTGGTGGTCTCTGGACAGCAATCCAGCTGTCACCTCCACTGCAATGCCATCAGTCCATAAGCCAGCCTTGGCATCCCGGGGCAAAGACTTACCCTTCAGAATGGTGATGTTGATGTAGGGACGGACCTCTGGCACTGGGTAGGGAAAGTGGTGGTGGCTGGGAGGGACTGGTGGGGTATCTGTGGAAGAGTCCAGTGAGTCACAACAGCGCTTGCAAGCACCAGGGCCTGGTTCTGTGAGGTTGGGTTCATCAGTGGGTGCCCCAAACACAACAAGAGGGAGAAAAAGGAAGGTCAGGGATGTGCGCAGGTAGGTTATGTCCATGGTGACCTGGGAAAATACGAGGAAGTGAGGTATAAAGAAGGGAGAGGACATAGGGGATGGAACAGAGATCATGATAAAACATCTTTCTGTGACTGGAGCTGGGGTAGGATGAAATGGCATTGTCCTGTGGAGGGAGCTTACAGGCTTGGTCAAGGCTGCAATTGGAGCAGCAACCGCATGGCCCATGAGGATGCCCCACACCCTTCTGCCCAGGCCAGGGGAGACTCGGTGCTGACCCGGGGAGAAGGCTTGGTGCTGACTAGGCAAACCATTAAAGCCACTAGAATATGCAATCCCCAGGCTGGGATAGAGGAAGGAGACAGAATCATAGAATTGTTAAGATTGAAAAAGACCTCTAGGGTCATTGAGTCGAACCTCAACAGCTCTTTAGCAAAAGCATGCTCTGGTAAGCTGCTCAATCTGTGGGAATCACTGTAAAAAATTCTCCAGCCCTCCTATCACTGCATACCAGCTCTTTATAGGAATCTAACTCCAAAATCCCCATGTCCCAGCAGAGATGCCTCTTCCCCTGTGGGCTGGGAACCTAACTCCAGCCCCCTCCTTTCCCCACCGAATCCCACCCGTCCGGCGGCTCGGTCCCCTCCCAGCGGGTTCCCAGGCAAAGCCCAGCACCTTCCCGAGGGGCCGGCCGGCCCCACGCAGCCTTCGGGCGGGCCCGAGGGGAGCTGCCTCGCTGCCGAGGGTGAAGGACGTGAAGCTCCGCAGCTCGCAGAGAGTGTGCTTACGAAAGACAGGCCCGCCAAGCAGCGGAGAAAGCCCCTGTGGCGGCCTGTGCCCTCATGGTGCTGCCTGCCCCGGCGCCGCGCAGTGCTCACCCCGCGGGCCGCAGGGTCCCCGCTCCGCGGCCCAGCCCCGGCTCGCCGGCTCCCCTGTGCCTGCGGGGCAGGCCCCCGAGCCGTGGCTTTAAGGAAGCCGGCTCTTGGCACAGGCGCTGCTCAGCGCTGGCCGGGCGCGCAAGCCGGGCTTGGACCGGCTCCCTCCCCTCTCCTCTCCCGCCTGCTCCCTCCCTGGCTTTTGGGTGCTCTCCATCCCAAACCGGCTTGGGTTTCAGCGTCTTTTTAACTCTTTCCTAGGAAGAGCCTTTTCCTTGCACACGATGTTGGTTTGGTTTTATTCTCTGCCTTTTCACTTCCAGCCAGCAAAAAAAGCAGGCAGCACAGACTGTGCCCTGTGCGAGGGGTGGACAGCAGCAGGGCAGTGTCCCACCCTTGGCATCTCAGGATGGACAAGGTAAGGTGCAGTGGTGCAAGAGAGACACTTTCCTTCAGGCAGGGTGCTGCAGAATTCTGCCCTCAGTCCTTTGTGCTAGTCCCTTGTCCCAGGGCCATGCTTGGCCATGCTCTCTCCCCAGCTGTGCCGGACTCACTCATGGTCCCCAGACTTCATCTTTCATTCTCTCCTGCATTGTTTTTTCTGCACATCACTGTGGCCTCTTGCCCTAGGCATAATATTTCTAGCAGGAGCAGCTGCCAACTGGGAGAGGCATCAGTTTTTTCCCTCTCTGGTCATCCCCTCTGCCTGGGCAGAGCCCCAAGCCTTGTGCTCCAGCACGTGTCATCCCTCGGTCATGTCCCCTGGTTAGGTCCCAGGCTGAGCTTTTTGGATGGGAGGGGTGTGCCTGCTCTGAAGCAGAGCCTGGCTGCTGGGAGCTGCCTGCCAGCAAAACTGGGGATCTGGAAACAAACCCTGGCTGTGACCATTGTCCCCAGCTTGGCGCCAAGCTGACAAGCTTGTGCCTTTGGGGTAAGCACAATGTGGATGCACCAGAACATTGGAATGAAGGGCATTTTGGAGGGGAGAAGAATGCAGGGTGGGAGAGATGAGAGATTTTTCTCACACTGCAGAGTCTGTTGGGAAGAGGATTGGAAGATTCTATCCTGCACCAAAACTGACCTGGGCATTTATACCCTGGGTATGTTTGGGGTGGGGGGTGTGTGCACACACGGATCTTTGGGAGGCAGAAGGAAGGGTGGACAATATCTCTGCTCTGCAGGGGTCAGAAATGCCAAGTCAGCACTGTGCCTCCTGCAATTTCCAAGAGGAGCTGCAGAAGGCTCCAAAGTTTCTGAGGGGAATCAGGTTTTGAGCGTGTCTACGTGTGCTGGGACTTTTTTTCCCTGTTTCCCTTCTCCCATTTGTTTGGTTTAGGAATGGGAGGCCCCGCTTCCCAGAGAGTGGCTGGCGTTTGGCAGGACCCCAGAACCACTGGAGAAGCAAGCGGAAAACTCTGGGAAAATATGCACTGTGAGCTGAGGGGGAAGGGAGGAATGGGGGCTGGGAGGCCTGGAGATATTCTCAGGCTGCCTGTCAGCCTGGAGCTCAATGAACATGGAGTGAACATGCCTTCCAGCTGGGGCAGGAAGAGGATGGAGAAATGCACTGCTGAGTGTGAAAGCTCCTCACCAGGCTCCAGCACTGATGTGCAACGAAATCCACTGCAAATTGCCCATGTTTGCCTGTGCCTCAGTTTCCCCTTTTGGGAAACGAGGTGGAGGAAGTTTAGGGCAATACATCTGCTAATGGAGCCTTACCAGCTGACAGAAGAGGAGTTTTGTGATGACTTGTGTTGTCTACTCCTGGCTGCTGCTGGTGGGAATTTTGGCAGCTGACAGTACTATTAAAGGCAAGAAGAATTTCTGGGGTGCATGAAAACTTGGAGACTGATATGGAAGACAAAGCTTCTGCACTGCCTCTCTCAGGTTTTCCTCCCTGGCTTATTTCCAAACATGACATTACCCACTTGGGCTTCTTGGCCTTATGCCTGGCCTCTTCCACCTTTCTAAGGGAAACAGGTAACAGGGAGGCCATTGTCCTCATTTCTGTCCCACATTTCCATCTGCTCTCCTGAGCTGCTCACCAGCCAAGCAGATGTTCTTCATGGGGGACCTCATCTGCTGGGGCCTTTGCCTGTGTCTCCTCTGATTGCAAGAACAGCTCACAGTGGGGAGTGAGCAGGACTTTGTGTTTAATGTCTCACCTGGGCTGAGCAGGGACCTACCAGGAGCCAGCAAACAAAGATGTGCTCTGGTGGCATTGCCCTGCTGGGCAGCAGTTTGTGCCAGTAAAGACACTTTTGCTAGGGTAATACTGCCCTGCTCCCCAAAGGGAACAGTGTGTACCGGCAATATTTCGCCAGGGCTGTTACATTTACAGGAGATTTTGAGAATTCTATCCAGGAAACCTGTGCCAACCATGCTTTAAAGTGCAGTCCAAGCCTGAGGGCACCTTGTGTGCCCAACAATCTTCGCTCTCCCTCATCACACACTTTGCCTTGGAGGCAGCCCAGGCAAGCACTGTCCAGATTATACTGCAACAATCCCTGCTCAAAAGCAGCTGTTTCCTCCTCCTCCTCCATTTCCTCCCTTTTCCTGTACCCATCACAACCCTGGCAAAGTAGGGGGACAAAGACTGTCTCTACCTCAGTGGCTGCATCCATCCTATTTCCCCACTCTACCGCAGGTATGGAGAAGGAAATTGATGCTTTTTCTCTCCTCTCTAGCCCCTGTGTACAGCTCAGCTCCCCTGTGGCACATGTGGACCTGTTGCACACACACACACACACCCACGCACAGACACTCGCCCTTCGCAGCTCCTCCCTCACCAAA